>NC_090292.1:23660246-24329412 GCF_037392515.1 Haliotis asinina
TTTGCTGAGTGCTGCTTTAGCAGCAAGATCGGCCATTGTGTTACCAGAAATGCCAACGTGACTAGGTAACCAACAAAGAACAATGTCGCACTGGCCAGTAGCAAGATTATTGTACAATTCAATAATTTCTATCAAAAGTGGATGTTTACAAGAAATATTTTTAATAGCCTGAAGGCAAGAGAGAGAGTCGGAATAGATTATATACTGTTTATGTTTACGGTGTCTTTGAATATGTTGAAGAGCAGTTAATATGGCGTTTGCTTCTGCAGTAAAAATAGAGCTGTTATCGGGAAGTCTAGAAGACATTGTTCTCGATCCAATGACAGTGGCACAAGCTACTGCACCACCGTCCTTGGATCCATCAGTAAATAAGGGTTTGTAATTGCTATATTTATGTTTTAATTGATTATATTCTTGTTTATATTGTAATTCATTAGTTTCTGATTTTTTAAATGAAGTTAATGTTAGGTCAACTTGTGGCCTAACCAACTGCCAAGGAGGAGAAGAAAGGAGACGGGAGGGAGCTATGTTTTCCAACTCAATTCTGGCCGAAGAAAGAAAGGGTTTAATTCTGTGTCCTAGAGGTGGAACAAGAGAAGACCTCTTGTCATACAAATTTTCATAAAGCGGATTGAACACACAGTCATAGGCTGGGTTAGATTTATTAGAATATAGTTTAGTAATGTATTGTAAAGACAATTTTCTACGGCGTTGTGAAAGAGATGATTCATCAGCCTCATCATAGAGACTGGCAACAGGTGAGGTTCTAAAAGATCCAAGACAAAGTCTTAGACCTTGGTGATGGACAGAATCTAATAGTTTGAGGTTGCTTTTACAGGCTCCACCATACACAATGGAGCCATAATCAAGTTTAGATCGTACCAATGATCTGTATAAGTGAAGGAGGGTAACTTGACCCCCTCCCCACTTTGAATTTGAAACAATCTTTAACAAATCTAGTGCCTTCAGACATTTAGCTTTAAGGGATTTAATGTGTGGCAAGAAGGTTAAATGAGAATCGAAAATTAAACCCAGGAACTTGGCCTCCTTTACATCCTTGATGGGAGTGCCATTTAAAGATAGTTCAGGGTCCTTATGCGGCTTATATTTTCTACAAAAATGTATGCAATTAGTTTTGGATTTAGAAAATTTGAAGCCATTTTCAAGACACCATTTATTTATTTTGTTCAAACATAACTGCAGTTGTCTTTCAATAGTGTGCATATTTTTACCACGACAAGAAATATTAAAATCATCCACAAATAATGATCCATCAATTGAATCATTTAAAACCTTGGATAAACTGTTGGTCTTAATACTAAACAAAGTGACAGACAAAATACTGCCTTGAGGGACACCCTGATCCTGATTATAATGATCAGACAGGGTAGAACCTACTCGGACTTGAAATTGCCTGTCTTTTAAAAACTCTGATATAAAAAGAGGCAAACGACCTCTCAATCCAAATTCATGTAAATCCCTCAAAATACCATGCTTCCAGGTCGTATCATAAGCTTTCTCAAGATCAAAGAAAATTGATGCAGCATGTTGTTTATTTACGATTGCATTTTTCACGAAGGATTCTAAGCGTACCAAATGATCAATGGTACTGCGATTTTTCCTGAAACCACACTGAATATTTGTAATGAGATTATTGGTTTCAAGATACCAAACTAATCTATTATTCACCATACGTTCCATGGTTTTACAGACACAGCTAGTGAGAGATATCGGTCTGTAATTCGACGGATCTGTATGATCCCTGCCACGTTTTGGTATTGGGACTACAATGGCATTACGCCACGAAGGAGGAAATGCTCCAGACGTCCATATTTTGTCAAATATATCTAAAAGTGTGACCAGACATGGTTCAGGCAAATGTTTCAGTAGCTGATAATGAATATTGTCATCGCCTGCTGCAGTGTCATGAGCTTGGTCAAGAGCTGTATATAACTCATGTAATGAGAAAACTTCATTATAATCTTCACCATTATTTGATTCGAAATTAAGTTTTTTCTTTTCCTGTTGTTTCTGATATCTCTGAAACTCAGGGACATAATTTGCCGATGAAGAATTTTTGGCAAGTGTTTCGCCAATTTTATTTGCAATATGAGACTTGTCAGTAATTAAATTATCACCATCTTTGAGATGGTGAACTGAAGATTTAGAACCTTTAATTCTTTGAACCATGTTCCATACCTTGGACATTGGCGTGCGCGAATTAATCCTGGAAACGTAGTTCCTCCAAGATTGCCGTTTGTTGTGTTTGAAGGTACGACGGGCTTTCGCATTGAGGATTTTAAACTTATTCAAGTTGTGGACAGTTGGATGATAGCGGAAATAGTTTTCCGCCTTTTTCCTCGCTTTTCTGGCTTGCCTACAATCGGAATTGAACCATGGTTTCCGTACATGTGGAGCAGTAGAAGACCTAGGTATACACTCATCAGCTATTTCATTTAAAGTGTCAGAAAAAAGCCGAATAGGATCAGTTACTTCACTGAAACACTGCGGCCGTAGTTTAGATGTGCATAACGTTTCAAATAATGACCAGTCTGCCTTGGAAAAATTCCATCTTGTATAAGATGGAGAATCAGATGGATTAGTTGCTGTTAAGATAGTTGGAAAGTGGTCACTTCCACAGAGATCATTGTGGACTGACCACTCAAATTCATTTAGTAGAGAAGGGTCTACAAGAGACAGATCCAGAGAAGAGTAGGTGCCAGTTGCAGGTTGCAGATAAGTGCTTGAATCATCATTGTATATACACAAGTCATTATTGGCTATAAAATCTTCCAGTATTTTACCTTTAGAGTTTGTGTTTGTACCACCCCAAATCGGGTTATGTCCATTGAGATCACCCATTAAAATACAAGGTTTAGGAAGTTGGTCATAGAGAGCTTGAAGATCAGACTGCTGGAGTGCTGAAGAAGGTGAAATATATAAAGAGCATAGTGTAAAGGTAACGTGAAGAGTTAGTCTCACTGCAACAGCTTGGAGACTAGTTGTGAGTGTTACAGTACTATGGATAACATCCTGTTTTACAAGAATTGAAGACCCTCCAGTGGCCCTATCACCTGGAGGTGAAAAACAATTATATGAAGTGAACTGACGTAGATCAAAAGCGTCTGTCTCCTTCAGATAGGTTTCCTGGAGACAGAAAGCGGATGGTGCAAAATCCTGGACAAGTAGCTGTAACTCGTTGAAATTGGTCCTTAGGCCTCTACAGTTCCACTGTACAATATTTTTGCAATGGATTATCGTTTGGGCGGGTTGATTGGGGATCTACCCCGTACTTTTTTTGAGGGCGACAAGCTGTGTGCCCTTGATTGGACGTTTTCGGACACGTCCATGTCCTCAAGTGATCCGTATTTATTATAAAGCTTAATTCTGTTTTCAGACCCTTTTGGGGCTCTGCCACTTTGCTTTTTTGAAGAAGCAGGCATAGGTGTAGTTTTTCCTTTAGGAATTTGTTGGACATTTGACAAAGATTGAGACCTTGCAGGTGACTGTGATGATGAATCCGAAGCTGGCCCTGATTGACTTTTCGACATGCGAGGAAGTAGCTCAGCGGTCTGAGTGGAAATAGCGGGTGAAAAAACCTCTGGGGAATCAGTGTGCACCCACGTCAAGTTTGTTTGAGCATCTGAAGAAGACGTAGAAGCCTTAGAGGATGGTTCAGATGATGGTTTTGTTTTAGAAGCATATGTTTCTTGTGGATCGCATCTTTGAACAAGTTGTTTCGCTTCGGCAAAGCTGATATTTTGAGTAAATTTTAGTTTGTTTATTTCCATCTGGTACTTCCAAATCGGACACTCTTTTGAGAAAGACGAATGGTCTCCTGAACAATTGGTGCATTTCTTGTAATTACTGTCACAATCTTCTGTTGTGTGGGTCTTCTCACCGCAGTGAGCACACACAACAGACAATGTGCAGGAATTTACACCGTGACCATACTTTTGACACTTGAAACATCTGAGTGGATTAGGAATAAACGTTTCCACTTTGATGTGACAGTAGCCGGCCTTTATTGATTTTGGAGCCGTTGGAGTGGAAAATGAAAATAAATAGGTGTTAGTTTGTTGGATCTGGTTGTTTCTTCGGGTTGTGAAACGTTTCACAAATAACACACCTTGGTCCTTCATCTCTGCAGCAATGTCAACTTCCAGCATATCCGCAAATAGTCTATCACGGTCTCTCACAATACCCTTACTAGTGTTAAGAGTACGGTGAGGAGAGACTGACACTGGAATGCCTACAAATGATTTTGTTGAAAGGAGATTGGTTGCCTGTTGCCTCGTATTACACTCAACAAGCAAAGAACCTGTTCGTAGACGTCTAACGTTTCTAACATCACCTGCAATGCCCTGTATGCCTTTTGATACCGCAAAAGGGTTCAGCTTTAACGGAGTGTTGTCAGTGGTCTCAATTACAATAAACCGTGGCCAGTAGTCAATGGATGTGGACAGTCCTTGGTCTTCAACATCAGGATCAGTAGTATCAAGAGGACGTTTTGTTTTTTTGAGGGGAGTTTCGTAAGCCATGGTAAGTTTATATTGTTTCATCATCCGAGCTCCCCACCCGCCACGGATTATCACAAGGACAATGCTAAAAGCAGGCGGGTTTCCTGCCTGCAGCACCAAGGATACCCGGATGGTATACTCAAGCAGAATAACACAAAAGTATTTATTCCACTTGATTGGCCCATGAGCCACTGCCTTCTGGACATAGGACTCTAGGCAAGTTACGAAATTTGAATTGTACAATCGAAATACAAATGAATCATCATGAAGCCAAGACAAAAAATTACATATTTTCTCAAATTTGTGAACAACATTTACATGTACAGGGCTTAGCATGATTGGAAGTTAAATTAGTAACTGAGATTGTTAGTGGCTGTGTCCTGGAGGGGGGTTGAAGTATTGTAAAATTACTGTCCTCCTGAGAGGGAACATAAGTCCCAAAACATTTGAAGTCATATTTAATCTTCCTTATTTAATCCGTGGTATTTCTGTCATTTTAATCTGTGGCTAATCTTGCAAAGAGACGCCAGCAGCTGACGGATGGTATAAATCCAGCTAGGGACCATGCAGGTAGCAGAAGTACTGTAAGTCCCCAAGGTCTGTAGTATGGTGATCTACCTTCAGTTGTTGGTTATGTATAGCCTGCACATGTATATTTACACATATCCTGGTCTTACTCCCATTTCCTTCAACCACCAGGATCCCCTCCTCCACCAACACAGGGCCGCAACCCACGGCAAACGGGTTGGTGGACCAAATATCCCCCCGTGTCAACAACGATGTGAAGAGCTCTCAGCGTTACCCAGCACCCACCATGAGGAAGTGACCTTTCACGGGTGCCTTCACCACAAGAAAAAGAAGTATGTAACATGAGCTTAAAATGAATTAAATTTAATTGAAATGGGAAACCAAAACCGAAACTTCACCCTGAAGCAATTCTTGCATCTTTACTCTCGGTCACGACCTAAGATTGTTACTCACTTTTATTTACAATCAGATAATGTTAGTTCACGATTGTCACACCCATACATAATTTAGGGATGTGTCCGAAACCTGGGTCTATTTTCTCCAATCTCCACGATAGCTGCCAATATTAAAAGAGCACTAAAATCCACCCAGATTGGTTGCTGATTACCAAAAATCTTGACATGTTGCAACATGTGAGATCTATTCGGACTATTGCTAATATTTTCAGGATATCAAACAAGCATGGTTTATGTTTGGCTGTAAAATATATGATTCATCATCCAATCAATAAAAATGTTACAGTATTGATCAGTCACGTGATGTTATTTTGTCAACATCGTCCTTTGAAAATCCGAACTCTACTTAAACAGTTCCCATTCCTATCTACTTTTACCGCAGAAGCTACTGCACTATACGCCGATGGCACAATATTGGTAAAAGCGCCACTCATCAAACTCACTCACTTGGAATCATTAGGCTACCACACAACCTCTTGTTTATTGTGAAGATGACATCCCGAGTTCACCAAGCCACTGCCCGATATGTCCTTGATGAAACCATTTTCCTACAAATCTCTGAAGCAACGGTTTACAAAAAACTGAAATTCACAGAATACATCCACATATGACCATGCGCATACATAATTAATATTGAGTGGGTGATTTAATATTTACCGAGTGAGTGCGTTTATATTTATCGTCACATCGGTAATATTGCAGCCATGTTGTATCAAGACCGATGAATTATAAAAATGCAAATGACTTAATAGCACATACTTTGTAAAGACCTGTCAACGAAGTACAGTAAAACTACGTACAATGCCACAGAGCATAACGTTAAAACAAATATCACTATTTAGACAATACAATATAAAAACAGACTATAGATCGCCAACAACAGAAGGTAGATGGCATAATACCACACTGGGGACAATGGGCACATACAGTACCTTTGCTACCTACATGGACCCTAGTTGGATTTACACCATCCCTTCAGCTGCTGGCGATTGTACGAAAAGTTAGCCAAAATCAAAAGAACATCAATACTACGATTAAAAACCTGGTAGACTTAAATTTACTGTGAATGTTTGTGGACTGACGTACCCTCTCAGGCGGACAATAATTTTACAATACTTCAACCCCCTTTGAGGGTACGGTACAGCCACTAACAAATCAAATTACTAATTCAAACTACCAATCATTAAAATACGTCTATTTACAGAAACATACTATTCAAAATTCAACCAACAAATCAATTTCTTTTAAAAAACCTTTAATTAAATGAGAATTAACGCTGGTAAAAAGATCCTTAACGGTTCTGACATTGAAATATTGATCCCTTATGATGGAGAATTCAACACAGTCAAGCAGGATATGCTTGACCGTGATTCTTTCATCACAAGGGATACAAAATGGAGGATCCTCACCTTTCAAAAGGTATTTATGCGTATATCTGGTGTGACCAATACGACAACGTCGCATAATGACCTCTTCAAATCTGGACTGACAGCTCAAGTAGGTGTAACCAATATACGGTTTTATTTCATGTAATTTATTTATACCTACTTGGGTGTCCCACTTCTTTTGCATCAGATCACGTATATAAGTTCTAATATTCGCTTTGTAATCTGAGTATGGAATAAGAAGTGGTGTCACAGATTTGTTGAGTGCTGCCTTGGCAGCAAGATCGGCCATTGTGTTCCCTGAAATGACTACATGGCTGGGTAACCAACATAAGACGATGTCGCATTGGGCAGTAGCAAGATTATTATACAATTCAATAAATTCAATTAAAAGTTCACGTTTAGGGTGCCTTTGAATATATTTAAGAGCTGTTAATATGGCGTTAGCTTCTGCTGTAAAAATAGAGCTGTTATTTGGTAATCTAGAAGATATTGTTCTGGATCCAATGACAGTAGCACAAGCAACTGCGCCACCGTCCTTGGACCCATCTGTAAATAAGGATTTATAGTTGTTATATTTATGTTTCAATTGATTATATTCTTGTTTATACTGTAATTCATTCGTTTCTGATGTGGTTAATGTTAGGTCAACCTGTGGTCGAACCAATTGCCAAGGAGGAGAAGAAAGAAGACGGGAAGGAGCTATATATTCCAGCTCAATGCCGGCTGAAGAAAGAAATGGTTTAATTCTTAAACCAAGAGGCGGAACAAGAGAAGATTTCTTTTTGTATACATCCTCATACAGAGAACTGAAAACACAGTTATATGCAGGGTTTGACTCACTAGAATATAATTTTGTTACATACTGTAAAGCTAGTTTTACACGTCGCTGCTCAAGAGATGGCTCATCAGCCTCAACGTACAGGCTGTCAACAGGTGAAGTTCGCAATGAGCCAAGACAAAGTCTTAGACCTTGGTGATGAACAGAATCTAAAAGTTTTAGGTTGCTTCTAGAGGCCCCACCATACACATTGGAGCCATAATCAAGCTTTGATCGGATCAGTGATCGATAGAGCTGCAGGAGGGTAGCTTGATCCCCTCCCCACCTAGAATTTGAAACGACTTTCAACAAGTCAAGTGCCTTCAGGCATTTACTTTTGAGGGATTTGATATGTGGTAGAAACGTTAAATGCGAGTCAAAAATTATTCCCAAGAACTTGACCTCCTTTACAACTTTTTATGGGAGATCCATTTAGAAACAGTTCAGGATCTTTATGCGGTTTATATTTTCGATAAAAGTGTATACAATTAGTTTTGGATTTAGAAAATTTAAAGCCGTTTTCAAGACACCATTTATTTATTTTATTTAAGCACAACTGCAATTGCCGTTCAATAGTATGCATATTTTTACCACGACAAGAAATATTAAAATCATCCACAAATAACGATCCATCAATTGAATCGTTTAAAACTTTTAATAAACTATTTATCTTGATGCTAAAAAGTGTGACTGACAGAATACTGCCTTGTGGAACACCCTGATCCTGATTGTAATGATCAGACAGGGTAGAACCCACTCGAACTTGAAACTGTCTGTTATGTAAAAAGTTGGCAATAAATTGAGGCAAACGACCTCGCAAGCCGAAGTCATGTAAGTCTCTTAAAATACCATATTTCCAGGTTGTGTCATAAGCCTTCTCAAGATCAAAAAAGATAGACACAGCATGTTGTTTATTAATCAGTGCATTTTTAACAAATGATTCCAGTCGCACTAAGTGATAGACAGTACTTCTGTTTTTACGGAAACCACACTGTATATCAGTTATAAGGTTATTTGTTTCCAAGTACCAAACAAGTCGATTATTTATCATGCGTTCCATGGTCTTGCAAACACAGCTAGTTAACGAAATCGGACGATAATTGGATGGATCGGTATGATCACGTCCAGGTTTAGGTATGGGTACTACTATGGCGTCACGCCATGATGAAGGAAAGTTACCCGATGTCCAAATATCATCAAAAATATTTAGGAGAGTTTCTAGGCAGGATTCTGGTAAGTGCTTCAGGAGTTGATAATGTATGTTATCAGCTCCTGTAGCAGTATCATGAGCTTGATCAAGAGCAGTATGGAGCTCATGAATAGAAAAAGTTTCATTATAATCTTCCCCATTATCTCAGTTGAAATTAATAGTTTTCTTTTCTTGTTGTTTTTGATACTGCTGGAATTTAGGTACATAATTAGAAGAGGAGGAGTGTTTAGCAAGGGTTTCACCCAGTCTATTTGCGATATCTGATTTATCGGTAAGTACTTGATCTCCATGTTTAAGATGATTGACAGTAGATTTAGTACCTTTACCTTTAATTTTCTGGACGATATTCCATACCTGGGACATAGGTGTCCGAGAATTTATTTTAGATACATAATTTTGCCAAGATTGGCGTTTGTTCTGTTTAAAAGTACGCCGCGCTTTAGCCTTTAACATTTTAAATTTATTCAAATTATGCACCATAGGATGGCGACGGAAATAATGTTCTGCTTTTTTCCTTGCCTTGCTAGCTTGTTTGCAGTCATCGTTGAACCATGGTTTTCTTAGGTGTGGAACTGCAGAGGACTTTGGTATACATTCATCGGCTATGGAGTTCAATTCATCAGAAAAACATTTAATAGCATCAGGAACGTCAATAAAACGTTGAGGTTTAACTTTCTCCACACACAGTGTTTTTATATAAAGCCCAGTTAGCCTTTTTAAAATTTCGCCTTGACGATGGAGGAACATCAGATGGAGTTACATATTTTAGCATAGTCGGAAAATGGTCACTTCCACAGAGGTCATCGTGGACTGACCATTCGAATTCATTAAGTAGTTCTGAATTTGTGAGTGACAGATCGAGAGCAGAATAGGTCCCTGCACCAGGGTGTAAATATGTGTTGGAACCATCATTATAAATACATAAATCATTGTCAGAAGAAAAGTCCTCCAACAACTTACCTTTAGTGTTTGTAGTAACACTAGTATAAAGAGAGCATAGCGTATCCGCTATATGTAAAGTAATTCTCATTGCAACAGCCTGCATATTTGTAATAAGTGAAACAGGTCTTTGAATAACGTTTCGTCTGAATAAAATGGATGATCCACCAGTGGCCCTATCACCCGGAGGGAAAAAACAATGATATGCATTAAAATGACGAAGGTCAAATGTAACTGTTTGTTTTAAATATGTCTCTTGGACACATAACGCTGAATTTGGAAAATCGTGGACTTATCACTGTAATTCATGTAAATTAGTCCTCAGTCCTCCGCAGTTCCACTGTACAATATTATTGAAATAAACTATCTTTCGGGGGGATTTATTGGGGATCGACACCGCACTCTTTTGGAGGGCGACAAGCTATGTGCCCTAGAATGGACGTTTTCAGGAACGTTCATGTCTTCAAGAGACCCATGTTTATTAAACAGTTGATTTTATTTTGTGATCCTTTAGGAGGTCTGCTACGTTGTTTTGAAGCATCAGGTTTAGGCTTCGGTTTACTGTGAACACTTTGCTGACTATCAGCTGTCGATTGAGACTTTGAGTGAGTGACTTAATATTTAACGTCACATCGGCAATATTGCAGCCATATCGTGACGAGAACATACGTAACAAAAAGAATATATATGTATATTATGAAGAACCTGTCGACGAAGGACAGTAAAACCACTAGACTACCACAGCTATTATAAAGACTAGTGTGGAAACTCAAAAAAGTAATAGTATCATTATTTGGACAGTACACTATTTGGCCATAGATCGCCAACAACAGAGGGTAGATCACCATACTAGGGGCCATGGGGACTTACAGTACCTCTGCTACCTGCATGGTCCCTAGCTGTATTTACATCATCCCTCAGCTGCTGGCGACTGTATGCAAGATTAGCCACAAAATGTTTATCTATTTACTGGAACAGATCTAATTCTAATTCTAATTCTAATTAAAAACGCAATGATTAAATGACAACTAACATTACTAAAAAGATCCTTCATACTTCGTGATGTAAAATAGTTATCCCTTGTGATGGAATATTCAACACAGTCAAGCAAAACATGCTTGACTGTAATTCTTTCATCACAAGGGATGCAAAACGGAGGATCCTCACCTTTTAAGTACTCATGTGTATACCGCGTATGGGCAATGCAACATCGTCGCAAAATGACCTCCTCAAATTTGGACTGACAACCCAAGTAGGTGTAACCAATATACGGTTTTATTTCATGTAATTTATTGATACCTACTTGAGTGTCCCACTTCTTCTGCATTAGATCACGAATATAAGATCTAATTGTATCTTTGTAGTCTGAATACAGAATAATATGGATTCACAGATTTGTTGAGTGCTGCCTCGGTAGCAAGATCAGCCAGTGTATTCCCTGAAATGCCTACGTGGCGGGGTAACCAACAGAAGACGATGTGGTATTGGCCAGTAGCAAGATCATTATACAATTCAATAATTTCAATTAAAAGTGGATGTTTACAAGAAATATTTTTAATAGCCTGAAGGCAATAAAGAGACTCGGAATAGACTAAGTATTGTTTACGTTTAGGGTGTCTTTGAGTATACCTGAGAGCTGTTAGTATGGCGTTACCTTCTGCTGTAAAAATAGAGCTGTTATCTGGAATTCTAGAAGACATTGTTCTGGATCCAATGACAGTTGCACAAGCCACTGCGCCACCGTCCTTGGATCCATCTGTAACTAAAGGTTTGTAATTGCTATATTTAGTTTTTAATTGATTATATTCTTGTTTATGTTGTAATTCATTAGTTTCTGAGTTTTTAAAAGAAGTTAATGTTAGGTCGACTTGTTGCCTAACCAATTACCAAGAAGGAGAAGAAAGGAGACGGGAGGGAGCTATGTTTTCCAGTTCAATGCTGGCTGAAGAAAGAAAGGGTTGTGCCCTAAAGGTGGAACAAGAGAAGACCTCTTGTCATACAAATCTTCATAAGGTGGGTTGAAGACACCGTTATATGCAGGATTAGAAGCATTAGAGTATAATTTAGTAATGTATTGTAAGGATAATTTTATACGACGTTATGTAAGAGATGGTTCATCGGCTTTACCGTAAAGACTGTCAATAGGTGAAGTTCGGAAAGACCCAAGACAAAGTCTTAAACCTTGGTGGTATACAGAATCAAGGAGTTTAAGGTTGCTTTTGCAGGCTCCACCGTATACGATGCAACTGTAATCAAGTTTCGAACGGACCAATGATTGAGAAAGTTGTAGGAGGGTAGCTTGATCCCCTCCCCACTTACAATTAGAAATGACTTTCAACAGGTCAAGTGCCTTCAGGCATTTAGCTTTAAGGGATTTGATATGGGGGAGAAACGTTCACTGCGAGTCAAAAATCAATCCCAAGAACTTGGCCTCTTTTACCACTTTAATAGCAGTGCCATTTAGAAACAGTTCGGGGTCTTTATGTGGTTTATATCGTCTACAGAAATGTATACAAGTAGTTTTTGATTGAGAAAATCTGAAACCGTTCTCAAGACACCATTTCTTAATTTTGTTTAAATACAACTGCAGTTGCCTCTCAATAGTATGCATATTTTTACCACGGCAAGAGATATTAAAATCATCCACAAAAAGTGATCCGTCAATCGAATCATTTAAAACTTTGCATAAAACTGTTGATTTTAACGCTAAATAAAGTAACAGACAAAATGCTCTCTTGTGGAACACCTTGATCCTGATTATAATGATCAGACAGGGTAGAACCCACCCGGACTTAAAATTGCCTGTGATTCAAAAAGTTGGATAAAAATAGAGGCAGTCGGTCTCGCAATCCAAAGTCATGTAAATCATTGAAAATGCCGTATTTCCATGTAGTGTCATACACGTTTTCTAAATAAAAAAAGATAGACACTGCATGTTGTTTATTAATTATAGCGTTTTTTTGACAAAAGATTCTCAACGCACTAAGTGATCAATGGTACTTCTGTTTTTACGAAAGCCACACTGAATATCTGTTATGAGGTTATTGAATTCTAAGTACCAAAGTAGTCTTTTGTTTAACATGCGTTCCATGGTCTTGCAAACGCAGCTTGTGAGAGAAATTGGGCGATCATTTGAAGGATGCCTATGGTCACGTCCAGGTTTAGGTATTGGGACTACTATAGCATCTCGCCATGATGACGGAAATTTCCCCGACGTCCAAATATCATCAAAAATATTTAAAAGGGTTTCTAAACAAGATTCTGGTAAGTGCTTCTGAAGTTGATAATGTATGTTATCAGCTCCTGAAGCAGTATCGTGGGCCTGGTCAAGAGCAGTATGGAGTTCATGAATTGAAAATACCTCGTTATAATCTTCCCGTTATCTGAAGTGAAATTTATAGTTTTCTTTTATTGCTGTTGTTGTACTCAGGTACATAATGTGTGGAAGAAGAATGTTGTGCCAGTTTTTCACCAAGTTTATTAGCAATATCAGATGTATTAGTTAATAACTGGTCTCCATCTTTGAGACGGTGAATGCTAGATCTAGAGCCCTTACCTTTGTTTTTTCGGATCATATTCCATACTTTAGAAATCGGTGTGCGTGCATTTATTTTAGATACATAGTTTTGCCAAGACTGACGTTTATTTTGTTTAAATGTACGCCGCGCTTTAGCGTTTAAGATTTTATATTTGTTGAAGCTATGGGCCATAGGATGACGATGGAAATAATGTTCGGCTTTTTTCTGTGCCTTGCGGGCCTGTTTGTATTCAACATTAAACCATGGTTTTCGTATGTGCGGAATTACTGTGGACTTTGGGATACACTGCTCAGCTATGCCGTTCAGTTTATCAGAAAAAAACATTTAATAGCATCAGGAACATCAATGAGAAGTTGAGGTTTAAGTTTGTCAATGCAGAGAGTTTCATATAAACTCCAGTTGGCCTTTTTAAAATTCCATCTAGATGATGGAGGGACAACAGATGGGTTCAGGGGTTTTAAGATTGTTGGGAAATGGTCACTTCCACAAAGATCGTCGTGGACCAACCATTCAAACTCACTCAATAGACCAGAATCAGTAAGTGACAAATCAACAGCTGAATAGGTTCCCGTGCCAGGGTGTAAATAGGTATTTGAACAATCATTATATATGCATAAATCATTGCTTGTTATAAACTCTTCCAGTACTTTCCCTTTAGCATTAATATCTGTACCACCCCAGAGTGGGTTGTGGCCATTAAAATCACCCATATTAATACAGGGTTTCGGGAGTTGATTGTAAAGGGTTTGAATATCAGCCTGCTGAAGAGCTGAAGATGGTGGAATATGTAGCGAGCAGAGAGTAAAAGTAACATGCAAAGTAAGTCGTACTGCAACAGCTTGAAGATTAGTTTTAAGGATAACCGGGCTTTGGAGTACATTATGTCTCACAAGGATGGATGATCCTCCCGTGGCCCTATCACCCGGAGGAGAAAACGAATGGTATGCATTGAAGTGACGCAAGCTGAAATTATCTGTCTGCTTTAAATATGTTTCTTGAAGACAGAATGCTGATGGACTAATGTCCTGGACCAATATCATTAAGTCGTTAAAGTTGGTCTTCAGTCCTCGGCAATTCCACTGTATAATATTGTTTTGAGAATCTATCTTTTGGGAGGTATGACTGGGGATCTACCCCGTACCTTTTTAGAGGGCGATACGCTATGCGCCCGTGGCTGGATGGTTTCAGCCACATCCATTCTTTCAAGAGATCCAAACCTATTAAATAGTTGGATCGAATTATCAGACCCCTTTGAAATCCTATCACTTTGATGTCCTTTCGAAGATTCAGTTCTTGATTTGCTTTGTTTCACATTTCTTTGAGATATTTGTGGTCTTTGTGCTTGAGACTTCTTCTGAGTGAGAGATGATGATTGACCTTGAGAAAGAGTCTGTATGTCAGAGCGAGAATCAGATGTGTGAGTTGACTGTTCATTTAAATATATATTTGAGGTGCTTCAGAGTTCAACCATGCCAAGTCTGTCTGGCAGTCACCAGATAATGTTGTGACTTTGGTGGTTATTTCAGGGGTTGTCTGGAGGACAGACGCATGAGTTTCCTGCCTTCCTCAGACTGAACAAGTTTCTTTGCTTCAGAAAAACTGATGTTTCTGGAAAATTTAAATCTATTTATTTTCATGTGGTGTTTCCAGACAGGACAGTCTTTGAAGTATGATGGGTGACTCCCTGAACAGTTGGTACATTTTTTAGCATCATTGTCACAGTCTTCCGTTGTATGAGTTTGTTCACCGCAATGAGCACATGTGACAGGTCTTGTGCATGTATTGACGTCATGGCCAAATCTTTGACATTTGAAAGACCTTAATGGGTTTGGAATAAAGGTGTCAACTTTGATATTGCTGTAACCTGCTTTGATTGATGTCGGAGCAGTCGGCGTTGAAAATGAAAAAAAGGTACGTGTTAGTTGGTTGTGTCTGTGAGTTCTTTCGTGTTGAGAACCGTTTAACAAACATAACGTCTTGATATCTTCATTTCAAACACTATGTCAGCTTCCGTCATATCAGCAAACAACTGATCCCTGTCTCGTACAATTCCTTTACTGGTATTGAGCGTTCTATGTGCTGTAACTGAAACAGGAACGCCGACAAATGAAACTGTTGACAGAAGGTTGGTAGATTGCTGTTTCCTGTTGCATTCTATCAGCAAAGAACCTGATCGTAATCTTCGGACGTTTTTTACTTCAGCAGCTATGCCTACAATACCCTTAGATACGGCAAAAGGGTTAAGTTTGAGAGGTGTTTTGTCAGCTGTGTCAAGCACAAAAAATCCTGGCCAATGTTCTACAGACTTTAATGGTCTTTGCTTATCTTCATTATCCAGTGGACGTTTGGGTTTTTTGGAAGGGGTTTCGTATTCCGTGTTTGTTGGTTATATGGTTCATCATCCGAGCTCCCCACCCACCACGGAGTATCACAAGGACAATGCTAAATACAAGTGGGTCTCCAACTTGCAGCACCAAGGATACCCGGATGATATACTCCAGCAGAAACATTAAAAAGATTAACAATTCTACCAGATTGGCCCATGAGCCACCGCCTTCTGGGCATAAGACTCTAGGCAAAGTTCAAAAGTCCAAAAGTAAACCTTTTTCAAATTACATTTGTGTAATGACATTGTGCAAGTCCATACACAAGGCTTCGCGTGACCAGCCGATTGATAAAATCGGGCCGATTCTTCCACCCGTCTTGGTGAAGTAAGGGCCAAAGTGGTGTGTTGGGCAACAAGAACACGGTTCAGGCTCCTATTGCCCTCAACCACCAGACTACCGTCCTCCACCGACACGGGACGCAACCAACGGCAAACGGGTTGCCCCATTCGGCCGCTCCTTGCGACCAGCAATGGGGTGCTATGAACCTAGTTGACGCGGGTCCACACGGGGATTTCAGCAGCTCTTGGCTTTACCCAGCACCCACCACGAGGAAGTGGCCGTTCACGGGTGCCATTGAGACTTCGAGTGTGACTGAGATGACGATGATTTGTGATCAGAAGAAGACTTTGATGTACTAGGAAGTGATTCCTCAGTCTGAGATGATATGGGAGGGTACACAAGCTGTGGATAATCACAATTTACCAAGGTAAGTCAAGGTAGTCTGGCAGCCTGTTGATGATTTTGTTTTTTTAGAGGTAGACTCCGATGATGTTTTTGCTACTGTTGCATAACTTTCTGGAGGATCAGACCTCTTTACCAGTATTTTTTTGCCTCAGAAAGGAGATATTTTGAGTAAACTTTATTCTGTTTATCTCCATATGCTCTTTCCAAATAGGACAGTTTCGAAGAATGGTCGTCTGAGCAGTTAGCACATTTTTTTTAAATCTCTGTCACATTCTTCAGTTGTGTGTGTTTTCTCACCACAGTGAGCACAGAGAACAGACAATGTGCAAGTATTCACACAGTATCCACATTCCTGGCATTTACAACACCTGAGCGGGATGTAGGTATCAACGTGTATGTTACAGTAACCTGCCTTCACTGATTTAGGAGCATTTGGACATAAAAAAAGAAAACAGAAACGTATTGGTTTGGAATGTTTCATTGTTTTTTTCGGTTTGAAAAGTGCTTTATATACAGCACACCTTGATTTTTCATTTCTGATGCAATGTCAAATTCGGACATATCAGCAAACAATCGATCACGATGTCTGATGATATCTTTACTAGTGTTCAAGGTCTTGTGAGTAGAGACCATGACCGGAATGCCCACAAAAGATTCAATACTCATCAGATTGGATGCTTGTTGTTTCTTGTCCCACTCAACTAGTAGCGCACCCAAACGTAAGCATCAAATGTAACATCCCCAGCAATACCTTGAATACCCTTGGATACTGCGAAAGGGTTCAGCTTTAATGTTGTCTTGTCGGGAGTCTCAATAACAAGGAAACGTGGCCAATACTCATTCGATAGATATGGTCTGTGGTCAGTATCAACAGGATCAATTTCAAGTGGACGTTTTGCTTTTTTGTTGGGTACTTCATAAGCCATGGTTGGTGTCATATGGTTCATCATCCGAGCTCCCCACCCACAACGGAGTATCACAAGGACAATGCTAAAGCAAGCGGGCCTCCAACTTGCAGCACCAAGGATACCCGGATGATATACTCCAGTAGAAGAACTATAAATAATTAAACTACCAGATTGGCCCATGAGCCATCGCCTTCTGGCATAAGTCTCTAGGCAAAGTTCATATTAGAATTCACAATCAAAACGTTACAGATAAGCAGTAGTGCCAAGGCCAAAATTTAAAACAATTCCAAATCATATTTGTGCAATAACACATATACAGTCCATGCACAGGGCTTGGCATGACCAGCCGATTGGTTGAATCGGGCCCATTCAACCACCCATCTAGGTGAAGTAAGGGCCAAAGTGGTGTGTTGGGCAATGGAACGCAGTTAAAAGCCCAAATGCCCTCAACCACCAGGATCCCATCCTCCACCGACACGGGACGCAACCCACGGCCAACAGGTTGCCCAATTTAGTCGCCTCTTACGACAAGCAATGGGGTAATATGGACACATTCTGTCCCGGGTCCACACAGAAGAAGATCACTTAGCTTTACCTAGCACCCACCACGAGGAGGTTGCTCTTCATGGGTGCCCAGGTGGTAGAACTGGCCCGGTTCAACCAATCGGCTGGTCACACAATGCCATGTGCATAGCTAATACTCTGTGCACATTTTCGTCGTTTTCGGTGTTTGCCTCTTCCATTGTTCAAATTATTAATATGGTTAACTGCCTATAGTCCTATGCCAGAAGGCTGTGGCTCATGGGCCAATCTGGTGAAGTTGACTTCCAAATTCGTTATGTTTCCAATTTCTTGTCACTGGACTCATCCTCCCTGGCATGCACTTTGGTATACAAATACTGAAGTGAAAAATGTTACTCGCCTTCTCTCCGGCTCTTCGCTAGTAGACAGTTTACGTAAACAGCAATATTTGAACCTTTTGTCGATTAAACAGTTTGCCACCATTGAGGTTTTCGTTTCAGAACACAAAGCACTGAATTCATTTAAAGGAATCGTACGAGATCGTGCTCAATGTCTATCTGACATGAGTGAAAAGGACATTGTTGCTGAAATGAAGAGTCAATGAGTGACTGATGTGAAACGTTTCACTAAAAAGCGAAATGACAATATTATCCTGACTAACACCTATCTCTTCATGTTTTCCCTTCCAATGAGTGAGTGAGTGAGTTTAGTTTTACGTCGCACTTAGCAATATTCCAGCTATATGGCGACGGTCTGCAAATAATCGAGTCTGGACCAGACAATCCAGTGATCAATAACATGAGCATCGATCTGGCATCGATGGGGAACCGATGACATGTGTCAACCAAGTCAGCTAGTCTGACCACTCGATCCAGTTAGTCGCCTCTTACGACAAGCATAGTCACATTTTATGGCAAGCATGGGTTGCTGAAGGCCTATTCTACCCCGGGACCTTCACGGGTCTTTTCCCTTCCAAAATTGCCAACAAGTATGAACGCGTCTCAGATGTTACAGGTGTCAAACGTTTGGCCATGGACCAAAGAACTGCAATCACAACGCTGTGTGCTCTCGTTGCAGTTATACTCATGACAGTTCCACATGCGCTACAGAAACATTTAAGTGCGCAAACTGTAAACTATCTGGCCTATTCCAAATGATGTGCAGATAAATAAAAAATTCTTCAACTTAAGTGCAAACACAACATTTCATATCATGAGGCTAAAAAGTTATTGATGTCACAAGCATCTGTATCTTCTTTGTCAACTAAAACTTGCTCAGCAGTTCAACTCAACAATCTACACCAGCTCCAGTGACAGTATCTGTAGCTTGCCAAACAACACTTTCCTGGTTCTAACAACAGGTTACACTGGACACTGTAGCTCCAAATCCTCAGCTTGATGCTAAAACTTCAACATCAGCATCTCAAACTGATATTATGCCAGAAATACATCCAACAAGGCAGTTCAGGGCACAGCCCAGTTATCCAGAAAAGAAAAGACACAAATGGGAAGAAAAACCAGGTCCCTCCAGCACTTGGAGGTACCTTCTTCACTTCCAAATACTGTTGAGGTTCATAATTCGTTTGAACCTCTTGACATGGAGATGGTCCCTCGCACATTGTGAGGGATAGCACACCTTAATCCCGATCTCAAATTAAGCCCCCATGAATGACTCACATATCACTCAGTGGAATTGCAGAGGACTGCGGAATAATTTAAATGATTTACCATAGCTTATACAGGATTTAAAAACCTTCAGCGTTATGTTTACAGGAGACATATTTACCAAATACTGAGAAACTTAAGACAGTACAGTTCATACAATTTCTTCTCACCCCCGGGTGTTAAAGCAACAGGAGGTTCTTCGATTCTGGTGAGACAAGGTACTATTCACAGCCCTGTTTCTCTGAATACCCCCACCAAGCTGCTGCTGTCCGAGTAACTTTGCACACTGTTCGTACATTATGTTCACTTTATGTTCTTCCCTCTTCATCATGCTGATCTTCAGGTGTTGTATGATCAACTTCCCAAGCCCTGTATCATCATGGGTGATTTGAATGGACACACCCCTCTTTGGGGAAGTGCACACACTAATAATAAGGGGAAAGTACTTGAAGATTTTCTTTCCAACAATGACATATGCCTCTTTAATGATACTTCCAACACGTATTTACATCCCGGTACAGGTACTTACTCATCCCTTGATCTGTCAATGATAGACCCGGATCTTCTGAATCAGTTTGAATGGTCAGTCCACAATACCCTGTGTGGCAGTGATCATTTTCCAACCATTCTCAAAGTTATTGCTCCGTCAGATGCTCCTCCATCATCAAGGTGGAATTTTGAAAAGGCTAAAAGTCTATGTACTGACAAACTCAAACCTGAACTGATCCTGATATACCTGATGCCATACAATGTATTTTCAGATGAATAATAACATAGTTGATGAGTGTATCCTGAAGTCCTCTGCAATTCCACATGTGTATAAACCATGGTTTAACAATAAATGCAAAAAGGCTAGGAAGGCACGGAGGAAAGCTGAAATGTTTTTCCGTCGATATCCCATGGTCCATAATTTGGGCAAATTTAAAATTTCAAATGTTCAAGCAAAATAAACGCCACTCTAGGAGGAACTATGCATGAAAAATCATTTCGCGCACACCAGTATCAAAGGTATGGAATATGATCCAGAAACTCAAAGGTAAGGGCTCTAAATCTCAAAGATGGGAATCAATTATTAACCAATAAATCAGATATTGCTAATAAATTAGGTGAAACGCTAGCCAAACAATTCTTCCTCATCCAATTATATATCCGAATTTGAAAAATATAAAAAAAAATGGAAAAAAAGAAAAATATTAATGTCAATTCAGATAATGGTCAAGATTACAATGAAACATTTTCGATGCATGAGCTTCATAGTGCGCTTGACCAGGCTCACGATCCTCCTTCAGGCAGTGATGGTATACATTATCAGCTCCTAAGGCTCCTACAGTGTTGTTTCCGTAAAAACAGAAGTGCGTTTAGAATCCTTTGTAAAAAACGCGCTGAGTAATAAACAACATGTTCTGTCTATCTTTTTTTATCTTGAAAATGCATATGACACAACCTGGAAAGATGGCATTTTAAAAGAATTGCATTGCTTCAGTTTGCGAGGCCGTTTGCCTCAATTTATAGCCAACTTTTTAAATGACAGGCAATTTCAAGTCCGCTTGGGTTCTACCCTGTCTGATCATTACAATCAGGATCAGGGTGTTCCAAAAGGCAGTATTTTGTCTGTCACATTATTTAGTATTAAGATCAACAGTTTATCCAAAGTTTTAAACGATTCCATTTACGGATCACTGTTTGTGGATGATTTTAATATTTCTTGTCGTGGTAAAAATATGCATACTATTGAACGCCAACTACAGTTGTGCTTAAATAAACAAAATACATGGTGTCTTGAAAACGGCTTTAAATTTTCTAAATCCGAAACTAATTGTATATACCTTTGTAGAAATTATAAGCCGCATAAGGACCTTGAACTATCTTTAAATAGCACTCCCACCAAAGTTGTAAAGGAGGCCAAGTCCTTGGCTTTAATTTTCAATTCTCATTTACCTTTTTTACCGCACATTAAATCGCTTCAAGCTAAATGCTCAAAACTCGATTATGGCTCCATCGTATATGCTGGAGCCTGCCAAAGCAACTTTAAACTTCTTAAGACTTTGCCTTGGGTCTTTTAGAACTTCACCTATTGGTAGTCTCTACGTTCAGGCTGATGAACCATCCCTTCCACAACGTCTATAAAATTATCCTTACAACACATTACTAAATTATATTCTAATGAATCTAACCCTGCCTATAACTGTGTGTTCAATCCGCTTTAGAGCACAGAATTAAACCCTTTCTTTCTTCTGCCTGCATTAAGCTGGAAAGTATATCGCTTTCCCGTCTTCTTTCTTCTCCTCCTTGGCAACTGGTAAGACCACAAGTCGTCCTAACATTAACTTCATTTAAAAAATCAGAAACGAATGAATTACGATATAAACAAGAAAATAATCAATTAAAAACTAAATACAGCAATCATAAACCCTTATTTACAGATGGTTCTAAGGACGGTGGTGCAGTAGTTTGTGCCTGCCACTGTCATTGGATCCAGAACAATATCTTCTAGAATTCCAGGTAACAGCTCTATTTTTACTGCAGAAGCAAACGCCATATTAACAGCTCTTAAATATATTCAAAGACATCCTAAACGTAAACAATATATAATTTATTCAGACTCTCTCTCGTCTTCAGGCGATTAAAAATATTTCTTGTAAACATCCACTTTTAATAGAAATTATTGAATTGTACAATGATCTTGCTACTGGCCAATACGACATTGTCTTTTGTTGGTTACCCAGCCACGTTGGCATTTCTGGTAACAGACTGGCTGACCTTGCTGCTACAACAGCACTCAACAAATCTGTGACGCTATATTCAGAGACACCATAAACACAACCAGTACATTAATTGTATAATACTCTTGCTACTGGCCAATGCGGCATCGTATTCTGTGGGTTACCCAGCCGCGTTGGCATTTCCGGTAACGCAATGGCCGATCTGGCTGCCAAGGCAGCACTCAACAAATCTGTGACACCACTTCTTATTCCATACACTGATTACAAAGCTTGCATTAGAAGGTATATCCCTGATCTGATGCAGAAGTGGGACACTCAAGTAGGTATCAATAAATTACATGAAATAAAAACCGTATATTGGTTACACCTACTTGGGCTGTCAGTCCATATTTGAAGAGGTCATTATGAGACGATGTCGTATTGGTCACACCAGATATACGCATAAATACCTTTTGAAAGGTGAGGATCCTCCATTTTGTATCCCTTGTGATGAAAGACTCACGGTCAAGCATGTCTTGCTTGACTGTGTGGAATATTCCATCAGAAGGGATACCTATTTTAAATCACGTAGTATGAAGGACCTTTTTACTAATATCAGTTCTCATTTAATTATTGGATTTTCAAAAGAATTAGATTTATTAAATGAATTGCACATAGATAATTGTTTATTATTGGAAGTTTAAATTGGTAACTGTGCTTGTTAGTGGCTGTATCCTCAAAGGGGGTTGAAGTACCGTAAAACTATTGTCCTCCTGAGAGGGTACGTAAGTCCACAAACATTCAAAGTAAATTCAAACTTTCCATGTTTTTAATCGTAGAATAAGTGTCTTTTACTGAATGGCGAGATTTCCCGAATTGCTGACGGCTGAGGGGATGATGTAAATCCAGCTAGGGTCCATGCAGGTAGCAAAGGTACTGTAAGTCCCCATGGTCCCTAGTATGGTGATCTACCTTCAGTTGTTAGCAATCTATAGCCCATTTTTGTGTTGTATTGTCCTCTATAGATTAATTGTTTTAGGTATAGTTACTAGTTTTATATTCTCCTCTGTGATATTCTAGTTGTCTTACTGTCCTTCGTTGACAGGTTTTATAATAGGCATATATTTCATTTTAGAATTTAATGTTCTCGTTACGATATGGCTGAGATACTGCCGATGTGACGGTATATATGAACTCACTCACTCACTCACTCATAACATGAAATTTCAGAAACACATACGCCATTAGAGAGTTCGAAGCACATGGTCAAAACTGAAAATTGGAATTTCCCGGATTATTTTTAGCACAGTTGCCCCTTGAAACCCATACAACGGGCTCCGTCATACGAACAGGCTAGCTATTCTCGAAACGTTCGTAGCCCTACGAACTTCTTAGGTCCATTCTTAACGCACAGACTACGATCAAAGTTGAGAATTCTTAGGGCTACGAACGTTTCGAGAATAACGGCCCACATCACATGTAGCGATAGAAAAAGACATCTGACGACGTCGTACAACGTCATGCGTCAAAAATGCAGAAAAAGAAACAGTTACTGATAATTTAACGTAAGCGAAATCTGTCGTACGACGTCGGAAAAGGAAACGTTACTTAACAACTAAAACAAGAGTGATTGTTTGCTGCTTGCTGTCCCATCACATTGAGAAACCCCCTATATGTAACATCTCTCCAAGGTCATTAAAGTTTTTTGATTCTACTCGGCACTCACCTAGTTCCCAGCTCTATGGCGGTGCTCTTCAATCGAGTTTGTACCAGGCAATCCAATGATCAACATTATGAGCAAGGACCTAGTCAGCTTCAAAGTGATTTGAAAATTATGCGTTTGCTGCAGCCTTCAGCTCGTTGGTTAGCGCCGTAGCCAAGTCAGCGAGCGAGAACACACGACCTGATTGTCGCCTCCGCATAGGCTGCGAAATATCAATTCTTTCCGTTGTTTTCACGGGAGTGATACTACTAAATCTAATCAGCTTCGGTTAAGTGCGCATGTAGTTTTAGCGAGTCTGTGAATTTATCGTTAATTGTATGAATTGAATAATATGGAATAAAAAACAAGCTAAGTGACTTAGTTCATTTTCAGAAACTGTAGCGATCAAGACTTGCCACATCTTATATACCTGCATGGGCCGTTATGGATATATTTGTTTGAGAACCTGTGAGTTCACGTTTTGCTTCTAACTGCCCAAGTTCTATAACCTGGCTGAGGCCACATCAACATTGGTATCGAACGTTAAAGGCGTCTGGCACTTGTCTACAGTCTGTCCAAGTTCTATAACCTGGCTAAGGTTGCCTCAACATAGGATCTCGTCCGCCCTGAGTAGGAGCGACTGTGCTGGACGAAATTCACGTGAGTGAAATTGACACGGCTCACTAGGGCAGACAGCATTGGAGAGATAAATTCTTACAATATATGCTGGTGTGGTCTGAGTACAACGCACCCAGTCGGGAGAATTGCAAGGGCTACAGTTGCATACATTGTACTCTCCCCATTGTATACTCTTGCAATCACTTCGAATCCTCACTGTTTTCACCCCTCAAAGCGCCCATTGTTGTTGAGCTTTAAATAAGTAAGGCCGAATGAAAAAGGTAAACATGCTCTCAACAAAATCCGCTCAAATCCTGCCAAACTTTGGAGCTAAGCCATCTTATAAAACTATAGAGGCCGCGGTAAGCAACAGTCGAATTGTCTCTAAATAATTGACAAGACAATCCAGTGTTCAACAGCATGAGCATCGGTCTACGCAACTGGGATGTGATATAGTTTCAGCCAGTCTGACCACCCGACGATTGTCTATGAAATATAAACATGTTAATTTTAGATGTTTGTCATGTACTTGTATATATTTACAGACTATGTTTTCAACAAGAGAGTGAGCGAGTGAACACTAAAAAGTCACATAGGCTATATTTCAGAATATGAAACTTATAGACTAATAAGAAACACGATCTTTAACGATATGAAAACCTGTCAAAAAACCTGCGGTAAAATAACATGAATGTCAACAATGATGAAATAATTACCTTATATTCTACAAGCAGGTTCAACGGGTTTGGCTGATGTATGTTCAACATTTATTTTTCCCGCATTTTATCCACCTTGACCCCAAGATGGAATAAGCAAGAAATGACCATTAAAGCCGATATGTCCACTCTGTGAGTAAGCATTTTCTGATTGGAGGCAATGTGACGGGAGTGACAGAACAAAACTTAAACCAACTTAATCACTCACACTCTCACTCAGCACTACAAAATTTCACCGCGTCCTTTATTGATCAATTGTGTATCTCTTTAGCGCCGCTCGGCAATAATCTAGTGTAATGGCACTGATCTGAGTAAATTACCGAGTGTGGACAAAACAAGCCGGTGATTGATGTTTGAACATGCGATATGGTTACTGCAAGTTTGAGCTGTTCAAAATCAATTCTAACCCAGGTCTTGACGGGTCAGTAAATCCGCATATCGCAATAGATGTCTCCCGTGAAGGGAAACTGGCTGTCCCAACAAAACATGAAGTCGTGACCTTCTAGTTTGTTACCAGGTTATTGTTTACGGCCGCGCCAAGCCCTACTCCAGTTATATAACACGGTCTGTAAAATAATCAACACTAGACCAGACACACCAGTGATTAAGAGCAGCGGACCTGACCACACCATTCCTTAATCACCTTGCATACAACTTAACCCAGATCTGCGCCGGTGAGACCCTGTAGTTTATATCTCAATTTCATTTTTTTTATTCTCCAAAAACCACCTTGGTGGTACAAGAGCATATAATCTAGACACATATACAAATACAAAATCAGCTCAGATCAAAGATGGCAGGAAAACAACATGTAAACACATTAACATATTATATTCTGATAGATTCATTATATCTTGCGAAGTTTTGACAGAAAGTATTTTCGAAAACTTTATTTAATTAGGAAAAATGATTAGATGGGTTGGTTGATATTGCTTCCTCAAAGTATCTAATGCTTTACAATGGAAATTATAACGATACTCGTCCCCAATGTTTTTAGAAGTACATAGCTGGCACGTTCTCTCGTCCCATGGAATATTATACCAGCGGCCCGTCCCAATAGGTAAATTATGATTACATGTTCTAAATTTCAACAGTGGCAGTGAAATACGTTTTGGGAGAAAGAGATATTCGTCAAAAATAGGAAAAGGCTTTAGATGTTGATAGTAAATTCCCTTGGGGCTAGAAATAATGTCAGTGTGCCAGTTTTGGATAAACTGATCCTTAAGAATATAATCAACTTTTGCGTCCAGCCTCTGGGGTGTCCAAGTTGATGGATTTTCAAAAACATAAGATAGTCCAGTAGAGTCTAATATATTTTTAAAGTGCTGTAGCCGGGGACTACATTTTTTATTTGTTCTTCTTTGGAATGATAGGTAATTGTAAATTAAGTTGGTAAGCTTAAAAAACACCTTCTTGGTAAGTTAGATTGTGCCGAAAGTTTAATAAACGTTTATATATCATAATTCTAATAGGGAATCTTCCTAGTTCCCCTTACAGCATGAAACCAGGGGCTGAATTTCTTAATCCTGTAATGAGTCTTAAAAAATTTAAATGAATTTTCTCAAGAATTTCAAAGTTTTCAAAAGACCACACTTCAGCCCCGTAGGTTAAGATAGGGGTGAGTGAGTGAGTTAATATTTAACGTCACATCGGCAATATTGCAGCCATATCGTGACGAGAACATACGTGACAAAAAGAATATATATCCATATTATGAAGGACCTGTCGACGAAGGACAGTAAAACCACTAGACTATCACAGTTATTATTACAACTAGTGTGGAAACTTAAAAAATAATAGTATCACTATTTGGACAGTACAATATAAAAACAGGCCATAGATCGCCAACAACAGAGGGTAGATCACCATACTAGGGGCCATGAGGACTTACAGTACCTCTGCTACCTGCATGGTCCCTAGCTGGATTTACACCATCCCTCAGCTGCTGGCGATTGTATGAAAAGTTAGCCGAAATTAAAAGAACATGAATGCTACGATTAAAATCCTGGTAGACTTAAATTTACTGTGAATGTTTGTGGATTTACGTACCCTCTCAGGAGGACAATAATTTTACAATACTTCAACCCCCTTTGAGGGTACTGCCACCAACGATTCAAGTTACTAATTCAAACTACCAATCATTAAAATGCATCTATTTACAAAACATAATTTTCAAAATTCCACCAAAAAATCAATTTCTTTTAAAAAACCAATGATTAAATGACAACTAACAGTGCTAAAAAGGTCCTTGATAGTTTTGACATTGCAAAAAGTTATCCCTTGTGATGGAGAATTCAACACAGTCAAGCAGAATATGCTTGACCGTGACTCTCTCATCACAAGGGATACAAAACGGAGGATCCTTACCTTTTAAAAGGTATACATATGTGTATCTTGTATGGCCAATACGACATCGTCGCAAAATGACTTCTTCAAATCTGGACTGACAACCCAAGTATGTATAACCAATGTAGGGTTTTATTTCATGTAGTTTATTTATACCTACTTGGGTGTCCCACTTCTTCTGCATCAGATCACGAGTGTAAGCTCTAATGCTAGCTTTGTAGTCAGAATAAGGAATAAGAAGTGGTGTCACAGATTTGTTGAGTGCTGCCTTAGCAGCAAGATCGGCCATTGCGTTACCGGAAATGCCTACGTGACTGGGTAACC
Source organism: Haliotis asinina (assembly GCF_037392515.1). Taxonomy (NCBI): domain Eukaryota; kingdom Metazoa; phylum Mollusca; class Gastropoda; order Lepetellida; family Haliotidae; genus Haliotis; species Haliotis asinina. The sequence continues at coordinate 23,688,216 of NC_090292.1, forward strand.
AACAGAAGACGATGTCGTATTGGCCAGTAGCAAGATCATTATATAATTCAATAATTTCTATTAAAAGTGGATGTTTACAAGAAAGATTTTTAATAGCCTGAAAACCAGAAAGAGAGTCGGAATAGATTATATATTGTTTATGTTTATGGCGTCTTTGAATATATTTAAGAGCTGTTAATATGGCGTTAGCCTCAGCTGTAAAAATAGAACTGTTGTCTGGTAATCTAGAAGATATTGTTCTGGATCCAATGACAGTGGCACAAGCTACTGCGCCACCGTCCTTGGACCCATCTGTAAATACGGATTTATAACTACTATATTTATGTTTTAATTCATTATATTCTTGTTTATACTGTAATTCATTGGTTTCTGATTTTTTAAATGTGGTCAGTGTTAGGTCCACTTAGGGTCTAACCAACTGCCAAGGAGGAGAAGAGAGAAGACGGGAAGGAGCTATATTTTCCAGCTCAATGCCGGCAGCAGCAAGAAATGGTTTAATTCTGTGTCCTAGAGGTGGAACAACAGAAGATTTTTTCTTGTATAAATCCTCGTAAAGGGGATTGAAAACACAGTTATAGGCAGGGTTAGATTCATTAGAGTATAATTTAGTAATGTATTGTAAAGCTAACTTAATACGGCGCTGCTCAAGAGATGGTTCATCAGCCTCAACGTAGAGACTGTCAATAGGTGAAGTTCTGAAGGAACCAAGACAAAGTCTTAGACCTTGGTGATGGACAGAATCTAATAGTTTCAGGTTGCTTTTACAGGCTCCACCATATACGATTGAGTCATAATCAAGTTTTGAGCGGATGAGTGATCTATACAAGTGAAGGAGGGTAGTCTGATCCCCTCCCCACTTTGAATTAGAAACAACCTTTAATAAATCGAGTGCCTTCAAGCATTTGGTTTTAAGGGACTTAATATGGGGCAAAAAAGTCAAATGTGAATCAAAAACAAGTCCCAAGAACTTGGCCTCCTTTACGACTTTGATGGGAGTGCCATCTAGAGATAGTTCAGGGTCCTTATGTGGTTTATATTTTCTGCAAAAATGTATACAACTTGTTTTGGATTTAGAAAATTTAAAGCCGTTTTCAAGACACCATTTATTTATTTTGTTTAAACAAAGCTGCAGTTGCCGTTCAATGGTATGCATATTTTTCCCACGACAAGAAATATTAAAATCATCCACAAATAACGATCCATCAATTGAATCGTTTAAAACTTTTGATAAACTATATATCTTGATGCTAAAAAGTGTGACAGACAGAATACTGCCTTGTTGAACACCCTGATCCTGATTGTAATGATCAGACAGGGTAGAACCCACTCGAACTTGAAACTATCTGTCATTTAAAAAGTTGGCTATAAATTGAGGTAAACGACCTCGCAAGCCGAAGTCATGTAAGTCTCGTAAAATACCATATTTCCAGGTTGTGTCATATGCTTTTTCGAGATCAAAAAAGATAGACACAGCATGTTCTTTATTAATTAGTGCGTTTTTTACAAATGATTCTAAACGCACTAAGTGATCGACAGTACTTCTGTTTTTCCGGAAACCACACTGTATATCAGTTATAAGGTTATTTGTTTCCAAGTACCAAACAAGTCGATTATTTACCATGCGTTCCATGGTCTTGCAAACACAGCTAGTTAAAGAAATCGGACGATAATTAGATGGATCCGTATGATCACGTCCAGGTTTAGGTATTGGTACTACTATAGCGTCACGCCATGAAGAAGGAAATTTACCTGAAGTCCAAATATCATCAAAAATATATAAGAGCGTCTCTAAACAGGACGCCGGTAAGTGTTTAAGGAGTTGATAGTGTATGTTATCAGCTCCTGTAGCAGTGTCATGAGCTTGATCAAGAGCAGTATGGAGTTCATGAATAGAAAAAGTTTCATTATAATCTTCTCCATTATCAGAATTGAAATTAATAGTTTTCTTTTCTTCTTGTTTTTGATATTGCTGGAATTTTGATACATAATTTGAAGAGGAAGAATGTTTAGCAAGGGTTTCACCTAGTTTATTAGCAATATCTGATTTATCAATAAGGAATTGATCTCCCTGTTTAAGATGATGGACACTAGATTTAGTACCTTTACCTTTGATTTTCTGGACCATGTTCCATACCTTGGACATAGGTGTCCGAGAATTTATTTTGGATACATAATTTTGCCAAGATTGGCGTTTGTTCTGTTTAAAAGTACGCCGTGCTTTAGCATTTAAAATCTTAAATTTATTTAAATTATGCACCATAGGATGGCGACGGAAATAATGTTCTGCTTTTTTCCTTGCCTTCCTAGCTTGTTTGCACTCATCGTTGAACCATGGTTTTCTTATGTGTGGAACTACAGAGGACTTTGGTATACATTCATCAGCTATGGAATTCAGTTCATCAGAAAAACATTTAATAGCGTCGGGAACGTCAATAAAACTTTCCGGTGTAAGTTTCTCCGTACACAGTGTTTCATATAAAGCCCAGTTAGCCTTTTTAAAATTTCGTCTTGATGATGGAGGAACATCGGATGGAGTTACAGCTTTTAATACAGTAGGAAAATGGTCACTTCCACAGAGGTCATCGTGGACTGACCATTCGAATTCATTTAGTAGTTTAGAATTTGTCAATGACAAGTCGAGAGCAGAATAGGTCCCTGTACCAGGATGTAAATATGTGCTGGAACCATCATTATAAATACATAAATCATTGTCAGAACAAAAGTACTCCAACAAATTCCCTTTAGTGTTTATATTTACACTACCCCAGAGTGGGTTGTGCCCATTTAAATCTCCCATTATAATACAGGGTTTCGGAAGTTGGTCATAGAGAGCTTGCAGATCAGTTTTGGCAAACGTCGAAGATGGCGAAATATAGAGCGAGCATAGCCTAAACGCTACATGTAAAGTAAGTCTCACAGCAACAGCCTGCATATTAGTATTTAGTGAAACAGGGCTTTGAATAACGTTTTGTCTGACTAGAATGGATGATCCGCCAGTGGCCTTATCGCCCGGAGGGGAAAAACAATTTATTGGGGATCTACCCCGCACTTTTTTGGAGGGCGACAAGCTATGTGCCCTAGCATGCACGTTTTCAGAAAGGTCCATGTCCTCGAGAGACCCATATTTGTTAAAGAATTGTATTTTGTTCTGTGGCCCTTTAGGAGCTCTGCCACTTAGTTTTTTCATAGGATCTGGCCTTTTAGGTTTAGTTTTAACAGTTTCTGAAGATTTTGGAGTTGATTGAGAAGACTCATGATCAGAGGATGCTACTGATTGGATTTGAGACGAAAGTGACTCTGGCGTTTGAGTAGATATTGCAGGTGAAAAAATCAGAGGAGCATCTGATGTTATCCAAGTCAAGTCAGTTTGACAGCTTGCGGTTGATTTTATACTTGCTTCCGACGATGTTTTTGTAATGGAAGCATAGCTTTCTTTAGGTTCAGAACTTTGGACCAGTTTTTTGGCATCTGCAAAACTAATGTTTCGGGTGAATTTTAGTTTGTTGATCTCCATGTGATACTTCCAGACAGGACATTCTTTGGAAAACGATGAATGGGCACCAGTGCAGTTCGTACATTTCTTAACGTTACTGTCACAATCTTCCGTTGTATGTGTCTTTTCACCACAGTGGGCACAAACAACAGACAATGTGCAGTTATTAACCCCATGGCCGAACTTTTGGCATTTGAAACATCGAAGAGGGTTTGGAATGTACATTTCAACGTTGATGTTACAGTATCCTGCTTTCAATGATTTTGGAACATTTGGAGAAGAGAAAGAAAACAAATATGTATTTGTGTTGACCAAGGCGTTGCGTAGCGGTTCCCATGTACTTGTATAACAACTTGGGGAGGGGTTAACTATATTGGTACTCGCTCTATACACCCCCAACAGTACCACAGGTGACTCAGCTTGCCATCTAATTTGTGCTGGTTCAATCTGTCTAAATGCTGCCAAGAGGTGTAGGCCACACAACCAACCACACTGAAGTCTAACTACCCCTGGGAGCCGGATACCAAAGTAACCGTAGCGCTCCTTGTAATCAAGTATTACCTCCACTCCCGTTATGCCCTCCACTGAGCTAACCTTGTCCAGTGTCAGGCTTCTTCTGTTGCGCTGTTTCAGTAACAGAAACACTCAGTGTTGAATAATTCTGCTAAAAGTGATTTGTATTAGATGCTGAAACAGGACAGATAACCGAAAACAGAAATTCTGCGTTGTATGGCCTAACCGAGCACCTGTTACTTTGCAAACTTTGACGCCATGGATTTTCTACCAGACGCGACAGGGGTGTTTGGGGCATTGTTATATATAAATAAATATACATAAATATACATAAATTCTTTTTTCAAGAATGTTCTCGTCACGATATGGCTGCAATACTACCGATGTGACGTTAAATATTAACTCACTCACTCACGTATGTTACATCATGGATTATTCTTTCCTTATTATTACAATGACCTTGTACAAATGAGCTTATAATTATAAATGGACTTCGTCGTTGTGTGAACGGGCATTTGACTTTGCATTACCGAATTTTAAGTGACCAGCCTGGAGAAAGCTATAGATGAACAACTTCTTTATCAGTAATAATAATTTGCATATCCATAGAACATTACTCATTGTTCAAAACGCCAACTTCTAATTAGTGCCGCTACAGGAATTCAAACTGCTCGGTATTCAGTATTTAACAATTCACAACGAACTGATGCGAGAGTGCAATAAGCAGTAAGCTGCCGCCTTCAGAATGCACTACTGCTGTCCTTATGTGAGCAAAATCAAAACAAAATAGACTAAATCGACACAACAGGCTAAGATAACGGCACCGGGTGGTCAGCCTCTCTGCCATCAGTTCCCAGTTGCGCAAATCAATACTCATACTGTTGATCACTGGATTGTCTGGTCCAGACTCGATTATTTACAGACCACCCATGTAGCTGGAACATTGCTGTGTGCGGCGTAAAGCTAAACTTACTCACTCACTAGTTCAGCCATACCAGACAATTCGGTGATGAGCATCATTTGCATTGCAGTATTGGGATACGATAACATGCATGAGTCTAGTCAGCCGTTAGTCGCCTCTTACGACAAGCATCGGTTACTGAGGCCCACCTATAACCAGTCTTCACGGGTCATTGGACATTTTGATCTATGGATCATGCAAGACAATTTCCAGTCCCATTCCTACTATAAACCATAAAGGGATGACTCTTTATACTGGAGATTCTGAATGAAAGAATCACTGAAGCTGTGAATAAACGAATATTGCTGATACAGAAGTTTGAAAATATAGTATTTTATGTCAAGTCAATCTGTAAACTTATAATTCCAGAGAATACCTTTAACCCCAAGCTACACAAACCACACTGAAGACACCCGGTAATCTAAATCTACCAAAGTTAGCATGTATCTGACCTCTATAAACAGTATATCTGAGTGAGTGAGTTTATCTTAATGATGCACTCAGAAATATTGTACCTTTATGCCGGTGTTCCCTAACTAATCGAGTCTGGACCAGACAATCTAGTGGTCAACATCATGAGCATCGATCAATTATGTAAAGAAGTTTGACATTAATATATGAATATATAAGATGAAACATTTCCATATGCTACAGGCGAGCATTTTACCATGTTCAGTGAATAAAGAAATCATTATCGAATAGCCAAAGGGATTAATGGGCGCAGATTATGAAATATTCCTTTTCCTCCAGCAATATATGATGGAAGGGCCAACACAAATCAGTTGGAATTAAGCAGCATTGGTAATGAGTGAGTGAGTTTAGTTTTACGCCGCACTCAGCAGTATTTAGGGTATGTGGTCTGTGAATAATCGAGTCTTGACTAGACAGGCAAGTGATGCATGTGGTCTCACCTTCACTCAGCAGAACATGGGTACCTTGTGGGATAAGGCACGTGCCTATTGACCTTCTAACGTCTCACACTCAGCTGAGACTATCCATGGTAATATTGTGTTGTCGATGTATCGCGATAAATGGCCAATATTATGTCAACAGTCACACACCTCTGTTTCCGCCAGTGAGAAGTTTTTAATCTGTTATCTGAACGTACCCGAAACAAGAAACCTTTTAAGATTTCTGCTTTAGTAAATTGACGGAGTTCTGAGTGGAGTGGGAGAGAGAGAGAGAGAGAGAGAGAGAGAGAGAGAGAGAGAGAGAGAGAGAGAGAGAGAGAGAGAGAGCTACATGGCAGCAGAATTGGGCTTGACATTGTTTACCTCTGAGCCCAGTCTTTAACACTTTAACCTCTGGGCTGTCGGGTCATTTCACGTAGTAATAGACAGCTAGTAATAAACACTTCGTTAGAACTGACAGCAGTAGAAAGTTCATCACTGTTTCCCCTTTCTACGTCCCCACAGACAGCTCAACTAACGGTTGATAATGCAGTGACGTGTTTAAAGAATAGCCAACTAGCCTCCATAACAGTAACTTGTTTGAAGTACATCTCCACTGACAAATAACATGATTTATTCACACCCTGATACACATGACTCCGCTGATGCTTGATTTCGAACTTACTGTGGGAGAATTAACGGACACAATCTGTCGTTCATGAGTTAATGCCTGAGAGTTCTTTTAATCACCCTACTCCATAGACTTTCTTCTCCCAATTTATGCAACTCAGCAAATGACCAAGGGTGTTAGAGAGAATCAGAAATGGTGAGTGCTGCCCGTGTAAGAGGCTACCAACAGATCGGGTGGACTCGCTGACTTGAGTGACACATGTCATCGTATCCCACTAGGTGTAGATCGGGGCCCATGTCCTCAATCACTGGATTATCTGGTCCAGACGATAATTTGCCGAGAGGCGTAATATTGCACATTGCGGCGTTAGCAAACAAACAAGCGATCAGGTATACTGTAATGGAAGAGATGACAGATTGTGTCAATATTGCAACTAAAAGGGGATGCATACATATATATCTAACGATAATTATATTTGTAATTTTATTATTACCTTGCTACTCCTTTGTCATTATGAATGCACAGAATAAAGCTGTCTATCACACTGGCTTATTTCTGCATGACATCTATAAAGGTATCTATGCTGCAACTAGTTTTAACTGATGGGTGTATTGATAAAACTGCTTAAATATCGAAATCATCACACATTCGTCTCTTGCGATGACATATTAAATTTTATTAAAAGAGTGAGTGAGTGAGTTAATATTTAACGTCACATCGGCAATATTTTAGCCATATCGTGACGGGAACAAAACACTGAAAACGAATATATGTGTGTTATAAAACCTGTCGACAAAAGACAGTAAAACAACTACAGTATCACAATTTGAATTAAAACTAGCATGGAAAGTTAAAACTAATATCAATATTTAGACAATACAATATAAAAACAGGCTATAGATTGCTAACAACAGAAAGTAGATCACCATACTAGGGACCATGGGGACTTACAGTACGTTTGCTACCTGCATGGACCCTAGTTGGATTTACACCATCCCTTCAGCTGCTGGTGAGTGTACGAAATGCTAGCCAAAATTAAAACAACAGGAATACTACGATTAAAATCCTGGTAGACTTACATTTAATATCAATGTTTTTGGACTTACGTACCCTCTCAAAAGGACAATAATTTTACAATACTTCAACCCCCTTTGAGGGTACAGCCACCAACAATTCAAGTTACAAATTCAAACTACCAATCATTAAAATACATCTATTTGCAGAAACACACTATTCAAAATTCAACCAAAAAATCAATTTCTTTTAAAAAACCTATAATCAAATGGGAATTAACGATGGTAACAAGATCCTTCATTGTTTTAACTGTAACATACTGATTCCTTGTAATGGAGAATTCAACACAGTCAAGCAGAATATGCTGGACTGTGATTCTCATCACAAGGGATACAAAATGGAGGATCCTCACCTTTCAATAGGTATGCATGAGTATATCTAGTATGGCCAATACGACATCGTCGTAAAATAACTTCTTCAAATCTGGACTGACAACCCAAGTAGGTATAACCGATATTAGGTTTTATCTCATGCAATTTACTTATACGCACTTGGGTGTCCCACTTCTTCTATCAGATCACGGATATAAGATCTAATGGTGGCGTTGTAATCACTGTCAGGAATACGCAGTGGTGTCACAGATTTGTTGAGTGCTGCTTTAGCAGCAAAGTCAGCCAATGTGTTAACTGAGATCCTTACATGGCTGGGTAACCAACAGTAGACGATGTCGTATTTGCCAGTTGCAAGATCATTATACAGTTCAATAATTTCTATTAAAAGTGGATGTTTACAGGAAATATTTTTAATAGCCTGAAGGCAAAAAAGAAAATCGGAATAGATTATATCTTATTTGCGTTTGGGATGTCTTTGAATATATTTGAGAGCTGTTAATATGGCGTTAGCTTCTGCTGTAAAAATAGAACTATTATCTGGTAATCTTGAAGATGTTGTGGATCCAATGACAGCTGCACAAGCCACTGCGCCACCGTCCTTGGATCCATCTGTAAATAAGGGTTTGTAATTGCTACATTTATGTTTTAATCGATGATATTCTTGTTTATATTGTAATTCATTTGTTTCTGATTTTTTAAATGATGTTAATGTTAGGTCCACTTGTGGCCTAACAAATGGCCAAGGAGGAGAAGAAAGAAGACGGGAAGGCGATATACTTTCCAGCTCAATACCGACCGAAGAATTAAATGGTTTAAGTCTGTGCCCAAGAGGTGGAACAAGAGAAGACTTTTCGTTAAACAAATCCTCATAAAGGGGATTGAACACACAGTTTTAGTCAGGGTTAGATTCATTAGAATATATTTTAGTAACATATTGTAAAGACAATTTTATAGGACTTTGAGTAAGAGATAGTTCATCGGCATCAACGTAGAGAGTATCAATAGGTGAAGTCCTGAAAGATCCAAGACAAAGTCTTAAGCCTTGATGGTGGACAGAATCAAGAAGTTTAAGGTTGCTTTTGCAGGCTCTACCATATACGATGGAGCCATAATCGAGTTTCGAACGGACAAGTGATCGATATAGGTGTAAGAGGGTTGCTTGATCACCTCCCCACTTTGAATTGGAAACAACTTTCAACAAGTCAAGAGCCTTCAGGCATTTAGTTTTAAGGGACTTAATAAGAGGCAGAAATATTAAATGGGAGTCACAGATTAGGCCAAGGACTTGGCCTCCTTTACAACTTTGATGGGAGTGCCTTCTAGAGATAGTTCAGGGTCCTTATGTGGTTTATATTTTCTGCAAAAATGTAAACAATTAGTTTTGGATTTAGAAAATTTAAAGCCGTTTTCAAGACACCATTTATTTCTTTTGTTTAAACAAAGCTGCAGCTGCCGTTCAATAGTATGCATATTTGTCCCACGACAAGAAATATTAAAATCATCCACAAATAACGATCCATCAATTGAATCGTTTCAAACTTTTGATAAACTATTTATCTTTATGATAAAAAGTGTGACAGACAAAATACTGCCTTGTGGAACACCCTGATCCTGATTATAATGATCAGACAGGGTAGAACCAACCCGAACTTCAAACTGTCTTTCATTTATAAAGTTGGCTATAAATTGAGGTCCCGTGTGGACCCGGGACAGAATGTTTCCACAGCACCCCATTGCTTGTCGTAAGAGGCGACTAAATTGGGCAACCTGTTTGCCGTGGGTTGCGTCCCGTGTCGGTGGAAGAAGGAATCCTGGTGGTTGAGGGCAATAGGGGCCTGGAACCGTGTTCCTGTTGCCTAACACACCACTTTGGCCCTGACTTCACCTAGACGGGTGGTAGAACTGGCCCGCTTCTATCAATCGGCTGGTCACGCTATGCCCTGCGCATGGACATGTTGACAATATATATCCCTTACATTGTATTTTGACACTGAATATTGAGGGTATTCTATTGTAAATAACAATTGCCTAGAGTCCTATGCCAGAAGGCGGTGGCTCATGGGCCAATCTGGTGATATTGACCCCTGAATTCTATGTTTCTTGAGAAATGTGTCATGGGCCAAACCAACCTGGCATATGTTCTTTTAGATATCATGGCTATTCATGTCTTTATTCACCGGAGTATAACACCTCTGTAGCCTCTGTGGCACAGGCTGGTTTCCACTGTAATGTCGTCCTTGTTGACACTCGATTGCGGGTGGGGAGCAGAGTTGTCAAATGTATTTATCCCATCATGTCACTCCACATTCACTCTGGTTCTGCAAAAGCTAACAAACGTCGACATGTTGATTCTGATGATGAAATATCGACTGAAAAATCTGATTCTTGGCCTAGGTTTATCGTTGTTGCTTCTGCTGACGGTACCCCACAGAAACTCAACCCAGTTGCTATCTCCAAGGGTATTGAAGGTGCTTGCGGAGAAGTGAAAAATGTCACCTGCCTTCGAAATGGTTCATTTTCAGTTGAATGTGCTCCGAGGCAACAATCTGTCAATCTCCTCGGTGTTAAGCAGTTTGTTAATACACAGGTTGTCGTATCAGTGCACAGAACATTGAACTCAAGTAGAGGAATCGTTCGAGATCGGGCGAAATGTCTTTCGTTTATGAGTGAGGAGGAAATTGTAGCTGAACTGAAAACCCAAGGTGTTACAGCTGTGAAGCGTTTTACCAAAAAGCAAGACAACACTATAATACAGACAAATACCTACCTGTTTACATTTAACTGTCCGACCTTTCCAAAGTCTATTAAAGCTGGTTACTTCAACATTGCAGTGGACGCATACGTGCCTAATCCATTCAGATGTTACAAATGTCAAAGGTTTGGGCATGGTGCGAAGTCTTGTCAGGCAAAGAGTTCTGTTTGCTACGGTTGTGGTGGCACTCATGAAAGTTCTGAATGCACAAATGAATCATACAGTTGTGTCAACTGTGACGGGGAGCATGCAGCCTCATCTAAATCTTGCCCTGTCTTTGAACAAGAATCCAAAATACTGAAAATTAAACATACAAACGATGTTTCTTATCACGAAGCAAAACGGTTAGTTTCTGTTTCATCTCAGACTTCGTCTATTACTTACTCAGCTGTAGTTTCTTCTCCTCCTCTACCTGTTGTCAAACCTTCCAGAGTTTCTACTCAATGCCAAACGTCGATCAGTTGGGTGAATGATGATCAGATCATTCTGGAACAAGTTTCTTCTGAAGCAGACACATCGGTAACCGAAACACAAACAGATGTCCAACTGACACAACACTCAGAATCAGACAATGTTACAAGAGAAACTCCCTCGCAATTGTCGAAGACAGAAAAGAAACAAATGAGAAGACAGGCTAGGGCCATACAAAACTTGGAAGTGCATTCTTCTCCCCCAGGCCCTAACGCCATATTAACAGCTCTCAAATGTATTCAAAGACACCCGAAACGTAAACAGTATATAATATATTCCGACTCTCTTTCTTGCCTTCAGGCTATTAAATATATTTCTTGTAAACATCCACTTTTAATTGAAATTATTGAACTGTATAATACTCTTGCTATTGGCCAATACGACATCGTCTTTTGTTGGTTACCCAGTCACGTAGGTAATTCTGGGAATGTGATGGCTGATCTTGCTGCCAAGGCAGCACTCAACAAATCTGTGACACCACTTCTTCTTCCATATTCAGATTTTAAAGCTTGCATTAGAACGTATATCCGTGCAGAAGAAGTGGGACACTCAAGTAGGTATCAATAAATTACATGAAATAAAACTGTATATAGGCCACACCTACTTGGGTTGTCAGTCCAGATTTGAGGAGGTCATCATGCGACGATGTTGTATTGGCCACACAAGATATACACATAAGTATTTGCTTAAAGGTGAGGATCCTCCGTTTTGTATCCCTTGTGATGGAAGAATCACAGTCAAGCATATCCTGCTTGACTGTGTCGAGCATTCCATCACATGGGACCAGTATTTTAATCCACCAACTCTGAAGGATCTTTTTAATAACACAAGCTCTCATGTAATCATTGCAATTTTAAAAGAATTAGATTTATTGACAGAATTGTAAATAGATAAATAGTTTGTTATTGGAATTTTAAATTTGTAACTGTGCTTGTTAGTGGCTGTATCATCAAAGGGGGTTGAAGTACTGCAAAACTATTGTCCCCCTGAGAGGGTACGTAAGTCCACAAACATTCAATGTAAATTCAAACTTTCACGTTTTTAATCGTAGCATAAGTGTCGTTTTATTTGCATGGCTAGATTTCCCAAATTCCTGATGGCTGAGGGGATGATGTAAATCCAGCTAGGGTCCATGCAGGTAGCAAAGGTACTGTAAGTCCCCATGGTCCCTAGTATGGTGATCTACTTTCAGTTGTTAGCAATCTATAGCCCATTTTTATATTGTATTGTCCTCTATAGATAAACTGTTTTAGGTATAGTTACTAGTTTTATATTCTCATCTGTGATATTCTAGTTGTTTTACTGTCCTTCGTTGACAGGTTTTATAATATATATATATATATATATATATATATATATATATATATATATATATATATATATATATATATATATATATATATATATATATATGTATATATGTATATATATATATATATATAAAATTTCAGTATTAAATGTTCTCGTCACGATATGGCTGAGATATTGCCGATGTGACGTTAAATATTAACTCACCCACTCACTCTAAATCCAAAACTAATTGCATACATTTTTGCAGAAAATATAAACCACATAAGGAACTATCTCTAGATGATCAAGTCCCTTAAAACTAAATGCCTGAAGGCTCTTGACTTGTTGAAAGTCGTTTCCAATTCAAAGTGGGGAGGGGATCAAGCAACCGTCTTACACCTGTAACGATCACTCGTACGTTCGAAACTCGATTATGGCTCCATCGTATATGGTGGAGCCTGCAAAAGCAACCTTAAACTTCTTGATTCTGTCCACCATCAAGCTTTAACACTTTGTCTGGGATCTTTCAGAACTTCACCTATTGACAGTCTCTACGTTGAGGCCGATGAACCATCTCTTACTCAACGTCATATAAAATTGTCTTTACAATACATTACTAAATTATATTCTAATGAATCAAACCCTGCCTATAACTGTGTGTTCAATCCCCTTTATGAGGATTTGTATAACAAAAAGTCTTCTCTTGTTCCACCTCTTGGGCACAGAATTAAACCATTTATTTCTTCTGCTGGTATTGAGCTGGAAAGTATATTGCCTTCCCGTCTTCTTTCTTCTCCTCCTTGGCAGTTGGTTAGGCCACAAGTTGACCTACCATTAACATCATTTAAAAAATCAGAAACAAATGACTTACAATATAAACAAGAATATCATCAATTAAAACATAAATATAGCAATTACAAACCCTTATTTACAGATGGGTCCAAGGGCGGTGGCGCTGTGGCTTGTGCCACTGTCATTGGATCTAGAACAATATCTTCTAGATTACCAGATAATAGTTTTATTTTTACAGCTGAAGCTAACGCCATATTAACAGCTCTTAAATATATCCAAAGACACCCTAAACGTAAACAATATATAATCTATTCTGATTCTCTGTCTTGCCTTCAGGCTATTAAAAATATATCTTGCAAACATCCACTTTTAATAGAAATTATTGAATTGTATAATGATCTTGCTACTGGCCAATACGACATCGTCTTCTGTTGGTTACCCAGCCATGTAGGCATTTCTGGTAACACATTGGCTGACCTTGCTGCGAAAGCAGCAGTCCATAAATCTGTGACACCACTTCTTGTTCCTTATAGTGATTACAAAGCCACCATTAGATCTTATATCCGTGATCTGATGCAAAGGACGTGGGACACCCAAGTGGGTTTCAATAAATTACATGAGATAAAACCTTATATTGGTTATACCCACTTGGGCTGTCAGTCCAGATTTGAAGAGGTTATTTTACGACGATGTCGTATTGGCCACACTAGATATACGCATGCGTACCTGTTAAAAGGTGAGGATCCTCCATTTTGTATCCCTTATGATGAGAGAGTCACGGTCAAGCATATTCTGCTTGACTGTGTTGAATTCTCCATCACAAGGAGTAAGTATTTCACAGTTAAATCAATGAAGGATCTTTTTTACCAGCGTTCATTCTCATTTAATTATAGGCTTTTTAAAAGAACTTGAGTTTTTGGTTGAATTTTGAATAATATGTTTCTGCGAATAGATGTATTTTAATGACTGGAAATTTGAATTAGTAACTTGAATTGTTGGTGGCTGTACCCTCAAAGGGGGTTGAACCACCGTAAAATAATTGTCCTCCTGAGAGGGTACATAAGTCCCAAAACATTTGAAGTAAATTTCAGTTTTCCAACTTTTAATCATGTGTTTTCACTTTATGGCAGAATTTGTCTCAATTGCGAACAGCTGAAGGGACGATGTAAATCCAACTAGGGTCCATGCAGGAAGCAAATGTACTATAAGTCCCCATGGTCCTTAGTATGGTGATCTACCTTCAGTTGTTGGCAACCTATAGCTCATTTTTATATTGTACTCTCCTCTATAGATACATTGTTTTAGGTCTCTTCACTAGTTTTACCTTCTACTCTGTGATATTCTAGTTAGTTTTAGTGTCGTTCGTTGATAGGGTTTTGCAATATATGCGCTATCAATGCATTTGTATTTTCATAATTAGTCATTGTCGTCACGATATGGCGGCAATATTGCCGATGTGACGTTAAATATTAACTCACTCACTCACTCATCACAACGTCTGATGACAGATACTATGTTCCAAACATATACATTTAAACATTTATGGATTTGTTGTTTTGACATTTGTAAGACATGTAACGCATGATTTGGATGATTATTTCATAGATCGTAACATAAGAATCATCGTATTTGCACAATCCCTACAGTCTCTATACACAAAATTAGATGGAGATGATTGAGCGAACAATATTAATGTGAGCCATAATTAGTAGAAATGTCAGTCAATGATATGTAACATATAAACATCTTACTACACTTCAGTGACTACATGTCACTTCAGAGCAACAGATTGCTTGTTCATAAGGAAATAGGATAAGTGTGAACTGCTGAATTTGTGTTGGGGGTGATTATTCAAGTAAGAAATTGATGACAACTTCCTTTTTAATAATTTGCATTATAATAATCCTTCTTGGCATTAAGGTTTATATGTTGATTGATTTTTGTGTCATATAGATTTTCAGACACGTGCAAAAAGCATGAAAACCCCAGGTTTCAACTATACTCACCTTGGAATAGACTTCACCATTTGTGAGTGATGAAGAAGATACCAATTTATTGCTCTCGATCCCATTTACCTGGGAATCCAGTAAAGTGAGGACGTACAGGTCTGCACAGGACTCATCCACAATTTACAAGGCCATCATGAAGGCCAGGATGAGGCACCCAAACCATAATGACAGAGGGATATCCGCCCAACGATGCCCCTGAGTGGGCTTAATTTGTGTTTATTTTCAAATAGACCTATATTTATTTTGAAATACACTTTTATTTGTTTTCAGAGTTCTTTATTACATTTTCTTATTGTATTGTATTGCAAGCTGTGTGTTATTATATGGTTAGCAATAGTAGTGACTGACTTTGGTGTGTTTGTCTCTGTCAGTGTGAGGATGACTGTAAATGGATGCAAGTGAATGTTAGCCATCGCATGTTTTTGGAAACATTTTTGTTATACATGTTGATCTGTTAATTAGTGCTATATCTTTTGTAACTCAAGGGAAACCTGTTGGAAAGAGGGTAACGGATACCGTACGGAAACCCTTAGAAAGTGGGTAATTGGAAGTTTCCGTTATTGTGAAAGCTCAGTGTAAACGAACAGAAACTCACTGGATTCTAAGTGGAAACTTAAGTTTCAGTCCACTTTCCATCAGCCTGTCAACGAAGGACAGTAAAACCAACTAGAATATCACATAAAATGTAAAACTAGTGTTCAGATCTAAAACAGTTCAACTATAGAGGACAATACAATATGAAAATGGGCTATAGATTGCCAACAACTGAAGGTAGATCACCACACTAACGACCACGGGGACTTACATAACTTTTGCTACCTACATGGACCCTAGCGAATGCGATACGAAGTCTCTTTGATGTTGTCATCTTTTCAAAGAATGTGTTGATGTTGCCTGTTATCCGAAGGACACGTTTGTGCATCACGGCAGGAAATGTCACAAACATGTTGTTCTGCGTCTATTATAATAACTATCATTTGTTTTGTTTTTTTACTGGATCAATTTAAATCTACATCTGTAATGTTCTGTATATCCTTGTTAACAGGTCTTGGTATAGGTTAATGTATCCATTACTATATAGTCGTCATATGCACGACATGGCCTATATTCAGTATTGTAACAGTAACTTTGTTATTGATAAGAAATCACGTTCCCTCGCTATCTCCGTTGCATCAAAGCCCTGATTATTCCTTGTAGTTAAATCTACCATACACCGTGACAGTACATATTTCACAATGTCTTCATCTCCTTGTACACAGGCCAAATGAAGGACATTGTCACCATCACTATTTACTACTGAAGGATCTGCTCCACTGTCTAGTAGCAATTCAAACACACCGAATGTACTTTGCCTTGCTGCTAAAAGCAGGGGTGTCATCCCTTTCGACCCTCTACAGTTTATATCGACAACGTGTAGCTTGAGGATATGCTTCACTATTTCCTGATTTTCTCCCATAGAGGCGAAATGAAGGATGCTGTTACCATCATTATCTACTGCTGAAAGATTCGCTCCACCCTCTAGTAGCAATTTAAACACGCCATATGTACTGTACTCTACTGATACCAGCAGTGGTGTTTTCCCTTTATCTCCTCTACAGTTTATGTCCAGAGTGTGTAACTTGAGGACATGCTTCACTATCTCCTCACGGTCTCCCTTACAGGCCACATGAAGGATATTGTCACCATTTCTATTAACTGCTGAAGGATCAGCTCCACTCTCCATTAACAATTCAAACACATTGTATGAATCGTATTCTGCTGCTAACAGCAGTGGTGTCCTCCCTTTCGATCCTCTACAGTTTATGTTCAGAGAGTGTAGCTTCAGGACCTGCTTCACTATCTCCTCATCCCCTCTCATACAGGCCAAATGAAGGGCGTTGTCACCATCTCTATTTACTAAAGAAGGATCTGCTCCGCTTTCCAGTAGCAACTGAAACACATTGCGTGGCTGATATTTTACTGCTAACAGTAGTGGTGTCATCTCATTAAATCTACAGTTTATATCCACAATGTGTAACCTGAGGATACGCTTGACTATCTCCACATTTGTTCCCTCACAGGCCAAATGAAGGATGTTCTTACCACAATTTCCAAATCCTGACAGGTCAGCACTTTTTTTCACCAGACTATCAAATACTTTTCTTTTCGCACGCCATGCTGCCAGCATCACTGGTGTCAATCCACCACGGCCTTTTCTATTTATATTCACACTGTTTCGCATCAGGATATAATTCACTATCTTAACATTTCCTCCTCGACAAGCCCAATGAAGGATGTTGTCACCATCCTCGTCAATTACTGACAGATCAGCTCCTTTCCTCACCAGACCATCAAATACTTCTCCTTTCGCACACCATGCTGCATGCATCACTGGTGTCTCTCCACCACTGTTTTTTGCATTTATATCCACAATGTTTTGCATCAGGATATAATTGACTATCTTAACATGTCCTCCTCGACAAGCCAAATGAAGGATATTGTCTCCATCTCCGTCAGTTACTGACAGATCAGCTTCTTTTTTCACGAGAATATCAAATGCTTCGTGTTTTGCATAATATGCCGCAATCAGTACTGGTGTCATTTCTTCATCCCCTTTACAATTTATATCCACAATGTTTTGCATCAGGATATAAGTCACTATCTTAGGATTTCCTCCTCCACAAGCCGAATGAAGGATATTGTCATCATTATTGTCAATTACTGACAGATCAGCTCCTTTCCTCACCAGAATGTCAAATACTTCTCTTTCCCCACTATTTGCTGCAAGCATCACTGGTGTCTCTCCACCACTGTTTTTTGCATTTATATCCACAATGTTTTGCATCAGGATATAATTGACTATCTTAACATGTCCTCCTCGACAAGCCAAATGAAGGATATTGTCTCCATCCTCGTCAATTACTGACAGATCACCTCCTCTTTTCACGAGAATATCAAATGCTTCTTTTTTTCCATGATCTGCCGCAATCAGTACTGGTGTCATTTCTTCATCCCCTTTGCAATTTATATCCACAATGTTTCGCATGAGGATATAAGTCACTATATTAACATTTCCTCCTCGACAAGCCCAATGAAGGATGTTGTCACCATCCTCGTCAATTACTGACAGATCAGCTCCGTTTTTGACAAGAACATCAAATAGTTCTCTTTTCCCATGATATGCTGCAAGTAGAACTGGAGTCATTTTTTCACAATCTTTACTATTTAAGTCCACACTGGTTTGGTTCAGAACATACTTCACTGTTTCCACATGTCCTCCAATGCAGGAAAGATGGAGACTGTTTCTACTTTTCTGATTCACTGCTAAAGTATTAGCACCTTTTTCTATCAATAACCGAAACACATCTATTTTCCCATGATATGCGGCTAACAACAATGGTGTCATGTTATTTTCATCGCTGCCATTAATGTCAACAATGTTTTGTGTGATGATATAGTTCACAATCTTCACACTTCCTCCTCGACAGGCCCAATGAAGAACATTTCTGTTTGTACTATCCTTTGTGAAGGTGTCAGCTCCTCTCTCTATCAGAAAGTGAAACACAAGTTTGTTCCCATAACCAGCTGCCAACAACAATGGTGCAATGCTCTTGTCATCTGTACTGTTTATATACAGAACATTATGCTTTAGGACATATTTCACTATATCTACATTTCCTCCCTGACAGGATACATGAAGGATATTTTCACCATCATCATCCTCTTTTGATATATCAGCTCCTATTTTCATAAGGAAAGAAAACACGTCCTTCTTCCCAAACATCGCTGCTGACATCAAAGGTGTTGTCCCGGTTCTTCCCCTACTTTCAATGTCTATGATTTTCTGCGAGTGGATGTACTTCACTATCCCCAGATTTCCCTCCATACAGGCGACGTGTAAGATATTGTTATCCTCATCGTCTAATAGGGTCAAGTTTGCCCCTTTCTCCACAAGTAATTCCAGCAATGCCCTGTGTCCTGCTACTGCCGCTATCATCGCTGGCGTCCTGCCAGCTTGTCCTCTCGAGTTGACGTTGGCAGGATCATGAGACAACAAGTATTTAACTTGATGCAAGTCTCCTATTCTGCAGGCATCAATAAGTGTAGTGTTAACGTAGGCCCGGTTATGTGTTTGATGATGTTCATCTGAAAGTAACGATGAAAACATGACACAGTTTTCATTTTTAGACCCATGTTAATTTAACCCATTACCCTCCACGCACCCAAAAGTGCTGTACATCTATAGAGTTTGCTGAGCTGAAACAGAGTTATACAGGGATTCAATAGTTATTTGAGTGAGTGAGTGAGTAAGTTAATATTCAACGTCATATCGGGAATATTGCAACCATATCGTGACGAGAACGATTCATTATAAAAATACAAATGAATTAATAGCACCTATATTGTAAAAACTGTCAACGAAGGACAGAAAACTAACTAGAATATCACTGAGTAATGTAATGTAAAACTAGTGATTAGACCTAAATCAGTGGATGTATAAAGGACAATGCAATATAAAAATGAGCTATACGTTGCCAGAACGGAAGGTAGATCACCATACTAAGAACCATTGGGACTTACAGAACATTTACTTCCCGCATGGACCCTAACTGGATTTACCTCATCCCCTCAACTAATGTAAAACTTATATTTACATCAAATGTTTTGGGACTTATGTACCCTGTCAGGAGAACAATTATTTTACGGTACTTCCGCCTTCTTTGAGGGTACAGCCACTAACGAATTGAGTTACTAATGAAATATTCCGATTTTAAAATATTTATCTATTTACAGTTGAGTTAACAAATGTAATTCCTTAAAAAATACAAGAATTAAAAGAGGACTAATATTGCTAAAAAGATCCTTCATCGTTCGTGAATATTGATCCCTTGTGATGGAATATTCAACACAGTCAGGCAGGATATGCTTGACTGTGATTCTTTCATCTCAAGGGATGCAAAACGGAGAATCCTCTCCTTTAAGCAAATATTTATGTGTATATCTTCAGTGGCAAATGCGACATCGTCGCATGATGATCTCTTCAAATCTTGTCTGACAACCCAAGTAGGTGTAGCCAATATAGGGTTTTATAGCATGTAATTTATTGATGTCTAGAATAGATTATTCATTGTTTATGTTTAGGGCGTTCTCTTCCTGTGTAAAACAATATTATTGGTATACATGAGTTTCTGTATTCGTGATTTTTTCTGATAGACAGGACAGAATTTTGATGAGGAGAAGTACTCGCCGTGGCAGTTAGCAGACCTAATGGCATCTGTACAGGTAGTGCCTTCATGATCTTTACTGCAACGGGAGCAAGTTGGGGACTTAGTACACGACCTGGCTCCATGCCCAAACCTTTGACAGTATACACATCCACTCCGATGTTGAAATAACTAGCCTTAATTGATGATGGTACTTTGGGAAGTATAAACGTGCGATCACGGATGACACCTTTACACGAAGTTAGATATTTGTGAACAGAGACAGTATTTCAGTAATGCAAAATGATCTGCTTTGTGGAGATTAATTGACTGTTGATGTAGTGAACATTCTACAAGTAGAGATCCATTTCTGAGACGCGTTACATTCTTGACATCTCCACGAACCCCTTCATCAGCCTTGGACACAACAAAAGGTTTAATCTTCAGAGGTGCTCCATCAACTCCATTAACCACCGGAAACCGAGCCACCACCTCGTGGTGGGTGCTGGGTAATGCCAAGAGCTCGCCATCACCCCCGTAGTGAACTCGGGGGGATATTTGGTCCACCAACCCGTTTGCCGTGGGTTGCAGCCCTGTGTCGGTGAAGGAAGGGATCCTGGTGGTTGAGGGCAATAAGGGCCTGCAATCGTGTTCCTCTTGCTCAATACACCACTTTGGCCCTAACTTCGCCTAGACGGGTGGTCGAATGGGCCCGGTTCGACCAATCGGCTGGTCATGCCAAGCCCTGTGCATGGAGTATATATATATATATATGTCATTGCACAAACTTTTTAGGTCTTTCCAAATCAAATCTTAGTTGGTATTCTGGTCAAGGTATCATTCGAGATAGAGACCGATTGCTTGATGATATGTCGGAACTTGACATCAGATCTGAAAAGAAGGATCAAGGTGTAGTCTGTGTCAAGCACTTTTCAACTCGGAGAAACAGTGAAACCATCTAAACGAACTCGTATCTGTTTACTGTTTCATGTCCTAATGCTCCCAAATCAGTGAAGGCAGGTACTGTAACATTCCAGTTGATACCTACATCCCCAACCCTCTAAGGTGTTTTAAATGCCAGAAATATGGACACGGTGTAAATACCTGCACATTGTCTCTTGTGTGTGCTCACTGTGGTGAGAAGACACATACAAAAGAAGATTGTGACAGTGATTATAAAAAATGCACCAATTGCTCAGGCGACCATTCTTCATTTTCGAAACAGTCTCCAATTTGGAAAGAGCAAATGGAGATAAATAAAATAAAATTTACTCAAAATATTTCTTTTTCCGAGACCAAAAAACTGGTGAAGAGATCTGAACTTTCAGAAAGTTATGCTACAGTGGCAAAAACATCATCGGGGTCTAACTCTTAAACAACATCAACCACAGGCTGCCAAACTAATTTGGTAAATTGAGATTCTCCACAGCTTTTGTGTCCTGCTATATCATCACAGAGTGAGGAATCACTTCCTAGTCTTCTTCTGATCACAAATCATCATCTCAGCCACAGTCAAAGTGTCAATCGACAGCTGACAGTCAACAAACGGTGAAAAGTGGTAGAGCTCCTAAAGGGTCACAGAACAAAATGCAATTGTTCAATAAATACGGGTCTCTTGAAGACATGGACATTTCTGAAAACGTCCATTCTAGTGTGGTGATCTACCTTCACTTGTTGGCGATCTATAGTCTGTTTTTATTATGTATTGTCTAAATAGGGCTATTAGTTTTAACTTTCCATACTAGTTTTACTGAAAATTGTGATATGCTAGTTGTTTTACTGTCCTCCGTTGACAGATTTTTCCATATGCATATATTTAATTTAAATGTTCTCGTCACGATATGGCTGAGATATTGCCGATGTGACGTTAAACATTAACTCACTCACCCATTCTAGGGCACATAGCTTGTCGCCCTCCAAAAGAGTGCGGGGTAGATTCCCAATAAATTCCCCCAAAAGATAGTTTATTCCAATAATATTGTACAGTGGAACTGCAGAGGATTGAGGACTAATTTACATGAATTACAACCATTAGTCCAAGATTGTACACCTTCGGAGATATGTCTCCAAGAGACATATTTAAAACAAACAGATGCATTTGACACTTCATCAGTTTAATGCATATCATTAGCTTGCACCCCCGGGTGATTGGGCCACTGGCCGATAATCCATTCTAGTCAGACAAGACGTTCTTCAAAGCCCTGTTTCACTGAATACTAATCTGCAGGCTGTTGCAGTGAGAATTACTTTACATGTAGTGTTTACGCTACGCTCTCTGGTGTAGTGTAACTACAAACACTAAAGGTAAATTGTTGGAGGACTTTTGTTCTGAAATGAGTTATGTATTTATAATGATGGTTCCAACACATATTTACACCCTGGTACAGGGACTTATTCTGCTTTCGACTTGCCACTGACAAATTCAGAACAACTAAATGAATTCGAATGGACAGTCCACGATGACCTCTATGGAAGTGAGCATTTTCCTACTATATTAAAACCTGTAACTCCATCTGATGTTCCTCTATCATCAAGGTGGAATTTTAAAAAGGCTAACTGGGCTTTATATGAAACACTGTGTGGTGAAAATCTTAAACCTGAACGTTCTATTGACGTTCCTGATGCTATTAAATGTTTTTCTGATGAACTGAATTCCATAGCTGATGAGTGTATACCAAAGTCCTCTGCAGTTCCACATATTCGTAAACCATGGATCAGTGATGAACGCAAACAAGCTAGGAAGGCAAGACAAAAAGCAGGACCTTAATTCCGTTGACATCCTATGGTGCACAATTTAAATAAATTTAAAATTTTAAATGATAAAACGTGGCGTTCTTTTAAGCAGAACAGACGCCAATCTTGGCAAAATTATGTTTCCAAAATAAATTCTTGGACTTGGACACCATGTTCAAGGTATGGAACATGGTCCAGAAAATTAAAGGTAAAGGTACTAAATCTACTGTCCATCATCTTAAGCATAGAGATCAATTACTTACTGATAAATCAGATATTGCGAAGAAACTTCGCGAAACTCACGCTAAACATTCTCCCTCTTCTAATTATATACCTAAATTTCAGCAATATCAAAAACAACAAGAAAAGAAAACTATTAATGTCAATTCTGATAACGGGGAAAAGTATAGCGTAACGTTTTCTATTCATGAGTGAGTGAGTGAGTTAATATTTAACGTCACATCGGCAATATTTCAGCCATATCGTGACGAGAACAGATTGAGAATTGAAATGGGAAATGTGCATACTATAAAAAAAACTGTCGTTAAAGGACAGTAAAACAACTAGAATATCACAGCTACGGATAAAACTAGTGTGGAACGGTAAAACTGATAGAACTATTTGGACAAGACAAGATAAAACACGGGCTATACACATCACCAGCAGCTGAAGGTAGATCACCATGCCAGGGTCCATGGGGACTTACAGTACCTTTCCTACCTGCATGGACCCTGGCTGGATTTACACCAGCGCTTCAGACACTGGCGATGATAGGACGATTTAGCCAGAATTTAAAACAACAAACACACTACGACTAAAAAGTATGGTTGAGCAAAATCGACTTTGAAAGTTTTTGGGACTTACGTACCCTCTTCGAAGGACAATAATTTTACGCTACTTCAACCTCCCTCGAGGGCACAGCCACTAACGATTGCAGTTGCTAATTTACAATACCATGCGTAAAAGATATATTATCTATGTACAAAACATATTCAGAATTTATGTAGCAATTCTATTTCCTTTAAAAATTCAATTATTAAATGATGATTAACGTTATAAAAAAGATCCTTTACAGTTTTCTCATTGAAATATTTATCCCTTGTGATGGCAAAATCAACACAATCGAGCAGGATATGCTTGACAGTGATTCTCTCATCACAAGGGATACAAAACGGAGGATCCTCACCTTTTAACAAGTGTTCGTGAGTATATCGCGTATGACCAATGCGACATCGTCGTATAACAACCTCTTCAAATCTGGACTGACAACCCAAGTGGGTATAACCGATATAGGGCTTTATTTCATGTAATTTATTGATACCTACTTGAGTGTCCCACTTCTTTTGCATTAGATCACGGATATATGATCTGAATAATCTGAATAGGGTATGAGAAGTGGTGTCACAGATTTGTTGAGTGCTACCTTGGCAGCACGATCGGCCATTGTGTTACCAGAGATTCCAACATGGCTGGGTAACCAACAGAAGACGATGTCATATTGGCCAGTAGCAAGTTCATTATACAATTCAACAATGTCAGCTAAAAGTGGATGCTGAGAAGATACATTTTTAATAGCCTGGAGGCATGAAAGAGAGTCTGAATAAATGATATATTGTTTATATTTAAAGTGTTTTTTTAATATAGTTTAGAGCTGTTAATATGGCATGTGCTTCTGCTGTAAAAATGGAACTGCTATTTGGTAATCTAGAAGATATTGTTCTGGATCCAATGACAGTAGCACAAGCAACTGCGCCACCATCCTTGGACCCATCTGTAAATAAGGATTTATATGTACTATACTTACTTTTTAATTGATTGTATTCCTGTTTGTATTGTAAGTCATTAGTTTCTGATTTTTTATATTTACTTAATGTAAGGTCAACTTGTGGTTTAACCAGTTGCCAAGGAGGAGAAGAAAACAAGCGAGAAGGAGCTATATTATCCAGCTCAATGCCAGCAGCAGAAAGAAAAGGTTTAACTCTCAGTCCAAGAGTCGGAACAAGAGAAGACATCTTATTGTACAAATCCCCATACGGGGGATTGAAGACACAGTTATATGCAGGATTGGACTTATTTGAATACAGTTTAGTGAGATACTGTAAAGATAATTTAATACGACGGTGGCCAAGAGAAGGTTCGTCTTCTTCAAGGTATAGACTGTCAACAGGAGAAGTTCGGAATGATCCAAGACAAAGTCTTATACCTTGATGGTGAACAGAAATTAAAAGTTTAAGGTTGCTTTTACAGGCTCCACCATATACAATGGAGCCATAATCAAGTTTTGACCGGATCAGTGATCGATAAAGTTGCAGGAGGGTAGCTTGGTCCCCTCCCCATTTAGAATTTGAAACGACTTTCAACAAGTGAAGTGCCTTCAGGCATTTAGTTTTGAGGGATTTGATATGTGGTAGAAACGTTAAATGTGAGTCAAAAATTAATCCCAAGAACTTGGCCTCCTTTACAATTTTGATGGGAGTGCCATCTAGAGATAGTTCTGGGTCCTTATGTGGCTTATATGTTCTGCAAAAATGTATACAATTAGTTTTGGACTTCGAAAATTTGAAGCCGTTTTCCAGACACCATTTATTTATTTTGTTTAAACACAACTGCAGTTGCCGTTCAATAGTATGCATATTTTTACCTCGGCAAGAAATATTAAAATCATCCACAAATAACGGTCCATCTATTGAATCGTTTAAAACTTTTGATGAACTGTTGATCTTGATGCTAAAAAGAGTGACAGATAAAATACTGCCTTGTGGAACACCCTGATCCTGATTGTAATGATCAGACAGGGTAGAACCGACACGGACCTGGAATTGTCTGTCATTTAAAAAGTTGGCAATAAATTGAGGCAAACGACATCGCAAACCAAAGTCATGTAAATCCCTCAAAATACCATGTTTCCAGGTTGTGTCATATGCTTTTTCAAGATCAAAAAAGATGTTGTTTATTAATTAGTGCGTTTTTAACAAATGATTCCAGTCGCACTAAGTGATCGACAGTACTTCTGTTTTTACGGAAACCACATTGTATATCTGCAATAAGGTTATTGGTTTCCAAGTACCAAACAAGCCGATTATTTATCATGCGTTCCATGGTCTTGCAAACACAGCTAGTTAGTGAAATAGGTCGATAATTGGACGGATCCGTATGATCACGTCCAGGTTTAGGTACTGGTACTACTATGGCGTCACGCCATGAGGGAGGAAAGTTACCCGATGTCCAAATATCATGAAAAATATTGAGAAGAGTTTCTAGGCAGGATTCTGGTAAGTGCTTCAGGAGTTGATAATGTATGATATAAGCTCCAGTAGCAGTGTCATGAGCTTGATCAAGAGCAGTATGGAGTTCATGAATCGAAAAAGTTTCATTATAATCTTCCCCATTATCAGAATTGAAATTAATAGTTTTCTTTTCTTGTTGTTTTTGATATTGGTGAGGAAGAGGAAGAGTGTTAAGCAAGAGTTTCGCCTAGTGTATTAGCAATATCTGATTTATCAGTAAGCAATTGATCTCCATGTTTAAGATGATGGACAGTAGATTTAGTACCTGTACCTTTGATTTTCTGGACCATGTTCCATACCTTGGACATGGGTGTCCGAGAATTTATTTTGGATACATAATGTTGCCAAGATTGGCGTTTGTTCTGTTTAAAAGTACGCCGTGCTTTAGCATTTAAAATCTTAAATTTATTGAAATTATGCACCATAGGATTGCGACGGAAATA
The DNA here is from genome assembly GCF_037392515.1 of Haliotis asinina. Lineage (NCBI taxonomy): Eukaryota > Metazoa > Mollusca > Gastropoda > Lepetellida > Haliotidae > Haliotis > Haliotis asinina. The sequence continues at coordinate 23,715,070 of NC_090292.1, forward strand.
ATGTTCTGCTTTTTTCCTTGCCTTCCTAGCTTGTTTGCACTCATCGTTGAACCATGGTTTTCTTATGTGTGGAACTGCAGAGCACTTTGGTATACACTCATCAGCAATGGAGTTAAGTTCTTCAGAAAAGCATTTAATAGCATCAGGAACGTAAATAAAACGTTCAGGTTTAAGTTTTTCAGCACACAGTGTTTCATATAAAGCCCAGTTAGCCTTTTTAAAATTTCGTCTTGATGATGGAGGAACATCGGATGGAGTTACAGATTTTAATACAGTAGGAAAATGGTCACTTCCACAGAGGTCATCGTGGACTGACCATTCAAATTCATTTAGTAGTTCTGAATTTGTCAATGACAAGTCAAGAGCAGAATAGGTCCCTGTCCCAGGGTGTAAATATGTGTTGGAACCATCATTATAAATACATAAATCATTGTCAGAACAAAATTCCTCCAACAATTTACCTTTAGTGTTTGTAGTTACACTACCCCAGAGTGGGTTGTGTCCATTTAAATCTCCCATTATAATACAGGGCTTCGGGAGTTGGTCATATAGAGCTTGAAGATCAGTTTTAGTGAACGTCGAAGACGGAGAAATATAAAGAGAGCATAGCGTAAACGCTACATGTAAAGTAATTCTCACTGCAACAGCCTGCATATTAGTAATAAGTGGAACAGGGCTTTGAATAACGTTTTGTCTGACTAGAATGGATGATCCTCCAGTGGCCCTATCACCCGGAGGTGAAAAAGAATGATATGTATTAAATTGACGAAGGTCAAATGTATCTGTTTGTTTTAAATATGTCTCTTGGAGACATATCGCTGAAGGTGTAAAATCTTGGACCAATAGCTGTAATTCATGTAAATTAGTCCTCAGTCCTCTGCAGTTCCACTGTACAATATTAGTGGAATAAAATATCTTTTGAGGGGATTTATTGGGGATCTACCCCGCACTCTTTTGGAGGGCGACAAGCTATGTGCCCTAGAATAGACGTTTTCAGAAACGTCCATATCTTCAAGAGACCCATATTTATTGAACAATTGAATTTTGTTCTGTGACCCTTTAGGAGCTCTGCCACTTTGTTGTTTTGAAGCATCAGGCTTAGGCTTCGGTTTACTTTTAACAGGTGGCTGACTATCAGCTGTCGATTGAGACTTTGAGTGTGACTGAGATGGTGATGATGATGATGTGTGATCTGAAGAAGACTTTGATGAAGGAGATATGGTCTTTTGTGTAGACTGAGCTGTGTCTGTCTGAGTAGACTGTTCTGAGATAGACTGTGGAGGATCAGGAGAGATAGACTCAGGAATATCTGAATTTACCCATGTCAGGTCGGTCTGACATGAGCTTGACGAAGTTAGTACTGGCGTAGTTGTTCCTTTTGATAAGGTTTCATATGTTTTTGTGACAGAGGCATAAGTTTCAGTGTGCTCAGTAGATTGTACAATCTTTCTTGCTTCAGCAAAACTGACGTTCCTGGAAAATTTGATTTTGTTAATTTCCATTTGCCTTTTCCAAATGGGACATTCTTTCGAGAAGGATGAATGGTTTCCTGAACAGTTTGCACATTTTTTGTGAATACTGTCACAATCTTCGGTTACATGTGTATTCTCAGCACAGTGAGCACATGTAACAGACAATGTGCAAGTATTAACACCATGTCCGTACTTTTGACACTTAAAGCAGCGCAGAGGATTTGGAATATATAAGTCAACATTCAGATTGCAGTAACCTGCTTTGATTGACTTTGGAGGTGTTGGAGCTGAAAATGAAAACAGATATGTGTTGGTTTGGACAGTCTCATTATTTCGCCGTGTTGTGAAACGTTTGACGAAAGATACTCCTTGATCTTTCATCTCGGACATTATGTCGAGCTCAGTCATGTCTGCTAGAAGACGCTCACGGTCTCGAACTATGCCTTTGCTTGTATTCAGTGTTCTGTGGGCAGAAACTAATACCGGGACTCCGACAAACATATCAGTTGATAATAGGTTGGTAGCTTGTTGTTTTCTGCTACATTCAATCAGCAGTGAACCTGATCGCAATCGTTTGATATCTTTCCAAATTTCATCAAATATGTCTAAAAGTACCTCAAGACATGAATCAGGCAAATGCTTCAAGAGCTGATAGTGAATATTATCAGCCCCTGTTGCTGTATCATGAGCTTGCACTAGAGCAGTTTGTAGTTCATGTAAGGAAAATACTTCGTTGTAGTCTTCACCATTGTCAGAGGTGAAATTATTGATTTTCTTTTCTTCTAACTTCTGGTACCTCTGGAATTCAGGAAGATAGTTTGATGAAGACGAATGTTTAGCTAATGTTTCACCAAGTTTGTTTGCAATGTCTGAAGCATCTTCCAAAATGTGATCTCCGTCTTTAAGGTGTTTAACGCTTGTTTTGGAACCCTTGCCCTTGATCCTTTGTACCATATTCCACACCTTTGATATAGGTGTGCGGGAGTTAATCTTGGAGAAATAGGCTCTCCATGACTTCCGTTTATTTTGCTTGAATGTACGTCGAGCTTTAGCTCTGGTTACTTTAACATTATTCAAATTATGTACAGTTGGATGTTTGCGAAAATATTTTTCCGCCTTCTTCCTGTTTTTCCTAACCTGTTTGCAATCGCCATCAAACAATGGCTTACGAATGCGTGGATGCACAGAGGACTTAGGAATCGTTTCGGTAGCTACAGTATGCAGTGTATCTGAAAACAATTGAATGGGGTCAGCAATATTCTGGAACGTTTCATGTTTGAGTTTCTCAGTACACAATGATGTGAATTTAGACCAGTTAGCCTTTGAAAAATTCCACCTTGATGAGGGTGGAACATCAGACGGGTTATTGACTGAGAGAAGTGTTGGGAAATGGTCACTTCCACATAAATCATCATGAACTGACCATGAAAATTCATTCAGAAGATCTGCATCTGTGAGTGTAACGTCCAAGGCAGAATAGCTACCTGTAGCAGGGTGTAAATATGTGTGTGTACCATCATTAAATATGCAGAGACTGTTGTCAGAAAGAAAATCTTCTATTATTTCCCCCTTGGTATTGATAACATTACTCCCTTATAAGGGATTATGTCCATTCAAATCACCCATGAGTGTGCAGGGATGAGGAAGCTGATCATACAGAGCTTGAAGGTCAGATTTCTGGAGGTTTGAAGATGGAGGGATATACAAAGAGCATAAAGTAAACGCAATGTGTAACGAAATCCGAACTGCAACAGCTTGAAGGTTAGTAGTGAGATCAACAGGGCTGTGTGTTATACCCTGCCTCACCGAGATAGAGGAGCCTCCAGTGGCTTTGTCACCCGGAGGAGAAAAGGAATGGTGAGAGCTGTACTGACGTAAGTCAAATTTATCAGTCTGCTTAAGATATGTTTCCTGGAAACAGAAAACTGATAGTTGAAAATCTTGTACTAATAATTGTATTTCATTTAAGTTGATCCTAAGGCCTCTGCAGTTCCACTGGATAAGTGTATTATTCATGTTACATTAGGTGGCAACACGGGCGATCTGTTCCTGGACCGTGGCGAATGACTTTTTTGGCGCACACGGTGGTGAGGAGTGACATCCATATCTTCCAGAAGTTGATATTTATTAAATATTTGTACCGGATTCCGTTGACTCTTTGGAACCCGATCTGACTTTTTTGAATAGTTCACTGTCTTGCTAGCATTCACGATAACAGGTGATGGTGGACGGGATTGTGATGCTGTTTGCGTGGAAGCAACAGTTTGCATTTCACACGTAGAATAAGTCTCAGTATTCACCCAAGTGATTTCAGTCTGGCATTCAACTGATTTAACAGTCTTAGTACATTGACGGGTAACAGCTGCAGAGTATGACACAGTTGCAACTGGAGTGTTGTCATGTGCAACCAAACGTTTAGCCTCTGCGAAAGTAATGTTTCTTTCATGTTTAAGTTTCACTATCTGATGTTGTTGTTGCCAGACAGGGCAAGATTTTGATGAGGCAGCATGATCGCCAGAGCAATTAACGCATTTAGGGTTGTTTGGACAATCTAACGTGTCATGAGCAAGTTCTCCACAGCGATGACATTTCTTGCTGTTGGTACAAGATTTAGCACCATGACCAAACTTTTGACATGAGTAACACCGAAGCGGGTTCGGTATGTACTTATCAACATTGATATTGCAGTACCCTGCTTTGATGGATGACGGTGGAACAGGAACAGAAAAGTTGAGCAGATACGTGTTTAAGTTTACAATCTGACCATTTTGCCGACTTGTAAAACGTTTTACACCTGTTACACCCTGGTCTTTTAGTTCAAACGCTATCTCATCTTCAGACATGTCTAGCAGACAACGTTCTCGGTCTCTGACAATGCCTTTAGAACTGTTGAGAGTTTTGTGTGGAGACACAGTAACGGGTACGGACATGAGATGCTTAACAGCTAAGGGTGTAGATGATTGAAACGCTGATTTGCATTCAAGTAATATAAGACCAGATCGCATCTTTTTCATTGACACAACGTCACCAGCAATGCCATAAATCGCTTTTGACAGGACAAACGGATTCAGTTTCAACGGACCATCATCTGAAGAAGAAATCACTAAATAACGAGACCAATGGTCAGATTTGCCTTTGGAGACTGTGTCATCATCAGAAGATGAACTATCCTCTAATGTACGTTTGAGTTGTTTTGGGGGTATCATGGTAAAGTCATAGAACTTCATCATCCCAGCTCCCCACCCACCACGGAGTATCATAAAGACAATGCTATATGCCAGTGGGTTTCCTACTGACAGCACCAAGGATACTGGGATGATATACTCCAGCAGAAGTATGAATTCAAGATCAATAAATCCACCAGATTGACCCATGAGCCATCGCCTTCTGGGCATTAGACTCTAGGTAATAACAGTTTGGTTAATGTGGCATCAATATATCAATAGATATTACTGGTCTACAAGCTATATGACAAAGGCCCATTTACAAACATTTGAAAAAGTCACATTTGAGCAAAAACAATGACAATGCTCAGGGCTTGGCATGACCAGCCGATTGGTTGAACCGGGCCTATTCAACCTCCCGTCTAGGTGAAGTCAGGGCCACAGTGGTGTATTAGGCAACAGGAACACAGTTGCAGGGACCTATTGCCCTCAACCACCAGGATCCCTTCCTCCACCGACACGGGCCGCAACCCACGGCAAACGGGTTGGTGGACCAAATATCCCCCCGGGTCCACTACGAGGGTGTCGGCGAGCTCTTGGCGTTACCCAGCACCCACCACGAGGAGGTGGCCCGCCACGGGTGCCTTTCTATTCATGAACTGTATACTGCTCTTGATCAAGCTCATGACACTGCAACAGGAGCTGAATCCTGTTTAGAGACGCTCTTATCAATTGTTGATGATATTTGGACTTCCGCGATTTTTCCTTCTTCATGGCGTGATACTATAGTAGTACCAATACCTAAACCTGGACGTGATCATACGGATCCATCCAATTATCGTCCGATTTCATTAACTAACTGTGTTTGCAAGACCATGGAACGCATGATAAATAATATACTTGTTTGGTACTTGGAAACAAATAACCTTATCACAGATGTACAATGTAGTTTCCGTAAAAACAGAAGTACTGTCGATCACTTAGTGCGTTTAGAATCATGTTTGAAAAACGTGCTGATTAATAAGCAACATGGTGTGTCTATCTTTTTTTTAAATTTTGAGCATGAAATAGTTATAGCTCAGGGCATGGCGTTACCAGCCGATTGATAGAACTTGACCAGTTCGACCACTCGTCTAGGTGAAGTAAGGGCCAAAGTGGTGAGTTGAGCAATAAGAGCAAAATGGTTCATTCTCCTACTGCCCTCAACCACCAGACTACCGTCCTCCACCGACACGGGACGCAAACCACGGCAAACAGGTTGCCCAATTTGGTCGCCTCTTACGACCAGCAATGGGGTGCTGTGGACACATTCTGTCCCGGGTCCACACGGGAAGATTTGTCTAAATTGCTAACAGCTGAATGGATGATGTATATCCAAATAGGGTCCATGCAGGAAGCAAATGTACTGTAAGTCCCCATGGTACCCAGTTTGGTGATTTACCTTCGGTTATTGGTAACCTATAGCTCATTTTTATATTCTACTGTCCTCTATAGATACATTGTTTTAGGTCTAATCTTTAATTTTATTCTACTCTGTGATATTCTAGTTATTTTTACTGTCCTTCGTTGACAGGTTTCTACAATGGGTGTGTGCTATTAATTCATTTGTATTTTATAGATAATCGTTCTCGTCACGATATGGCTGTAATATTGCCGGTGTGACGTTAAATATTGACTCACCCACTTGGAAAATGGTCACTTCCCCATCAGTCATCATGCACTGACAATTTGAAATCACTCAATAGGTCTGAGTGTGTAAGTGATATAAGGTAGAGGTAAATAGATTCCCGAGCCAGGATGTAAATATATATTGTAACCGTCAGTATATATGTCTAAATCATTAACTGAACAGAACTCTTCCAGTAGTTTACCTCTATCATCAGTAGTTGTTCCACCACAGACTGGGTTTTGGCCATTCACATCTCCCATAATAATACGCGGTTCTGGGAGTTGGCCTTATAGATTTCGTAGTTCAGTCTTCTAAAGAGTTGAAGACGGTGAGATATACAATGAACACAATGTGAGTGTACCATGTAAAGCGATTAGGAAGGCAACTTCTTGAAGATTAGTATTAAGTGTAATTTGGCTATGTATAATACTCTTTTTGAATGAGGCTGAAGATCCTCCTGTCACACGAAGGTGAGGAATAACGATAAACATTGAACCCGCATAGGTCGGAAGGATTTTCTGTTTCAAATAAGTCTCCTGTCGACATAATGCTGATGGCGTGTGATCCTGGACTACTAACTGTAATTCGTTGTAATTATACCTTAGTCCACTGCAATTCCACCGAGCAATATTATTCTGATAACCCATCTTTAAGGGAGATTTTCTGGGGATCTACCCCGCACATTTTTGGCGGGTGAGAAACTGTGTGTCCTAGACCAGACGTTGTAGGACACGTTCATATTCTCAAGAGATCCATATTTGTTAAACAGCGAAATTTTATTTTCAAATCCTTGAAGGATTATGTTACTGATCTGTCTCGAGAGGAATCTGGCTTTTAACTTCGGTTGTAGCGATTTGTTGAGAGTTCACTGTTGACTGAGGGAATGGTTCATGATCAGAGGGTGTGTCTGACTGGATTTGGGATGTACTAGGAAGTGGTTCTGCTGTTTCAGTAGACATGGCAGGTGAAATAGGTTGAGGAGTATCTGTTGTCATCCATGTTACGTTTGTCTGACAAACTGCACGTAATTTAGTAACTGTGGAAGTGGCTGTTGACGTACTGGCAATGGAAGCATACTTTTGTGTTTGTTCTCAGCTTTGTACCGGTTTCTTTCTGTCTTTAAAACAAATGCTTTGTTTAAATTCTATTCTATTGACATCCATTTGATTTTTCATCCATTTTACAAACAGGGTAATCTTTTTTCAGAATGATGGTTTTTCCCCTTTGCAGTAAGTGTATTGTTTTACATTACTGTCACAATCAATACTGTCAATCCATGCTGAGTGTGTCTTTTCACTGCAGTGATCACACACAACAGACAATGTGCAAATATTTAAACATCGTGCCAAAACTTTTGGCATTTAAAACATCTAAGGGGTTTAGGACCAGCCAATTGGTTGAAACGGGACCATTCAACGGCCCGTCTTGGTGAAGTAAGGGTCCAAGTGGTGTGTTGCTCCTATACCCTCAACCACCAGGATCCCTTGATCCACAGACACAGGGCCGTCACCCTCGGCTAACACGTTGGTGGACCAAATATGCCCCCGGGTTCACAACAGGGGATTGAGCACTTGGTGTTACCCAGCGCCCTCCACGATGTGGTGATCACTTGTGTTTCATCAGTTTACTGTAGCGCCACAATGTCACTTGCTTAGAATATACACTGACGAGCCATTATAATATGTGCAGGTAGTGGTATATAAATCTGTACATTATATATGCTGTCGAGCTATGGTAATAAGACTGTATGCTGTGCGTAGTGGCTTGCCTTCACGTCACGTCTGTATATTTCATGTGCTGATGAGCCATGATGATACGTGTGAGCATGTGTATATGGACTGAACTGATTTAATCCTGATTCTGTATTAAACGAACAACAGAGTCATAACTTGTGAAACTTGCAATGATGAACATGAAATGGTGACTTAGTTTCCGTGGCGTGGTCTTGAGTGAGTGAGTGAGTGAGTTAATATTTAACGTCACATCGGCAATATTGCAGCCATATCGTGACGAAAAGATTCTTGGAAGAAGGAAGTTATGTATATGGTAAAAACCTGTCAACGAAGGACAGTAAAACAACTAGAATATCACAATAAGAATTAAAACTAGCGTCAAAAATTAAAAAACAATATCACTATTGAGACAATACAATATAAAAACAGGCTATAGATTGCCAACAGCTGAAGGTAGAGCACCATACTAGGGGCCATGGGGACTTACAGTACTTCTGCTACCTGCATGGTCTCTAGCTGGATTTACACCATCCCCTCAGCTGCTGGCCATTGTACGCAAGATTAGCCACAAATTAAAATGACAGAAATACTACGGCTAAAAGGAAATGGAAGACTAAATTTGACTTCAAATGTTTTTGGACTTACGCACCCTCTCAGGAGGACAATAATTTTACGGTACTTCAACCCCTCTCGAGGATACAGCCACTAACAATCTCAGTTACTAATTCAACTTCCAATCATAATACATATTTATTTACATGTCAGTCAATAAATCCAATTCTTTTAAAAATGCAATAATTAAATGAGAACTTACGTTACTAAAAAGGTCCTTCATAGTTCTTGGCTTGAAATAATTGTCCCTTGTGATGGAATATTCAACACAGTCAAGCAGGACATGCTTGACTGTGACTATCGCATCACAAGGGACACAGAACGGAGGATCCTCACCTTTCAAAAGATATTCATGCGTATACCATGTAATTTATTGATATCTACTTGGGTGTCCCACTTCTTCTGCATCAGATCACGGATGTAAGATCTAATGGTAGCTTTATAATCAGTATAGGGAATAAGAAGTGGTGTCACAGATTTGTTGAGTGCTGCCTTAGCAGCAAGGTCAGCCAAAGTGTTACCAGAGATTCCAACATGGCTGGGTAACCAACAGAAGACGATGTCGTATTGACCAGTGGCAAGATAATTATACAATTCAATAATTTCAATTAAAAGTGGATGTTTACATAATAGGTTTTTAATAGCCTGAAGGCACGAAAGAGAGTCAGAGAAAATTATGAACTGTTTATGTTTAGGGCGTCTTTGAATATATTTGAGAGCTGTTAATATGGCGTTTGCTTCTGCAGTAAAAATAGAGCTGTTATATGGTAATCTAGAAGATATTGTTCTGGATCCAATGACCGTGGCACAAGCTACTGCACCATCGTCCTTGGATCCGTCTGTAAATAAGGATTTGTAATTGTTATATTTGTTTTTTAATTGATGATATTCTTGTTTATATTGTAAGTCATTAGTTTCTGATTTTTTAAATGTAGTTAACGTTAAGTCAACTTGTGGTCTAACCAACTGCCAAGGAGGCGAAGAAAGAAGACGGGAAGGAGCTATATTATCTAGCTCAATGCCGGCAGCAGTAATGAAAGGCATCATTCTCAGCCCAAGAGGTGGAACAAGAGATGATTTCTTGTTATATAAATCTTGATAAGGGGAATTAAAGACACAGTGAAATGCAGGGTTAGACTCATCAGAATAATTTTATACGGCGTTGGGTAAGAGATGGATCGTCTGCTTCAACGTAGAGACTGTCGATAGGTGAAGTTCTGAAGGACCCAAGACAAAGTCTTAGACCTTGGTGATGGACAGAATCTAATAGTTTCAGGTTGCTTTTGCAGGCTCCGCCATACACGATGGAACCATAGTCAAGTTTTGAGCGGACAAGTGATCGATATAAGTGTAGGAGGGTAGCTTGATCACCTCCCCACTTTGAATTAGAAACGACTTTTAATAAATCCAGCGCCTTAAGGCATTTATTTTTTAAAGATTTCATATGGGGAGAAACGTTAAATGTGAGTCGAAAATCAGACCCAAGAACTTTGCCTCCTTGACGACTTTGATGGGAGTGTTATTTAAAAACAATTCTGGATCTTTATGCAGTTTGTATTTTCTACAGAAATGTATACAGTTGGTTTTCGATTTAGAAAATTTAAAGCCGTTTTCAAGACACCATTTGTTAATTTTGTTTAAGCACAACTGCAGTTGCCGTTCAATAGTATACATTATTTTTCCACGACAAGAAATAATAAAATCATCCACAAAAAGTGATCCATCGATTGAATCATTTAAAACCTTGGATAAACTGTTGATCTTGATACTAAAGAGTGTTACAGACAAAATACTGCCTTGGGGAACACCCTGATCCTGATTATAATGGTCAGACAGGGATGATCCCACTCGGACTTGAAATTGCCTGTCTTTTAAAAATTGTGAGATAAAATGAGGCAAACGACCTCTCAAACCGAAATCATATAAATCCTTTAAAATGCCATACTTCCAAGTGGTATCATATGCTTTCTCCAGATCGAAGAAAATTGATACAACGTGTTGTTTATTTACAATAGCATTCTTAACATAGGATTCTAATCGTACTAAATGATCAATAGTACTTCGGTTTTTCCGGAAACCACATTGAATATCTGTGATAAGATTATTCGTTTCCAAATACCAGACTAATCTATTGTTTACCATTCGTTCCATGGTTTTACAAACGCAACTGGTTAACGATATAGGGCGGTAATTTGAGGGATCTGTATGATCCCGGCCAGGCTTTGGTATGGGGATTACAATGGCATTGTGCCACGACTGAGGAAAATTTCCTGAAATCCAAATACGGTCAAATATTTCCAAAAGTGTCAAAAGACATGTCTCAGGTAAATGTTTCAGTAATTGGTAATGAATGTTGTCATCACCAGCTGCAGTATCATGAGCTTGCTCGAGAGCAGTATGTAGCTCATGTAATGAAAATACTTCATTATCATCTTCACCGTTATTAGAGTCAAAGTTAATTCTTTGTTTTTCTTGTCGATTTTTATATTTCTGAAATTCAGGTATATAATTTGATGATGATGAATTTCTGGAAAGAGTTTCACCAATTTTATTGCCAATATCACCCTTACCAGTTATCAATTTATCACCTTCTTTAAGATGTTTAACAGAGGATTTGGAACCTTTGCCTTTTATTCTTTGGACCATATTCTACCCGTTAGACATGGGTGTGCGCGAATTAATGTTGGAAACATATTTCCTCCAAGACTGGCGCTTGTTTTGTTTATAAGTTCGTCGTGCTTTGGCACTCGTAATTTTAACAGTTTTTAACTTGTGATCGGTAGGATATCTGCGAAAGTATTTTTCTGCTTTCTTCCTACACTTTCTTGCTTGTTTACATTCTTTGTTGAACCATGGTTTACGAAGGTGTGGAATTTCAGAGGACTTAGGAATTGATTGGTCAGCGATTTCATTTAACTCTATCGGATCTGATACATTCATAAAGTTTTCCGGTATTAATTTTTCCATACACATTATTTCATATAAAGGCCAATTAGCTTTATTAAAATTCCACCGTGATAAAGGGGGATCATCATCGGGTTTGATAGCTTTTAGGACAGTTGGGAAGTGGTCACTTCCGCAAAGGTCATCATGAACAGACCAGTCAAATTCGTTGTAAACATTCGAATCAACGAGGGACAGATCAAGTGCAGAATAGGTTCCTGTTCCAGGATGTAAATAGGTGTTTGATTCGTCATTAAAAACACACAAGCTATTATCAAATATAAAATCCTCAATAATATGACCTTTATGGTTTGTGCTCGTACTTCCCCATAGAGGGTTGTGCCCATTCAAATCGCCCATGATGATACAGGGCTTTGGTAATTGATCATAGAGATTTTGGAGATCAGTTTGTCGGAGAACAGATGAAGGTGGAATGTACAAAGAGCACAGAGTAAACGCAATGTGCAGGCTGAGGCGAATAGCTGCGGCTTGGAGATTGGTATTCAAATTAACATGCTGTGAATGATGTTACGTCTAACTAATATCGATGAACCTCCAGTCTCTTTATCCCCTGGAGGAGAAAAAGAGTGGTAACAAGTGTACTGCCTTAAATCAAATGTATCAGTATGTTTGAGATACGTCTCTTGGTGACATAGTGCTGACGGTTTAAGGTCTTGCACTAACAACTGTAGTTCATTAAAGTTATGTTTAAGTCCTCTGCAATTCCATTGTACTAGATTAGCTGAATGGCTCATGGAGGGATAAGTATCTAAGGAGCAGTAACAGGAGATAGTGCTCTACCTTTCTTTTTGGGTGAGTGACCATTTGAATGGCCACCAGCGCTCACACGGGTGGATACTTCGGTATCCATATCTTCGAGCAATCCATATTTATTATGAAATTGCACTGTATCTTTTAGTGCTTTGGGCAATCTGTCAGACTGAACATGTTTTTCTTTGTATCCACTTTGGTAGATTTGGACGGTTTGATTTGATTTGAGTCTGTCTGTGTAGAAGATGTTCCTTTCTGTTTTGGTGATGGATCTGTGACCTGTTTGGAACTTACGGTATTTTGTAATTGATCTGAAAAGGATTTGGGATGGTCGGAATGTACCCAGGAAAGATCTGTCTGACAGGGTATAGACACCGTGACCTTTTTAGCTACTGAAGCATATGATGGACTTTCTGAAATAGGTGCAAGAAGTCTGGCTTGTGTTCTGGCATCAGAGTAACTCAGTCGTTTTTCACTTTTTAATCTCTGCACAGTGGCCTCATATTTCCAAAGACAGTCTTTAGAAGATGCCATATGGTCTCCTTTGAAATTTAAACACTTGATGGTGTTGGTACATGTTTTCCCATCATGGTCAGGTTCTCCGCATCTAAAGCAAGCTAGCTTATTCCTACAAGAATTTTGCCCATGGCCGAACTTCTGACAGTTAAAACAACGAGTAGGGCGTGGGATAAAGAGATGTATACTCATGGAGAAACATCCAACCTTAATAGAAGGAGGCAGAACTGGGGTGTCAAAAGTCAAAAGATATGTATTGGACGGGAATACACGGTCATCTTTACGGTATGTGAATCTTTTTGCCTCAATGACACCTTGACTTCTGAGTTGAGAGACAATGTCTTCAACAGAAATGTCAGCGAGACTTCGGTCTCTGTCACGGATTAGTCCTTTGGAAAAGTTAAGTGTCTTGTGTGCTGAACATGTAATTGGAATGTCAGCTAGTTTGGTTGACGTCATGAGATTAATGGCCTGTGACTTCCTGACACATTCAACCAGAAGACCCCCAGACCGTAATTTGGAAACATTCTTCAACTCACCAGCTTTACCTTGTAGGCCTTTTTCTAACAGAAATGGGGAATAGGAAGCAAGGGTTCGTTCACCTTTTGCTTCCAAAACAAGAAAGCGTGGCCCTCTCAGAATATAACAATTTCGTCACAACATCATCTTCATCAGAGTCAAGCTCAGAATCAGATTCTGAAAGTTGCCGTTTTGGTTTTTTGGGATTTTGCTTACTCATAATGAATAGTAGAATGGTTCATCAAATCTGTTCCCTGCCCACCATGGAGCGCCTACAAGGGCGGTGTCATGCGTAAGCGGAGTTCCAGCAAACTGACACCAAAGGGTTACAGAAATGATATACTCCAGTTAATCCAAAGGATCAACCAGATTGGCCCATGAGCCGCCGCCTTCTGGGAATAAGCTTTAGGCAAGAACATAAAACAAATTCATGAACGTTCTGAGTATTCAGAGTGAAGGTACCGAGTCAAGATATAACAAAATTACATACCACAGGGCTCGGCGTGACCAGCCGATTGATAGAATCGGGAACATTCTACCACCCGTCTAGGTGAAGTTAGGGCCAAAGTGGCGTGTTGGGCACAGTAACACTATTCATTGCTCCCATGCCCTCAGCCACCAGGATCCCCTCCTCCACCGACACAGGGGCGCTACCCACGGCAAACAGGTTGCCCAATTTAGTCGCCTCTTACGACCAGCAATGGGGTGCTGTGGACACATTCTGCCCCGGGTCCACACGGGAGAAGAGCACTTAGCGTTACCCAGCACCCACCACGAGGAGGTGGCTCTTCACGGGTGCCGCCCGGTCTTGATGTTGAGGGCGATGGCGATGACGACGATGGTGATTATGATAATGTTGATGAAGTTTAGTGGAACATATAAGCTGCACATGGCATACCATATATGTTGTTTTGTTAGTAGTACTGAGTGGAGTTCAGAACAATGTTGAGCATCGTTTACATCCAACTGAGGTGAAGTCGGACCCGACATTGTATACCTGGAACCAATGCCCGCAGCCACCAGAATCCCTTCCTACACTGATATAGGAACGCAACCCACAGCACACAGGTTGCCCCATTCGCTGTTGATTGTACTGTGGCCTATATGCCCCTAGATCCACACGGTGGTCATCAGCCTTACCCAGCAACCACCGAAATTGTGCCTGCAATTTCTGAATAAATATACAAATATGCTGAAAATAAACTCAACTGAGAGGGTAATTGCAAAACTATTTTTGAAAAGAAGCAATATTAAAATGGCCCAATTTTGCTTTTTAACAATAAATCATGGTAAGTACCTTTCACACAGACAGCCTTCCCACAATTCGTCTCTAGGCATCTCAACCCTCGGCATGCGCCCAATGTACAAATGCCAGCCTTGACCTGAAGAGAGATGCCAGTTGAAATAAATGACGTTCTATATCCATTATTAAGTCATTTTAGTGATGCATGCTTATCACCAATTGACCTATAATATAAACAGACTATTTAATGCTAACTCAGCCATTTTGGCTTGCCAACAAAGGAAACCTGAACTGGCATAGAGATCTATATACTCTTGAAAAACCCACACACTTGACACTTTTAAATTTTCTGCTGGAGCATATCATTGGAGGAATCCTTGGTGTTGCACGCTGGAGATCCACTTGGTATTCTTTGTGTTTCTTAACCATTGTCCTTGTGATACTCCGTGGTGGGTGGGGAGCTCGGATGATAAAATCGGATGATGAAACCTAAATAACTTGCCATGGCTTACAATTCCCCAACTAAAAAGAGCAAAAAACTTCTTGAAGATGATCCTGTTGACAATTTCAGACCGTCCAAATACATTGATTACTACTGGACACATTTTCTTGTCATTGAGACCAAAACATTTAAACCCTTTTACTCTGTCTAAGGGTATCCAAGGCACTGAGAGCGATGTAAAGAACATCGGAACATTACGTTCTGGTGCGCTGTTGATTGAATGCACCAAAAGGCAACAGTCAACCAACCGGTTAAACACGGACACTTTTGTTGACACTCCGTTATGTCATGGCCGACAAGACGCTAAATACGAGTAAGGGAATCATTCGAGATCGTGATCAAACGCTGGTAGACATGCCTGAACTTGATGTCGTTTCTGACAAGAGAGATCAGGCTGAACTAGAGGTTAAACAGTTCTCAACCCGTAAAACAAGGCAAATATTCAAACTAATGGCTATGTTTTCTTTCCAGTCACCTACTGTTCCAAAATCACGGCACTGTGAAATCAGTGTGGAAAGTATATTCCAGTCACCTTCGGTCCTTCAAATGATTAAAGATCTTTCATGGTGTAAATACGTGCACATTGTCTGTTCATTTTACTCTTAAAGACTGTCCCGTATGGAAACAGCAGATGGCAGTCAATAAGATAAAATTCACACAAAGCATTAGTTTTGTAGAAGCAAAGAAATTAGTACACAGCTCAGATCAGGTCTGCAAAAAACAACCTAAAACCATCAGATTCTGTCCATTATCAACGTGTAAGACTTTGTCTTGGGTGCTTGTGAGGTTCACTTGTTACTTGTGCCTGATGCACCATCTCTTGATCAGGTTCGTATAAAATTACCCTTGCAGTATATAACAAAACTATATTCTAACAAGTCACACCCTGCATATAACTGTGTCGTCAATCCTCACTATGATGATTTATACAATAAAGAGTCTTCTCTTATTCTGCCTCTTGGTTTAAGTGAGTGTCTGAGTGAGTTAGCATTTAACGTCACATCGGCAGTATTGCAGCCATATCGTGACAAGAACGGTTAATTATAAAAATACAAATGAATTACACATACATTGTAAAACCCTGTCAACGAAGGACAGTAAAATTGACTGGAGCATAACAGAGTAGAATGTAAAACTAGTCATTAGACCTAAAACAATGTATTTATAGAGGACAGTACAATATAAAAATGAGCTATAGGTTGCCAACAACTGAAGGTAGATCACCATACTAAGGACCATGGGGACTTACAGTACATTTGCTTCCTGCATGGACCCTAGTTGGATTTACATCAACCCTTCAGCTGTTAGCAATTTAGAAAAATCTAGTCATATAGTAAATGAACACCTATTCTACGATTAAAAGCTGGAAAACTGAAATTTACTTCAAATGTTTTGAGACTTAAGTACCCTCTCAGGTCAGGAGGACAATTATTTCACGGTACTTCAACCCCCTTTGAGGGTACAGCCACTAACGATTTGAGGTACTAATTCAATCTTCCAATTTTAAAATATTTATCTATTTACAGTTCAGGTAACAAATCTAGTTCCTTTAAAAATGCAATAAACAAATGAGGGTTAATATTGCTAAAACGATCCATCATAGTTTGTGAATTAAAATACTGATCCCTTGTGATGGAATACTCAAAAGAGTAAAGCAAGATATGCTTGAATGTGATTCTTTCATCACAACGTATGCAGAACGGAGGATCCTCGCCTTTCAAAAGGTATTTATGAGTATATCTCGTATGGCCAATACGACCTAGACAAATCTGGACTGACATCCCAAGCGGGTATAATATAAAGTTTTATTGCATGTAATGTATTGATACCCACTTGGGTGTCCAACTTCTTTTGCATTAGATTACGGATATACGATCTAATTGTAGCTTCATAATCAGAGTATGGAATAAGAAGTGGAGTCACAGATTTGTTGAGTGTTGCTTGGCAGAAATGCCTATATCGCTTGGTAACCAACAAAAGATGATGTCGTATTGGCCAGTAGCAAGGTTATCATATAATTCAATTATATCTATTAAAAGTGGATGTTTACATGAGAGGATGTTAATTGCCTGGAGACAAGAAAGAGAATCGGAATAGACAATATACTGTTTATGTCTAGGATGTCTTTCAATATATTCAAGAGCGTTTGCTTCTGCTGTGAAAATAGAACTATTATCCGGTAATCTGAAAGATATTGTTCTGGATCCAATGACAGTGGTACAAGCCACTGCGCCACCATGCTTGGACCCATCTGTAAATAAAGATTTGTATGTATTATAGTTACTTTTTAATTGATTATATTCTTGTTTGTATTGTAATTCATTTGTTTCTGGTTTTTTAAACCTCGTCAGTGTTAGGTCAACTTCGGGTCTAACCAACTGCCAAGGTTGAGACAAAAGTAGACGGGAAGGAGATATATTGGCTAGCTCAATGCCACAAGCAGACAGAAAAGGTTTCATTCTAAGTCCCAGAGGCGGAGCAAGAGAGGGCTTTTTATTGTGTGGATCCTCATAAAGAGGATTAAAAACTCAGTTAAATGCAGGATTGGCCTCATTAGAATATAGTTTTGTTATATACTGTAAGGAGAGTTTTATACGTCGTTGAGTAAGAGATGGCTCATCACTGTCAATAGGAGAAGTTCTAAATGACCCAAGACATAGACCTAGACCTTGATGGTGGACAGAATCAAGTAGTTTGAGGTTGCTTTTACATGCTCCACCATAAACGATGGAGCCATAATCAAGTTTCGAACGGATGAAAGATCTGTATAAATGGAGTAGGGTAGTTTGGTCTCCTCCCCACTTTGAATTGGAAACAACTTTTAACAAATCAAGTGCCTTCAGGCATTTAGTTTTAAGGGATTTAATGTGGGGTAGAAAAGTTAGATGTGAGTCGAAAACAAGACCCAAGAACTTAGCCTCCTATACTACTTTGATGGCTGTGCCATTTAAATATAATTCAGGATCTTTATGCGGTTTATACTTTCTGCAGAAATGCAAACAATTTGTTTTTGTTCCAGAAAATTTAAACTTGTTTTCAAGTGACCAGTTTTCAATTTTATTGAGACAAATTTGTAAGTGCCTCTCTATTGTATCCGGCACCCGTGGCGAACCACCTCCTCGTGAGCTCGTCGACACCCCCGTAGTGGACCTGGGGGGATATTTGGTCCACCAACCCGTTTGTCGTGAGTTGCGTCCCTGTGTCGGAGAAGGAAGGAATCCTGGTGGTTGAGGGCAATAGGGGCTTGCAAACGTGTTCCTGTTGCTCAATACACCACTTTGGCCCTGACTGCGCCTAGACGGGTGGTCGAATGGGCCCGGTTCGACCAATCGGCTGGTCATGCCAAGCCCTGTGCATGGTGTATATATATCATTGCACAAATTCTATTTGGATTTTTACTTTCGGTCTTGGTCTACTTCTTCATTGAGCTTTTCTGATTATAAAATGCATTCTTGAAGTTCTGAACTTTTGCCAGAGTCTTATGCCCAGAAGGTGGTGGCTCATGGGCCACTCTGGTAGATTAATTATTTATAATTCTTCTGCTGGAGTATATCATCAGGGTATCCTTGGTGCTGCAAGCTGGAGGCCCGGTTGCTTTAGCATTGTCCTTGTGATACTCAGTGGTGTTTGGTGAGCTCGGATGATGAACCATATTACACTAACCATGGCTTATGAAACTCCAACAAAAAACCCAAAAACGTCCACTTGATATTGATCTTGTTGATACTGACCATAGACCGTCTACATCGATTATTGTATTGGCCACGTTTCCTTGTTGTCGAGACTCCTGACAAGACACCTTAAAAGTTGAACCCCTTTGCAGTATCCAAAGGTATTCAAGGCATTGCTGGTGATGTGAAGAACATCAGACGCTCACGTTCGGGTGTCCTACTAGTCGAATGCGGGAAAAAGCAGCAAGCAACAAATCTGATGATTAAATCTTTCGTGGGCATTCCCGTCACAGTTTCTGCACACAAAACCTTGAATACAAGTAAAGGTATCGTGAGAGATTGATGACATGTCGGAAATTGATATAGGATCTGAAATGAAGGATCAAGGTGTACTATATGTCAAGCGCTTTTCAACTCTCAGAAACAACGAAACCATCAAAACAAATACGTATCTGTTCACTTTCTCATGTCCAAACGCTCCGAAATCAGTGAAGGCAGGCTACTGCAACATACAAGTTGATACCTACATCCCCAACCCGCTCAGCTGTTTTAAATGCCAGAAATGTGGACACGGTGTAAATACTTGCACATTGTCTGTTGTGTGTGCTCACTGTGGTGAGAAAACACGCACAACAGAAGATTGTGACAGTGATTATAATAATGCACCAATTGCTCAGGCGACCATTCCTCATTTTCTAACCAATGTCCTATTTGGAAAGAGCAAATGGAGATCAATAAATCAAATTTACTCAAAATATCTCTTTTTCCGAGGCCCAAAAACTGGTAAAGAGATCTGATCTTCCAGACAGTTATGCTAGAGTAGCAAAAACATCATCGAGATCTCACTCCAAAACAACATCAACCACAGCCTGCCAAACTACCTTGACTTGGGTAAGTTGCGATTCTCCACAGCTTTTGTACTCTGCTATATCATTACAGACTGAGGAATCACTACCTAGTAACTGAAAGTCTTCCTCTGATCACAAATATTCACCTCAGTCACACTCGAAGTCTCAATCGACAGCTCATAGTCAACAAACGGTGAAAAGTAAACCGAAGTCAAACCCTGATGCTTCAAAACAACAAAGTGGCAGAGCTCCTAAAGGGTCACAGAACAAAATTCAACTGTTCAATAAATATGGGTCTCTTGAAGACATGGACTTTTCTGAAAACGTCCATTCTAGGGCACAAAGCTTGTTGCCCTCCAAAAGAGTGCGGGGTAGATCCCCAATAAATTCCCCCAAAAGATAGTTTATTCCAATAATATTGTACAGTGGAACTGCAGAGGATTGAGGACTAAATTACATGAATTACAGCTATTAGTCCACGATTTTACACCTTCAGCGTTATGTCTCCAAGAGACATATTTAAAGCAAACAGATACATTTGACCTTCGTCAGTTTAATGCATATCATTGTTTTTCACCTCGGTGTGATAGGGCCACGGGCGGATCATCCATTCTAGTCAGACAAAACGTTATTTAAAGCCCTGTTTCACTTAATACTAATATGCGGGCTGTTGCAGTCAGAATTATTTTACATGTAGCATTTACGCTATGCACTCTTTATATTTCGCCGTCTTCGACGTTTGCCAAAACTGATCTTCAAGCTCTATATGACCAAGTCCCGAAGCCCTGTATTATAATGGGAGATTTAAATGGGCACAACCCACTCTGGGGTAGTGTAACTACAAACACTAAAGGTAAATTGTTGGAGGACTTTTGATCTGACAATGATTTATGTATTTATAATGATGGTTCCAACACATATTGACATCCTGGTACAAGGACTTATTCTGCTGTGACTTGTCATTGACAAATTCAGAACTACTAAATGAATTTGAATGGTGAGTCCACGATGCCCTCTGTGGACGTGACCATTTTCCTACTGTATTCAAAGCTGTAACTCCATCCGATGTTCCTCCATCATCAAGGCAAAGTTTTAAAAAGGTAAACTGGGCTTTGCATGAAACATTGTGTGCTGACAAACTTAAACCTGAACGTTTTATTGACGTTCCTGGTGCTATTAAATGCTTTTCTGATGAACTGACGTCCATAGCTGATGAGTGTATACCAAAGTGCTCTGCAGTTCCACACATAAGAAAACCATGGTTCAACGATGAATGCAAGCAAGCTAGGAAGGCAAGGAAAAAAGCAGAACATTATTTCCGTCGCCATCCTATGGAACATAATTTAAATAAATTTAAAATTTTAAATGCTAAAGCACGGCGTACCTTTTAAACAGAACAAACGCCAATCTTGGCAAAACTATGTATCTAAAATACATTTTCGGACACCCATGTCCAAAATATGGAATATGGTCCAGAAAATTAAAGGTAAAGGTGCTAAATCTAGTGTTCATCATGTTAAACATGGAGATAAAGTACTTACCGATAAATCAGATATCGCAAATAAACTGGGTGAAACCCTTGCTAAATACTCTTCCTCTTCTAATTATTTACCTAAATTCCAGCTGTATCAAAAACAAGAAGAAAACAAAATTATTAATTTCATCTCAGATAACGGGGAAGATTATAATGAATTTTTTTTCTATTCATGAACTCCATACTGCTCTTGATCAAGCTCATCATACTGCTACAGGAGCTGATAACATACATTATCACCTCCCGAAGCACTTACAGAATCCTGCCTAGAAACTCTTCTCAATATTTTTGATGATATTTGGACATCGGGTAACTTTTCTCCATCATGGCGCGATGCCATTGTAGTACCCACACCTAAACCTGGACGTGATCATACCGATTCATCCAATTATCGGCCGATTTCGTTAATTAGCTGTGTTTGCAAGACCATGGAACGCATGATAAATAATCGACTTGTTTGGTACTTGGAAACAAATAACCTTATAACTGATATACAGTCTGGTTTCCGGAAAAAAACAGAAGTACTGTGTCGATCACTTAGTGCGTTTAGAATCATTTGTTAAAAATGCACTAATTAATAAACAACATGTTGTGATCTCTTTGATCTCGAAAAAGCATATGACACTACCAGGAAATATGGTATCTTAAGAGACTTACATGACTTCGGCTTGCTAGGTCGTTTGCCTCAATTTATAGGCAACTTTTTAAATAACAGACAGTTTCAAGTTCGAGTGGGTTCTACCCTGTCTGATCATTACAATCAGGATCAGGGTGTTCCACAAGGCAGTATTTTGTCTGTCACACTTTTTAGCATCAAGATAAATAGTTTATCAAAAGTTTTAAACGATTCAATCGATGGACCGTTATTTGTGGATGATTTTAATATTTTTTGTCGTGGGAAAAATATGCATACTATTGAACGGCAACTGCAGTTGTGTTTAAAGAAAATAAATAAATGGTGTCTTGAAAACGGCTTCAAATTCTCTCAATCCAAAACTAATTGTATACATTTTTGCAGAAAATATAAGCCACATACGGACCCAGAACTATCTCTAGATGGCACTCCCATCAAAGTTGTAAAGGAGACCAAGTTCTTGGGCCTAATCATTGACTCCCATTTAACATTTCTGCCTCATAAGAAGTCCCTTAATACTAAATGCCTGAAGGCTCTCGATCTGTTGAAGGTTGCCTTCAGGCATTTAACTTTAAGAGATTTAATGTGTAGTAAGAAGGTTAAATGAGAATCGAAAATTATACCCAAGAATTTAGCCTCCTTTACAACTTTGATGGGAGTGCCATTTAAAGATAGCTCTGGGTCCTTATGCGGTTTATATTTTCTACAAAAGTGTATACAATTAGTTTTTGTTTGAGAAAATTTAAAGCCGTTTTCAAGGCACCATTTATTTATTTTATTTAAACACAACTGTAATTGCCGTTCAATGGTGCGCATATTTTTACAACGACAAGAAATATTAAAATCATCCACAAATAGTGATCCATCGATTGAATCAGTTAAAACCTTTGATAGGCTGTTGATCTTAATACTAAACAGAGTGACAGACAAAATACTGCCTTGTGGGACGCCCTGATCCTGAGTATAATGGTCAGACAGGGTTGAACCCACTCGGACTTGAAATTGCCTGTCATTTAAAAAGTTGGATATAAATTGAGGCAAGCGGCCTCGTAATCCAAAGTCGTGTAAATCTTTTAAAATCCCATGTTTCCATGTCGTATCGTATGCTTTTTCTAGATCGAAAAAAATTGACACAATATGTTGTTTATTAATTATGGCATTCTTAACAAAAGATTCTAAACGCACGAGATGATCGATGGTACTTCTGTTTTTACGGAAACCACATTGTATATCTGTTATTAGGTTACGAGTCTCCAAGTACCAAACAAGTCGATTATTTATCATGCGTTCCATGGTTTTGCAAACGCAGCTGGTTAGCGAAATTGGTCTATAATTCGATGGATCAGTATGATCACGTCCAGGTTTAGGGATGGGTACAATTATGGCATCTCGCCACGAAGGAGGAAATTTTGCAGTTGTCCAAATGTCATCAAACATTTGTAAAAGTGTCTCTAAACAGGATTCTGGCAAGTGCTTCAGAAGTTGATAGTGTATACCATCAGCTCCAGAAGCAGTATCGTGAGCTTGGTCAAGAGCAGTATGAAGTTCATGTATTGAAAAGGTTTCATTGTAATCTTCCCCATTCTCCGAAGTAAAATTAATATATTTCTTTTCCTGCTGTTTTTGATATTTTTGGAATTCAGGTACATAATTTGACGAGGAAGAATTTTTCGCCAAAGTCTCACCAAGTTTATTAGCAATATCTGATTTATGAGTCAATAACTGATTCCCATCTTTAAGATGGTGAATACTAGATTTAGAGCCCTTACCTTTTATTTTCTGGATCATGTTCCATACCTTTGAAACTGGCGTACGTGAATTTATTTTTGAAACGTAATTTTGCCATGACTGGCGTTTATTTTGTTTAAAAGTACGCCTTGCTTTAGCATTTAATCATTACATTACGAATAAACAAGAATGTGAAGGAAAAAAGTGTATAGTTTGTTCTTGTATCATCAGTTTGAAGCCACATTTAACATTGTGATGTCCACAGAATGATGCGTCAACAATTTACTTTTGTTGTCTTGTCATCTAAGCAATGATACGAATCTACTATTCCTTCCCCAGGCACATTCAGATTGAATTATAATACCTCGTGAAAGCTAAGTTTCAGTCAGGAATGGAAACCAACACATGACCATAGCTTCGTGTCAGTTTCCATCACCGGAGCTTAGAGTATACATTATGGATTCTATTTGGAAACTAGGTCACCCAGTTTTACTGAATGGATACCAACTGGACGTCAGGATGTCAGGATGTCAGGATGGTAAACAATTACACATTTTATGTTACTTAGTTCAAAACAGCGCAATGGAAACCAACATGAAACTACATTTTCTACTTTTATGTTGATTTCCACTTAGTGAGATCTGAGAGTTGCAAATTGCAGGTATGGAAACCAACATGAAACCCCTGAACTTAGTTTCATTTTGGTTTCCATTTACAGAAATACCAAAATCACATTTCCAAAATGGAATCTAGTTGGAAACTCAGTTAGTGAGTTTCAGGGAATGGAAACGAACTGGATTCCGCAATTACCCACATTACGGATGGTTTCCAGGTTTCTGGAAACCAAGTCATTTTTGTAGTGATGGACGTCTCCGAAAACGTCCATTCTAGGGCGCACAGTTTGTCGCCCTCAAAAAAGTTCGGGGTAGATCCCTGATCAACCTACCTAAAAGATAATGTCTTCCAACAATATTGTACAGTGGAATTGTTGACGATTAAGGACTAATTTTAATGAATTACAGCTACTAGTCCAAGACTTTGCACCATCAGCTGTCTGCCTACAGGAGACGTACCTCAAACAGACAGATACTTTTACTTTACGTCAGTTTGATGCATATCATTCTTTCTCACCTCCGGGTGATCGAACCACCGGTGGATCATCGATCCTTGTTAAGCAGAATGTTATTCACAGCCCAGTAACACTAAAAACTAACTTTCAAGCCGTTGCAGTGAGACTAACTCTTCATATTGCTTTTACAATATGCTCACTGTATCTTCCGCCTTCTTCCACACTTCATTTGTCCGATCTTCAAGCTCTTTATGATCAACTTCCGAAACCCTGCATTATAATGGGTGATCTTAATGGCCATAATCCACTCTGGGGTGATACAAATACCAACACTAAAGGTAAAACACTGGAAGATTTTATCTCCAATAACGATTTGTGTATATACAACGATGGTTCGAGTACTTACCTGCATCCTGCAACCGGCACCTACTCTTCTCTGGATTTGTCTCTTGCATACTCTACTGTACTTAATGGATTTGAATGGTCAGTCCACAATGACCTTTGTGGAAGTGATCACTTTCCTACGATACTATCAGGAACTTCTCCAACTGATTCTGCATCTCACACACGATGGAATTTTTCCAAAGCAGATTGGTCCTTATTTCAAACCTTATGCACATCTAGACTAAGACCCGAATGTTTCTTGGATATTGCTGATCCTATTCAGGTGTTTTCTGATGCCTTAAATAAAATTGCTGATGAGTGTATACCAAGGTCCTCTACAGCTCCACATGTACGGAAGCCATGGTTTAATGCAGACTGCAAAAATGCTAGGAAAGCAAGGAAAAAGGCAGAGAAATATTTTCGTCAACACCCAACTGTCCATAACTTAAATAAATTTAAAATAATAGATGCAAAGGCACGTCGTACCTTCAAGCAAAGCAAACGGCAATCCTGGAGGAACTATATTTCCAAAATTAATTCACGAAAGCCTATGTCCAAAGTATGGAACATGATTCAGAGAATAAAAGGCAAATGCACAAAATCGGCTGTTCACCATCTTAAAGATGGTGAAAATTTAATTACGGATAAATGTAAAATTGCAAATAAAATTGGCGAAACTCTTGCCAAAAATTCTTCATCAGCAAATTATGTTCCTCAGTTTCAGAGATATCAGAAACAACAGAAAAAGACAAAACTTAATTTAGAATCAAATAACAGTGAAGATTATAATGAAGTGTTTTCATTACATGAGCTACATACTGCTCTTGAGCAAGCTCATGACACTGCAACGGGTGATGACAATATACATTACCAGTTACTGAAACACTTACCTGAGCCATGCCTGGTCACACGTTTAGACATATTTGATAAAATATGGACGTCTGGAAAATTTCCTCCTTCATGGCGTAATGCCATTGTAGTCCCGATACCCATACCTGGCAGGGATCATACAGATCCATCAATTTATAGACCGATATCTCTCACTAGCTGTGTCTGTAAAACCATGGAACGTATGGTTAATAATAGACTAACGTGGTATCTTGAAACCAATAACCTGATCACAAATATTCAATGTGGTTTCAGAAAAAATCGAAGTACCATTGATCATTTGGTCCGTTTAGAATCCTTCGTGAAAAATGCTATGGTCAATAAACAACACGTAGTATCGATTTTCTTTGATCTCGAAAAAGCTTATGATACGACCTGGAAGCATGGTATTTTGAAGGATTTACATGACTTTGGCTTGAGAGGCCCTCTGCCTCTTTTTATATCAGAGTTTTTAAAAGACATGCAATTTCAAGTCCGAGTAGGTTCAACCCTGTCTGATCATTATAATCAGCATTTTGTCTGTTACATTATTTAGTATTAAGATCAACAGTTTGTCGAAGGTTTTAAACGATTCCATTGATGGATCACTTTTTGTGGATGATTTTAATATTTCTTGTCGAGGTAAAAATATGCATACTATTGAACGACAACTACAGTTGTGTCTAAATAAAATAAACAAATGGTGTCTTGAAAACGGATTTAAATTTTCTAAATCCAAAACTAATTGTATACATTTTTGTAGAAAATATAAGCCGCATAAGGACCCTGAATTATCTTTAAATGGCTCTCCCATCAAAGTTGTCAAGGAGGCCAAGTTCTTGGGTTTAATTTTCGATTCTCATTTAACCTTCTTACCGCACTTTAAATCCCTCAGAGCTAAATGCCTGAAGGCACTTGATTTGTTGAAAATTGTTTCCAACTCCAAGTGGGGAGGGGATCAAACTACCCTCTTACACATATATCGATCACTGGTCCGTTCAAAACTCGACTATGGCTCAATCGTATATGGTGCAGCCTGCAAAAACAACCTTAAACTTCTTGATTCTGTCCACCATCAAGGCCTAAGAGTGAGTGAGTGAGTGAGTTAACATTTAACGTCACATCGGCAGTATTACAGCCATATCGTGACGAGAGCATTCTTAAAAAGGAATCTATGTATATCATAAAAACCTGTCAACGAAGGACAGTAAAACAACTAGAATATCACAATGCGAAATAAAACTAGCGTGAAAAGTTAAAACTAATATTCCTGTTGAGACAAAACAATATAAAAACAGGCTATATAGATCACCAACAACTGAAGGTAGATCACCATACTAGGGGCCATGGGGACTTACAGTACTTCTGCTACCTGCATGGTCCCTAGCTGGATTTACATCATCCCCTCAGCTGCTGGTGATTGCATGCAAGATTAGCCACAAATTAAAATGACACATATTCTACGGCTAAGACAAAATGGAAGATCAAATTTGACTTCAAATGTTTTGGGACTTACGTACCCTCTCAAGAGGACAATAATTTTACGGTGCTTTAACCCCCTTCGAGGATACAGCCACTAACACTCTAAGTTACTAATTCAAACTTCCAAGCATAAAATATTTTTCTATTTACAATTCATTTAGCAAATCTAATTCTTTTAAAAATGCAATAATTAAATGAGAGCTAACAGAATTAAAAAGATCCTTCAAAGTTTGTGAATTAAAATATTTATCCCTTGTGATGGAATATTCAACACAGTCAAGCAGGACATGCTTGACTGTGATTCTTTCATCACAAGGCATACAAAACGGAGGATCTTCACTTTTTAATAGATACTCGTGAGTATACCTCGTATGGCCAATGCGACATCGGCGTATAATGACTTCCTCAAATCTGGACTGACAACCCAAGTAAGTATAACCGATATAAGGTTTTATTTCATGTAATTTATTTATACCTACTTGAGTGCACCTCTTCTGCATCAGATCACGGATACACGTTCTAATGCAAGCTTTGTAATCTGAATATGGAAGAATAAGTGGTGTCACAGATTTGTTGAGTGCTGCCTTGGCAGCAAGATCGGCCATCACATTCCCAGAAATACCTACGTGACTGGGTAACCAACAAAAGACGATGTCGTATTGGCCAGTAGCAAGAGTATTATACAGTTCCATGATTTCTATTAAAAGTGGATGTTTACCGGAAATATTTTTAATAGCTTGAAGGCAAGAAAGAGAGTCGGAATATATTATATAATGTTTACGTTTCGGGTGTCTTTGGATATATTTAAGAGCTGTTAATATGGCGTTAGCTTCTGCTGTAAAAATAGAACTATTATCTGGTAATCTAGAAGATATTGTTCTGGATCCAATGACAGTAACACAAGCAGCTGCACCACCGTCTTTGGACCCATCTGTAAATAATGATTTGTAATTGTTACATGTATGTTTCAATTTATTATATTCTTGTTTATACTGTAATTCATTGGTTTCTGATTTTTTAAATGTAGTTAATGTTAGGTCAACCTGTGGCCTGACCAACTGCCAAGGGGGAGAGGAAAGAAGACGGAAAGGAGCTATATTGTTCAGCTCAATACCACCAGCAGCAATAAACGGCTTTATTCTGAGCCCAAGAGGTGGAACAAGAGAAGACCTTTTGCTATACAAATCCTCATAAAGAGGATTGAAGACACAGTTATATGCAGGGTTAGATTCGTTAGAGTATAGTTTTGTGATATATTGTAAAGATAATTTGATACGGCGTTGTGCAAGAGATGGTTCATCGGCCTCAACGTAAAGACTGTCAATAGGTGAAGTTCTGAAGGACCCAAGACATAGTCTTAGACCTTGGTGATGGACAGGATCAAGAAGTTTAAGATTACTTTTGCAGGCTCCACCATAGACGATGGAGCCATAATCAAGTTTAGAACGAACGAGTGATCGATACAGGTGGAGAAGAGTAGCTTGATCCCCTCCCCATTTTGAATTTGAAACTACTTTCAACAAGTCAAGAGCTTTCAGGCATTTAGTTTTAAGTGATTTAATATGTGGTAAAAACGTTAAATGTGAATCAAAGATTAGACCCAAGAATTTGGCTTCCTTCACAACCTTAATGGGCGTCCCATCTAGAGACAGTTCAGGGTCTTTATGTGGTTTGTATTTACGACAAAAATGTATGCAGTTAGTTTTCGATTTAGAAAATTTAAAGCCGTTTTCAAGACACCATTTATTAATCTTGTTTAAACACAACTGCAATTGCCGTTCAATGGTATGCATATTTTTACCACAACAAGAAATATTAAAATCATCCACAAATAAGGATCCATCAATTGAATCGTTTAAAACTTTTGATAAACTGTTGATCTTGATGATAAAAAGAGTGACTGACAAAATACTGCCTTGTGGAACACCCTGATCCTGATTGTAATGATCAGACAGGGTAGAACCCACACGGACCTGGAATTGTCTGTCATTTAAAAACTTGGCAATAAATTCAGGCAAACGACCTCGCAAACCGAAGTCATGTAAATCTCGTAAAATGCCATATTTCCAGGTAGTGTCATATGCTTTTTCAAGATCAAAAAAGATAGACACAGCGTGTTGTTTGTTAATTAGTGCGTTTTTTACAAATGATTCTAAACGCACTAAGTGATCGACAGTACTTCTATTTTTCCGGAAACCACATTGTATATCTGTGATAAGGTTATTTGTTTCCAAATACCAAACAAGTCGATTATTTATCATGCGCTCCATGGTCTTGCAAACACAGCTAGTTAACGAAATCGGCCGATAATTGGACGGATCCGTATGATCACGTCCAGGTTTAGGTATTGGTACTACTATAGCATCACGCCACGAAGAAGGAAATTTCCCGGAAGTCCAAATATCATCAAATATATACAAGAGCGTCTCTAAACAGGATTCTGGTAAGTGCTTCAGGAGTTGATAATGTATGTTATCAGCTCCTGTAGCAGTATCATGAGCTTGATCAAGAGCAGTATGGAGTTCATAAATAGAAAAAGTTTCATTGTAATCTTCCCCATTATCTGAGTTGAAATTAATAGTTTTCTTTTCTTGTTGTTTTTGATATTGCTGGAATTTAGGTAAATAATTAGAAGAGGAAGAGTGTTTAGCGAGGGTTTCGCCCAGTTTATTTGCGATATCTGATTTATCAGTAAGTACAAGGCCTAAGACTTTGTCTGAGGACTTTCAGAACTTCACCCATTGAAAGTCTATACGTTGAGGCCGATGAACCAACTCTTACACAACGTCGTATAAAACTGTCTTTACAATACATTACTAAATTATATTCTGATGAATATAATCCTGCGTATAACTGTGTGTTCAATCCGCTTTATCAGGATTTGTATCACAAAAAGGCTTCTCTTGGTCACAGAATTAAACCATTTATTTCTTCTGCCGGTATTGAGCTGGAACGTATATCGCCTTCCCGTCTTCTTTCTTCACCTCCTTGGCAATTGGTTACGCCACAAGTTGACCTACCATTAACATCATTTAAAAAATCAGAAACAAATGATTTACAATATAACCAAGAATATCATCAATTAAAACATAAATATAGCAATTACAAACCTTTATTTACAGATGGATCCAAGGACGGTGGCGCAGTTGCTTGTGCTACTGTCATTGGATCCAGAACAATATCTTCTAGATTACCAGATAATAGTTCTATTTTTACAGCTGAAGCTAACGACACCCTAAACGTAAACAATATATAGTCTATTCCGATTCTCTTTCTTGCCTTCAGGCTATCAAAAATATTTCTTGCAAAAATCCACTTTTAATAGAAATGATTGAATTGTATCATGATCTTGCAACTGGCCAATACGACATCGTCTTCTGTTGGTTACCCAGCCATGTGGGGGTCTCTGGTAACACATTGGGTGACCTTGCTGCTAAGGCAGCACTCAACAAATCTGTGACACCACTTCTTATTCCATACACTGATTATAAAGCTAGCATTAGAACTTACATCCGTGATCTGATGCAGAAGAAGTGGGACACACAAGTGGGCATAAATAAATTACATACTCTCTTGCTTGACTGTGTTGAGTATTCCATCACAAGGGATCAGTATTTTAATTCACATACTATGAAGGATCTTTTTAACAGTGTTAGTCCTCATTTAATTATTGCATTTTTAAAGGAATTAAATTTTTTAACCGAACTGTAAATAGATAAATATTTTAAAATTGGAAGATTAAATTAGTAACTCAAATCTTTAGTGGCTGTACCCTCAAAGGGGGTTGAAGTACCGTAAAATAATTGTCCTCCTGAGAGGGTACGTAAGTCCAAAAACATTTGAAGTAAATTTCAGTTTTCCAGCTTTTTAATCGTAGAATAAGTGTGTTTTTACTTTATGGCTAGATGTGTCTAAATTCCTAAGAGCTGAAGGGATGATGTAAATCCAGCTACGGTCCATGCAGGAAGCAAATGTACTGTAAGTCCCCATGGTCCTTAGTATGGTGATCTACCTTCAGTTGTTGGCAAGCTATAGCTCATTTTTATATTGTACTGTCCTCTATAGATACATTGTTTTAGGTCTATTGACTAGTTTTATATTCTATTCTGTGATATTCTAGTTAGTCAGTTTTACTGTCCTTCGTTGACAGGGTTTATCAATGTCCGTGCTAGTAATTCATTTGTATTTTTATAATTAATCGTTCTCGTCACGATATGGCTGCAATACTGCCGATGTGACGTTAAATACTAACTCACTCACTCACCCACTCTTATATCCGTGATCTGATGCAAAAGAAGTGGGACACCCAAGTAGGCAAAAATAAATAACATGCGATAAAACCCTGTATTGGTTATACCTACTTGGGTTGTCAGTCCAGATTTGAAGAGGACATCATGCGACGATGTCGCATTGGCCACACAAGAATATATACTAAAAGGTGTGGATCCTCCGTTCTTTATCCCTTGTGATGAAGGAGTCACGGTCAGGCATATCTTGCTTGACTGTGTTGAATTCTCCGTCACAAGGGATAAATTTTTCAATGTCAAAACTATCAAGGACCTATTTACCACTGTTAGTTGTCATTTAATCATTGTTTTTTTAAGGGAAATTGATTTCATGGTCGAGTTTCGAGCAATATGTTTCTGTAGATAGATATATTTTAATGATTGGTAGTTTAGATTAGTAACTTGAATTGTTAGTAGCTGTACCCTCAAAGGAGGTTGAAACATTGTAAAATTATTGTCCTCCTGAGAGGGTACGCAAGTCCACAAACATTTGATGTAAACATAAGTCTACCAGGCTTTTAATCGTAGTATTCGTGTTATTTTAATCTTGACTAGCATTTCATACACTCTCCAGCGGCTGAAGGGATGATGTAAATCCAACTAGGGTCCATGCAGGTAGCCAAGGTTCCAGTCGTTGGAGATCTGTGGTCTGTTTGTATATTGTTTTGTCCAGATAAAATTGTAACTGTGATGTTCTAGTTGTTTTACTGTCCTTTGACGACAGGTTTATTTATGAAATACATATCTTCCGTTTCAGTATTAAATGTTCTCGTCAAGATATGCCTGAAATATTGTCGATGTGACGTTAACTCACTCACTCACTCCTCCAGTATTTCAGCTTAATTTATGTTTTGTTGTACTACCCCAGTGCGGGTTGTGTCCATTTAAATCTCCCATAATAATGCGGGGCTTTGGGAGTTGATCATATAGAGCTTGAAGATCGAGTTGTGAATCGTTGAAGACGGAGAAACATAGAGAGAACATAATGTAAACGCAACGTGCAAAGTGAGTCGCACTGCAACAGCCTGAAGATTAGTAGTAAGTGTAACTGGGCTGTGGATAACCTTCTGTTTAATTAGAATGGAATACCCTCCAGTGGCCGTGTCACCCATAGGCGAAAAACAATAGTATGCACTGAACGGACGTAAGTTAAGAACATCTGTCTCTTTCAAATATGTCTCCTGCAGACAGAACGCAGAGGGTGATAAATCTTGGATTAAAAGTTGTAATTCATGGAAATTAGTCCTTAGTCCCCTACATTTCGACTGTACAATAGGATTATGATAAGCTATCGTTTGGCAGGATTTATTGGGAATCTTCCCCGTACTTTTGTGGATGGCGACAAGCTGTGTGCCCTGGAGCGGACGTTTTCAGTCACGTCCATGTCCTCAAGGGATCCATATTTGTTGTATAAATTGATTTTATTGTCTGACCCTTTGGGGGCTCTGCCACTAAGTTTTTACAAAGAATCTGGCTTTGTACCTTTGCCTTTAGAGAGTTGTTTAGACTTTGTAGGCTGAGATGATGCGTTAAGATCAGAGGTTGTTTCACATTGGCTTTGAGATGTACTAGGAACTGATTCTGCTGTTTGGGTCGATATTTGCAGGTGAGAATATCAGAGGAGATTCCGTTTTAACCCAGGTCAGGTTTGTCTGACAGCATACAGATGACGTTGTTGTTTTAGCGGTTACTGCTTCTGACCGTGTTCTGGTGATAGAAGCATAGGTCTCCTTATGTTCTGAGCTTTGAACTAGCTTTTTAGCTTCCGCAAAACTAACGTTTTGAATGAATTGTATTCTGTTTATCTCCATTTGATGTTTTCAAACAACTTTTAGAGTAGGAGGAGTGGTCACCAGCACAGTTTGTACATTTTTTAACATTACTGTCACAATCTTCTGTTGTATGTGTCTTTTCGCCACAATGAGCACATACAACAGACAATGTGCAAGTATTGACGCCATGACCGAACTTTTGACATTTAAAACACCTCAGAGGGTTTGGAATGTACGGTTCCACATCGATGTTGCAATAGCCTGCTTTAAGAGATTTTGGAGCAGTTGGTGAGGAAAAGGAGAACAGGTAAGTATTTGTGTTTGTAACAACATCATTCTTCCAGATTGTGAAACGTTTTACGTTGAATACGCCCTGATCTTTCATCTCAGAGATGATATCAAGCTCTGTCATATCCGCAAACAATCGGTCACGATCTCTTATGATCCCCTTGCTCGTATTGAGTGTTTTATGAGTGTTTTTACTGCAACGCCTACAAACAATTCTGTGCTCATTCGATTTGTGGCTTGTTGCCTTTTCCCACATTTAACCAACAAAGCACCGGAACGCAAACGTCTATTCGTAACATCACCTGCAAGGCCCTGTATACCCTTGGATATGGCAAAAGGGTTCAACGTTAATGGAGTCAGTTACAAGAAATCGTGGCCAGTATTCAATTGACGTGGGCAGTCTTTGATCAGTATCAATTGCATCAGTGTCTAGTTGTCGTTTGTTTTTGTTTTTTTTCAAAAGCCATGGTTAATTTCCAATAGTTCGTCATCCGAGCTCCCCACCCACCACTGAGTATCACAAGGACACACAATGCTAAAAAGAAGTGGGTCTTCAACTTGCAGCACCTAGGATACTAGGATGATATACTCCAGCAGAAGAGTTATTAATAACACATCTACCAGATTGGCCCATGAGCCACCGCCTTCTGGCATAAGACTCTAGGCAAAGTGCAAACATCAAACATCAAAACATAAACATGTTCAGAGAACAATTCGGCCAAGACCACAAGTAACAACATTTTCCAAACAGATGAGTGTAGTGACAAAAATTTAAGTCCGTACAAAGGGCTTGGCGTGACCAGGCGATTGATAGAAACTGGCGGATTCTACAACCCGTCTAGGCGAAGTAAGGGCCAAAGTGGTGTGTTAGGCAAATGGAACGCAGTTACAAGAAGAACTGCCCTCACCAGGATCCCGTCCTCAACCGACACGGGAAGCAACCAACGGCAAACAGGTTGCCCAAATTAGTCGCTTCTTACGACAAGCAACGGGGTGCTGCGGACACATTCTGTCCCGAGTCCACACGGGAACTAACAATTGAAGGTAGATCACCATACTAGGGACCATGGGGACTTACAGTACTTTTGCTACCTGCATGGACCCTAGCTGGATTTATATCGTCCCCTCAGCCGTCAGCAATTTTTGAAATCTAGCCATACACTTATTCTACGATTAAAATCCTGGAAATTTAGAACTTACGTACCCTCTTAGGAGGACACTAGTTTTACATTACTTCAACCCCCCTTGAGGATACAGCCACAAACAGGCACAGATATGAACTTAAACTTCCAATAATAAAATATGTATCTGTTTACAATTCAGTTAATAAATCTAATTCCTGTAAAATGGAATGATTAAATGAGAACTTGTGTTATTAAAAGGATCCTTCATAGTTCGTGAATCAAAATACGGATCCCTTGTGATGGAATACTCAACACAGTCAAGTAGGATATGCTTGACTGTGATTCTTTCATCAAAAGGGGGATCCTGGCCTTTCAATAGTTATGCGTGAGTATATCGTGTATGGCCAATACGATATCGTCGTAAAATAACCTCTTCAAATCTGGACTGACAACCCAAGTAGGTGTAACGAATACACGGTTTTAATTCATGTAATTTGTGTACATTCTTCTTTTTGTTAACTGGTGTAGGTGCTGTTTGAGTTTCAGAGAATTATGATGTTTTTCAACAGGAAGTAACAGAAAGAGGGTCCTGAATACTCATAGGTGTCCGAGCTGTCAGCCAGGTCAAGTCTATTTGGCAGTCAATAGATTTAGTGGAAGGTCTCGTCACCTCTGCATATGCTGACTTACCTCTCAATAAAGTGTTACCAGAGGGTGTACCTGAAGTTGCCAGCTTCCTTGCTTCTGGAAAGCTTGCATTTTTTTCAGTTTGATTACGTTGGACACTCATTTCAAAATGTCATACTGGACACTCTTTAAAAGATGACATGTGAGAGCCAGAACAAGTTATACGTTTGATTTCAGACGAACGTGTGTTGCTGTCGTGATCTTCGGCAGCACAGCAAGAACGGGAAGCATGATTTTTTTTACAAACTTCTGACAGTGAAAACACCTCAGTGGATTTGCAACATACATGTCAATTCTCAAAGAGAAGCATCCTACTCTAATTGAGTGAGGTAAACTGGATACACCAAACATAAGCAAGTAAGTATTCGAGGGTGAATATATTCCATCCTTCTTAAAAGTGAACCGCTAAGCCTCGACCACTCCTTACATACATCCCTGACGTACAATTTTAGCAATGGAGAGATCAGCACGACTCTTAGCTCCGTCACGGTTGATTTCTTTAGTGAAATTTAAAGACTTGTGTGCATTGCATTTTACAGAAATATTTGTGAATGATTTTGCTTCCCGAAGATTAGCTGCTTGCTCTCTCTTTAGACATTCTAAGAACATTGAACCAGATCTAGTTTTGTTAACATTCTTGACAGTCACAGTAATTCCTTGAATTGATTTCTCTAGTAGAAAGGGAGAACTAGAAGTTAACTTTTTCTCACTTGATTCAGTGACAATGAATCCAGGCCATGTGGTACGTTCAAAGTAACAAAGTCTGGTCTCATAATCAGTATCAATGATAACGTTTTTGCTTCTTGGGGTTTGGATTTGCCATGGTAATAGATTAGTGTTTCGTCCTCCTGACTCCCAACCCACCATGGAGTGTCAGGCGGCACTGTGGTTAGTCTTAAGCAGAACACCAGACTCATTCTTTAAAAAAAAAAAAATAAAACACTTGTGGGGTTAATTCATAACAAGCGCTTAAAAGCAACCAAAAAAACCCGTCTGCTTCACTCTTACCCGCAAAGAAACAACAGATAGTTTACTAACTCTGTCGCCCGTGCCCTGCAGTGACGGTATTTGATGATGACGATTGTCATTTAGTTGCATAGAAAATGTGTAGGTAGCTCGTCATTTTGCTGATTTCTCGACGTACACAAAGACATCCCGAATTGTTGTGTTGCCGGCAATTGCTGCTCAGTGATGGTGTCACTATGCACAGATTTCCACCAGACCCGGTCGTGCTAAATGGGTGAGTTTGTGACTTTATCCAAGGTTTTTTGCTTACTGAAGATGATGACACGATACAACATTAAACTGACGGTGAAGACAGTATAATTATGCAATACAGCATAAGTTCATCAACTTCAGTAACTTGACTGACATGACAACAGTGCATATACAAGTACACAACCTCAATCTGCCAGTGCACTAATGGTGTCTTGTAGTTTTGACAGACAGACTTGTTTTTTTCAATACTGCATGCAATGTGACCTAGGGTACAATTACACAACAGCATATTATTTTGTCACGTGGAATTGATATGAAGAATAAACTAACAATTAAGAACGGCATGCTTCAATTATATGCTTTAAATATAATGATAGTAAACAAATAAGTTTGATTAAGTTACATTTGTTTGGCACAAAAGAAGCTAACCATGGTAAATATTTCGTTCGGAGTGCAGAAAATTTTGGACAGCTAAATAGTATGTGGACTTCATCTTCGATATAGAGATTCGCACAATATTCACAACAGATGTTATAGCAGCAGATGTTTCTCCTTCCTTTATGTATTTACCATCGGATTGTTCAATGCTATTCTAAATTTACAAAATACACATAGCAAAAACTTGTCTTGAAGACAAGTGATATATCTTTCTGTGTTAAAATCAGTTTTAAATCTCGAGTATAACGACAGAAAACGTGAGGCAGAAATAGATAAATGCCAATCCTGGATAAAGATATCCTGTTACCTTTATTTGAATGTGCTGATGAATAGTGAGTAGATAGTGACTGAGGAAACAATATTAAGTCACATCGACAGTATTTCAGCCGTATCGTGACGAAACCAAGTTACTATGTCATGATAATTAAAGGCAAATTATAAACACTTGTCAGTTAGGACAGTAAAACGGTAAGAATGTCACTGATGTAAATATAAAACCGCTAATTGAAAACAAATAGCCCACATTAAAATAACAATGATAGCATGAGGAAATATGTGTAAGTTTGTATTTTGCTTCAAACGTTGTGCGATTTCCACATCCTGACAATAATTCCATGGTATGTCAGCTTCCTTGAGGAAACACTAATAATTTACGTTGATAATTTAGCGTAAAGCATATAATAAAATGCAAATTACGTACATGTATACGACTTATGCATCACAATGTATGAAACAGTTCCATTTACTCTAAAAGTTCAACAACAGTTACTAAATGATAGTTAATGTTGCCAAAATTACCCTTAACTGCTTTACATTGAAGTTTTGACTATAGTGATGGCTTTCTTACATGGTCAACCTACGTCCATGAGTAGAAACAACATACTGTTGTTACATAATACTGATAGTGTATCAATCAACCTCTTGTATCAGTCAACCAATCAATCAACCTATTGTATCAAAGTCCGTCACGGCTAGGAAATCTTACATTTGAAAGTTGCAAAAGTCCAACGAAGTGTCCAGTTCCTTCCTTGAGTTGATCCGAATCCATTGCTGATAGATGGCAAGTTAGAGTCTCAATAGTGTATCCACAACAGTTACAGCCATACTGTACACACTTGTATTGGCATAGTTTGACGCCAGTGTTCGTGAAGCTTACAGAGTCGACAAACTGCAGTTGGTATATTGACACTATTAATATCAAGCAGACTGTTAGGTGTTGGAGTGTGAGCCACATCTTAAAATACATTGCAATGTGTGTACATGAGATTCATGACAGACCACATTTTTTGTATATTCAGTATCGGGAGGCAAATTCGACCAGACCTAACATAAAGAAAGCTATATATGAGCATAGAGTGTATTGTGAACCAAACCCCACTGATCTGAGTTATCTTTGGTGATAAAATCTTTCTCAGAAACCAAAAGGAACCATGTTTGCATCCAAAGTTTGATAAGTCTTCTCTCACCTTTAGCAGGCATGTTATCAAGAGTGTTTAAATGAATTAATGAAACAGTAACGACCGATAGTAATTGTCATAGTATCCAGCTGATGCTATTACACAGAGTTCAAAATGTTAGAGTGAGTGAGTTAATATTTTACGTCACATCGGCAATATCTCAGCCATATCGTGACGAGAACATTCAACAATGAAAAAGGATCATATGCACATTATAAAAAACCTGTCAGCGAAGGACAATAAAACAACTAGAATATCACAAATGGAATTAAAACTAGCGTGGAAAGTTAAAACTAATAGCACTATTCGGACAAGACAATATAAAAACAGGTTATATATTGCCAACAACTGAAGGTAGATGACCAAACAAGGAACCATGGGGACTTACAGTACCTTTGCTACCTCCATGGACCCTAGTTGGATTTACATCATCCCTTCACCTGTTAGCAATTTAAACGTTATTAAAGAAACAAATATGCTATGATTAAGGACAGTGGAAATTTACTATGCATGTTTTTGGACTTACGTACCCTCTCCGAAGGACAATAATTTTACAATACTTCAACCTCCTTTGAGGGTACAGCCACTAACAATTCCAGTTACAAATCGAAACTACCAATAATTAAAACACATCTATATACAGAACATATTATTCAAAATTCAACCAAAAAATCAATTTCTTTTAAAAAAACAATGATTAAATGAGAACTAACGCTGGTAAAAAGATCCTTGATAGTTTTGACATTGAAATATTTATTACTTGTGATGGAAGTGTTTCAAGCGGGAGAGAAAGTTAAATTTCACGTAGAACATAGGCAGTATTTCAGGAATATAACGTCAACGAGGTTTGTGCATCACTAAAATCCATTTGAGGCAGTTTCAATATCTCACTCGACTCTCTTCCATCAGTAGCGTGTCTAAAACACACGTTCAGGATAAACACACAATATTTGTAAAAACCTGTCAATGAAGGACAGTAAAGTTATTAGATTACCACTTGAGGAGTTAAAACTAGTTAACATGTATCTTAGTGAGTTAACTATTTTGGATAATGCATTAACTATTGAAGATACATCACCATATTAGGGTCCATGGAGACTTTCTTTACTGGACCATTTGCTGAATTTTCACCATCCTAATCTGTTTCCTTTAAAAAGTAATAAATACAGGAAACCTGATATTATTAAAAAGATTGTTCATAGTATATGACTTAAAATGGTTTTCCTTTGTAATGGAATAAGAAGATAACAAGTAAAGCTTGACCGTGACTCATTCATCACCATGGAATACAAAATGGAGGATCCGGACTGTTTCAATAGACATTCATGAGTATATCTTGCGCTCTCAGTACGACATGTCACATGACGACATTTTGAAAGCAGCACTGACAACCGAAGAACACTATTACGTTCTATTTCATGAAATTTATTAATACCTATTTGAGTGTCCCAGTTTGGCTTCAGATGTATGATCTAATCAGAGCTTTACAACAAATGTATGGAGTAAGAAATGGTATCATACGTTCTATTTCATGAAATTTATTAATACCTATTTGAGTGTCCCAGTTTGGCTTCAGATGTATGATCTAATCAGAGCTTTACAACAAATGTATGGAGTAAGAAATGGTATCATACGTTCTATTTCATGAAATTTATTAATACCTATTTGAGTGTCCCAGTTTGGCTTCAGATGTATGATCTAATCAGAGCTTTACAACACATGTATGGAGTAAGAAATGGTATCATACGTTCTATTTCATGAAATTTATTAATACCTATTTGAGTGTCCCAGTTTGGCTTCAGATGTATGATCTAATCAGAGCTTTACAACAAATGTATGGAGTAAGAAATGGTATCATACGTTCTATTTCATGAAATGTATTAATACCTATTTGAGTGTCCCAGTTTGGCTTCAGATGTATGATCTAATCAGAGCTTTACAACAAATGTATGGAGTAAGAAATGGTATCATACGTTCTATTTCATGAAATTTATTAATACCTATTTGAGTGTCCCAGTTTGGCTTCAGATGTATGATCTAATCAGAGCTTTACAACAAATTTATGGAGTAAGAAATAGTATCATAGATTTCTTGACTGCTGCTTTGCAGCAGGATCGACCATCGCTTTCCCAGAAATGCCTATTTGGCTGGGTAACCAGCAAAAGACAATATCGTATTGACCAGTGGAAAGATCATTTTATTTGTTTATTTTTATTTATTTTTAGGCACCCGTGGCGAGCCACCTCCTCGTGGTGGGTGCTGGGTAACGCCAAGAGCTCGCCGACACCCCCGTTGTGGACCCGGGGGGATATTTGGTCCACCAACCAGTTTACTGTGGGTTGCGGCCCTGTGTCGGTGGAGGAGGGGATCCTGGTGGTTGAGGGCAATTGGAGCAGGACACACCACTTTGGCCCTGACTTTACCTACACGGGAGGTTGAATGGGCCCGGTTCAACCAATCGGCTGGTCACGTGAAACCCTGAGAATTACTATGTGTAATGTTGCACAAAATTTTGAGAATTGTAATATGTATACAATTAGGTCTAGGCCGAGTTTTGGATCTTCTGAATTTAAAATTTTACTAATTCATGTTTTTACCTAGAGTCCTATGCCCAGAAGGCGGTGGCTCATGGGCCAATCTGGTGGAATTATTAATGATTTTATTGTTCTGCTGGAGTATGTCATCCGAGTATCCTTGGTGCTGTAAGCTGGAGGCCCGCTTACTTTTGCATTGTCGTTGTGATGCTCCGCGGTGGGTGGGGAGCTCGGATGATGAACCATTTAAACTAACCATGGATTATGAAAACCCAACCAAAAAAACAAAGCGTCCACTTGATATTGACCCTGTTGATACTGGCCATAGACCGTCTGCATCGACTGAGTATTGGCCGCGTTTCATTGTGACAAGACACCGTTGAAGTTGAACCCCTTTGCTGTACCCAAGGGTTTTCAGGGAATTGCAGGGGATGTGAAGAACATAAGATGCTTACGTTCAGGTGCCCTGTTAGTAGAGTGCGTGAAAAAGCAGTAAGCAACTAATTTGCTGAACATCAATTCTTTTGTGGGCATTCCGGTCTCAGTCTCTGCACACAAAACCTTGAACTCAAGCAAAGGTATTGTTAGAGATCTAGACCGATTGTTTGATGATATGTCGGAACTTGATATAGGATCTGAAATGAAGGATCAAGGCGTACTCTACTTCAAGCGATTTTCAACTCGCAAAAACAATGAAACCATCAAAACGAGCACGTATCCTTTTACTTTTTCGTGTCCAAATGCTCCGAAATCAGTGACGGCAGGCTACTGTAACATTCCAGTTGATACCTCCATTCCCAACCCGCTCAGGTGTTTTAAATTCCAGAAATATGGACACGGTGTAAATATTTGCACATTGTCTGTTGTGTGTACTCACTTTGGTGAGAAAACACACACAACAGAAAATTGGGACAGTGATTGTAAAGACGTTATGCTTCAGTGGCAAAAACATCATCGGGGTCTAGCTCTAAAACAACATCAACCACAAGCTGCCAAACTACCTTGACTTGGGTAAATTGTGATTCTCCACAGGTTTTGTACCCTGCTATATCACCACAAACTGAGGAATCACTTCCTAGTACCTCAAAGTCTTCTTCTGATTACAAATCATCATCTCAGTCACACTCAAAGTCTCAAACGACAGGTCATAGTCAACAAACGGTTAGTCCAAGATTTTACACCTTCAGCGATATGTTTCCAAGAGACATATTTAAAACAGATACATTTGACCTTCGTCAATTTAATGCATATCATTGTTTTGCATCTCCGTGTGATAGGGCCACTGGCGGGTCATCCAGTCTAGTCAGACAAAACGTTATTCAAAGCCCTGTTTCACTTAATACTAACATGCAGGCTGTTGCCGTGAGAATTACTTCACATGTAGCGTTTACGCTCTGCTCTATTTATATTTCACCGTCTTCGACATTTGCCAAAACTGATCTTCAAGCCCTGTATGACCAACTGCCGAAGCCCTGTATTATAATGATTTAAATGGGCACAACGCACTTTGGGGTAGTGTAACTACAAACACTAAAGGGAAATTGTTGGAGGACTTTTGTTCTGACAATGATTTATGTATTTATAATGATGGTGCCAATACATATTTACACACTGGTACAGGGACATATTCTGCTCTCGACTTGTCACTCACAAATTCAGAACTACTAAAATAATTCGAATGGTCAGTCCACGATGATCTCTGTGGAAGTGACCATTTTCCTACTATATTAAAACTCTAACTCCATCTGATGTTCCTCCATCATCAAGGCGGATGGCTAACTGGGCTTTATATGAAACACTGTGTCCTGAAAAACTTAAACCTGAGCTTTTTTTTGACGCTCCTGATGCTATTAAATGCTTTCCTGATGAACTGAATTTCATAGCTGATGAGTGTATACCAAAGTCTTCTGCAGTTTCACATATTCGAAAACCATGGTTAAACGATGAATGTAAAGAAGCTAGGAAGGCAAGGAAAATAGCAGAACATTATTTCCGTCGCCATCCTATGGTGCATAATTTAAATAAATTTAAACTTTTAAATGCTAAAACACGGCGTACTTTTAAACAGAACAAACGCCAATCTTGGCAAAATTATGTATCCAAAATAAATTCTCGGAAACCCACGTCCAAGGTATGGAACATGGTCCAGAAAATTAAAGGCAAAGGTACTAAAACTACTGTCCATCATCTTAAACATGGAGATCAATTACTTACTGATAAATCAGATATTGCGAATACACTGGGAGAAACTCTCGCTAAACATTCTTCCTCTTCTAATTATGAACCTAAATTTCAGCAATATCAAAAATAACAAGAAAAGAAAACTATTATTTTCAATTCTGATAATGGGGAAGACTATAATGAATCGTTTTGTATTCATGAACTCCATACTGCTCTTGATCAGGCTCATGACACTGCTACTGGAGCTGATAACATACATTATCAACTCCTGAAGCACTTACCAGAATAAATTTTTGATGATATTTGAACTTCCGGGAAATTTCCTTCTTCATGGCGGGAAGCCGTAGTAGTACCCATACCTAAACCTGGACGTGATCATACGGATCCATCCAATTATCGTCCGATTTCATTAACTAGCTGTGTTTGCAAGACCATGGAAAGCATGATAAATAATCGACTTGTTCGGTACTTGGAAACAAATGACCTCATAACAGATATACAATGTGGTTTCCGTAAAAACAGAAATACTGTCCATCACCTAGAATCATTT
Organism: Haliotis asinina; assembly: GCF_037392515.1. NCBI lineage: Eukaryota > Metazoa > Mollusca > Gastropoda > Lepetellida > Haliotidae > Haliotis > Haliotis asinina. The sequence goes on from NC_090292.1 coordinate 23,758,966, forward strand.
ATGAAAAATGCGCTGATTAATAAACAACACGCTGTGTCTATCTTTTTTGATCTGGAGAAGGCATGTGACACAACCTGGAAATATGGCATTCTGAGAGATTTACATGATTCGGTTTGCGAGGTTGTTTGCCTGAATTCATCGCCAACTTTTTGAATAACAGATAATTTCAAGTCCGCGTGGGTCACTGGAAAATAGTTCACCTTTATAAGCTTGTAAATCTTTTGTAAAGATGATGTTTTCAAGACATTTACAATTTTAGAAAGATGATGTTTACAAGACATTTACAATTAGGAAAGATACACAAGGAGAAATAACTGGTGGGTGATAGTAAAACGGTCTGCAAGGCCTGAAATTCACACCTAATAAATCCCAAAGGCTAATTACAGTTTGACCCCTCGACATAATTAATGAGGCAACTGGGACGTGAAATAAGAGTGGGACAGACCACTGTTCAGTGGACAGGGATCACTCTGTTAGGGGTAGGATGCTGATGCTCTTACTACAGTGTTCGGTGAAGTGAAGATGGGTGTTTCTTTCACTATGCGCAAGCTGTTTAGAAAAGAATTCCGACTCAGTGTCCCACTTATTTTGTGTTTGGGAACAGTGAATAACAATATCCACAAACAATATCACCTTGTCACCTCTGATAATATGCTAAATGGTACAGATTGTGTTGTGATAACATAACACATGACAGTATATGTTGTTATGAATCATGTGGTCGATCCAACTTTTACCAATAGTACTAGTGATACAGATGGGATAGGTCACCTTTTGAATATTTCACAATCATATTTGATTTTTGTTGTTTCTGTTGATTTCTGTGGTCAGCCAAGCAACAATCCACCATAATCAGTAATCAATATTTCAATGTCAAAACCGTTTAGTATCTTTTTACAAACATCAGTTCTTATTTAATTATTGGTTTTTTTTAAAGAAATTGATTTTGTGGTTGAGGTTTGAATGATGTCTTCTGTAGATAGATGTATTTTAATTATTGGAAGTTTAATTTCGTAACTGCTTGTTAGTGGCTGTATCCTCGAAGGGGGTTGAAGTAAAGTAAAATTATTGTCCTCCTGAGAGGGTATATAAGTCCATAAACATTACACTAAATTTACACTTTCCACTGTTTTTAGTCGTAGCATATGTGTATTTTTAATTTGTGGCTAGATGTGTCTAAATTGCTAACAGCTAAGAGGACGATGTAAATCCAACTAGGGTCCATGCAGGTAGCAAAGGCACTGCAAGTCCCCATGGTCCCTAGTATGGTGATCTACCTTCAGTTGTTGGCAATCTATAGTCTGATTGTATATTGCATTGTCCGAATAGTGATATAACTTTTAACTTTCCACACTAGTCTTAATCCCATTTGTGATCTTCTAGTTGTTTTACTGTCCGTCGTTGACTGGTTTTTACTATACATATATTTCATTTCAGTAATAAATGTTCTCGTCACGATATGGCTGAGATATTGCCGATGTGACGTTAAGTGAGTGAGTGAGTGAGTGAGTGAGTTTAGTTTTACGCCGCACTCAGCAATATTCCAGCTATATGGCGGCGGTCTGTAAATAATCGAGTCTGGACCAGACAATCCAGTGATCAACAACATGAGCATCGATCTGCGCAATTGGGAACCGATGACATGCGTCAACCAAGTCAGCGAGCCTGACCACCCGATCCCGTTAGTCGCCTCTTACGACAAGCTGAGTCGCCTTTTATGGCAAGCATGGGTTGCTGAAGGCCTATTCTACCCCGGGACCTTCACGGGTCCGATGTGACGTTAAATATTAACTCACTCACTCCACCATAATCCCATAAAATCATTGAGGCATGAAGTTCCATAAACCGAATGAACTGTACCTAACTGAATAATTTTAGGCTTCGTGGGACTACACCTTTTGTACACGGGCTAGTTGCAGTTACCACATACTGCTATATTTAACATAACTAAACAATAACCTTCAGTAATGGAACCCCATGACAGAAATGTGCCCTGGACAAATAACAGGTTGGAGGTTGGCATGGGAGGTTAAAGTAACTTGTTGGAAAAGCCCATCCCAACGTTTTCGAGATGATAAATTTCATGTTGGACTGGAGACGCAAATTAATAAACTGAACATGGTGCAACATAGTGCTGGCCAGACACTGCTCCCAAAGAAAAAGAAATATCAAGACCTCCAGAGAGAACTGCCCACCCTGGAACAAAGGGCATTATTGATATGTTGTAGTATTTTGATAGGTTATCTCATGGAACGATTCCCGTGTGGACCCGGGACAGAATGTGGCCACAGCACCCCATTGCTTGTCGTAAGAGGCGACTAAATTGGGCAACCTGTTTGCCGTGGGTTGCGTCCCGTGTCGGTGGAGGACGGGATCCTGGTGGTTGAGGGCAGATGGGCTTTAAACTGCGTCCATTTGCCAAACACACCACTTTGGCCCTTACTTCACCTAGACGGGTGGTAGAATCGGCTCGATTCTATCAATCGGCTGGTCACGCCAAGCCCTGTGTATGGACTTCAATTTTTCTCAATACACTAATCTGTTTGGAAAATGTGTTACTTGTGGTCTTGGCAGAATTGTTCTCTAAACATGGTTATGATTTTGATGTTTGATGTTTTGCACTTTGCCTAGAGTCTTATGCCAGAAGGCGGTGGCTCATGGGCCAATCTGGTAGATGTGTTATTAATAACTCTTCTGCTGGAGTATATCATCCTAGTATAATGGGGGCTGCAAGTTGAAGACCCACTTCTTTTTAGCATTGTGTGTCCTTGTGATACTCAGTGGTGGGTGGGGAGCTCGGATGACGAACTATTGGAAATTAACCATGGCTTTTGAAAAAAAACAAAAACAAACGACAACTAGACACTGATCCAACTGATACTGATCAAAGACTGCCCACGTCAATTGAATACTGGCCACGATTTCTTGTAATTGAAACTGCTGACAAGACTCCATTAAAGTTGAACCCTTTTGCCATATCCAAGGGTATACAGGGCCTTGCAGGTGATGTCAAGAATATTAGACGTTTGCGTTCCGGTGCTTTGTTGGTTGAATGTGGGAAAAGGCAACAAGCCACAAACCTTATGAGCACAGAATTGTTTGTCGGCGTTCCAGTCACGGTTACGGCTCATAAAACACTCAATACGAGCAAGGGAATCATCAGAGATCGTGAACGATTGTTTGTGGATATGACAGAGCTTGACATTATCACTGAGATGAAAGATCAGGGTGTACTCAATGTAAAACGTTTCACAATCCGGAAGAATGATGTTGTAACTAACACCAATACTTACCTGTTCTCCTTTTCCTCACCAACTGCTCCAAAATCTCTTAAAGCAGATTATTGTAACATCAATGTGGAACCGTACATTCCAAACCCTTTGCAGTGTTTTAAATGTCAAAAGTTCGGTCATGGCGTCAATACTTGCACATTGTCTGTTGTATGTGCTCACTGTGGCGAAAAGACACATACAACAGAAGATTGTGACAGTAATGTTAAAAAATGTACAAACTGTGCGGGTGACCACTCCTCCTACTCTAAAAGTTGTCCTGTTTGGAAACATCAAATCGATATAAATAGGATAATATTCACTCAAAACGTTAGTTTTGCGGAAGCTAAAAAGCTAGTTCAAAGCTCAGAACATAAGGAGACCTATGCTTCTATCACCAGAACACGGTCAGAAGCAGTAACCGCTAAAACAACAACGACATCTGTATGCTGTCAGACAAACCTGACCTGGGTTAAAACGGAATCTCCTCTGATATTCTCACCTGCAATATCTACCCAAACAACAGAATCAGTTCCTAGTACATCTCAAAGCCTATGTGAAACATCCTCTGATCTTAACGCATCATCTCAGCCTACAAAGTCTAAACAACTCTCTAAAGGCAAAGCCAGATTCTTTGAAAAAACTTAGTGGTAGAGCCCCCAAAGGGTCAGACAATAAAATCAATTTATTCAAAAAATATGGATCCCTTGAGGACATGGACGTGACTGAAAACGTCCGCTCCAGGGCACACAGCTTGTCGCCATCCAAAAAGGTACGGGGAAGATCCCCAAGAAATCCTTCCAAACGACAGATTATCATAATCCTATTATACAATGGAACGGTAGGGGACTAAGGACAAATTTCCATGAATTACAACTTTTAATCCAAGATTTATCAGCCTCAGCGTTTTCTCTGCAGGAGACATATTTGAAAGAGACAGATGTTCTTAACCTACGTTCGTTCAGTGCATACCATTGTTTTTCGCCTATGGGTGACAGGGCCACTGGAGGGTCTTCCATTCTAGTTAAACGGATGGTTATCCATAGCCCAGTTACACTTACTACTAATCTTCAGGCTGTTGCAGTGCGACTAACTTTGCACGTTGCGTTTACATTATGTTCTCTGTATGTTTCTCCGTCTTCAACTTTTCACAAACTCGATCTTCAAACTTTATATGATCAACTCCCAAACCCCCGCATTATTATGGGAGATTTAAATGGACACAACCCACTCTGGGGTAGTGCAACAATAAATGGTAAAGGTAAAGTACTGGAGGAATTTTGTTCAGATAGTGATTTATGTATTTATAATGATGGCTCCAATACATATTTACATCCTGGTACAGGAACTTATTCTGCTCTCGACTTGTCAGTCACAAAATCAGAACTACTAAATGAATTCGAATGGTCAGTCCCCCACGTTGACCTCTGTGGAAGTGACCATTTCCCTACTATACTAAAATCTGTAACTCCATCTGATGTTCATCCATCATCAAGGCGGAATTTGTTTTAAAAGGCTAACTGGGTTTTTTATATGAAACACTGTGTCCTGAAAAACTTAAACCTGAACTTTTTATTGACGTTCCCGATGCTATTACATGGTTTTCTGATGACCTGAACTCCATAGCTGATGAATGTATACCAAAGTCTTCAGCAGTTCCACGTATCCGGAAACCATGGTTCAGTGATGAATGCAAACAAGCTAGGAAGGCAAGGGAAAAAGCAGAACATTATTTCCGTCGTCATCCTATGGTTCATAATTTAAATAAATTTAAAATTTTACATGCAAAAGCACGGCGTACTACTAAACAGAACAAATGCCAATCTTGGCAAAATTATGTATCCAAAATAAATTCTCGGACAACCATGTCCAAGTTATGGAACATGGTCCAGAAAATTAAGGGTAAAGGTACTAAATCTAGTGTCCATCATCTTAGACATGGAAACAAAATTGCTTACTGATAAATCAGATATTCCTATTAAACCGGGTGAAACCCTCGCTAAACACTCTTCCTCTTCTAATTATGTACCTAAATTCCAACAGTATCAAAGACAACAAGAAAAAACAAGTATTAATTTCAACTCAGATAATGAGGAAGATTATAATGAAACTTTTTCTATTCATGAACTCCATACTGCTCTTGATCAAGCTCATGACACTGCTACTGGAGCTGATAGCATCCATTATCAGCTCCTGAAGCACTTACCAGTGTCCTGTTTGGAGGCACTCTTATCTATTTTTGATGATATTTGGACCTCAGATAAATTTCCGTCTTCATGGTGTGACGCTATAGTGGTACCAATACCTAAACCTGGAAGTGATCATACCGATCCGTCCAATTATCGACCTATTTCACTAACTAGCTGTGTTTGCAAGACCATGGAACGCATGATAAATAATCGACTTGTTTGGTACTTGGAAACTAATAACCTTATCACTGATATACAATGTGGTTTCCGCAAAAATAGAAGTACTGTCGATCACCTAGTGCGTTTAGAATCATTTGTTAAAAACGCACTCATTAAAAAACAACACGCTGTGTCTATATTTTTTGATTTAGAAAAAGCATATGACACAACCTGCAAATATGGTATTTTAAGAGACTTACATGACTTCGGTTTGCGAGGTCATTTGCCGCAATTCATAGCCAACTTTTTAAATGACAGACAATTCCAAGTGCTCTTAGGTTCTACCCTGTCTGATCATTACAATCAGGATCAGGGTGTTCCACAAGTAAGTATTTTGTCAGTCACACTTTTTAGCATTAAGATCAACAGTTTATCAAAAGTTTTAAACGATTCAATTGATGGATCCTTATTTCTGGATGATTTTAATATTTCTTGTCGTGGTAAAAACATGAATACCATAGAGCGGCAGTTGCAGTTGTGTTTAAACAAGATAAATAAATGGTGTCTTGAAAACGGCTTTAAATTTTCTAAATCCAAAACTAATTGCATACATTTTTGTTGTAAATATAAACCACACAAAGACCCTGAACTATCTCTAGATGGCACTCCCATTAAAGTTGTCAAGGAGGTCAAGTTCTTGGGATTAATTTTTGACTCACACCTAACGTTTCTGCCTCATATTAAATCTCTGAAAACTAAATGCCTGAAAGCACTTGATTTGTAGAAAGTGGTATCAAATTCTAAATGGGGAGGTGATCAAGCTACCCTCCTCCATCTATATCGATCACTTCTCCGTTCTAAACTTGATTATGGCTCCATCGTATATGGTGGAGCCTGCAACAGCAACTTAAAATTATTAGATTCTGTTCATCATCAAGGTCTAAGACTTTGTCTTGGGTCCTTTAGAACCTCTCTTGTTGACAGTCTGTATGTTGAAGCCGATGAACCATCTCTTACACAACGCTGTATAAAATTATCTTTACAATATATAACAAAGCTATACTCTAACGAATCTAACCCTGCATATAACTGTGTTTTCAATCCTCTCTACGAGGACTTGTACAACAAAAAGTCTTCTCTTGTTCCCCCTCTCGGGCACAGAATTAAACCCTTTCTTTCTTCGGCTGGCATTGAGCTGGAAAACATAGCTCCTTCCCGTCTTCTTTCTTCTCCTCCTTGGCAGTTGGTTAGGCCACAAGTCGACCTAACATTAACTACATTTAAAAAATCAGAAACTAATGAATTACAATACAAACAAGAATATAATCAATTGAAACATAAATATAGCAATTATAAATCCTTATTTACAGATGGGTCTAAGGATGGTGGCGCAGTGGCTTGTGCCACTGTCATTGGATCCAGAACAATATCTTCTAGACTACCAGATAATAGTTCTATTTTTACAGCAGAAGCTAACGCCATATTAACAGCTCTTAAATATATCCAAAGACATCCTAAACATAAACAATACATAATCTATTCAGACTCTCTTTCTTGCCTTCAATCTATTAAAAACATAACATGTAAACATCCACTTTTAATAGAAATTATTGAACTTTATAACTATCTTGCGACTGGCCAATACGACATCGTCTTTTGTTGGTTACCCAGTCACGTAGGTATTTCTGGTGAGTGAGTGAGTGAGTTAACATTTAACGTCACATCGGCAGTATCTCAGCCATATCGTGACAAGAACATTTAATTCTCAAACGAAATATATGCGTATTATAAAACCTGTCAACGAAGGACGGTAAAACAACTAGAATATCACAGAGTAAAATATAAAACTAGGACCTATACCTAAAACAATTTATCTATAGAGGACAATACAAGATAAAAATGGGCTATAGATTGCTAACAACTGAAGGTAGATCACCATACTAGGGACCATGGGGACTTACAGTACCGTGGCTACCTGCATGGACCCTAGCTGGATTTACATCATCCCCTCAGGCGTCAGCAATTCGGGAAATCTAGCCATTCAGTAAAATGACACTTATTCTACGATTAAAAACATGGAAATTTTGAATCTACTTTGAATGTTTGTGGACTTACGTACCCTCTCAGGAGGACAATAGTTTTACAGTACTTCAATCCCCTTTGAGCACAGTTACCAATTTAAACTTCCGATAATAAAAACTTATCTATTTACAATTCATTTAATAAATCTAATTCTTTTAAAAATCTAATAATTAAATGAGAACTGATATTAGTAAAAAGGTCCTTCATACTACGTGATTTAAAATAGGTATCCCTTGTGATGGAATATTCCACGCACTCAAGCAAGACATGCTTCACCGTGATTCTTTCATCAGAAGGGATACAAAACGGAGGATCCTCACCTTTCAAAAGGTATTTATGCGTATATCTGGTGTGACCAATACGACATCGTCGCATAATGACCTCTTCAAATCTGGACTGACAGCCCAAGTAGGTGTAACCAATATACGGTTTTATTTCATGTAATTTATTTATACCTACTTGGGTGTCCCACTTCTTTTGCATGAGATCACGTATATAAGTTCTAATGTTCGCTTTGTAATCTGAGTATGGAATAAGAAGTGGTGTCACAGATTTGTTGAGTGCTGCCTTGGCAGCAAGATCGGCCGTTGTGTTCCCTGAAATGCCTGCATGGCTGGGTAACCAACAGAAGACGATGTCGTATTGGCCAGTAGCAAGATTATTATACAATTCAATAATGTCAATTAAAAGTGGATGATAAATTTTTAATCACCTGAAGACAAGAAAGAGAGTCTGAATAGATTATATATTGTTTACGTTTTGGTGCCTTTGAATATATTTTAGAGCTGTTAATATGGCGTTAGCTTCTGCTGTAAAAATAGAACTGTTATCTGGTAATCTAGAAGATATTGCTCTGGATCCAATGACAGTAGCACAAGCAACTGTGCCACCGTCCTTGGACCCATCTGTAAATAAGGATTTATAGTTGTTTATATAGGATTTATTTATGTTTCAATTGATTATATTCTTGTTTATACTGTAATTCATTCGTTTCTGATTTTCTAAATGTACTTAATGTTAGGTCAACCTGTGGTCGAACCAATTGCCAAGGAGGAGAAGCAAGAAGACGGGAAGGAGCTATATATTCCAGCTCAATGCCGGCTGAAGAAAGAAAGGGTTTAATTCTTAAACCAAGAGGCGGAACAAGAGAAGATTTCTTCTTGTATACATCCTCATACAGAGAACTGAAAACACAGTTATATGCAGGGTTTGACTCACTGGAATATAATTTTGTTACATACTGTAAAGCTACTTTTACACGTCGCTGCTCAAGAGATGGCTCATCAGCCTCAACGTACAGGCTGTCAACAGGTGCAGTTCGAAATGAGCCAAGACAAAGTCTTAGACCTTGGTGGTGAACAGAATCTAAAAGTTTTAGGTTGCTTTTACAGGCTCCACCATATACAGTGGAGCCATAATCACGTTTTGACCGGATCAGTGATCGATAGAGCTGCAGGAGGGTAACTTGATCCCCTCCCCACTTAGAATTCGAAACGACTTTCAACAAGTCAAGTGCCTTCAGGCATTTAGTTTTGAGGGATTTGATGTGTGGTAGAAACGTTAAATGCAAGTCAAAAAGTTGCCGTTCAATAGTATGCATATTTTTACCACGACAAGAAATATTAAAATCATCCACAAATAAAGATCCATCAAATGAATCGCTTAAAACTTTTGATAAACTATTTATCTTGATACTAAAAAGTGTGACTGACAAAATACTGCCTTGTGGAACACCCTGATCCTGATTGTAATGATCAGACAGGGTAGAACCCACGCGGACTTGAAATTGTCTGTCAGTTGGCTATGAATTGCGGCAAACGACCTCGCAAACCGAAATCATGTAAATCTCTCAAAATGCCATACTTCCAGGTTGTTTCATAAGCCTTTACAAGATAAAAAAAAATAGACACAGCATGTTGTTTAATAATTAGTGCGTTTTTAACAAATGATTCTAAACGCACTAAGTCATCGACAGTACTTCTATTTTTACGGAAACCACATTGTATATCTGTGATAAGGTTATTTGTTTCCAAGTACCAAACAAGTCGATTATTTATCATGCGTTCCATGGTCTTGCAAACACAGCTAGTTAGTGAAATCGGACGATAATTGGACGGATCCGTGTGATCAGGTCCAGGTTTAGGTATTGGTACTACTATGAAATTTCCCGGAAGTCCAAATATCATCAAAAATTGACAAGAGCGTCTCTAAACAGGATTCTGGTAAATGCTTCAGGAGTTGATGATGTATGTTATCAGCTCCAGTAGCAGTGTCATGAGCTTGATCAAGAGCAGTATGGAGTTCATGAATGGAAAACGTTTCATTATAATCTTCCCCATTATCTGAATTGAAATTAATAGTTTTGTTTACTTGTTGCTTTTGATACTGCTGACATTTTCGGTATATAATTAGAAGAGGAAGAATGTATAGCGAGAGTTTCGCCCAGTGTATTCGCAATATCTGATTTATCAGTAAATAATTGATCTCCATGTTTAAGATGATGGATAGTAGATTTAGTACCTTTACCTTTAATTTTCTGGACCATATTCCATACCTTGGATTGGCGTTTGTTCTGTTTAAAAGTAAAAGTAAAAGTTTAAATTTATTTAAATTATGCACCATAGGATGGCGACGGAAATAATGTTCTGTTTTTTTCCTTGCCTTCCTAGCTTGTTTGCATTCATCGTTGAACCATGGTTTTCGAATATGTGGAACTGCAGAGGACTTTGGAATACACTCATCAGCTACGGAGTTCAATTCAACAGAAAAGCACTTAATAACATCGGGAACGTCAATAAAACGTTCAGGTTTAAGTTTTTCATCACACAGTGTTTCATATAAAGCCCAGTTAGCTTTCTTAAAATTGCGCCTTGATGATGAAGGAACAGCAGATGGAGTGACAGATTTTAGTATAGTAGGACAATGGTCACATAAAGGTCATCGTGGACTGACCATTCAGATTCATTAAATAGATTAGAGTCTGCAAGAGACAGATCCAGAGAAGAGTAGGTGCCGGTTGCAGGATGCAGATATGTGATCGAATCATCATTACATATACACAAATCAGTATTGAAAATAAAATCTTCCAGTGTTTTACCTTTAGTGTTTATATTTGTACCACCCCACAGTGGATTATGACCATTGAGATCACCCATTATTATACAGGGTTTTGGAAGTTGGTCATAGAGAGCTTGCAAATCAGACAGTTGAAGTGTTGAAAAAGGTATAACATTCTGATTTACAAGGATTGAAGATCCTCCTGTGGCCCTATCACCTGGAGGAGAAAGAGAATGATACCCAATGAACTGACGTAAGTTAAAATTGTCTGCCTGCTTCAGGTAAGTTTCCTCTAAGCAGAAAGCTGATGGCTGTAAATCCTGAGTCAACAGCTGTAATTCATTCAAGTTGGTTTTTAGTCCTCAACAATTCCACTGGACAATACATGGAGAAACTGTTTCTATGGGGGAGTGATTGGGGATCTACCCCTTCTCTTTTTGTGGGTGACAAGCTACGAGCTCTACACAGGATGTTGTCAGAAACATCCATATCTTCAAGAGATCCAAACTTATTACACATTTGGATTGTATCTTCTGCCGGTTTGAGGTTCTGACCTAATGGTACTCATTTATTGGTTTGATTTTTTGTTTTGGTAGTTGCTTCCCATTATTCCCAGTTGAAGGCTTGGAAATGGACTGTGATGATGATTGTTCCTGGGAAGATGGCCGAGACTGAACTTCTTCTCTAACAGTTGTTGATGTAGATACAACAGTTTGCGTTGACAGGTCAGGACTGTAGATTTCGGGTGCAACAGTGTCAACCCATGTGAAATCAGTTTGGCATTTCGTTGATGAAGTGGACACTGTTAAAGTTACAGTTTGATTTGTTGATGTTCCCGCAACTGAAGCATAGGACTCGTTTGGTTCTGATGTGTGAACAACAATTTTCTTTGCATCAGCAAAACTAAGATTCCTTGTGAATTTGATTTTATTAATTTCCATTTGTTGTTTCCAGATCGGACATTCTTTTGAAAAAGATGAATGTGTTCCAGAGCAGTTGGTGCATTTTTAAAAGTTGCTGTCACAGTCTTCAGTAACATGAGTTTTTTCGCTGCAGTGAGCGCATGTAATAGCATTTGTGCAGTTCGTAACACCATGACCATACCTTTGGCATTTGAAACATCTCAACGGGTTAGGAATATAAGTATCGACATTGAGATGACAATATCCTGCTTTAATTGCTTTTGGAGCAGTTGGAGAAGAAAAATGGAATAGGTAGGTGTTTGTTGGTTTAGTTTCTGAGTTTTTTTCGGTTTGTGAATCGTTTCACAAAAATCACTCCTTGTTCTTTCATTTCTGTGGCTATATCTAATTCACTCATATCGGCAAATAGTTGATCCCGGTCTCTGACAATTCCTTTGCTAGTGTTCAAAGTTCTATGTGGAGATACCGAAATCGGTATTCCAACCAAAAGCTGTGTTTACATCAAATTTGTTGTTTGTTGTTTCCTGCTGCATTCGATGAGCAAAGAGCCTGATCTCAGTCGTTTGATGTTTGGGACTTCACCTGCAATACCGTGTATACCTTTTGACACTGCAAACGGGTTTAATTTTAAAGATGACTTGTCAAGTGTCTCAAGAACTAAAAATCGTGACCAGTATTCAGTTGAGTTAGAAGGTCGTTGGTCATCATCATCACTGTCCAGTTGACGTTTGCTTCGTTTTTGGGGGGTTTTGTATTCCATAGTTAGTGTAGAAGGTTCATCATCCGAGCTCCCCATCCACCACGGAGTATCACAAGGACAATGCTATAAACAAGTGTGTCTCCAACTTGCAGCACCAAGGATACCCGGATGATATATTCCAGTAGAAGAATTAGAAATAATTAGTCTCGCAGATTGGCCCATGAGCAATCGCCTTCTGGCATAAGACTCTAGGCAAAGTTCAAAGCAACATAATTCAACATCAAACATGTTTTAGATATTAAAGCCAAGACCAAAATCAATCAAAATCAGTTCCAAATCATACTTGTGCAATGATAAATAAACTTATAGTCTATGCACAGGGCTTGGCATGACCAGCCGGTTGGTTGAACCGGGCCCATTCAACCTCCCGTCTAGGTGAAGTAAGGGTCGAAGGGGTGTGTTGAGCAAAGGGAACACAATTACAGGCCCCCAGTGCCCTCAACCCCCAGACTCCCGTCCCCCACCGACACAGGGCCGCAACCCACGGCAAACGGGTTGGTGGACCAAATATCCCCCCGGGTCCACAACGGGGGTGTTGGCGAGCTCTTAGCATTACCCAGCACCCACCACGAGGAGGTGGCTCGCCACGGGTGTCCAGGTATTTCTGGAAATGTGATGGCCGATCTTGCTGCAAAAGCAGCACTCAACAAATCTGTGACACCACTTCTTATTCCATATTCAGATTACAAAGCTTGAATTAGAACACATATAAAAAATAGAAATGCCAATTCAACCTATAAAGAAAAAAAACGTGAGTGATTCACTAAAGGCCTAATCTCAGTTAAGATTCATCAATTAACATGCCTTCTTCCTTGTTGGTGGTAAACCAAGTTACATAATGCATCCTCTTAAAACAGATTCATCGAATTCTTGATTCCCGAAAGCTAGTTAAATTGGTTTTCATGTTTACTTACTGCAGTTTTTCTGGAACATTTTCTCATGTTTTGGTTGTTTTTCTTTCTTGAGACGGTTTCCTTTTTTGTCTGCAAACATCTTGTCATAGCCACTGCTACAAACAAAATACAATTGATACTTGTGTATTTAGTGCATTAGAACACAGGTGTTGTCTTAGTTTCATCTAATTCTTGATTCCCGAAAGCTAGTTAAATTGGTTTTCATGCTTACTTACTGTAGTTTTTCTGGACTATTTTCTCATGACATCATTGTGTTTGTTTTGGTTGTTTGTTCTTTCTTGAGAGGCACCCATGAAGAGCCACCTCCTGGTGGTGGGTGCTGGGTAATGCTAAGTGCTCTTCTCCCGTGTGGACCCGGGACAGAATGTGTCCACAGCACCCCATTGCTAGGCGACTTAATTGGGCAACCTGTTTGCCGTGGGTTGCGTCCCGTGTCGGTGGAGGACGGGAACCTGGTGGTTGAGGGCATTTGGGCTTTTTAACTGCTTTCCATTTGCCCGACACACCACTTTGGCCCTTACTTCACCTAGACGGGTGGTTGAATTGGCCCGATTCAACCAATTGGCTGGTCATGCCAAGCCCTGTGCATGGATTATATATGTATGTCGTTGCACAAATTTTATTTGTACTTTTAATTTCGGTCTTGGCCGAATTATTCATCGACTTTTCGGGTTTTGGAATGTATTTGAAGTTCTGAATTTTGCCTAGAGTCTTATCCCAGAAGGCGGTGGCTCATGGGCCAATCTGGTGGATTAATTCTTCGTAATTCTTCTACTGGAGTATATCATCCGGGTATCCTTGGTGCTGCAAGCTGGAGGCAAGCTTGCTTTAGCATTGTCCTTGTGATACTCCGTGGTGGGTGGGGAGCTCGGATGATGAACCATATTACACTAACTATGGCGTATGAAACCCCAACCAAAAAAACAAAACGTCCACTTGATATTGACCCTGTTGATACTGACCATAGACCGTCTGCATCGATTGAATATTGGCCGCGTTTCGTTGTTATTGAGACTCCTGACAAGACACCGTTAAAGTTGAACCCCTTTGCTGTATCCAAGGGTATTCAAGGTGTTGCTGGAGAGGTGAAAAACATTAGACGCTTGCGTTCGGGTGCCCTGCTAGTCGAATGCGGGAAAAAGCAATAAGCAACGAACCTGATGAACATGAAATCTTTCGTGGGCATTCCGGTCACGGTCTCTGCTCACAAGACCTTGAATACTAGTAAAGGTATCATCAGAGATCGTGATCGATTGTTTGCTGATATGTCCGAAATTGACATAGGATCAGAAATGAAAGATCAAGGTGTACTGTATATGAAGCGCTTTTCAACCCGAAAAAAACAATGAAACATTTCAAACTAATACCTATCTGTTTACTTTTTCATGTCGGCACCCGTGGCGAGCCACCTCCTTGTGGTGGGTGCTGGGTAACGCTAAGTGCTCGCCAACCCCCCGTTGTGGACCCGGGGCATATTTGGTCCACCAACCCGTTTGCCGTGGGTTGCGGCCCTGTGTCGGTGGAGAAGGGGATCCTGGTGGTTGAGGGCATAGGAGCAGGACCAGTGTTCCTATTGCTCAACACACCACTTTGGCCCTGACTTCACCTAGACGGGTGGTAGAATGGGACCGGTTCTATCAATTGGCTGGTCACGCCAGGCCCTGTGCATGGGGATTATTTTTGCACATTTTCACTGTACTGTTGGGTCTTGGGTCTTGTTCAAAGTCAGATTTTATGCCAGAAGGCGGTGGCTCATGGGCCAATCTGGTGATGTTGACTGCTGAATTCTATATGTCTTTGGATTATTGTTATGGGCCGAACCAGTCTGACAACTAATCTTTTGGACAAATATAGCTATTCATGTCATATTTACTGGAGTATACCACCCCTGTATCCCTGGTGTTAGCATCCTGGAGATCAGGTGCAAATTGACACCGTCCTTGTTGACACTCCATGGTGGGTGGGGAGCAGGGGTGCTGAATTCGTATGTTATACCATGTCTCAATACAATTCACCTGGTTCCTGCAAAGCAACTAAACGCAGACATGTAGATGTGCTCTCGTCTGATGAGGAGGTAGCTCCAGATATTTCTGATTCTTGGCCACGGTTTATCACAATTGCATCAGTTGACAGAAGTCCTTTAAAACTAAACCCGTTTGCTATCTCACTGGGCATTAGAGGTGTCTGTGGAGATGTTAAGAATGTCACACGACTACGGACTGGTGCCTTACTAGTGGAGTGTTTGAGGAAACAACAATCAGTCAATCTGTTGGGTTTACAACAATTTGTTAATACTCCCGTTGTTGTTTCAGTGCACAAGACACTGAACACGAGCAGAGGCATTGCGAGAGATGTTGCTCGCTGTCTTTCTGATATGAGCGAGGAGGAAATTGCTGTTGAATTAAAATCTCAAGGAGTCACACATGTAAAACGTTTTTCCAGAAAAGCACAAGATGGTGTCTTTGTTAGAACCAACACCTATCTTTTCACTTTTTCTCAACCTGTAATACCTAAATCACTAAAGGCTGGATATTTCAACATCGGGGTGGAGGTTTATGTACCAAATCCACTCCGATGTTTTAAGTGTCAAAAGTTTGGTCATGGTGCTAAGTTCTGCCGTAGCAAGATGGTAGTATGCTGCCGTTGCACTGGAGCCCATGATAGCTCTGAGTGCACAAATGACCTCAAATGTGCTAACTGCAATGGTGATCACATGGCGTCTTCTAAATCCTGTCCATCGTTTGAATTTGAAGCCCAAATCTTAAGAATTAAGCACACAAACAACATAACCTACCAAGAAGCAAAAAAAAAAACTAGTACCATCTCCTGCTCAAACATATGTAAAAACATATTCCGCAGCAATTGCATCCTCCACTCGAGTTTGTAAGACAGTCTCCGTGTCATGTCAGACCGACATCTCCTGGGTCAAGGATGACCAGACTGTACTGCACCAACCCTGTGACATATCTCAGAAAAGTAATATGAAATCAACCACTTCACAAACAGACAATCCTACTCGTGATGTACCATCTCACTCCATGGAAAGTACACATACCGATGATGCAACTTTAACTAGAAAAGAGAAAAAGAAAGTACAGAAAAGACGAAAGGCGCTCACTAACGTGGAGACGCCCACTCAAGTTCTTGCATCTGTTGAGGTTCATAACTCGAATGAACCTCTGGAGATAGACGTTCCTCCTTCACAACCAATTCATAGGAGTGAACACTCCTCCCAATCACGATCTCCAGTTAAGCCTCCATGAACACTTCCAATACTATTATTCAATGGAATTGTAGGGGACTGAAGAACAATTTTAATGATATACATTTACTTATACAAGATTTTAAGCCATCGGCATTTTGTTTACAAGAAACATATTTTAAAGAAAACGATCACATCGATATACGACAGTATACTCCATATCACTGCTTTTCTCCTCCTGGGCCGAAAGCAACTGGAGGTTCTTCAATATTAGTGAGACAGGCCACCATTCACAGTCCTGTTCCTCTAAATACCCATCTTCAAGCCGTTGCTGTCCGTGTAACGATGCACATTGTTTTTACATTGTGCTCTCTCTATCTTCCTCCTTCCTTTTCTGTGCAGCCTGGCGATCTGCAGGCACTTTATGACCAACTTCCTAAGCCCTGTATCATCATGGGCGATATGAATGGACACAATCCCTTGTGGGGAGGTACACATACAAACAGCAAAGGTAACATACTAGAACATTTTCTTTCTGCCAACAATATCTGTCTCTTTAATGATGATTCCAACACTTATTTACATCCTGGTACAGGAACATATTCTTCCCTTGACTTATCAATTACTGACTCTACTCTGCTGGGTGAGTTTGAATGGTCAGTCCATGACGACTTGTGTGGAAGTGACCATTTTCCAACTATTCTTAAAGCTATATGTCCATCTGACGTCCCTCCTTTGTCACGAAGGAACTTTACCAAAGCTGACTGGCTTTTGTTTGAATCACTTTCATCCAACAGATTGAAGCCTGAACTGTTTATGGGAGTTCCTGACCCCGTCCAACTCTTTTCTGATGAACTGAACAAATTAGCCGATGACTGCATTCCAAAGTCCTCTACGATTCCACACATACGAAAACCATGGTTCAACAACGACTGCAAACAGGCTAGGAAGGCACGGAAAAAGGCTGAGCATTATTTCCGTCGCCACCCTATGGTCCATAATTTGAACAAATTCAAAATATTAAATGCAAAAGCACGAGGTATCTTCAAACAAAATAAACGTCAATCTTGGCGAAACTATGTGTTGAAAATCAATTCGCGTACGCCGATATCAAAAGTATGGAACATGATCCAGAGAATCAAGGGCAAGGGCTCACAATCTAGCATTAAACATCTTAAAGACGGAGACCAAATATTAACTAGTAAATCTGACATTGCAAATAAACTTGGAGAAACTTTGGCCAGACACTCTTCCTCGTCGAATTATGTACCCCGGTTTCAAAAGTATAAAAACCAACAAGAAAGGACACCTATCAATTTCACTTCAGATAATGGGGAAGATTACAATGAAGTATTTTCGATCCATGAGCTTCGTACTGCTCTTGACCAGGCTCATGATACTGCTACAGGAGCTGATAACGTGCATTATCAACTCCTGAAGCACTTACCAGAATCATGTTTAGAAACGCTCTTAAACATTTTTGATGATATTTGGACGTCTGGAAACTTTCCCTCGTCTTGGCGAGATGCTATATTTGTTCCCATTCCCAAACCTGGACGTGATCATACTGATCCTTCCAATTATAGGCCCATTTCACTAACTAGCTGCGTTTGCAAGACCATGGAGCACATGATAAATAATCGACTTGTTTGGTACTTGGAAACCAATAACCTAATAACAGATATACAGTGTGGTTTCCGTAAAAACAGAAGTACTATCGATCATTTGGTGCGTTTGGAGTCTTTTGTTAAGAATGCCATAATTAATAAACAACACGCAGTGTCAATCTTTTTCGATTTAGAAAAAGCATATGACACAACATGGAAACATGGGATTTTAAAAGATTTACATGATTTTGGATTACGAGGCCGTTTGCCTCAGTTTATATCGAACTTTTTAAATGACAGACAGTTTCAAGTTCGAGTGGGTTCTACCCTGTCTGACCATTATAGTCAGGATCAAGGTGTTCCGCAGGGTAGTATATTGTCTGTCACATTGTTTAGCATTAAGATCAATAGTTTATCCAAGGTTTTAAACGATTCAGTTGATGGATCACTTTTTGTGGATGATTTTAATATTTCTTGTCGTGGTAAAAATATGCATACCATTGAACGGCAACTGCAGTTATGTTTAAACAAAATAAATAAATGGTGTTTAGAAAATGGCTTTAAATTTTCAAAGTCCAAAACTAACTGCATACATTTTTGCCGCAAATACAAACCGCATAAAGACCCTGAACTGTATTTAAACAATACACTTATCAAAGTTGTAAAGGAGGCCAAGTTTTTGGGTCTTATTTTCGACTCCCACTTGACGTTTTTGCCGCATATTAAATCCCTTAAGGCCAACTGTCTGGAGGCACTAGATTTGTTAAAGGTTGTTTCAAATTCTAAATGGGGAGGAGATCAAACTACCCTGCTTAACTTATATAGATCACTTATCCGTTCGAAACTAGATTACGGATCCATCATATAAGGTGGAGCTTGTGAAAGCAACTTAACACTTCTAGACTCTATCCACCACCAAGGTCTAAGACTTTGTCTTGGGTCCTTTAGAACTTCTCCCGTTGAAAGTCTCTACGTTGAGGCTGATGAACCATCTCTTGAGCAGCGCCGTATAAAGTTAGCTTTACAGTACATTACTAAATTATACTCTAACGAATCTAACCCTGCCTATAACTGTGTTTTCAATCCCCTTTATGAGGATTTATACAACAAAAAGTCTTTTCTTGTCCCGCCCCTAGGACATAGAATTAAACCATTTCTTTCTTCGGCCGGCATTGAGCTGGAAAACATAGCTCCATCCCGTCTTCTTTCTTCTCCTCCTTGGCAGTTGGTTAGACCTCAAGTCGACCTAACATTAACTTCATTTAAAAAATCAGAAACTAATGAATTACAATATAAACAAGAATATAATCAATTAAAAATTAATTATAGCAATTACAAACCCTTATTTACAGATGGTTCCAAAGACTTTTGTTCTGACAATGATTTATGTATTTATAATGATGGTTCCAGCACATATTTACATCCTGGGGCAGGGACCTATTCTGCTCTTGACTTGTCATTGACAAATTCAGAACTACTTAATGAATTCGAATGGTCAGTCCATGATGGCCTCTGTGGAAGTGACCATTTTCCTACTGTATTAAAAGCTGTAACACCATCCGATGTTCCTCCATCATCAAGACGAAAATTAAAAAAAGCTAACTGGATTTTATATGAAACACTGTGTGCTGAAAAACTTAAACCTGGAGGTTTTATTGACGTTCCCGATGCTATTAAATGCTTTTCTGATCAACTGAATTCCATAGCTGATGAGTGTATACCAAAGTCCTCTGCAGTTCCACACATAAGAAAACCATGGTTCAACGATGAGTGCAAACAAGCTAGGAAGGCAAGGAAAAAAGCAGAACATTACTTCCGTCGCCATCCTATGGTGCATAATTTAAATAAATCTAAAATTTTAAATGTTAAAGCACGGCGTACCTTTAAACAGAACAAACTCCAATCTTGGCAAAATTATGTATCCAAAATAAATTCTCGGACACCCATGTCCAAGGTATGGAACATGGTCCAAAAAATTAAAGGCAAAGGTACTAAGTCTACTGTCCATCATCTTAAACATGGAGATCAGTTACTTACTGATATATCAGATATCGCAAATAAACTGGGCGACACCCTCGCTAAACACTCTTCCTCTTCAAATTATTTACCTAAATTCCAGCAATACCAAAAACAACAAGAAAAGGAAGCTATTAATTTCAACTCAGATAATGGGGAAGATTACAATGAAACTTTTTCTATTTATGAGCTCCATACTGCTCTTGATCAAGCTCATGATACCGCTACAGGAGATGATAACATACATTATCAACTCCTGAAGCACTTACCAGAATCCTGTTTAGAGACGCTCTTGTATATATTTGATGACATTTGCACTTCCGGGAAATTTCCTTCTTCATGGCGCAATTACAAACCCTTATTTACAGATGGTTCCAAAGACGGTGGTGCAGTAGCTTGTGCCACTGTCATTGGATCAAGAACAATATCTTCTCGAATTCCAAATAACAGCTCTATTTTTACTGCAGAAGCGAACGCCATATTAACAGCTCTCAAATATATTCAAAGACACCCTAAACATAACCAATATATTATCTTTTCCGACTCTCTTTCTTGCCTTCAGGCCATCAAAAATATTTCTTGTAAACATCCACTTTTAATAGAAATAATTGAATTAATTAATAATCTTGCTACTGGCCAATACGACATCGTCTTTTGTTGGTTACCAAGCCATGTAGGCATTTCTGGCAATACAATGGCTGATCTTGCTGCCAAGGCAGCACTCAAGAAACCCGTGACTCCACTTCTTATCCCATACTCTGATTATAAAGCTACAATCAGATCGTACATCCGAGACCTGATGCAAAAGAGGTGGGACACCCAAGTGGGTATGAATAAATTACATGCAATAAAACCTTATATTGGTTATACCCACTTGAGTTGTCAGTCCAGATTTGAGGAGGTCATTATGAGGCGATGTCGTATTGGCCATACACGATATACTCATGAATACCTTTTGAAAGGTGAGGATCCTCCATTCTGCATCCCTTGTGATGAAAGAATCACAGTCAAGCATATCCTGCTTGACTGTGTAGAGTATTCCATCACAAGGGATCAGTATTTTAACTCACGAACTATGCAGGATATTTTTACTCATACCAGCTCTCATTTAATTATTGCCTTCTTAAAAGAATTAGATTTGTTATCAGAATTGTAAATAGATACATATTTTTATTATTGGTAGTCTAGATTAATAACTGAGATTGTTAGTGGCTGTGCCCTCGAGGGGGGGGGGGGGGGGGGGGGTTGAAGTATTGTAAAATTATTGTCCTCCTGAGAGGGTACGTAAGTCCAAAACATTCTCTGTAAATTTAGTACGACCAAACTTTTAATCGTAGTATATTTGTTGTTTTTAATAATGGCTAACTTTCAGTATAATCGCCAACGGCTGAGGGGATGGTGTAAATCCATCTGGGGTCCACGCAGGTAGCAAAGGTACTGTAAGTCCCCATAGCCCCTAGTATGGTGATCTACCTTCAGTTGTTGGCGATCTGCAGCCCGTATTTTATGTTGTATTGTCCGAATAGTGGTAATTGTTTTAACTCTCCAAACTAGTTTTAATTGTAAATGTGATGCTCTAGTAGTTTTACTGTCCTTTGACGACAGGATTTTATAATGTATACATATTTCATTTCAGTATCAAAATGTTCTCGTCACGATATGGCTGAAATATTGCCAATGTGACGTTAAGTATTAACTCACTCACTCACTCACTTTTTCATGTCCAAATGCTCCTAAATCAGTGAAGGCAGGCTATTGTAACATACAAGTTGATACCTACATCCCCAACCTGCTCAGGTGTTTTAAATGCCAGAAATATGGACATGGCGTGAATACTTGCACATTGTCTGTTGTGTGTGCTCACTGTGGCGAGAAGACACACACAACAGAAGATTGTGACAGTGATTATAAAAAAATGCACCAATTGCTCAGGCGACCATTCTTCATTTTGTAAGCAATGTCCTATTTAGAAAGAGCAAATGGAAATCAATAAAATCAAATTTACTCAAAATATCTCTTTTTCCGAGCCCAAAAAAATGATAAAAAGAGATCTGATCTTCCACAAACTTATGCTACAGTAGCAAAAACATCATCGGGATCTAAATGTAACACTACATCAACCACAGGCTGCCAAACTACCTTGACTTGGGTAAATTGCGATTCTCCACAGCTTTTGTACCCAGCTATATCATCACAGACTGATGAATCACTTCCTAGTACCTCACAGTCTTCTTCTGATCACAAATCATCATCTCAGTCACACTCAAAGTCTCAATCCACAGCTCATAGTCAACAAACGGTGAAAAATAAATCGAAGCCAAAGCCTGATGCTTCAAAACAACAAAGTGGCAGAGCTCCTAAAGGGTCACAGAACAAAATTCAATTGTTCAATAAATACGGGTCTCTTGAAGACATGGACGTTTCTGAAAACGTCCATTCTAGGGCACATGGCTTGTCGCCCTCCAAAAGAGTGCGGGGTAGATCCCCAATAAATCCCCCCAAAAGATAGTTTATTCCAGTAATATTGTACAGTGGAACTGCAGAGGATTAAGGACTAATTTACATGAATTACAGCTATTAGTCCAAGATTTTATACCTTCAGCGATATGTCTCCAAGAGACATATTTAAAACAAACAGATACATTTAAATTTCGTCAGTTTAATGCATATCATTGTTTTTCACCTCCGGGTGATCGGGCCACTGGAGGATCATCCATTCTAGTCAAACAAAACTTTATTCAAAGCCTTGTTTCACTTAATACTAATATGCAGGCTGTTGCCGTGAGAATTACGTTACATGTAGCGTTTACGCTATGCTCTCTTTATATTTCTCCGTCTTCGACGTTTGCCAGAACTGATCTTCAAGCTCTATATGATTAGCTCCCGAAGCCCTGTATTATAATGGGAGATTTAAATCGGCACAACCCACTCTGGGGTAGTGTAACTACAAACACTAAAGGTAAGTTGTTGGAGGACTTTTGTTCTGACAATGATTTATGTATTTATAATGATGGTTCCAGCACATATTTACATCCTGGGGCAGGGACCTATTCTGCTCTTGACTTGTCATTGACAAATTCAGAACTACTTAATGAATTCGAATGGTCAGTCCATGATGGCCTCTGTGGAAGTGACCATTTTCCTACTGTATTAAAAGCTGTAACACCATCCGATGTTCCTCCATCATCAAGACGAAAATTAAAAAAAGCTAACTGGATTTTATATGAAACACTGTGTGCTGAAAAACTTAAACCTGGAGGTTTTATTGACGTTCCCGATGCTATTAAATGCTTTTCTGATCAACTGAATTCCATAGCTGATGAGTGTATACCAAAGTCCTCTGCAGTTCCACACATAAGAAAACCATGGTTCAACGATGAGTGCAAACAAGCTAGGAAGGCAAGGAAAAAAGCAGAACATTACTTCCGTCGCCATCCTATGGTGCATAATTTAAATAAATCTAAAATTTTAAATGTTAAAGCACGGCGTACCTTTAAACAGAACAAACTCCAATCTTGGCAAAATTATGTATCCAAAATAAATTCTCGGACACCCATGTCCAAGGTATGGAACATGGTCCAAAAAATTAAAGGCAAAGGTACTAAGTCTACTGTCCATCATCTTAAACATGGAGATCAGTTACTTACTGATATATCAGATATCGCAAATAAACTGGGCGACACCCTCGCTAAACACTCTTCCTCTTCAAATTATTTACCTAAATTCCAGCAATACCAAAAACAACAAGAAAAGGAAGCTATTAATTTCAACTCAGATAATGGGGAAGATTACAATGAAACTTTTTCTATTTATGAGCTCCATACTGCTCTTGATCAAGCTCATGATACCGCTACAGGAGATGATAACATACATTATCAACTCCTGAAGCACTTACCAGAATCCTGTTTAGAGACGCTCTTGTATATATTTGATGACATTTGCACTTCCGGGAAATTTCCTTCTTCATGGCGTGATGCCATAGTAGTACCAATACCTAAACCTGGACGTGATCATACGGATCCGTCCAATTATCGGCAGATTTCGTTAACTAGCTGTGTTTGCAAGACCATGGAACGCATGATAAATAATCGACTTGTTTGGTATTTGGAAACTAATAACCTTATCACAGAGATACAATGTGGTTTCCGGAAAAATAGAAGTCCTGTCGATGACTTAGTGCGTTTAGAATTATTTGTAAAAAACGCACTAATTAACAAACAACACGCTGTGTCTATCTTTTTTGATGTTGAAAAAGCATATGACACTACTTGGAAATATGGCATTTTACGAGATTTACATGACTTCGGTTTGCGAGGTCGTTTGCCTCAATTTATTGCCAAGTTTTTAAATAACAGACAATTCCAGGTCCGTGTGGGTTCTACCCTGTCTGATCATTACAGTCAGGATCAGGGTGTTCCACAAGGCAGTATTTTGTCAGTCACTCTTTTTAGCATCAAGATCAACAGTTTATCAAAAGTTTTAAACGATTCAATTGATGGATCGTTATTGGTGGATGATTTTAATATTTCTTGTCCTGGTAAAAATATGCATACTATTGAACGGCAATTGTAGTTGTGTTTAAAGAAGATTAATAAATGGTGTCTTGAAAACGGTTTTAAATTTTCTAAATCGAAAACTAACTGCATACATTTTTGTCGTAAATACAAACCACATAAAGACCCTGAACTGTCTCTAGATGGCACGCCCATTAAAGTTGTGAAGGCAGCCAAATTCTTGGGTCTAATCTTTGATTCACAGTTAACGTTTTTATAACATATTAAATCACTTAAAACTGAATGCCTCAAAGCTCTTGACTTGTTGAACGTAGTTTCAAATTCAAAATGGGGAGGGGATCAAGCTACTCTTCTCCACCTGTATCGATCACTCGTTCGTTCTAAACTTGATTATGGCTCCATCGTATATGGTGGAGCCTGCAAAAGCAATCTTAAACTTCTTGATCCTGTCCATCACCAAGGTCTAAGACTTTGTCTTGGGTCCTTCAGAACTTCACCTATTGACAGTCTTTACGTTGAGGCCGATGAAGCATCTCTTGCACAACGCCGTGTCAAATTATTTTTACAAGATATCACAAAACTATACTCTAACGAATCTAACCCTGTATATAACTGTGTCTTCAATCCTCTTTATAAGGAATTGTATAGCAAAAAGTCTTCTCTTGTTCCATCTCTTGGGCTCAGAATAAAGCCGTTTATTGCTGCTGCTGGCAGTGAGCTGAACAATATAGCTCCTTTCCGTCTTCTTTCCTCTCCCCCTTGGCAGTTGGTCAGGCCACAGGTTGACCTAACATTAACTACATTTAAAAAATCAGAAACCAATGAATTACAGTATAAACAAGAATATAATCAATTGAAACATAAATATAACAATTACAAATCCTTATTTACAGATGGGTCCAAGGACGGTGGTGCAGTTGCTTGTGCTACTGTCATTGGATCCAGAACAATATCTTCTAGATTACCAGATAATAGTTCTATTTTTACAGCAGAAGCTAACGCCATATTAACAGCTCTAAAATATATTCAAAGGCACCAAAACGTAAACAATATATAATCTATTCAGACTCTCTTTCTTGTCTTCAGGTGATTAAAAATTTATCATGTACACACCCACTTTTAATTGACATTATTGAATTGTATAATAATCTTGCTACTGGCCAATACGACATCGTCTTCTGTTGGTTACCCAGCCATGTAGGCATTTCAGGGAACACAATGGCCACAAATATAGACACCCGAAACGTAAATAGTATATAATATATTCAGACTCTCTTTCTTGCCTTCAAGCTATTAAAAATATTTCCGGTAAACATCCACTTTTAATAGAAATTATGGACCTGTATAATACTCTTGCTACTGGCCAATACGACATCGTCTTTTGTTGGTTACCCAGTCACGTAGGTATTTCTGGGAATGTGATGGCCGATCTTGCTGCCAAGGCAGCACTCACCAAATCTGTGACACCACTTCTTCTTCCATATTCAGATTACAAAGCTTGCATTAGAACGTATATCCGTGATCTGATGCAGAAGAGGTGGAACACTCAAGTGTAGGTATAAATAAATTACATGAAATAAAACCTTATATCGGTTATACTTACTTGGGTTGTCAGTCCAGATTTGAGGAGGTCATTATGCGACGATGTCGCATTGGCCATACGAGGTATACTATTAAAAGGTGAAGATCCTCCGTTTTGTATCCCTTGTGATGAAAGAATCACAGTCAAGCATGTCCTGCTTGACTGTGTTGAATATTCCATCACAAGGGATAAATATTTTAATTCACGACCTTTGAACGATCTTTTTAATTCTGTTAGCTCTCATTTAATTATTGCATTTTTTAAAGAATTAGATTTGCTAAATGAATTGTAAATAGAAAAATATTTTATGCTTGGAAGTTTGAATTAGTAACTTAGAGTGTTAGTGGCTGTATCCTCGAGGGGGGTTAAAGCACTGTAACATTATTGTCCTCCTGAGAGGGTACGTAAGTCCCAAAACATTTGAAGTCAAATTTGATCTTCCATTTTGTCTTAGCCGTAGAATATGTGTCGTTTTATTTTGTGGCTAATCTTGCATACAATCACCAGCAGCTGAGGGGATGAGGGGATCCAGCTACGGACCATGCAGGTAGCAGAAGTACTGTAAGTCCCCCTGGCCCCTAGTATGATCTACCTTCAGTTGCTGGTGATCTATATAGCCTGTTTTTATATTGTTTTGTCTCAACAGGAATATTAGTTTTATTTCTTATTGTGATATTCTAGTTGTTTTACTGTCCTTCGTTGACAGGTTTTTATGATATACATAGATTCCTTTTTAAGAATGCTCTCGTCACGATATGGCTGCAATACTGCCGATGTGACATTAAATGTTAACTCACTCACTCACTTTCTTGAGACGGTTTCCTTTTTTGTCTGGAAAAATCTTGTCGTAGCCACTGCAACAAACAAAATACAATACCCTGACAGAAACTTTATGTTTCAACAAAACTGACGTATATTATAGGGTGATTACAAAATTATAACAAGAAGTCGTTACCAAACACATGCACACGATTCAAGCGGTTGAACAAAATCGCCTATGAACATCACATTTAGGTGCATAATTTTTCTGTGCAACAAAAGTCACGTTTGGAGCTCAAGAAATGAGCATTCTTAATTAAATGACAGTGGGTTGTGCTCATTTTTTGTTGTACACTGATGCGTATACGACAGAGCATTAAGCAGAACTGCAATACCTTGAAACTCAGCGTGCGGAATAACAGGGAGAGCTGCCTTAGCGTCCTCATATTCTGTCCTGTTTCCAACCAGAAAAAATACAATTCTAAACTATTGTCAGCACAATGAAGAAAAATTCATGTCGAGGTTATTGTAGAAACACCTGAAGTTTTACTTGTTGAATGGTTTAATGCATTGAAACTCTTGCAGTTACTGTATTTAAATCATATTAAAGCATATTCTTACGTCTGTTGTGGATTTAGGGTCATTCCTCTTACAGACTCATCATTCCGTAGAGTCTGCCTCACAGTTGTATGTGAAAGTAAATTCATGGGAAAAATGCAATTAGCATTTTGAAAAACCTAACCTAAAAACATGACTAGCAGGTATTACAACTAAAGTCTTCAATAAAGTCGAATACTGCTAATACAGCATCGTATAAGAATATCTTGCCTGAGAACGTTACAAACATTTACAAAGAAATAAACAATCAATTTAGTTTTTAAAATATATTTGTGTTAAATTTGATTTTGAAATGCCTTAGCGATGAAGGAGTAAGCATTAACTCCGAAACGTTGTGTTCTCATATAAAGAAGTTGATATCCATAAAATCTTCATTCTTATGCATTTCACTTCTAAATGCCCTTCAAAGACTTGAGTTGTGTTTAGATAAAATAGATAAATGGTGTCTTGAAAACGGCTTCAGATTTTCTAACTCAAAAACCAATTGCATACACTTCTGTTGTAAATACAAAGCCCATAAAGACCCAGAACTATTTCTACGTGATACTCCAATCAAAGTGGTCAAGAAGGCCAAGTTCCTGGGACTTATTTTCGATTCACATTTGACCTCTTTGCCCCATATTAAATCCCTAAAATCAAATGCTTGAACACACTCGATTTATTAAAGGATATTTCTAATTCAAAGCGGTGAGGTTATCAGACTATCCTCCTTCACTTATATAGATCACTGGTCCCCTCTAAACTTGATTATGGCTCCATCGTATATGCAAAAGGAGCCTGAAACTATTAGATTCTGTCCATCACCAAGGTCTAAGACTTTGTCTTGGTTCCTTCAGAACTTCACCTGTTGACAGTCTCTATGCTGAACTATCTCTTACACAACGTCGTATTAAATTATCCTTACACTACATTTTTAAATTATACTCTAATGAATCTAACCCTGCATATAACTGTGTGTTCAATCCACTGTATGAGGATTTGTACGACAAGAAGTCTTCTCTTGTACCACCTCTAGGGCGCAGAATGAAACCCTTTTTTTCTTCGCCCGGCATTGAGTTGCAAAACATAGCTCCATCCCGTGTTCTTTTTTCTCCTCCTTGGCAGTTGGTTAGGCCCCAAGTAGACCTTACATTAACTACATTAACTACATTTTAAAAAATCAGAAACGGATGAATTACAGTGTAACAAGAATATCATTAATTGAAACATAGCATTAATTGAAATATAGCAATCATAAATCCTTATTTACAGATGGGTCCAAGGATGGGGCGCAGTGGCTTGTGCCACTGTCATTGGATCCAGAACAATATCTTCTAGATTACCAGATTATAGTTCTACTTTTACAGCAGAAGCTAACGCCACACTAACGTCTCTCAAATACATACAAAGAAACCCTACACATAAACAGTATATAATATATTCCGAATCTCTATCTTCCCTTCAGGTTATTAAACATATTTCTTGAAAACATCCACTTTTAATTGAAATTATTGAATTATACAATAATCTACAGGCCAATATGATATCGTCTTTTGTTGGTTATCAAGCCATGTGGGCATTTCTGGTAACGCAATGGCCGATCTTGCTGCCAAAGCAGCACTCAACAAATCTGTAACACCACTTCTTATTCCATACACTGATTATACAGCTAACATTAGATCTCATATCCGTGATCTGATGCCGAAGAAGTGGGACACCCAGGTAGGCATCAATAAATTACATGTAATAAAATCGTATATTGGTTATTCCTACTTGGGTTGTCAGTCGAGATTTGAAGAGGTGATCATACGGCGATGTCGTATTGGCCTTACTAGATATACTCATTCATACCTATTGAAAGGTGAGGATCCTCCGTTTTGCATCCCTTGTGATGAGAGAACCACGGACAAGTATATTCTGCTTGACTGTGTTGAATCATCCATCACAAGGGATAAATATTTCAATGTCAAGACAATTAAGGGCTTTTCTAACACCGTTCGTTCTCATTTAATTCTTGGATTTTTAAAAGAAATTGACTTCATCATTGAGTTTTGATTATTATGTTCTGTAGGTAGTTGCATTTTAATTCATGGTAGTTTAGATTAGTAACGTGAATTGTTAGTGGCTGTACAGTCAAAGGGGGTTAAAATATTGTTCAATTATTGTACTCCTGAGAGGGTACGTAAGTCCCAAAACATTTCCTGTAGGTTTAGTCTTCAACTGTTTTTAATGGTAGTATATGTGTATTTTTAATTCTTGGCTAGATGTGACTAAATTGCTAACAGCTGAGTGGATGATGTAAATCCATCTAGGGTCCATGCAGGTAGCAAAGGTACTGTAAGTCCCCATGGCCCCTAGTATGGTCATCTACCTTCAGTTGTTGTCAATCGCTCGCCTGATTTTATGTTGTATTGTCCGAATAGTGATGTTAGTTTTAACTTTCCATGCTAGTTTTAATTGAAATTGTGATATTCTAGTTTTTTTACTATCCTTCGTTGACGGGTTTTTATAATGTATATATGCTCTTTTTCATTGTTGAATGTTCTCGTCACAATATGGCTGAGATATTGCCGATGTGACGTTAAATATTAACTCACTCACTCTTGCCTTCAGACTATTAGAAATATTTCTTGTAAACATCCGCTTTTAATTGAAATTATTGAATTGTGCAATAATCTTGCTACTGGTCAGTGCGACATCGTCCTTTGTTGGTTACATAGTCACGTTGGCATGTCTGGTAACACAACGGCCGATCTTGCTGCCAAGGCAGCACTCAACAATCTATGACACCACTTCTTTTTCCATACTCAGATTATAAAGCTACAGTAAGATCTTCTATCCGTGATCTGATGCAGAAGAAGTGGAACACCCAGGTAGGTATAAATAAATTACATGCAGTAAAACATTATATCGGTTATACTTACTTGGGTTGTCAGTCCAGATTTGAGGAGGTCAATATGCGACGATATCGCATTGACCATACGAGGTATACTCACGATTATCTATTAAAAGATCCTCCGTTTTGTATCCCTTGTGATGAAAGAACCACAGTCAAGCATGCCATAATGTTAACTCTCATTTAATTATTGCAGTTTTAAAAGAATTAGATTTGCTGAATGAATTGTAAATAGATAAATATTTTATGCTTGGAAGTTTGAATTAGGAACTTAGTATGTTAGTGGCTGTATCCTTGAGGGAGGTTAAAAGACTGTATAATTATTGTCCTCCTCAGAGGGTACGTAAGTCCAAAAACATTTGAAGTCAAATTTGATCTGCCATTTCTTTTATTCGTAGTATTTCTGTCATTTCAATGTGTGGCTAATCTTACATACAATCACCAGCAGCTGAGGGGATGGTGTAAATCCAGCTAAGGACCATGAAAGGTAGTAGAAGTGCTGTAAGCCCCCATCGCCCCTAGTATGGTGATCTACCTTCAGTTGATGGTGATCTATATAGCCTATTTTTATATTATATTGTCTGAATAGGGATATTAGTTTTAACTTTTCACGCTGAGTTTTATTTTGTATTGTGATATTCTAGTTGTTTTACTGTCCTTCGTCGACAGCTTTTTATCATATACATAGATTCTTTTTTAAGAATGCTCTCGTCACGATATGGCTGCAATACTGCCGATGTGACGTTAAATATTACCTCACTCACTCACTACCCCCAATAAGGGCCGCTTCTAAAGTGGAAAAAATGTAGGTGTTTCACATGTATTTCTCTCTGACCGCGAGAAGCAAATCCTTGAGCGATCAGGATACATATTCTACGAACGATACCAAATTTCAAAACAATTGATTTCGTTCACCTCTTCCAAAAAACCAATTTCACGCATTTAATGGAAAACTGCTAGTTATGCTCTCAAACTGCTCGGAGCCTGAGACAACTTAACATGTTAGTGCAACTGATCACCCCGTTGGAAGAAAGCAATGTGTTTTATTAAAAAATATAGACGTAGACTACAAACATCAGGGCCGCCTCCCACTTGAGGTTGCAGAATGCCTAATCATACACGAGTTTCTCCAAAATATTGGAAATTTATATGATCAGGCCTGTGTTGGATGGGCCCTACGATATACAAAACTCGTTAGAAATTTAGCAAAGAACAGCATGTGTAGGAATGATCAATGTATTTACCGGCTACTATCAGGAGAATCAGAACCCGCTCAAGGGTTTAATTTGGAAATTATACCGCGCCAATTACGGAACTACGGTGGGCCAAAGGGGTTGGAAGTAGCAGCACCACCATGCAGTGAACATCGAAAAGCTGCCGACGTCCTGGAAGGAGTCTACGTATGCAAAAAGTTTACTATAGCCAAACACGAAGGGAAGAATAGGCTGTTGCTGCTTCTTGAGTCATGGAGTGGAAACACATTACGGACTGTGACAATACTGACTTTTTGTCTGCGTCAGTTTCAAGAACGGACATAGAAAATACAATCAAAATGTTGAAATCTGATAAATCCATATATATTGATGGAACACCACCCGATTTATACAAACGTGCTCATAGTAAACTTGTTTAAAGCTATTCTAGATTGCGGCATTTTCCCTGGCAGTTTTACTGTTGGCATTCTACTCTAACAAAGGAAGCTGTCATGAACCAAATAACTATCGAAGAATGAAAGACGCCTAAATTATTGCCATTTACCTTAAACTATATTTACCTGTATAGATTTCAAATTGTTCACCTGTTCATGTGTAATATTTCGGTGACTGAAATCAGTTCTTGGTTATTTGGACATAAACACTGAACAAAGCTCTTCTTATACAGACACACTGTTGGGCACACTGTTTTGAAAGAAGTTTCGGTATTAAATGTGATATGAAGACTGTTGGCAATCATCAACTTTTTTATAGAACGTATTGTTGCCTGTTATCGGAAACATTCTTTTATGCATCACGGCAGAATATGTCGTTCTGCGTCACTGGTTGACTCCCACTGTAATAACTATCAGTTGTTTTTTTTACTGGACAAGTTTAAATATACACCTATGATATTCTATCCATTTCGATGTTTTTTTCTAAAAGTTCTTGATGCAGGCAAACATTTTATGCGTTTTTATATAGCTTTTATATGCACGATATGACTGATATGGCATTCGTAGTCCCTCACTCACGCTCTGACTGGCAGGCTTGTAATAGTAGCTTTGTTATAGACACGTACCCACATTTACTCGCTACCTCGCTAGCATTTAAGCCATGATTATTCCTCGTGGTTAAATCTACAATTCGCTTTGACAGTACATAATTCACCATGTCTTCATCTCCGTGTGTACAGGCGATATGAAGGACATTTTCACCATCACTATTTACTACTGAAGGATCGGCTCTACTCTCTAGTAGCAATTCAAACACACCGAATGTACTTTGTCTTGCTGCTAAAAGCAGTGGTGTCATCCCTTTCGACCCTCTACAGTTTATATCAACAACGTGTAACTTGAGGATATGCTCCACTATCTCCTCATCTTCCCCCATACAGGCGAAATGAAGGATGCTGTTACCATCACTATCTACTACTGAAAGATTCGCTTCACCTTCTAGTAGCAATTCAAACACACTGAATGTACTTTGTCTTGCTGCTAACAGCAGTGGTGTCATCCCTTTCGACCCTCTACAGTTTATATCAACAACCTGTAACTTGAGGATATGCTTCACTATCTCCTCATCTTCTCCCATACAGGCGAAATGAAGGATGCTGTTACCATCACTATCTACTACTGAAAGATTCGCTCCACTCTCTAGTAGCAATTCAAACACACCGAATGTACTTTGTCTTGCTGCTAAAAGCAGTGGTGTCATCCCTTTCGACCCTCTACAGTTTATATCAACAACCTGTAACTTGAGGATATGCTTCACTATCTCCTCATCTTCTCCCATACAGGCGAAATGAAGGATGCTGTTACCATCATTATCTACTGCTGAAAAATTCGCTCCACCCTCTAGTAGCAATTTAAACACGCCATATGTACTGTACTCTGCTGCTACCAGCAGTGGTGTTTTCCCTTTAAATCCTCTACAGTTTGTGTCCAGAGTGTGTAGCTTGAGGATATGCTTCACTATTTCCTCATTTTCTCCCATAGAGGCGAAATGAAGGATGCTGTTACCATCATTATCTACTGCTGAAAGATTCGCTCCACCCTCTAGTAGCAATTTAAACACGCCATATGTGCTGCACTTTGCTGCTAACAGCAGTGGTGTCCTCCCTTTCGATCCTCTACAGTTTATGTCCAGAGTGTGTAGCTTCAGGACATGCTTCACTATCTCCTCATCCCCTCGCATACAGGCCAAATGAAGGGCGTTGTCACCATCTCTATTTACTAAAGAAGGATCCGCTCCGCTTTCCAGTAGCAACTGAAACACATTGCGTGACTGATATTTTACCGCTAACAGTAGTGGTGTCATATCATTAAATCTACAGTTTATATCCACAATGTGTAACCTGAGGATACGCTTGACTATCTCCACATCTTCTCCCTCACAGGCCAAATGAAGGATGTTCTTACCATCATTTTCAAATCCTGACAGATCAGCTCCTTTCCTCACCAGATTATCAAATACTTCTCTTTTCGCACACCATGCTGCAATCATCACTGGTGTCACTCCATCATTGTTTTTTGCATTTATATCCACAATATTTTGCATCAGGATATAATTGACTATCTTAACATGTCCTCCTCGAGAAGCCAAATGAAGGATATTGTCTCCATCCCCGTCAATTACTGACAGATCAGCTTCTTTTTTCACGAGAATATCAAATGCTTCGTTTTTTGCAAGACATGCCGCAATCATTACTGGTGTCATTTCTTCATCCCCTTTAGAGTTTATATCCACAATGTTTTGCATCAGGATATAAGTCACTATCTTAACATTTCCTCCTCGACAAGCCGAATGAAGGATGTTGTCACCATCGTCGTTAATTTCTGACAGATCAGCTCCTTTTTGGACAAGGATATCAAATGCTTCGGTTTTCCCATGATATGCTGCAAGCATCACTGGTGTCATTTCTTCATCCCCTTTACCATTTATTTCCACAATGTTTTGCATCAGGATGTAAGTCACTATCTTTAGATTTCCTCCTCGACAAGCCCAATGAAGGATGTTGTCGCCATCCTCGTCTATTTCTGACAGACCAGCTCCCTTTTTGACAAGAATATCAAATAGTTCTCTTTTCCCATGATATGCTGCAAGTAGCACTGGAGTCATTTCTTCACAATCTTTACTATTTATGTCCACACTGGTTTGGTTCAGAACATACTTCACTGTGTCCACATGTCCTCCAATGCAGGCAAGATGGAGACTGTTTCTACTTTTCTGGTTCACTGCTAAAGTATTCGCACCTTTTTCTATCAATAACCCAAACACATCTTTTTTCCCATGATATGCGGCTAACAACAATGGAGTCATGTTATTTTCATCGTTGCCGTTAATGTCAACAATGTTTTGTGTCAGGATATATTTCACAATATTCACACTTCCTCCTTGACAGGCCCAGTGAAGAATATTTCTGTTTGTACTATCCTTTGTTAAGGTGTCAGCTCCTCTCTCTATCAGAAAGTGAAACACAACTTTAATCCCATAACCAGCTGCCAACAACAATGGTGCAATGCCCTTGTCATCTGTACTGTTTATATACAGAACGTTATGTTTTAGGACATATTTCACTATATCTACATTTCCTCCCTGACAGGATACATGGAGGATATTTTCACAATGATCGTTCTCTTTTGATATATCAGCTCCTATTTTCATAAGGAAACAAAACACGTCCTTCTTCCCAAACAGTGCTGCTGACATCAAAGCCGTTGTCCCGTTTCCTCCCCTACTTTCAATGTCTATGATCTTCAGTGAGTGGATGTACTTCACTATCCCCAGATTTCCCTCCATACAGGCGACGTGTAAGATATTATTATTCGCATCATCTAATACGGTCAAATTTGCGCCTTTCTCCACAAGTAATTCCAGCAATGCCCTGTGTCCTGCTACTGCCGCTATCATTGCTGGCGTCCTACCAGCTTGTCCTCTCGAGTTGACGTTGGCAGGATCATGAGACAATAAGTATTTAACTTGATGCAAGTCTCCTATTCTGCAGGCATCAATAAGAGTAGTGTTAACGAAGGCCCGGTTATGTGTTTGATGATGTTCATCTGAAAGAAACGATGAAAACATGACACAGTTTTCAGTTTTAGACCCATGTTAATTTAACCCATTACGCTCCACGCACCCCAAAATGCTGTACATCTATAGAGCTGAAACAGAGGTATACAGGGATTCAATAGTTATTTGAGTGAGTGAGTGAGTAAGTTAATATTCAACGTCATACCGAGAATATTGCAGCCATATCGTGACGAGAACTATTCATTATAAAAATTGCAAATAAATTAATAGCACCTAAAAACTGTCAACGAAGGACAGAAAACTAACTAGAACATCACTGAGTAATGTAGTGTAAAACTAGTGATTAGACCTAAATCAGTGTATGTATAAAGGACAATACAATATAAAAATGAGCTATACTTTGCCAGAACGGAAGGCAGATCACCATACTAAGAACCATTGGGACTTACGGAACATTTACTTCCTGCATGGACCCTAGCTGGATTTACATTATCCCATCAACTGATGTAAAACTTAAATTTACATCAAATGTTTTTGGACTTATGTACCCTCTCAGGAGGACAATTATTTTACGGTACTTCAACCCTCTTTGAGGGTACAGCCACTAACGATTTGACTTACTGATAAAATATTCCAATTTTAAAATATTTATCTATTTACAGTTCAGTTAACAAATCTAATTCCTTTCAAAATACAAAAATTAAAAGAGGACTAATATTGCTAAAAAGATCCTTCATCGTTCGTGAATATTGATATCTTGTGATGGAATATTCAACACAGTCAAGCAGGATATGCTTGACTGTGATTCTTTCATCACAAGGGGTACAAAACGGATAATCCTCTCCTTTAAGCACATATTTATGTGTATATCTTCAGTGGCAAATGCGACATCGTTGCATGATGATCTCTTCAAATCTTGTCTGACAACCCAAGTAGGTGTAGCCAATATAGGGTTTTATAGCATGTAATTTATTGATGTCTAGAATAGATTATACATTGTTTATGTTTAGGGCGTTCGCTTCCTGTGTAAAAAATATTATTGGTATACATGAGTTTCTGTATTCGTGATTGTTTCTGATAGACAGGACAGGATTTTGATGAGGAGAAGTACTCGCCGTGGCAGTTAGCAGACCTAATGGCATCTGTACAGGTAGTGCCTTCGTGATCTTTACTGCAACGGGAGCAAGTTGGGGACTTAGTACACGACCTGGCCCCATGCCCAAACTTTTTAGAATTATAACATCATAGTGGATTTGGTGTATATACATCCACTCCGATGTTGAAATAACTAGCCTTAATTGATAATGGTACTTTGGGAAGTACAAACGCACGATCACGGATGACACCCTTACACGAAGTTAGATATTTGTGAACAGAGACTCCGATTTCAGTAGTTTCAAAATGATCTGCTTTGTGGAGATTAATTGGCTGTTGATGTAGTGAACAGTCGACAAGCAGAGATCCATTTCTGAGACGCGTTACATTCTTGACATCTCCACGAACCCCTTCATCAGCCTTGGACACAACAAAAGGTTTAATCTTCAGAGGTGCTCAACTCCACTAACCATCGGAAACCGAACCACCTCCTTGTGGTGGGTGCTGGGTAATGCTAAGAGCTCGCCAACACCCCCGTAGTGAACTCGGGGGGATATTTGGTTCAACAACCCGTTTGCCGTGGGTTGCGGCCCTGTGTGGGTGGAGGAGGGGATCCTGGTGGTGTTCTGTGTTCCTGTTGCTCAATACACCACTTTGGCCCTGACTTCGCCCAGACGGGTGGTTGAATGGGCCCGGTTCGAGCAATCGGTTGGTCATGCCAAGGGAGTATATATATATATATATGTCATTGCACAAATTTTATAGGTCTGTTTGTTCATTGAGCTTTTTCTGATTTTAGATTGCATTGGTGAAGTTCTGAACTTTTACCTACAGTCTTATGCCCAGAGCGTGGTGGCTCATGGGCCAATCTGTTAGATTAATTATTTATAACTCTTCTGCTGGAGTATATCATCCGGGTATCCTGGGTGCTGCAAGCTGGAGGCCCGCTTCCTTTAGCATTGTCCTTGTGATACTCCGTGGTGGGTGGGGAGCTCGGATGATGAACAATTTACACTAACTATGGCTTATGAAAACCCAACGAAGAAAACCCAAAACGTCCACTTGATACTGATCCTGTTGATACTGACCATACACCGTCTGCATCGATTGAATATTGGCAGCGTTTCATTGTGATTGAGACAAGACACCGTTAAAACTGAACCCCTTTGCTGTATCCAATAGTATTCCAGGTATTGCTGGGGATGTGAAGAACATAAGACGCTTACGTTCGGGTGCCCTGCTAGTGCGGGAAGAAGCAGCAAGCAGCTAATTTGCTGAACATCAAATCTTTCGTTGGCATTCCGGTCATGGTCTCTCCACACAAAACCTTGAAGTCAAGCAAAGGTATCGTTCGAGATCGAGACCGATTGCTTGATGATATGTCGGAGTGAGTGAGTTAATATTTAACGTCATATCGGCAATATCTCAGCCATATCGTGACGGGAACATTTCACATTTAAATGGAATATATGCATATGTTAAAGAATCTGTCGTCAAAGGACAGTAAAATAACTAGAATATAACAGATACACATGCAAAAGTAGTAATTATATATAAAACAGTTTACCCAGAAGGGACAACACAGTATAAAACAGGCTATAGATCGCCAACTGCTGAAGGTAGATCACCACACTAGGGACCATGGGAACTTACAGTGCCTTTGCTACCTGCATGGACCCTAGCTGGATTTACACCACCCCTTCAGCTGCTGACGATTGTAGGAAATCTTAGCCAAAACTAAAATAACAGAAATTTTAGTTTTGGCTAATAAAGAAACAGAATGTACATTTAAAACTCCTGGTAACCTTAAATTCACTTTGAATGTTTCGGACTTACGTACCCTCTTAGGAGGAGAATAATTTTGCAATACTTCAACCCCCTTTGAGGGTACTGCCACTAACAATATCAGTTACTAATCTACACTATCAATAATAAAATATATAATTATTTACTAATTATTTATTTAGTCACTTAATAAATCTATTTCTTTTAAAAACGCAATAATTAAATGATAACTGACATTATTAAAAAGATCCTTCATAGTTCGGGATTTGAAATGTGTGTCCCTTGTGATGGAATATTCAACACAGTCAAGCAAGACATGCTTGACCGTGATTCTTTCATCACAAGGGACACAAAAAGGAGGATCCTCACCTTTAAGCAGATATCCATGTGTATATCTTGTGTGGCCAATGCGATATCGTCGCATGATGACCTCCTCAAATCTGGACTGAAAACCCAAGTAGGTGTAACCAATGTACGGTTTTATTTCATGTAATTTATTTATACCTACTTGGGTGTTCCACTTCTTCTGTATCTGATCACGGATATACGTTCTAATGCAGCTTTGTAAACAGTGTATGGAATAAGAAGAGACGTCACAGATTTGTTGAGTGCTGCTTTAGCAGCAAGGTCAGCCAGTGTGTTACCAGAAATGCCTACATAGCTGGGTAACCAACAGAAGACGATGTCGTATTGGCCAGTAGCAAGAACATTATACAATTCAATAATTTTTATTAAAAGTGGATGTTTACAAGAAATATTTTTAATAGTCTGAAGACAAGAAAGAGAGTCTGAATAAATTATATATTGTTTACGTTTAGGGTGTCTTTGAACATATTTAAGAGCTGTTAATATGGCGTTAGCTTCAGCTGTAAAAATAGAACTATTATCGGGTAATCTAGAAGATACTGTTCTGGATCCAATGACAGTGGCACAAGCAACTGCGCCATGGTCCTTGGACCCATCTATAAATAAGGATTTATAATTGCTATATTTATGTTTTGAATTGGTTATATTCATCTTTATACTGTAATTGATTGGTTTCTGATTTTTCAAATGTACTTAATGTTAGATCAACTTGTGGCCTAACCAACTGCCAACGAGGAGAAGAAAGAAGACGGGAAGGAGCTATACTTTCCAGCTCAATGCTAGAAGCAGCAAGAAATTGCTTAATTCTGAGCCCAAGAGGCTCAGGGAAGACTTTTTGTTATACAAATCCTCATAGAGAGGATTAAAAACACAATTAGATGCGGGGTTAGACTCATTAGAAGCTAATTTTGTTATGTATTGTAAAGATAGTGTGATACAACGTAAGTTGAGAGAAGGCTCATCAGCTTCGACGTATAGACTGTCGATAGGAAAGGTTCTAAAAGAACCGAGACAAAGTCTTAGGCCTCGGTGGAGCACAGGATCAAGTAGTTTTAGGTTGCTTTGACAAGTGCCACCAAATACAATGGAACCGTAATGAAGTTTAGATCTGATCAGTGATGTATATAAGTGAAGGAGGGTAGTTTCATCCCCTCCCCATTTTGAATTTGAAACAACCTTTAATAAATCGAGTGCCTTCAGGCATTTGGCTTTAAGGGATTTAATATGCGGCATAAAGGTCAAATGTGAGTCGAAAATAATTCCCAAGAACTTGGCCTCCTTGACCACTTTGATTGGCGTACCACTGAGATATAGTTCTGGGTCTTTATGGGGTTTGTATTTACGACAGAAGTGTATTCAATTGGTTTTTGATTTAAAAAATGTAAAGCCGTTTTCAGGACACCATTTATTTATTTTGTTTAAACACAGCTGCAATTGCCGTTCAATGGTATGCATATTTTTACCACGACAAGAAATATTAAAATCATCCACAAATAACGATCCATCTATTAAATCATTTAAAACTTTAGATAGACTGTTGATCTTGATGCTAAAAAGAGTGACTGACAAAATACTGCCTTGTGGAACACCCTGATCCTGATTGTAATGATCAGACATTGTAGAACCCACTCGGACTTGAAATTGTCTGTTATTTAAAATGTTGGCTATGAATTCAGGCAAACGACCTCGCAAACCGAAATCATGTAAATCTCTCAAAATGCCATATTTCCAAGTAGTGTCATATGCCTTCTCAAGATCAAAAAAGATGGACACAGCATGTTGTTGATTAATCAGCGCATTTTTCACAAATGATTCTAAACGCACTAAGTGATCGACTGTACTTCTGTTTTTTCGGAAATCACATAGTATGTCTGCGATAAGGTTATTTGTTTCCAAGTACCAAACAAGTCGATTATTTATCATGCGTTCCATGGTCTTGCAAACACAGCTTGTTAGTGAAATAGGTCGATAATTGGACGGATCCGTATGATCACGTCCAGATTTAGTTATTGGTACTACTATGGCGTCCCGCCATGAGGGAGGAAAGTTACCCGATGTCCAAATCTCATCAAAAATATTTAGAAGAGTTTCTAGGCAGGATTCTGGTAAGTGCCTCAGGAGTTGATAATGTATGTTATCATCTCCTGTAGCTGTATCATGAGCTTGATCAAGGGCAGTATGGAGCTCATGAATAGAAAAAGTTTCATTATAATCTTCCCCATTAACTGATTTGAAATTAATAGTTTTCTTTTCTTGTTGTTTTTGATACTGCTGGAATTTAGGTAAATAATTAGAAGAGGAAGAATTATAATGAGATTCTTCTATTGTTACAGGACTTTAAACCTTCAGCATTGTGTCTACAGGAGACGTATCTGAAACATACTGATGTTTTTAACGTAAGACAATATAGTGGCTACCATTCACTTTCTCCCCATGGGGGACAAAGCTACAGGAGGATCTAGTATCCTGGTCAGACAGGACATGATTCATAGTGCCGTTCCACTGAATACTAATCTTCAAGCTGTTGCTATCCAGCTGACCTTGCACATTGCTCTTACTTTGTGCTCACTGTTCTTCGTCAAACTGACCTTCAAAGTTTGTATGACCAGCTACCAAAGCCCTGCATCATTATGGGCGACTTAAATGGGCACAACCCTCTATGGGGTAGTACAACTACAAACAATAAAGGGGAAGTTATTGAAGATTTTATTTCCGATAATAATTTATGTGTTTTTAATGC
Source organism: Haliotis asinina (assembly GCF_037392515.1). Classification (NCBI taxonomy): domain Eukaryota; kingdom Metazoa; phylum Mollusca; class Gastropoda; order Lepetellida; family Haliotidae; genus Haliotis; species Haliotis asinina. Next base: position 23,800,703 of record NC_090292.1, read on the forward strand.
TGATTCCAATACTTACTTGCATCCAGCCACTGGAACGTATTCTGCACTTGATCTAACTCTCATAGAGTCGAACAAAATACTGCCTTGTGGAACACCCTGATCCTGATTGTAATGATCAGACATTGTAGAACCCACTCGGACTTGAAATTGTCTGTTATTTAAAAAGTTGGCTATGAATTCAGGCAAACGACCTCGCAAACCGAAATCATGTAAATCTCTCAAAATGCCATATTTCCAAGTAGTGTCATATGCCTTCTCAAGATCAAAAAAGATGGACACAGCATGTTGTTGATTAATCAGCGCATTTTTCACAAATGATTCTAAACGCACTAAGTGATCGACTGTACTTCTGTTTTTTCGGAAACCACATAGTATGTCTGCGATAAGGTTATTTGTTTCCAAGTACCAAACAAGTCGATTATTTATCATGCGTTCCATGGTCTTGCAAACACAGCTTGTTAGTGAAATAGGTCGATAATTGGACGGATCCGTATGATCACGTCCAGATTTAGTTATTGGTACTACTATGGCGTCCCGCCATGAGGGAGGAAAGTTACCCGATGTCCAAATCTCATCAAAAATATTTAGAAGAGTTTCTAGGCAGGATTCTGGTAAGTGCTTCAGGAGTTGATAATGTATGTTATCATCTCCTGTAGCAGTATCATGAGCTTGATCAAGGGCAGTATGGAGCTCATGAATAGAAAAAGTTTCATTATAATCTTCCCCATTAACTGAGTTGAAATTAATAGTTTTCTTTTCTTGTTGTTTTTGATACTGCTGGAATTTAGGTAAATAATTAGAAGAGGAAGAATTATAATGAGATTCTTCTATTGTTACAGGACTTTAAACCTTCAGCATTGTGTCTACAGGAGATGTATCTGAAACATACTGATGTTTTTAACGTAAGACAATATAGTGGCTACCATTCATTTTCTCCCCAGGGGGACAAAGCTACAGGAGGATCTAGTATCCTGGTCAGATAGGACATGATTCATCGTGCCGTTCCGCTGAATACTAATCTTCAAGCTGTTGCTATCCAGCTGACCTTGCACATTGCTCTTACTTTGTGCTCACTGTATGTACCACCTTCATCAGTTCTTCGTCAAACTGACCTTCAAAGTTTGTATGACCAGCTACCAAAGCCCTGCATCATTATGGGCGACTTAAATGGGCACAACCCTCTATGGGGTAGTACAACTACAAACAATAAAGGGGAAGTTATTGAAGATTTTATTTCCGATAATAATTTATGTGTTTTTAATGCTGATTCCAATACTTACTTGCATCCAGCCACTGGAACGTATTCTGCACTTGATCTAACTCTCACAGAGTCGAACATTGTCAATGAATTTGAATGGCCTGTACATGATGACCTTTGCGGAAGCGATCACTTCCCTACGCTCCTGAAATTTATAGCACCAGGTGACAATCCACCTTCATCCCGGTGGAATTTCACTAAGGCAAATTGGCATGTATATGAGCAATTATGCGTTGAAAAATTAACACCTGATTACTGCAGTAATGTACCAGATCCCATCTTGATGTTCTCAACACAACTGAATGAAATTGCTGATCAAACCATTCCTAAGTCCTCTGCAACTCCTCATATTAGTAAACCATGGTTTACTGACGAATGCAAACAGGCAAGAAAACGTAGGAAGAAAGCAGAAAAATATTTTCGCAGACATCCTACTGTTCATAACTTCAACAACGTTAAAATTACTAGTGCTAAGGCACGACGTACGTATAAGCAAAACAAGCGCCAATCTTGGAGGAACTATGTTTCAAAAATTAATTCATGTACACCCATGTCTAAGGTGTGGAACATGGTTCAGCGAATAAAAGGCAAAGGTTCAAAATCTGCTGTTCACCATCTTAAAGATGGTGACAAATTAGTAACTAACAAAGCAGACATTGCAAATAAAATTGGCGAAACTCTTGCCAAAAACTCATCATCAGCAAATTATGTTCCTGAGTTTCAGAGGTATCAGAAACACCAGGAAAAGACAAAAGTTAATTTCGATTCCAATAATGGTGAAGACTATAATGAAGTGTTTTCGTTACATGAGCTCCACACGGCTCTTGATCAAGCTCATGATACTGCAGCAGGTGATGACAATGTTCATTACCAGCTATTGAAACACTTGCCTGAACCATGTCTGGTCACACTTTTAGATATATTTGACCAAATATGGACGTCTGGAATTTTTCCTCCCTCGTGGCGTAATGCCATTGTAGTTCCAGTACCAAAACCTGGCCGGGATCACACGGACCCATCAAATTACAGACCGATATCTTTAACCAGCTGCGTCTGTAAAACCATGGAACGAATGGTAAATAACAGATTAATTTGGTATTTGGAAACCAATAACCTCATTACAAATATTCAATGTGGTTTTCGGAAGAATCGAAGTACTATTGATCATTTAGTACGTTTAGAATCCTTCGTCAAAAATGCTATTATCACCAAACAACACGCAGTATCTATATTTTTTTATCTTGAGAAAGCATACGATACTACGTGGAAGCATGGCATTTTAAAGGATTTACATGATTTTCGTTTACGAGGTCGTTTGCCTCTCTTTAAATCACAGTTTTTAACCGACAGGCAGTTTCAAGTCCGAGTGGGTTCAACCCTGTCTGCTCATTATAATCAGGATCAGGGTGTCCCACAAGGTAGTATTTTGTCGGTCACGCTGTTTAGTATTAACATAAATAGTCTTTCAAAGGTTTTAAGTGATTCCATTGATGGATCATTATTTGTGGATGATTTTAATATTTCTTGCCGTGGTAACAATATGCGAACTATTGAGAGACAGTTACAAATTTGTCTAAACAAAATTCATAAATGGTGTCTGGAAAACGGGTTTATATTTTCTAAAACTAAAACCAATTGTATAAATTTTTGTAGGAAATACAAACCCCATAAAGACCCCGAATTATCATTAAATGGCACACCCATCAAAGTTGTGAATGAGGCTAAATTTCTTGGTCTCATCTTTGACTCGCATCTAACCTTTCTGCCCCACTTTAAGTACCTCAAAGCCAAATGTCTGAAGGCACTCGATTTGTTAAAAGTTGTTTTTAATTCAAAGTGGGGAGGGGACCAAACTACCCTCCTTCACTTATATAGATATCTGGTTCGATCGAAACTTGATTACGGTTCCATTGTTTATGGTAGAGCCTGCAAAAGCAACCTAAAGCTATTACATTCTGTACATCACCAAGGTCTGAGGCTATGTCTTGGATCTTTCAAAACATCTCCCATTGACAGTCTCTACGTTGAGGCCGATGAACCATCTCTAAAACTTCGCCGTATCAAATTGTCTTTACAATATATCACAAAGTTATATTCTAATGAATCCAATCCTGCTCACAACTGCGTCTTTAATCCTCTTTATGAGGATTTGTATAATAAAAAAAACTTCACTTGTTCCACCTCTTGGGATCAGAATCCAGCAATTCATTTCTGCTGCTGGCATTGAGTTGAAGACTATTTCTCCTTCCCGGTTTTTTCTTCTCCCCCTTGGCAAATGGTTCGGCCACAAGTTGACCTAACACTGACAATGTTTAAAAAATCAGATACTAATGAACTACAATATAAACAAGAATTCATTCAATTAAAACATAAATATAATACATACAAATCCTTCTTTACAGATGGGTCCAAGGATGGTGGCGCAGTAGCTTGTGGCACTGTCATTGGATCCAGAACAATCTCTTCTAGAATACCTAATGATAGCTCTATTTTACAGCAGAAGCAAACGCAATACTAACAGCTCTTAAATATGTTCAAAGACATCCTAAATATAAACTGTATATAATCTTTTCAGACTCTCTTTCTTGTCTTCAGGCTATTAAAAACATATCTTGTAACCATCCACTTTTAACAGAAATTATTGAGTTATATAATGTTCTTGCTACTGGCCAATGCGACATCGTCTTTTGTTGGTTACCCAGCCGCGTTGGCATTTCTGGCAACACAATGGCTGATCTTGCCGCTAAGGCAGCACTCAATAAATCTGTGACACCACTTCTGATTCCATACGCAGACTATAAAGCTACAATTAGATCTTATATCCGTGATCTAATGCAGAAGCAGTGGGACACCCAAGTGGGTATTAATAAATTACATGAAATAAAACCCTATATTGGTTCCACCTACTTGGGTTGTCAGTCTAGATTTGAGGAGGTTGTTATGCGACGATGTCGCATTGGCCATACTAGATATACTCACGAATATATGCTTAAAGGTGAGGATCCTCCGTTTTGTATCCCTTGTGATGAGGGAATGACAGTCAAGCATATCTTGCTTGACTGTATTGATTTTGCCATCACAAGGGATACATATTTTAATGTCAAAACAATGAAGGATCTTTTTAATGTTAATTATCATTTAATCATTGAATTTTTAAAGGAAATAGAATTATTACATAAATTTTGAAAAATAGGTATTGTAAATAGAAAGCTGATATTTTAACCATGGTGGTAAGAATTGTCAACTGCGATCGTTAGTGGCTGTGCCCTCAAAGGGGGTTAAAGTAAAGTAAAATTATTGTCCCCCTGAGAGGATACGTAAGTCCCAAAACTTTCAAAGTGAAATCTAAACTGACCAATTTTTAAACGTAGTATTTTTGTCATTTTAAATTTCGGCTACATTTTCCTACAATCACCAACGGCTGAGGGGATGGTGTAAATCCAGCTAGGGACCATGCAGGTAGCAAAAGTAATGTCAGTCCCCATGGTCCCTAGCATGGTGATCTACCTTCAGTTGTTGGCGATCTACAGCCCGTATTTTATGTTGTATTGTCCAAATAGTGGTATTTGTTTTAACTCTCCACACTAGTTTTAATTGTAACTGTGATATTCTAGTTGTTTTACTGTCCTTTGACGACAGGTGATTATAATGTATACATATTTCATTTCAATGTCAAAATGTTCTCGTCACGATATGGCTGAAATATTGCCGATGTGACGTTAAATATTAACTCACTCACTCACTACCTCTAGCATTAGTAGTTGTTCCACCACAGACTGGGTTTTGGCCATTCAAATCTCCCATAATAATACGCGGTTCTGGGAGTTGGTCATATAGAATTCGTAGTTCAGTCTTCTAAAGAGTTGAAGACGGTGAGATATACAATGAACACAATGTGAGTGTACCATGTAAAGCGATTAGGAAGGCAATTACTTGAAGATTAGAATTAAATGTAATTTGGCTATTTATAATACTCGTTTTCACTAAGATCCTCCAGTTTCCCTGTCACACGAAGGTGAGAAATAATGATAAACATTGAAACCACATAGGCGCAAAGGATTTTTCTGTGTTCTGTCTCCTGCCGACATAATGCTGATGGCGTATGATCCTGGACTACTAACTGTAATTTGTTGTAATTATACCTTAGTCCACTCCAATTCCACCAAGCAATGTTATTCTGATAACCCATGTTTAAGGGGGATTTACTGGGGATCTACCCCGCACATTTTTAGTGGGTGAGAAACTGTGTGTCCTAGACCAGACGTTGTCGCACAAGTTCATATTCTCAAGAGATCCATATATGTTGACCAACGAAATTTTATTTTGAAATCCTTGAAGGATTATGTTATTGAGCTGTCTCGAGAGGAATCTGGTTTTTAACTTCGGTTGTAGCGATTTGTTGAGAGTTCACTGTTGACTGAGGGGATGGTTCATGATCAGAGGATGTGTCTGACTAGATTTGGGATGTACTAGGAAGTGGTTCTGCTGTTTCAGTAGACATGGCAGGTGAAATAGGTTGAGGAGTATCTGTTGTCATCCATGTTACGTTTGTCTGACAAACTGCACGTAATTTAGTAACTGTGGAAGTGGCTGCTGACGTACTGGCAATGGACGCATACCGTCGTGTTTGTTCTTAGCTTTGTACCGGTTTCTTTCTGTCTTTAAAACAAAAGGTTTGTGTAACTTCTATTCTATTGACATCCATTTGATTTTTCGTCCATTTTCCAAACAGGATAATTTGAGAATGACGGGTGTTCATCTTTGCAGTATATGTATTGTTTTACATTACTCTCACAATCAATACTGTCAATCCATGCTGAGTGTGTCTTTTCACTGCAGTGATCACACACAACAGATATGCAAATATTTAAACATCGTGCCCAAACTGTTAGCATGTAAAACATCTAAGGGGTTTAGGACCAGCCGACTGGTTGAACCGGGACCATTCAACGGCCCGTCTAGGTGAAGTAAGGGTCCAAGCGGTGTGTTGCTCCTATACCCTCAACCACTAGGATCGCTTGATCCACAGACACAGGGCCGTCACCCTCGACTAACAGGTTGGTGGACCAAATGTGCCCACGGGTTCACAACAGGGGATTGAGCACTTAGCCTTACCCAGCGCCCGCCACGATGTGGTGATCACTTGTGTTTCAACAGTTTATTGTAGCGCCATAATGTCATTTACTGGCTTAGAGTATACACTGATGAGTCATTATAATATGTGCAGGTAGTGGTATATAAATCTGTACATTATATATGCTGTCGCGCTATGGTAATAAGACTGTATGCTGTGGGTAGTGGCGAGCCTTCACGACACGTCTGTATATTTTATGTGCTGATGACCCATGATGATGTCTGTGAGCATGTGTATATGATCTGAGCTGATTTAATCCTGTTTCTGTATTAGACGAACAACAGAGTCATAACTTGTAAAACTTGCAATGATGAATATGATATGGTGACTAAGTTTCCGTGACGTGGTCTTGATGTTGAGGGCGATGACGACGATGGCGATTATGATAATGTTGATGAAGTTTAGTGGAAAATATAAGCTGCAAATGGCATACCATATGTGTTGTTTTGTTTGTAGCACTGCGTGAAGTGCAGAACAATGTTGAGCATCACGTAGTTGTAACACAGTGTTTCGTTTTCATCCAAGTAAGGTGAAGTCGGGCCCGACATTGTATACCTGGAACCAATGCCCGCAACCACCAGAATCCCTTCCTACACTGACATAGGGACGCAACCCAGAGCACACAGGTTGCCCAGTTCGGGGTTGATTGTACTGTGGCCTATATGCCCCTAGATCCACACGGTGGTCAAGAGCTATCAGCCTTACCCAGCATCCACCGAAATGGTGCCTGCAATTTCTGAATAAATATACAAATATGCTGAAAATAAACTCAACTGAGAGGGTAATTGCAAAACTATTTTTGAAAATAAGCAATATTAAAATGGCCCAACCTTTGCGTTTTAACAATAAATCATGGTAAGTACCTTTCACACAGACAGCCTTCCCACAATTCGTCTCTAGGCATCTCATCCCTCGGCATGCGCCCAATGTACAAGTGGCAGCCTTGACCTGAAGAGAGATGCGAGTTGAAGTAAATGACTTTCTATATCCATTATTATGTCATTTTAGTGATGCATGCTTATCACTAATTGACCTATGATATAAACAGACTATTTAATGCTAACTCAGCCATTTCAGCTTGCCAACAAAGGAAACCTGAAATGGCATAGGGATCTACATACTCTTAAAAAAACCCACACACTTGACAATTTTAAATTTTCTGCTGGAGCATATCATCGGAAGAATCCTTGGTGCTGCACGCTGGAGATCCACTTGGTATTCTTTGTGTTTCTTAACCATTGTCCTTGTGATACTCCGTGGTGGGTGGGGAGCTCGGATGATAAAATCTAAATAACGTACCATGGCTTACAATTCCCCGACTAAAAAGAGCAAACAACCTCTTGAAGATGATCCTGTTGACGACTCCAGACCGCCCAAACACATTCATTACTGGACACATTTTCTTGTCATTGAGACCAAAACATTTAAACCCTTTTACTGTGTCTATAGGGTATCAAAAGCACTGACAGCGGTGAAAAGAACATCGGAAGATTACGTTCTGGTGCGCTATTGACTGAATGCGCCAAAAGGCAACAGTCAACCAACCGGTTAAACAAGGACACTTTTGTTGACACTCCGTTATCGTCATGGCCGACAAAAGGCTAAACACGAGTAAGGGAATCATTCGAGATCGTGAGCAATCGCTGGTAGACATGCCTGAACTTGATGGCTTTTCTGACAAGAGAGATCAGGGTGAACTAGAGGTTAAACAGTTCTCAACCCGTAAAACAAAGCAAATATTCAAACTAATGCCTATGTTTTCTTTCCAGTCACGTACTGTTCCAAAATCACGGCACTGTAATATCAGTGAGGAAAGTATATTCCCAATCACCTTCGGTCCTTCAAATGATTAAAGATCGTTCATGGTGTAAATACGTGCACATTGTTCATTTTACTCTTAAAGACTGTCCCGTATGGAAACAGCAGATGGCAGTCAATAAGATAAAATTCACACAAAGCATTAGTTTTGTAGAGGCCAAGAAATTAGTATACAGCTCAGATCAGGTCTGCAAAAACAACCTAAAACTATCAGATTCTGTCCATTATCAACGTGTAAGACTTTGTCTTGGGTCCTTTTGAACTTCACTTGTTACTTGTGCCTGATGCACCATCTCTTGATCAGGTCCGTATAACATTACCCTTGCAGTATATAACAAAACTATATTCTAACACGTCACGCCCTGCATATAACTGTGTCGTCAATCCTCACTATGATGATTTATACAATAAGAAATCTTTTCTTGTTCTGCCTCTTGGTTTAAGTGAGTGTCTGAGTGAGTTAATATTTAACGTCACATAGGCAGTATTGCAGCCATATTGTGACAAGAACGGTTAATTATAAAAATACAAATGAATTACACATACATTGTAAAACCCTGTCAACGAAGGACAGTAAAACTGACTGGAACATAACAGAGTAGAATGTAAAACTAGTCATTAGACCTAAAACAATGTATTTATAGAGGAGAGTACAATATAAAATGAGCTATAGGTTGCCAACAACTGAAGGTGGATCACCATACTAAGGACCATGGGGACTTACATTACATTTGCTTCCTGCATGGACCCTAGTTGGATTTACATCATCCCTTCAGCTGTTAGCAATTTATAAATATCTAGTCATATAGTAAAAGAACACCTATCCTACGATTAAAAGCTGGAAAACTGAAATCTACTTCAAACGTTTTTGGACTTAAGTACCCTCTCAGGAGAACAATTATTTTACGGTACTTCAACCCCCTTTGAGGGTACAGCCACTAACTATTTGAGTTACTAATTCAATCTTCCAATTATAAAATATTTATCTATTTACAGTTCAGTTAACAACTCTAGTTCCTTTAAAAATGCAATAATTAAATGAGGGCTAATATTGCTAAAAAGATCCTCCATAGTTTGTGAATGAAAAAACTGATCCGTTGTGATGTTTTAAATGCCAGAAATATGAACACGGTGTAAATACCTCCACATTGTCTGTTGTGTGTGCTCACTGTGGTGAGAAAACACACACAACAGAAGATTGTGACAGTGATTATTAAAAAAAACACCAATTGCTCAGGCGATAATTCCTCATTTTCTAAGCAATGTCCTATTTGGAAAGAGCAAATGGAGATAAAAAAATCAAATTTACTCAAAATATCTCTTTTTCCGAGGCCAAAAAACTGGTAAAGAGATCTGATCTTCCAGACAGTTATGCTAGAGTAGCAAAAACATCATCGGGATCTAACTCCAAAAACAACATTAAACACAGGCTGCCAAACTACCTTGACTTGGATAAATTAAACTTTTGTACCCTGCTATATCATCACAGACTGAGGAATCACTTCCTAGTACCTCGAAGTCTTCTTCTGATCACAAATCATCATCTCAGTCACACTCAAAGTCTCAATCGACAGCTGATAGTCAACAAACGATGAAAAGTAAACCGAAGCCAAAGCCTGATGCTTCAAAACAACAAAGTGGCAGAGCTCCTAAAGGGTCACAGAACAACATTCAATTGTACAATAAATACGGGTGTCTTGAAGACATGGAGGTTTCTGAAAACGTCCATTCTAGGGAACATAGCTTGTCGCCCTCCAAAAGAGTGCGGGGTAGATCCCCAATAAATCCCCACAAAAGATAGTTTATTCCAATAATATTGTACATTGGAACTGGAGAGGATTGAGGACTAATTTACATGAATTACAGCTATTAGTCGAAGATTTGTTCACCTTCAGTGATATGTCTCCAACAGACATTTAAAACAAACAGACACATTTGACCTTCGCCAATTTAATGCATATCATTTTTTCACCTCCGGGTGATACGGCCACGGGAGGAGCATCCATTCTAGTCAGACAAAACGTTATTTAAAGCCCTGTTCCACTTAATACTAATATGCAGGCTGTTGCAGTGAGAATTACTTTACATGTTGCATTTACGCTATGCTCTCTCTAAATATTTCGCCGGCTTTGACGTTTGCCAAAACTGATCTTCAAGCTCTGTATGTCCAACTCCCGAAGCCGTGTATTATAATGGGAGATTTAAATGGGCACAACCAACTCTGGGGTAGTGTAACTACAAACACTAAAGGCAAATTGTTGGAGGACTTTTGTTCTGACAATGATTTATGTATTTATAATGATGGCTCCAACACATATTTACATCATGGTACAGGGACTTATTCTGCTCTTGTCTTGTCATTGACAAATTCAGAAATACTAAATGAATTTGAATGGTCAGTCCACGATGACCTCTGACAAGAAAAGAAAATTATTAATTTCATCTCAGATAATGGGGAAGATTATAATGAAACTTTTCCTATTCATGAACTCAATACTGCTCATGATCAAGCTCATGATACTGCTACAGCAGCTGATAACATACATTATCAACTCCTGAAGCACTTACCAGAATCGTGCCTAGAAACTCTCCTAAGTATTTTTGATGATATTTGGACATCGGGTAACTTTCCTCCATCATGGCGTGATGCCATTGTAGTACCCATACCTAAACCTGGACGTGATCATACGGATCCATCCAATTATCGTCCCATTTCGTTAACTAGCTGTCTTTGCAAGACCATGGAACTCATGATAAATAATCGCCTTGTTTGGTACTTGGAAACAAATAACCTTTTAACTGATACACAGTGTGGTTTCCGGAAAAACAGAAGTACTGTTGATCCCTTAGTGCGTTTAGAATCATTTGTTAAAAATGCACTAATTAATAAACAACACGCTGTGTGTATCTTTTTTTCATCTTGAAAAAGCATATGACACAACCTGGAAATATGGTATCTTAAGAGACTTACATGACTTCGGGTTGCGAGCTCGTTTACCTCAATTTATAGGCAACTTTTTAAATAACAGACAGTTTCAAGTTCGAGTGGGTTCTACCCTGTCTGATCATTACAATCAGGATCAGGGTGTTCCACAAGGCAGTATTTTGTCTGTCACACTTTTTAGCATAAAGATAAATAGTTTATCAAAAGTTTTAAATGATTCAATTGATGGATCGTTATTTGTGGATGATTTTAATATTTCTTGTCGTGGGAAATATATGCATTCTATTAAGCATACTATTTGGTTAAAGAAAGTTAATAAATGTTGTCTTGAAAACGGCTTCAAAGTTTCTAAATCCAAAAGTAATTGTATACATTTTTGCAGAAAATATAAGCCACATGAATATCCTGAACTCTCTCTAGTTGTAAAGGAGTCCAAGTTCTTAGGCCTAATCTTTGACTCCCATTTAACATTTCTGCCTCATATTAAGTCCCTTAAAACTAAATGCCTGAAGGGTCGTGACTTGTTGAAAATTTTTCCAACTCAAAGTGGGGAGGGGATCAAACAACCCTCTTACACCTATATCGATCACTGGTCCGTTGGAAACCTGATTATGGCTCCATCGTATATGGTGGAGCCTGCAAAAGCAACCTTAAACGTCTTGATTCTGTCCACCATCAAGGTCTAAGACTTTGTCTTAGGTCTTTCAGAACTTCACCAATTGATAGTCTCTACGTTGATGCCGATGAACCATCTCTTACTCAACGTCGTATAAAACTGTCTTTACAATACATTACTAAATTATATTCTAACGAATCTAACCCTGCCTATAACTGTGTGTTCAATCCCCCTTATGAGGATTTGTATAACAAAAAGTCTTCTCTTGTTCCACCTCTTGGGCAAAGAATTAAACCATTTATTTCTTGATCTGGAAAGTTTATCGCCTTCCCGTCTTCTTTCTTCTCCTCCTTGGCAATAGGTTCGGCCACAAGTTAACAATACAATATACACAAGAATATAATCAATTAAAACATCAATATAGCAATTACAAACCCTTATTTACTGATGGATCAAAGGACGGTGGTGCAGTGGCTTGTGCCACTGTCATTGGATCCAGAACAATATCTTCTAGATTACCAGAAAATATATATTTTTTTTACAGCAGAAGCTAACGCCATATTAACAGCTCTTAAATATATCCAAAGACATCCTAAACATATACAGCACATAATCTATTCAGACTCTCTTTCTTGCCTTCAGGCTATTAAAAACCTAGCATGTAAACATCCACCTTTACTTGAAATTATTGAACTGTGTAACGTTCTTGCTACTGGCCAATAACACATCTTCTTCTGTTGGTTACCCAGGCATGTTGGAATCTCTGATAACACATTGGCTGACCTTGCTGCTAAAGCAGCGTTCAACAAATCTGTATCATCACTTCTTATTCCTTACAGTGATTATAAAACCACCATTAGATCTTACATCCGTGATCTGATGCAGAAGAAGTGGGACACACAAGTAGGTATTAATAAATTACATACAATAAAACCATTTGTTGCTTACACCTACTTGGGATGTCGGTCCAGATTTCAAGAGGTCATTATACGACGATGTCGTATTGGCCACACTAGGTATACGCACAAATATGTTTTGAAAGGTGTGGATCCTCCTTTCTGTATCCCTTGTGGTTTTATAGTAGACATATAATTGATTTTGATATTAGTTGTTTTCGTCACGATATGGCTGATATATTGCCGATGTGACGTAAAATATTAACTCACCCACTCACTCACTGTATCCCTTGTGATACAGTCTTGCTTGACTGTGTTGAATATTCCATCACAAGGGACAATTATTTTAAATCAAGAGCTATGAAGGACGCTAGTTTTAATACTAACTGTGATAGTCTAGTGGTTTTACTGTCCTTCGTCCACAGGGTCTTCATAACATGCATATATATTCGTTTTTGTCATTTATGTTCTCGTCACGATATGGCTGCAATATTGCCGATGTGACGTTAAATATTCACTCAGTCACTCACTCACTCATTTTTTAGCCGCAGTATTTCTGTCATCTTAATTTGTGGCTAATCTTGCATACAATCACCTGCAGCTGAGTTGATGGTATAAATCCAGCTAGGGGCCATGCAGGTACCAGAAGTCCCCATCGCCCCTAGTATGGTGATCTACCTTCAGTTGGTGGTGATCTATATAGCCTGTTTTCATATTGTATTGTCTGAATAGGGATATATGTTTTAACTTTCACGCTAGTTTTCTTTCTTATTGTGATGTTCTAGTTGTTTTACTGTCCCTCGTCGGCAGGTTTTTTATCATATACAAAGATTACTTTTTTCAAGAATGTTCTCGTCACGATATCGCTGCAATACTGCCGATGTGACGTTAAATGTTAACTCACTCACCTTATTTACAGATGGGTCCAATGAAGGTGGCGCAGAGGTTTGTTCCACTGTCATTGAATCCAGAACAATATCTTCTAGATTGCCAGACAACAATTCTATCTTTACAGCTGGAGCTAACGCCGTATTAACAGCTTTTAAATATATTCAACGACACCCTAAACATAAACAGTATATAATCTATTCCGACTCTCTTTCTTGCCTTCCAGCTATTAAAAATACTTCTCGCAAACATCCACTTTTAACTGAAATTATTGAATTGTATAGTAATCTTGCTACTGGCTAATACGACATCGTCTTCTGTTGATTACCCAGCCACGTAGCCATTTCCGGTAACGCAGTGGTCGATCGCAACGCTAAGGCAACAAATCTGTGTCACCACTTCTTGTTCCATACACTGATTACAAAGAGAGAATTAGACCTTACATCCATGTTCTCATGCAGTTGTTTTACTGTACTTTGTTGACAGTTTTTTATAATACACATGTATTCCATTTCAGAGTTTTTTCCTGTCACGATATGGCTGAAATATTGAGGATATGACGTTAAATATTAACTCACTTACTGACTGCACTGCATGGACACTAGCTGGATTCAAGCCATGTCCCCATCTGCTGGCAACAGTAGGCAACTTTAGCCAAAATTAAAATGACAATGATACGAGTAAAAATGTGAAACAGTATATTGCTTTGAATGTTTTGAGACTTACGGATCCTCTTAGGCGGACGATAATTTTACAGTACTTCAACCTCCCTTGAGGAAGGACTAATAATCTAAATTGATATTGTAACTACCAGCACCTTTCTACAAACGCATGAATCAAAATGTATGAAATAGTTCAATTGCACCTATATTTCTCTAACTAATTGATGGTTAATATTGTTGAACAGATATTTCACCTTTTTTGCAACAAAATACTTATTACTTGCGATGGCTTCTTGGATCCTATTTATCACTGGACAGGACTGGAATATAATAAATGCGAAAGTTGTATCAATCAAACGTAAAGACAGTCATCGGAAATCTTACATTTGAAAGGTGCAAATGTCCAACGAAGTGCCCAGTCTCCTCCATCAGTTGATTGGAGTCCATGTCTGATAGATGACATGTTAGAGTTTCAATAGTGTATCGAATACGGCGACAGCCGTACTCTGCAGACTTGCATTGACATAGCTTGATGCCAATGTTCGCGAAGCTTAGAGAATGGCAAAGCCGCAGTTGGTCTATTGACACTACGAATATCAGGAAGATTGTTAGGTGATAGGGTGTGAGCCACATCCTTAAAGATATTGCACTGGATGGATCTGAGATTGCAATTTCTGTATATTCCGAGATTCTGGTGGAAAGTTCGCCTAGAACTATCATAAAGAAAGCTATCAAAGAGAATCGTGCATATTGCCACCCAAACCTAACTGATGTGTGTTATCTTTTAGATAAGTGTCCTTTCACTTTTAGCGGGCGTGCTATCACGGCTATTTAATGAATTAATGAAACGGTAGGAGCTGATAATGATTGTAAACATCTACGTCGGCAGGAGCAGAGACTTAAATGCAGACACCCGTGAATGCTTGTCGTACGACGCAACTAACGCGATCATGAGGTCAGGATTGCTGACTTGGTTGACACATGGCATCGGTTCCCAGTTGCGCAGATCGTTGCTCATGTTGTTGATCACTGGATTATCTGGTCCAGACTCGATTATTTACATACCGCCACCATATGTTTGTAATATTGCTGAGCGCAGCGTAAAATTAAACTCCCAGTTGCACATATCGATGCTCACGTTGTCGATCACTGGATTGTCTCGTCCAGATTCGATTATTTAGAGACCGCCATCATATAGCAGGAATATTGGTGGCGTAATACTGAAATCACTCACTTTAATGGAGATAGAGTATCCATGTCATTGCACAATGTATTAAATGTCAGAGCGTCTCAAGTGAGGGAATATGTTAAACGTCAGAAAGACCATATACAGCATTTAAGGAGTATAATGTCTATGGCGTTTATGTATTACTAAATTCCATCTGAGGCAATACCTTTTGAGTAAGTCTTTTGGCTGAAACAAATTATGTTTTCATAGTAAATACACATAATTTATAAAACCCTGTCAACGAAAGGAGAGTAATACTACTACATTATCATTTAATCAGTTAAAACAAGCTAACATTTCTAAACGTAAACACTTATTTTGGACAATACAAGTGAACGGAGATCACCATACAAGGGTCAAAACGGATTTACCTTACTTTTACCTGCATGGAATCTACCTGGATTCACACCATAACTTCACCCATTGGCAATTTTGCTGAGGATTAGCCATATACTAAAATGACGAATATAATACGATTAAAAGGATGGTGCTTTTATTTTTACTTGGAATGTTTTGGGCATTATGTATCCTCTCAGGAGGACCTGAGTACAGTACTCTTAACTCTCTTTGAGGATATATAGCCTTGTTTACATGCACCCTTCTGCACCCGGCGGTAAAATAACCAAGGGGAAAAACCGAGGGGCCCTGTGGGGCAAATATGTTCGTCTAAATGTGTCAAACACGGGGGTAAATGTATTCTTCCCCTGGTCAGAATTTCAGTTAAACATGTCATGTAGACAGTCTCACTACAACGGAAACTACTGTTCCTAGATGTGGCCTTGCAGACAGAACCCCCAACAACATCCTCCGTCTACAGAAAACCCACCCACACCGACCAGTATATTCACTACCTCTCCAACCATCATCCCCCGGATCAAACGTGGAATTGTCTCCACCATAGCCAGACGAGCCAAATCCGTCTGCGACTCTGACCATCTCCAAACTGAAATAGGACCCGTGAAGGTCCCGGAGTAGAGTAGGCCCCAGAAACCCATGCTTGCCATAAAAGGCGACTGTGCTTGTCGTAAGAGGCGACTAACTTGGATGACGCATGTCATCGGTTCCCTATTGCGCAGATCGATGCTCATGTTGCTATCACTGTATTGTCTGGTCCAGACTCGATTATTTACATACTACCGCCACATGGCTGCAATAGTGCTGAGTGAGGCGTAAAACAAAACTCACTCACTCACTCCAAACTGAAATAAACCACGTAAGAAACGTCTGTGCACATTTATGTTTTCCGGAGCAGAACTCCAAACCCGTTCAATATTTCTTCATAATGCTTGACACATAGATTGGCTTAGTTAAAGGTGAACAAGGCAATGATGAATTGTCTTGCGAAATCACCTGGAAAGGTCATTTTTTTCAGTCTTCAGCAGTCAGTTTCATCAGCTACAGACATTTCTTATCCCGAAGTTACCGATGGTCATGAAACAGACAACATCGCTGATGGTGTCGAACCTGCTGAACCCGGAGATAATGAGTGAGTGAGTGAGTTAATATTTAACGTCACATCGGCAATATCTCAGCCATATCATCACGAGAACGTTAAATACTGAAATGAAATATATGGATACCATAAAGACCTGTCAACGAGGGACAGTAAAACAACCCTAACATCACAAATGGGATTAAAACTAGTGTGGAAAGTTAAAACTAATGTCCCAAGTAAGAATAACCAATATAAGGTTTTATGTCATGTAATTTATTGATGGCTACATGGGTGTCCCACTTCTTCTACATCAGATCACGGATATAAGATCTAATGTTAGCTTTATAATCAGAATATGGGATAAGAAGTGGTGTCACGGATTTGTTGAGTGCTGCTTTGGCAGCAAGATCGGCCATTGTGTTACCTGAAATGCCTACATGGCTGGGTACCCAACACAAGACGATGTCGTATTGGCCAGTTGCAAGATCATTATACAATTCAATAATTTCTGTTAAACGTGGATGCTTGCAAGGAATATTTTTAATAGCTGGAAGGCAAGAAAGAGAATCGGAAGAGATTATATATTGTCTATGTTTAGGGTGTCTTTGAATATATTTGAAAGCTGTTATATATGGCGTTAGCTTCAGCTGTAAAAATAGAACTATTATCTGGTAATCTAGAAGATATTGTTCTGGATGCAATGACAGTGGCACAAGCCACTGCGCCGCCGTCCTTGGATCCATCGGTAAATACGGGTTCGTAATTGCTATATTTATATTTTAATTGATGATATTCTTGTTTATATTGTATTTTCTTTCTGATTTTTTCTATATGATGTTAATGTTAGGTCAACTTGTGGCCTAACCAACTGCCAAGGAGGAGAAGAAAGAAGACGGGAAGGACCTATATTTTCCAGCTCTATCCCGGCAGACGAAATAAAGGGTTTAATTCTGTGCCCAAGAGGCGGAACAAGAGAAGCCTTTTTGTGAAACAAATCCCCATAATGCGGATTGAACACACAGTTATAGGCAGGGTGTGATTCATTAGAATATAATTTAGTAATGTATTGTAAAGACAATTTTATACGACGTTGAGTAAGAGATGCTTCATCGGCATCAACGTAGAGACTATCAATAGCTGAAGTTCTGAAAGACCCAAGACAAAGTCTTAAGCCTTGATGGCGGACAGAATCAAGAAGTTTAAGGTTGCTTTTGCAGGCTCCACCAAATACCATGGAGCCATAATCGAGTTTCGAACGGACCAGTGATCGATATAGGTGTAAGAGGGTTGCTTGATCCCCTCACCACTTTGAGTTGGAAACAACTTTCAACTTCAACTTTCAATGTGGCTGATATTTTCTGCAGAAATGTATACAATTAGTTTTTGGTTTAGAAAATTTAAAGCCGTTTTCAAGACACCATTTACCTATTTTGTTTAAACAAGGCTGCAGTTGCCGTTCAATAGTATGCATATTTTTCCTCACGACAACAAATATTAAAATCATCCACAAATAATGATCCATGAACTGAATCGTTTAAAACTTTTGATAAACCGTTTATCCTGATGCTAAAAAGTGTGACAGAAAATATACTGCCCTGCGGAACACCCTGATTCTGATTCTAATGATCAGACAGGGTAGAACCCACTCGAACTTGAAACAGTGTGTCATTTAAAAAGTTGGCTATAAATTGACGTAAACTGCCCCGCAAACCGAAGTCATGTAAGTCTCTTAAAATACCGTATTTCCAGGTTGTGTCATATGCTTTTTCTAGATCAATAAAGATAGACACATAATGTTGTTTATTAATTAGTGCGTTTTTAACAAATGATTCTAAACGGACTAAGTTTTCGACGGTACTTCTGTTTTTGCGGAAACCACATTGTATATCAGTTATAAGGTTATTTGTTTCCAAGTACGAAACTAGTTGATTATTTATCACGCGTTCCATGGTCTTGCAAACATAGCTAGTTAACGAAATGGGACGATAATTGGATGGATCGGTATGATCACGTCCAGGTTTAGGTATTGGTACTACTATGGCGTCACGCCATGAAGAAGGATAGTTACCCGATGTCCAAATATCATTAAACCTATTTAGGAGAGTTTTCTTGTTGTTTTTGATAGTGCTGGAATTTTGGTACATAATTTAAAGAGGAAGAATGTTTAGCAAGGGTTTCACCTAGTTTATTAGCAATATCTGATTTATCAGTAAGCAATTGATCTCCATGTTTAAGATGATGGACAGTAGAGTTAGTACCTTTAGCTGTAAATTTCTGGACCATGTTCCATATTTTGGACATGGGTGTCCGAGAATTTATTTTGGGTACATAATGTTGCCAAGAATGGCGTTTGTTCTGGTTAAAAGTACGCTGCGCTTTAGCATTTAAAATTTAAAATTCATTTAAATTATGCACCATGGGATGGCGACGGAAATAATGTTCTGGCTTTTTCCTTGCCTTCCTAGCTTGTTTGCACTCATTGTTGAACTATGGTTTTCTTAGGTGTGGAACCGGAGAAGAATGTGGTATACAGCTATGCAGTTCAGTTCATCAGAAAAGCATTTAATAGCATCAGAAACGTCAATAAAACGTTCGAGTTTAAGTTTTTCAGCACACAATGTTTCGTATAAAGCCGAGTTAGCCTTTTAAAAATTACGTCTTGATGATGGAGGAATATCGGATGAAGTTACAGCTTTTAATATAGTAGGAACATGGTCACTTCCACAGAGGTCATCGTGGACTGACCATTCGAATTTCTTTAAGAAGTTCTGAATTTGTCAATGACAAGCCGAGAGCAGAATAGGTCCCTGTACCAGGGTGTAAATATGTGTTGGAACCATCATTATAAATACATAAATCTTTGTCAGAACAAAACTCCTCCAACAATATACCTTTAGTGTTTCTGCGTACACTACCCCAGAGTGGGTTGTGCACATTTAAATGTCGCATTATAATACAGCGCTTCGGGAGTTGGTCATATAGAGCTTGAAGATCAGTTTTGGCAAATGTCGAAGATGGAGAAATATAGAGAGAGCATAGTGTGAACGCTACATGTAAAGTAATTCTCACTGCAAGAGCCTGCATATTAGTACATGTATTCAGTGAAAGAGGGCTTTGAATTACGTGTTGTCTGACTAGAACGGATGACCCGTCAGTGGCTTTACCACCCGGAGGTTAAAAACAATGATATAAATTAAAATGACGAAGGCCAAATGTATCTGTTTGTTTAAATATGTTTCTTGGAGACATATCGCTGAAGGTGTAATAGCTGTATTTCATGTAAATTAGTCCTCAATCCTCTGCAGCTCCACTGTACAACATTATTGGAATAAACTATCTTTTGGGGGGATTTATTGGGGATCTACTCCGCACTCTTTTGGAGGGCGACAAGCTATGTGCCCTGGAATGGACGTTTTCCTGTGGATGATTTTGTTACTTTAAAGCTGGACTCAGATGATGATTTTGCTACTGTAGCATAACTGTCTGGAAGGTCAGATCTCTTCACCAGTTTGCCTCAGAAAGAGAGATATTTTGGGTGAACTTTATTTTGTTAATCGCCATTTGCTCTTTCCCTATTGGACACTGTTTTGACGAAGATGAATGGTCGCCTGAGCAGTTGGTGCATTTTTTATAATCACTGTCACCATCTTCTGTTGTGTGTCTTCTCACCACAGTGAGCACACGCAACAGACAATGTGCAGGTAGATACACCGTGATCATTTCTGGCATTTAAAGCACCTGAGCGGGTTGGGGATGTAGGCTTCAACTTGGATATTGCAGCAACCTGCCTTCACTGATTTGGTAGCATTTGAAAAGAAAACAGATATGTATTCGTTTGGAATGTTTCATTGTTTTTTCGGGTGGAAAAGCGCTTCACATACAGCACACCTTGATCTTTCACTCCGCATGCTATACCAAGTTCGGACATGTCAGCAAACAACCGATCAAGATCTCTGACGATACTTTTACTTGTGTTCAAGGTCTTGTGAGCAGAGACCATGACCGGAATGTCCACAAAAGATTCAATGCTCATCCGATTGGTTGCTTGCTGTTTCTTGCCACACTCAAATGGCAGTGCACCCGAACGAAAGCGTCTAATGTTCTTCACATCCCGAGCAATACCTTGAATACCCTTAGATACTGCGAAAGGGTTCAGCTTTAAAGGTGTCTTGTCCGGAGTCTCAATAGGAAGAAACGTGGCCAATACTCAATCGATAGAGACGGTCTATGGTCAGTATCAACAGGATCAATTTCAAGTGGACGTTTTGTTTTTTTGGTTTTTTGTTAGGTATTTCATAAGCCATGGTTGGTGTCATATGCTTCATCATCCGAGCTCCCCACCCACTACGGAGTATCACAAGGACAATGCTAAAGCCAGCGGGCCTCCAGCTTACAGCGCCAAGGATAACCGGATGATATACTCCAGTAGAAGAATTAAAACATTAATAATTCCACCAGATTGGCCTATGAGCCACTGCCCTCTGGGCATATGACTCTAGGCAAAGACATGAACAAGGAAAATTGAAATTGAGAAGATAAAAAAATATCGCCCAAGACCTAATATATACATATTACAATTCTCAACATTATGTGCAACATTACATACAGTCATGCTCAGGGCTTGGCGTGACCAGCCGATTGGTTGAACCGGGCCCATTCAACCTCTTGTCAAGGTGAAGTCAGGGCCGAAGTGGTGTGTTGAACAACAGGATCACTGGTCCTGCTCCCATTGCCCTCAACCACCGGGATCCCCTCCTCCACCGACGCAGGGCCGCAACCCACGGCAAACGGATTGGTGGACCAAATATCCCCCCAGGGTCCAATACGGGGGTGTCGGCGATCTCTGAGCATTACCTAGCACCCACCACGAGGAGGGGGCTTGACCCGGGTGCCCCGGAGATAATGGATATGTTTAAAATGTTACAAATGACCAAGAAATTGATTACATGAAAATAGACGGAACAAAATAGGAAGTTCAGAAGAAACAGAACGGAAAAAGGAAAAAAGAATCAAACAACTTTGGAGCTACGATGAGATTGTCTAGAGAAAGGTTGAAAAAGAACCGAATTGAGATACAAATGAGGAACATCGTTGAGGAGAAAGAAAACAGAGAACTTAGAAAACTTGATAAACAAGAAAGACGGACACTCATCGACCATATGCCAAGCCGTGATCCATCCAATATCCACCAGTACCTCGGTGTCCTGTTGATCCAGCATACGCTCATTGTCATGAATCAGTAACTCGAACCAGTCTTGTCCCCACTTACTGCATTGCACCAATAACCATTTTCCTTGTCATGGTCAGAACCATAGGCAGTGTCACTTAAGAAGAGTGAGTCAGTTAATATTTAACGTCACATCGGCAATATTTCAGCCATATCGTAACGAGAACAGTTAATACTGAAATGCAATGTATACGTGTATCATAAAAACCTGTCGTCAAAGGGCAGTAAAATAGAATATCACACTTTAAAACGAGTGTGGGAAGTTAAAACTAAATATCACTATTTAGACAAGACAATATAAAATACGGGCTATATATTACCAACAACTAAATGTAGATCCCCATACTAGGGACCATGAGGACTTACAGTACATTTGCTTCCTGCATGGACGCTAGCTTGATTTACATCATCCCTTCAGCCGCTGCTGAGTTTAAGAAATGGTAGTCAAAATTAGAATAACAAGAATACTACTTTCAAAAACTCGGTAGACTTTCTTTCGAATTTACCGCAATGTCCCTAGTATGGTGATCTGCCTTCAGTTGTTGTCGAGCTATAATCCGTGTAAAGTCTAATTTAATTACTAGAATGTTTTCCTTTGCCATGCTAATCTATATCTGTGATGCCCTAGTATTTTTAGTGTCCATCGTGAAATCATATGCTCTTCTAAATGCTTTCATTTTCTCATTTAAATTGTTTTGATCACGATATGGCTGAGTAATTGCCGATATGACAATAATTATTAACTCACCCTCCTCACCCAAACAGTGCGTTCTCTGCGTACTAATGAACCCAGACTCAAAATTGAATTGTGGACGTATATCTTCATCGCTGTAATGTGAAGTCAATTTTACCTCTTCCCTATATGGGTAAATTTACCCAGGGGCAAAACACCAATAGGGGTAAAAGGAGTGGATATAAACAGGGCTTAAAGATCACAAGGTGTGTGTGTGAGGGGGTGGGGGTGGGGGGGGGGGTGGTGGGTTGGTTGGGGGGTATATAGGTATGGAGTTATAGCTATGAAGGCCTATGCAAAATACATCTACATTTCAGGAGACTAAATATATTTCGTTCGTATACAGGTTTGTCCAAACCTGAACTCGCGACAGCTGTTGGGGAAAATGAAAGCCATATGTTCACAATATAATATTATTTAGTTTTGTTTCCTTCTTTCTAGTTTTCGAGTTACAACCCTTGTTTTCATACACGATTCTGTCAATATCATTTGGTGTCGCTAGGTTGTAACCTACACACTATTTGTCATTCACTTGATATTCAGTTAGTGAATTTATAACAGGTATAATTAGTGGTAACACCACATAGATTACCCCTCAAAGGTTCCCATTTTGGCATTTCCTGTGTCTGTATCGATCAAGGGATCCATAACATGCTGATTGATTAATTACTTTTATGCGGATTAAAGTGACTAATGTCTACATACTCGTGAGTCAACGTGTATAAACCAAGTGAATTTAGCAACTGAAGAAATATATCGCGCAGTATTGTCACTTCGACCCCCACCTCGCTTCCGTGGAAGAACAGTTATGTTACAAGTTGTGTCATGCAAATCCTCTTGACCATGACTCAAATGCGTATTGTAACCATTCCTAACTATTCCTAACTATTTTAGAAAGTAGTTTTGATTGTCCAACTTGATGAAAACAAACAACAATCTTATTAATTCTAACGAACTTTGGCCGGTGACATCACAATTTTTGAAAATCTGTGCATGGCGACACCATCACCTGACCCCAAGGAGCAATTGACGGGAACTCAACTATTCGGCATTGTTGACGTCGAGAAATCAGCAAAATGATGAGCTTCCTACACATTTCCCATATAACTAACTGCAAAATCCTCATATAATGTCACTCTGGCTCTGGCTACAGAGTTACGTAACCTGTATGTGGTTTCGTTGGCGGTCGAGAGTGCAGCAGACCGCTTTTTTGGCAACTTTTAATCGCTTGGTATGAATTAGCGAGAATTTTTATTTTAAGTATGAGTTTGGTGTTCCGCATATGGCAAACCACAAGTCTTTCATATGCAATGGTTAAAAGAGTACAAAAATTTGAGTATAATTATTTCTTTAAGTTGGTGCACGTAAACAAGTGTTAAGTTACTAATGTAAAGTTAAAATATTAAAATAGTTATCTAGTTACAAAATCTGTTTCTTTAAAAATGCAATAACTAAATGTAAACTAATATTATTGAAAAATTGTTCCTAGGTCGTGATTTAAATTAGTTATCCCATGTAATGGCACACAGTTTCTTCTCGATTAGAAGATAACAGCTCTACTTTTTACAGCAGAAGCAAACGCCATATTAACAGTTCTCAAATATATCTAAAACAGTCTAAATACAACCAATTTACAACCTTTTCTGACTTTCTTTCTTGCCTTCAGGCGATTAAAAATCTTTCTTATGAACATCTACTTTTAACTGAAATTATTGAATTACATAGTGGTCTTACTACAGGCCAGTGGCACCCGTGGCGAGCCACCTCCTCGTGGTGGGTGCTGGGTAACGCCAAGAGCTCGCCGACACCCCCGTAGTGGACCCGGGGGGATATTTGGTCCACCAACCCGTTTGCCGTGGGTTGCGGCCCTGTGTCGGTGGAGGAGGGGATCCTGGTGGTTGAGGGCAATAGGGACCTGTAACCGTGTTCCTGTTGCTCAATACACCACTTTGGCCCTGACATCGCCTAGACGGGTGGTCGAATGGACCCGGTTCGACCAATCGGCTGGTCATGCCAAGCCCTGTGCGTGGATTATTTATGTAATTGCACAGATTTGATTTTGTACTGTTTCAATTTTGGCCTTGGCTTTTTCATTCATATAAAACTTTTAGATTTGAAAACCGATGTTAAGAACTTTGCCTAGAGTCTTATGCCCAGAAGGCGGTGGCTCATGGGCCAATCTGGTGGATCGATTAATTTTGAATTGGTCTTCTGCTGGAGTGTACCATTCCAGTATCCTTGGTGCTGCCAGTCGGAAAGCCACTGGTATATAGCATTGTCCATGTGATACTCGGTGGAGGGTGGGGAGCTGGGATGGTGAACTTTCTATTATTAATCATGGGTCAACCCAAAAAACATAAACGAGCACTAGATGAGTGTTTGTCCTCGGACGAGGACAGTGCTACAAACAGATTACCTGATACATGGAGTAGTTTTTTGGTTGTATCTTCTACTAACGGTGAACCTCTAAAATTCAATCCATTTGCCACACCAAAAGCAATTTATGGACTTCTTGGGGATGTCCAAGCTGTTACAAAAAATAGATCTGGGTTTCTCCTCATTGTGTGTAAAACAGCGAAACAATCAGCTACCCTCATAGGTACAAAACAGCTTGCAAATACTGCAGTATCTGTTTCTCCCCATAAGTCTTTGAACAGCAGCAAAGGCATCTTGAGAGACAGAGACCGGTGGCTTGCCCACATGAGTGAAGCAGAAATCGCCACTGAACTACAAAATCAAGGAGTCACTCATGTCAAACGATTCACTTTTAAGAAAAATGGAGAAACTTTCAATCCAAATACTTATTTGATTTCTTTTTCACAACCGAAACATCCAAAGTATATCAAAGCTGGATATTGTAATATCGAGGTGGAGCAATATATTCCAAATCCACTTCGTTGTTACAACTGTCAAAAGTTTGGTCACGGTGCCCAATCTTGCAGGAATCGTGCAACATGCTACAGATGTGGTGAAGAAGATCATGAAGGTTCTGACTGTTTGTCTTCTCCAAAATGTGTTAATTGCCTGGGAGACCAT
This sequence comes from Haliotis asinina, assembly GCF_037392515.1. Taxonomy (NCBI): domain Eukaryota; kingdom Metazoa; phylum Mollusca; class Gastropoda; order Lepetellida; family Haliotidae; genus Haliotis; species Haliotis asinina. Next base: position 23,826,578 of record NC_090292.1, read on the forward strand.
ATGTCTTCATCAAAGTCATGTGAAATCTGGAAACGTGAATATGAAATTATCAAAATCAAAACTCAAAAGAATGTCACCTATCATGAGGCAAAACGTTTAGTAAATGCAGCCTTGCCTCAGTCATCAAGTATAACATACTCTGCTGTCGTTGCTCGCCCTCATGCTAAATCTGTGCTGTCTGTTTCATGTCAGACAGATATCACCTGGGTTAAAGCTGACAAACAAACTTTACGTACATCAGATTCTGCTGGTGCTAAGAATCATGCCACATCAGCTTGTCAGACCGAATCACAAACAATATCTCCTGCAGTGAAAAATCCTTGTCATAAAGTAGATTATAGACAAAAATCTGATCGAGTACTAAAGGGATCACGTGATCCTGTACAAGTCTATAACAAGTTTCAACTTTTAGAAGACATGGACGTCTCTCCTCATCCCCGTGCGCGAAACAGAAGCAGTTCACCTCGGAAGGGGAAAAGTCGGTCCCCAGTACTACCACCTGCTATCAAATGAACAATAATTCCTTAATCCAATGGCATTGCAGAGGACTTACGACCAATTTTAATGAAGTACAATTACTAGCACAGGATTATGGACCATCAGCATTTAGTTTTCAAGAAACGTACTTGAAACATACTGATAAGTTCGAACTGCGTTAATACCATTCTTATCATTCTTTTTCACCCCCTGGTGACAAAGCCACGGGTGGATCTTCCATACTGGTGAGACATGGTACTATTCATAGCCCTGTTCTTCTTAAAACCAATCTTCAGGCTGTTACTGTTCGTCTTACTTTACATATAACTCTCACTCTTTGTTCCTTGTATATCTCCCCTTCTTCCATTCTCCATCAGAATGATCTTCAAGATTTGTATGACCAATTACCAAAACCCTGTATCATAATGGGTGATCTCAATGGACATAACCCATTATGGGGAAGTCCTGATACCAACAGTAAAGGGAAAGAGTTTATATTTGATAATAATTTATGTATATTTAATGATGGTTCTGACACGTATTTGCATCCTGCAACGGGAACATATTCGTCTTTAGACCTGTCACTCACTGATTCAAACGTTTATAATGAGTTTGAATGGTCAGTCCATAATGATCTTTGTGGTAATGACCATTTTCCTACAGTACTTACAGCAGTTAACCCTTCCGATGATCCGCCTGTGACAAGATGGAATTTTTCAAAGGCCAATTGGCCATTATTTCAGGCCACCTGCCTTATGGAACTTAAACCAAACCTTTTCATGGATGTCCCTGATCCAATTAAAATGTTCTCAGACAAACTAAAACATATAGCTGATGAAACTATTCCTAAGTCCTCTGTAAATCCGCACATCCGTAAACCATGGTTTAATGATGAATGCAAACAGGCTAGGAAAAAGAGGAAGAAAGCAGAGAAATATTTTCGTCTTCATCCCACTGTTCATAACTTAAATAATGTAAACATCAGTGACGCTAAAGCTCGACGAACGTTTAAACACATAAAACGTCATACTTGGAAAAATTACGTTTCCAAAATGAATTCCCGTACTCCTATGTCAAGGGTATGGAATATGATCCAAAAAATTAAAGGCAAGGGTTCCAAATCCAGTAGTATTCAGCATCTCAAAAATGATAATAACATACTAACTGCAAAATCTGATATTGCAAACAAGTTGGGTGAAACTTTGGCTAAACATTCGTCCTCCTCAAATTATCATCCAAAAAAAGCCATAGTTGTTCCTATTCCAAAGCCTGGGAGGGATCATACAGATCCATCAAATTACCGACCTATTTCCTTAACTATTTGCAAAACCATGGAGCGAATGGTAAATAATAGCTTAGTTTGGTTTTTGGAAACCAACAATCTGATTAATGATATACAATGTGGTTTTCGTAAAAACCGAAGCACAATTGACCACTTTGTTCGGTTGGAATCATTTGTAAAAATTTCTTTCATTAGAAAACAACATGCAGTATCAATCTTTTTTGATCTCGAATAAGCATATGATACTACTTGGAAGCATGGTATTTTGAAAGATTTATATTCTTTTGGGTTGAGAAGTCGCTTGCCTCAGTTTATATCCAATTTTTTAAATGACAGACAGTTTCAAGTACGTGTGGGATCAACCCTCTCAGACTATTTTCCTCACGATCAGGGTGTTCCACAAGGCAGTATTTTGTCTGTGACTTTATTTAGTATTAAAATCAATAGTCTTTCTAAGGTTTTCAGTGATTTAGTAGATGGATCACTATTTGTGGATGATTTTAATGTTTCTTGTAGAGGTAGAAATATGCATACAATAGAGAGGCAATTACAAATTTGTCTGAATAAAATTGAAAAATGGTCACTTGAAAACGGGTTTAAATTTTCTATAACAAAAACAAATTGTTTGCATTTCTGCAGAAAGTATAAACCGCATAAAGATCCAGAACTATTTTTAAATGGCACCCCCATCAAAGTTGTAAAGGAGGCCAAGTTCTTGGGTCTTATTTTCGACTCACATCTAACTTTTCTATCCCACATTAAATCCCTTAAAACTAAATGCCTAAAGGCACTTGATCTGTTAAAAGTTGTTTCCAATTCAAAGTGGAGACCAAATTACCCTACTCCACTTATACAGATCTCTCATCCGTTCGAAACTTGATTACGGCTCCATCGTTTATGGTGGAGCCTGTAAAAGCAACCTCAAACTACTTGATTCTATCCACCATCAAGGTCTAAGACTATGTCTTGGGTCATTTAGAACTTCTCCTATTGACAGTCTTTACGTCGAGGCCGATGAGCCATCTCTTACTCAACGGCGTATAAAACTCTCCTTACAGTATATAACAAAACTATATTCTAATGAAGCCAATCCTGCATTTAACTGTGTTTTTAATCCTCTTTATGAGGATCTGTACAAAAAAAGTCTTCTCTTGTTCCGCCTCTGGGACTTAGAGTGAAACCTTTTCTGTCTGCTTGCGGCATTGAGCTAGCCAATATATCTCCTCCCCGTCTACTTCCATCTGGGAGTTTGTTAGACCCGAAGTTGACCTAACACTGACAAGTTTTAAATTCTAATGAATCTAACCCTGCCTATAACTGTGTGTTCAATCCCCTTTATGAGGATTTGTATAACAAAAAGTCTTCTCTTGTTCCACCCCTTGCGCACAGAATTAAACCATTTATATCTGCTGCCAGTATTGAGCAGGAAAGTATATCGCCTTCCCGTCTCCTTTCTTCTCCTCCTTGGCAGTTGGTTAGGCCACAAGTTGACCTAACATTAACTGCATTTAAAAAATCAGAAACAAATGAATTACAACATAAACAAGAATATAATCAGTTAAAAAGTAAGTATAATACATACAAATCTTTATTTACAGATGGGTCCAAGGATGGTGGCGCAGTGGCTTGTGCCACTGTCATTGGATCCAGAACAATATCTTCCAGATTACCAGATAATAGTTCTACTTTCACAGCAGAAGCAAACGCTATATTAACATCTGTTAAGTATATTGAAAGACATCCCCGACATAAACAGTATACTATCTATTCTGATTCTCTTTCTTGCCTCCAGGCAATTAAAAACATGCCATGTAAACATCCACTTTTAATAGAAATAATTGAATTGTATAATAATCTTGCTACTGGCCAATACGACATCGTATTCTGTTGGTTACCCAGCCATGTAGGCATTTCTGGGAATGTGATGGCCGATCTTGCTGCCAAGGCGGCACTCAACAAGTCTGTAACACCACTTCGTATTCCGTACTCAGATTTTAAACCTACTATTAGATCTTATATACGTGATCTGATGCAAAAGAAGTGGGACACCCAAGTGGGTATAAATAAAGTACATGCAATAAAACCCTACATTGGTTACACCTACTTCGGTTGACAGTCCAGATTTGAAGAGGTCATTATGCGGCGATGTCGTACTGGCCACACCAGATATACACATGAATACCTTTTGAAAGGTGAGGATCCTCCGTTCTGCATCCCTTGTGATGAAAGAATCAGTCAAGCATATCTTGCTTGACTGTGTTGAGTATTTCATCACAAGGGGTCAGTATTTTAATTCACAAACTATGAAGGATCTTTTTAACAGTGTTAGTTTTCATTTAATTATTGCATTTTTAAAGGAATTAAATTTGTTAACTGAACTGTAAATAGATAAATATTTTAAAATTGGAAGATTAAATTTGTAACTCAAATTGTTAGTGGCTGTACCCTCAAAGGGGGTTGAAGTACCGTCAAACAATTGTCCTCCTGAGAGGGTACGTAAATCCAGACTCATTCGAAGTAAATTCAGTTTTCCAGCCTTTTAGTCGTAGAATAAGTGTGTTTTTACTTTATGGCTAGATTTGTCTAAATTGCTAATAGCTGAAGGGATGATGTAAATCCAGCTAGGGTCCATGCAGGAAGCAAATGTACTGTAAGTCCCCATGGTCCTTAGTATGGTGATCTACCTTCAGTTGTTGGCAACCTATAGCTCATTTTTATATTGTAGTGTCCTCTTTGATACATTGTTTTAGGTCTATTCACTAGTTTTATATTCTATTCTGTGATATTCTAGTCAGTTTTACTGTCCTTCGCTGACAGGGTTTTGCAATGTCCGTGCTGTTATTAACTCATTTGTATTTTATTCGTTCTCGTCACGATATGGCTGCAATATTGCCGATGTGACGTTAAATATTAACTCACTCACTACTACAGGCCAGTACGTCATCGTCCTTTGCTGGTTTTCTCTCAAATGTAATGATTACATAATGATCTTGCTACTGGCCAGTGTGACGTCGTCTTTCATTGGTTACCCAGCCAAGATAGCATTTCTGAAAACATGATGGCAGCACTCAACAAATGTAGATGTTATATCTGATACAGAAGAAGTGGGACACTGAAGTAGGTGTCAATACATTACATGCAATAAAACCCTGCACTGGTTACACCTACTTGGGTTGTCAGTCCAGATTTGAGAAGCTCATTGTGCGACGATGTCGCTTGGCCATACGCGATATAAACGCGAACACTTGTTAAAAGGTGATGATCCTCCGTTTTTATCCCTTGCAATGAGTTGAGCTGGGCTTAACGGCACATCTTTCAGTCCAGCCATATGGTGACGAGATCAATTTTGCATGAATTACCATTCAAAGTCCATGGTCCAAAAGTGCCCTATTTCAAAAACATACCCTTTCATTTCACTACCATTTAAAAACAGGAAATGACATAGCACTAAATACACAAGCAAGCATATGATACAGGTCAACTGTCCTCAGGTAATCTATGATACGCACTTACAGGGAAAACAGATCTTTCAGATTTCTCACATCTTAATGGGACTTACTTGCAACAGATAGGTTTACACAGTCAAGCAACATATGTGTGATGGTGAACACTTCATGGGAGATACATCCCCATCCGTTTTCAGCAGATAGTCCTTAGTAAATCGGCTGTGGCCAGTACGACATCGCCGCAAAAAACATTTCATCAAGTCTTGCCTGACAACCCAAGTAAGTATATCCAATTGTTCACTTCAGTCCATGAAGTGTATTTCTTCCTACCTGGGTGTGTAACCGTTTTTTGCTTAGGGTCCTGAGAATAAGTTATGACAGTGGGTTTGAAGTCAGTGTAGGGCATCAGCAGTGCAGAGAAGTACTTATCAAGAACTGCAGCATCGGTCTTCGTTTTAGCTGCAATGCTGACGTGACCTGGCAACCAGTAGAAAACGTCCAAGATGATAGGGTGACAGAGTAACATTCTGAAATGCTTGACGGCAAGATAATGAGTCTGTTAAAACGATGTTATTTTTCGAATGGTTCTGGTGTTTCATATAGGGCAAAGCTGTGAATATAGCCTTGGCCTCGCAGTGAAGATGGAACTGTTGTCTGAGATTCTTCAGGAGACAGTGGATCCAATGACAAATTGGCAACCTGGCCATCATCGTTCGATCCATCTGCCAGAGCGTTGAAGATAAAAACCAGTAAGGTGCTATTGTGTTGAGATCAATTTTACCTGCTGATATGTGGGGTTGTGGTCGCTTCCACAAAGGTCATCATGGACCCACCATTCAGACTCGTTTAGAAGATTAGAATCAGTAAGTGATAGATCGAGAACAGAGTAAGTTCCAGAACCTTTCTCTTGTTGATTGTGTCAGTACTACGCCACTAGGGGCTTATGACCGTTGAAGTCGTCCATGATTATAAAGAGTTTTGTAAAAATATGTATGTTTTGAAGATCTGATAGGCAGTCAGTTGAGGATACAGGAAGATCGAGTGAACATAGTAAACGCTATGTTCAGAGTGATGCACACAGCTAAAGTTTGTAGGTTGGTGGAACAGGGCTGTGGGGGATGCCCTGCCTGAACAGGACAGAAGTCTGTAGCTTTAACACCGAAAGGGTAAAAGGAGTGGTAGGAACTGCACCAATGGATGTCGAACTTATTGGTTCTTTTCGTTTTGGCAGATTTCTTGGAAAATCTTGGATGAATAACTGCAGTTTATTAAAATTATTCTGAAGTCCTCTGCAGTTCTGTTCAATCATGTTTTGTGGATTCATGGTTCTTCCAATGGTGATCGAGGATTGGGATTTGGCAGTTGCTCTATCTGCCTTAGTTTCTGCAGTTTCTTTTCTTTCTTTTCCGTTTCATGCTATGGACATTCGTGCGGGTGTTTGTGAATCAGAGGTTTTTATCGGCTGAGATAGGCTGAGAAAATGTGACCCATGCCAGATCGGTCTGGCAAGAGATACTTGCAGTAGTCATAGGCAGACGAGAAACGGCAGAAGAGTAGAAGATGGTTGGAGGAGTTGCAGTTAAACTGGCGACCGTCTTCTTAGCTTCGTGAAAGGAGACATTTTCTGTGTTTGACCTTTAAGATCTCTGATTCACTTTGCCACACTGTACAAGACTTGGAAGAGGCAATATGGTTACCGCTGCAGTGTGCACACTTTACTGTCCTAGTCATTGCCCTAATGCTTGTCACCACAGCGGGGCCCCCTGACAAGCCACCTCCTCGTGGTGGGTGTTGGGTAACGTTATTAGCTCGCCAACCTCCACGTTGACCCAGGGGCATATTTGGTCCATCAACACGTTTGTCGTGGGTAGCGGCCCTGCGTTGGTGGACGACGGGATCCTGGTGGTTGAGGGCTCTGGGAGCACCGCTTCCCCTTTGTTCAACACACCACTTAAGCCCTAACTCCACCTAGACGGTTGGTTGAATGGGCCCAGTTCAACCAATCGGCTGGTCATGGCAAGCCCTATGCCCAGAAGACGGTGGCTCATGGGTCAATCTGCTAGATTCTTTATATTTTCTGCCGGAGTATATCACCTGGGTATCCTTGGTGCTTTGTAGCTGACCCGCTTGTGTTAAGCATTCTCATTATGATACTCCACGGAGTATGGGGGGCTCGGATGAAGTACCATTCCTCACTAACTATGGCGTCCGGAACTCCTATTACAAAGAATAACTTGACACTGATCCAGATGGAAACGACAAAGGACTGCCCACGTTCTCTGGCCACGTTTTCTCGTGATTCAGAGAAAGGATGACACCACAATAAAGTTGAAACCTTTTGGAATACAGGCACCCATGAAGAGCCACCTCCTCGTGGTGGGTAATGTGTAACGCTAAGTGCTCTCCTCCCGTGTGGACCCGGGACATAATGTGTCCACAGCACCCCATTGCTTGTCGTAAGAAAAGTTCTAAGTTAAAATCTTCCATCCATAACACTTCTGCGTTCTGGAAAGAGCTGAGAAGTCTGAATGCTACAAAGAGTCCACGTTGTCCACTAGACAAATCTTTACTGTATAATCATTTTAAAGGGTTGTTCACACCTAGAATTCTAGCTGACGATACCACTGAGAATGATGTTTTCTGTCCTGATGTGAATATTCCTTTAAATGATATTGATAGCTATATTCTTGAGTCCTCTATCACTGATGAGGAAATATGTTCATGTCTTTCCCATCTGAAAAATGGCAAGTCAGCGGGTAGTGATGGTGTAATTACTGAGCTGTTGAAATCATCTAAGCATGTTATTATGCCCTTTTTAAAGGTATTGTTTAATAAGATTTTTGATACAGGCGTTTTTCCCATGGCTTGGACGAAAGCAATAGTTATTCCTTTACATAAAAAGGGCGATCGCAAAAACCCAGATAATTACAGAGGGATTTCAATACTGTGCATGTTAAGTAAATTATATACGTCCATTTTAAATGTCCGCATCAGAACCTGGGCAAATATAAGGAGTAAAATTCCCGAAACACAAGCTGGTTTTAGACAAGGGTACTCTACGATTGATCATATTTTTACTTTACATGGTGTTATAGAAAAATGTCTAATTAAGAAAAGGAAAAAGTTATATGTTGCTTTTATTGATTTTAGAAAAGCCTTTGACTCAATTGACCGTCCTAAGTTATACAAGTGCTTATTCAAATCTGGTCTTCAGGGGAAAATGCTATCTGCTATCATGAGTATATATAGTTCAGTAACAGCCTGTGTTAGAGGTTATAATGGGTATACTGAATATTTTGATTGTCCAATTGGTTTAAAGCAAGGTTGTGTTCTTAGCCCCGTATTGTTTTCCTTTTTCATTAATGGATTATCAGATGACATATCTAGATATGGCAAATATGGAGTGCAGTTATTTCCCGACCTATTAGGAATAATGTTACTTATGTTTGCAGATGATGTTGTTCTTATATCTGATACAATTACAGGCTTACAGAATCAACTTAATATACTGCACAATTACTCTGAATATTCAAGTCTAGAGGTAAATTTAGACAAGACAAATATAGTTGTTTTTAGAAGGGGAGGGCGCTTAGCAAGGAATGAAAAGTGGTTTTTAAATGGCCAGCCAATAACAACATTAAGTACTTATAAATATCTGGGAGTTGTATTTTCGTCAACATTCAAGATGAGAAATTGCATCACTGATTTAGCATTGAGGGGCAAGCGGGCCTTAATGGAAGTAATAAGTAATTTAAATGGAATTGGAATAATAGACCCCAGTGTGTACTTCAAAATTTTTTATGCCCAGATACAGCCGATATTACTGTACGGAGCAGAAATCTGGGGAATGCATAGATTTTATGAAATAGAAAAGGTCCATTTAATAGCCTGCAAACGTTTCTTGAATGTCAGCCCTCAAACACCTACTGCTATTGTATATGGCGAATGTGGAAGATATCCTCTCTATATAAACGCATTGTGTAAAACTTTGAAATATTGGGTAAAGGTTATTCATATGCATGAAGATAGAATCCCCTTGAAAGTGTACAAAATGCAAGTGTATTACGATAACTGTGGCTACAAGACATATGCTTCTTACATAAGAGAAATACTTTTTGCACATGGGTTTGGTTACGTCTGGATGTCCCAGACAGTTGGTGACGCAGCTTTATTTTTAAGTAGATTCAAGACTGTTGCAATCAATATATTTTTTCAATCATGGAACAGTACATTGAATAACAGTTCACGATACCATATGTACCGTGAGTTTAAAAGTCTGTTAACTCCAGAAAAATATTTATCATGTATATTGGACAAAAAGTTTCGAAATATTTTGACCAAATTCCGATGTGGATTATTAAGGCTAAAGTATAATGAAGGTAGATGGTTGAATGTCGAGGTTGCTGAACGTAGTTGCCCTCTGTGTAATCTAGGTGTAGAAGACGAGTACCCTTTCATCTTTATATGTACTGAATATAACGCACTAAGATTAAAATACTTGCCATGTATATATCAGAAACAACCAAACTACTATAAATTTAAGTCTCTGTTATCAACGAACAATGAAACAACTTTAAGAAATTTATGTAAATATATCTATCATGCTTATAAAAGCAGGACAATCAAACTTCAATAATTTTTCTTCAAACCACCGGTTCGTACATTTTAACCATATATTTACATTTGTGTGTATATATGTTTATATCACAATGTTATATTTATAGTGACAAGAATCTGTTAATACAATCCACATGTACCATTGATATGTATACCCTGTAATATTTAACTTATATTTTTAACAATTGCGTGTATATTGTATATGGGCCTGTGGCCTACGTACGGAATAAAAAAAAAAAATATTTGACTTGACTAAATTGGGCAACCTCTTTGCCGTGGGTTGCGTCCCATGTAGGTGGAGGACAGCATCCTGGTGGTTGAGAGCAGTTGGGCTTTTAACTGCATTCCATTTGCCCGAAACACCACTCCGGCCCTAACTTCACCAAACGGGTGGTTGAATGGGCCCGATTCAACCAATCGGCTGGTCATGCCAAGCCCTGTGCATGGACTATGTATGTAAATTTGATTTGGAATTGTTGTGAATTTTGCTCTTGGCACTACTGTTGATGTGTAACTTTTTTGATTGTGAAATATCCAAATTATGATGATGTGAACTTTGTCTAGAGTTTTGTGCCAGAAGGCAATGGCTCATGGGCCAATCTGGTAGACTAATTAGTTATAATTCTTCTACTGAAGTATATCATCCGGGCATCCTTGGTGCTGCAAGCTGGAGGCCCGCTTTCTTTAGCATTGTCCTTGTGATACACAGTGGTGGGTGGGCAGCTCGGATGATGAACCAAATTAGACTAACCATGGCTTATGACATAACCCCCAGATAAACAAAACGTCCACTTGAAATTGATCCTGTTGATACTGACCACTGACCGTCTATATCAATTGAGTATTGGCCACGTTTTCTTGAGACTCCGGACAATACACCATTAAAAATGAACCCTTTCGCAGTATCTAAGGGTATTCAAGGTATTGCTGGGGACGTAAAGAACATCAGACACTTACGTTCTGGTGCGCTGTTAATTGAATTGAAAAAGACAACAATCAACCAACCTTATGAACATCAAATCTTTCGTGGGCATTCCGGTCACGGTCTCTCCGCATAAAACCTTGAACACAAGCAAAGGTATCATGAGAGATGGGGATCGATTGTTTGATGATATGTCGGAACTTGATATAGGATCTGAAATGTAGCAACAAGGTATGCTCTATGTCAAGCGCTTTTCAACTCGGAGAAACAACGAAACCATCACGACAAATACGTATCTGTTTACTTTTTCATGTCCTAATGCTCCCAAATCAGTGAAGGCAGCCTATTGTAATATTCCAGTTGATACCTACATCCCCAACCCGCTCAAATCTTTCAAATGCCAGAAATATGGACACGGTGTAAATACCTGCACATTGTCTGTTGTGTGTGCTCACTGTGGTGAGAAGACACACACAACAGAAGATTGTGACAGTGATTATAAAAAATGCAGCAATTGCTCAGGCGATCATTCTTCATTTTCTAAACAGTGTGCAATCTGGAAAGAGCAAATAGAGATCAATAACATAAAATTCACTCAAAATATCTCTTTTCCTGAGGCCAAAAAACTGGTAAAGAGTTCTGATCTTCCAGAAAGTTATACTGCAGTCGCAAAAACATCATCGGGGGCTAGCTCTAAAACAACATCAACCACAGGCTGCCAAACTACCTTGACGTGGGTAAATTGCGATTCTCCACAGTTTTTGCACTCTGCTATATCATCACAGACAGAAGAATCACTTCCTTGTACCTCAAAGTCGTCTTCTGATCACACATCATCATCTCAGTCATACTCAAAGTCACAATTGACAGCTGATAGTGACCAAATGGTGAAAAGTAAACAGAAGCCAAAGCATGATGCTTCAAAACAACAAAGTGGCAGAGCTCCTAATGGGTCACAAACTATAATACAACTGTTTAATAAACACGGGTCTCTTGAAGACATGGACGTTTCTGAAAACGTCCATTCTAGGGCACATAGCTTGTCGCCCTCTAAAAGAGTGCGGGGTATATCCCCAATAAATCCCCCAAGCGGTAGTTTATTCAAATAATATTGTGCAGTGGAACTACAGAGGGTTGAGGACTAATTTACATGAATTACAGCTATTAGTCCAAGACTTTACACCTTCAGCGTTATGTCTCCCAGAAACATATTTAAAACAAACAGATAAATTTGGAATTGTTTACATTTTAGTCTTGGCTCCCTTTGTTCTTAGAATATTATTTGACTTGATTTTTGATTACATGAACTTTGCATAGAGTCTTATGCCCAGAAGGCGGTGGCTCATGGGCCAATCTGGTGGGACTTTTAATATTTTTAATATTTCTGCTGGAGTATATCATCTGAGTATCCTTGGTGCTGTAAGCTGGAGGCCTGTTTGCTTTAGCATTGTCCTTGTGATACACAGTGGCGGGTGGGGAGCTTGGATGACGAACCATTATACCAATAAGCATGGATTACCAAACCCCTAACAAAAAAACAAAACGTCAACTGGAAAACGATGATCAACATCGACCCTCTATAGAAATTAATCACTGGCCACGTTTTTTGATTATTGAGACCCTGGTGGTTGAGGGCAATCGGAGCAGGACCAGTGTTCCTATTGTTCAACACACCACTTCGGCCCTGTCGTCACCTAGACGGGTGGTTGAATGGGCCCGGTTCAACCAATCGGCTGGTCATGCCAAGCCCTGTACATCGATTTTATGCCAAGCCTTGTACATGGATTTTATGTCATTGCACAGAATTTGATTTGGAATTGTTTACATTTTAGTCTTGGCTCCCTTTGTTCATGGCACCTGTGGCGAGCCACCTCCTCGTGGTGGGTGCTGGGTAACGCCAAGAGCTCACCAACAGCCCTGCTGTGGACCCGGGGGGGATATTTGGTCCACCAACCCGTTTGCCGTGGGTTGCGGCCCTGTGTCGGTGGAGGAGGGGATCCTGGTGGTTGAGGGCAATAGGTTCCTGGAACCGCGTTCCTCTTGCCCAACACACCACTTTGGCCCTGACTTCGCCTAGACGGGTGGTAGAATGGGCCCGGTTCTACCAATCAGCTGGTCATGCCAGGCCCTGTGCATAGTGATTTATTATTGCACAAATTTGATATATTATTTGGTCTTGGCTTTTTGAAATTACAATTATTCCTGATATTATATTGCCTAGAGTCCTGTGCCAGAAGGCGGTGGCTCATGGGCCAATCTGGTTATTCCTCTGGAATAACTGGAGTATACCATTCCTGTAACCCTTTGGTGTCAGTTTGCTGGAAGTCCGTATGACATCGCCCTTGTTGGTGCTCCATGGCGGGCAGGGATTAGGTTTGCTGAACCAATATACATTTCAACATGGGTAAACACAATCCAAAAAAACCAAAACGTCAACTTTCAGAATCCGATTCTGATCTTGATTCTGATGAAGATGAAATCGTTACCATATTATTGTATTCTGAAAGGGATACTTGGCCACGCTTTCTTATGCTGGAAGCAAAGGGTGAGCGTGCCCTTTCTTCCTACTCACCATTACTTTTGGAAAAGGGTCTACAAGGTAAATCTGGTGTCTTGAAAGATGTTACAAAATTACGCTCTGGAGGTCTTTTGGTTGAATGTGCGAGGAAATCACATGTTGTTAATCTTATGACTTCAACCAAATTAGCAGACATTTCAATTACCTGTTCTGAACATAAAACCCTTAATTTCTCTAAGGGTCTTATCCATGATAGAGACCGAAGCCTTGCTGATGAATCTATTGAAGGAATCGTATCAGAGCTTACAAGTCAAGGTGTCATTGATGCCAAACGGTTTACTTATCGTAAAGATGACCGTGTGTACCCGTCAAATACATACCTTTTGACTTTTGACACGCCAGTACTGCCAAGTTCTATTAAGGTTGGATGTTTCTCTATGCCTGTGGATCTTTTTATTCCACGCCCTACACGTTGTTTCAATTGCCAGAAGTTTGGTCATGGGCAAAATTCTTGTAAGAATAAACTGACTTTTTTCAGATGTGGAGAATCTGATCATGATGGGAAGATGTGCACTAACACCATTAAGTGCTTACATTGCAAAGGCGATCACATGGCATCATCAAAAGACTGTCCCATTTGGAAATATGAGGCCAGTGTGCAGAAACTGAAATATGAGAAACGAATCAGTTACTCTGATGCCAGACAACAAACACGACTACTTATACATGAAAATGCTGAACCGAGATCTTATGCTTCAGCAGCCAAAAAAGTGACCACGTCTGTTCCGTGTCAAACTGATTTAACTTCGCCACGGGTAACATCGGACCATCCAACATCCCTTTCCGAAACAGTACTGATTCAAAAAGCAGCCTCAGATTCAAAACAGCCATCGTTAAAACCAACAGGAACAACATCATCTACACAAACAGAATCCCATCAAATCAAAATGTCAAAGTGTGCCAAAGTAGATATTAAGAAAAAGCAGAGTCAGTCAGATAGAGTGCCGAAGGCAGTAAAAGACACTGTGCTACTTCACAATAAATACGGATTGCTTGAAGATATGGATACTGAAGTATCCACCCATGTGAGCCCTGGTGGCCATCCAAGTGGTCACTCACCGAAAAAGAAAGAGAGAGCAGTATCTCCTGTTACTGCTCCTTAGATATTTAAACCACAATGGGTTATTCACCTAATCTATTACAATGGAATTGCAGAGGACTTAAAAATAACTTAAATGAAGTACAGTTGTTGGTTCAAGACTTTAAACCGTAAGCACTATGTCTCCAAGAGACGTATCTCAAACATACCGATGCATTTGATTTAAGGCAGTATTGTTCTTATCATTCATTTTCTCCTCCTGGGGATAAAGCGACTGGAGGTTCAACTATATTAGTTAGACAGAATATCATTCATAGCGCTGTTCACCTGAATACAAATCTCCATGCCGTAGCTATTCGCCTCAGCTTGCACATTGCGGTCACTCTTTGTACATTCCACCCTCGTTTGCTCTTCGACAAACTGATCTTCAGAATCTATATGATCAGTTACCAAAGCCCTATATTATCATGGGCGATTTGAATGCGCACAACCCTCTGTGGGGAAGTACAAGTACAAGCAATAAAGGCAAGGTTATTGAGGATTTTATATGTGATAATAGCTTGTGTGTTTTTAATGACGAATCATACACCTATTTACATCCTGGAACTGGAACCTATTCTATACTTGATCTGTCTCTTGCTGATTCGAATATTTACAACGAATTTGACTGGTCTGTTCATGACGACCTTTGTGGAAGTGACCACTTCCCAACTGTCCTAAAAGCTATCAAACCTGACGATGACCCACCTTTATCACGGTGGAATTTTAAGAAGGCCAATTGGTCTTTATATGAAGCATTGTGTTTGGAAAAATTAATACCAGAAAATTGTATCTATATATCAGACCCGATAGAGTAGTTTTCTGCTCAGTTAAATGAAATTGCTGACCAGTCTGTTCCTAAGTCCTCTGCAGTTCCTCACATTCGTAAACCGTGGTTCAATAATGAATGTAAACAGGCAAGAAAGTGTAGAAGGAAAGCTGAAACGTATTTTCGCCGACACCCCACTGTACATAATCTAGATAAAGTAAAAATTTTAAATGCCAAAGCTAGACGGGCATTCAAACAACATTCAGTCGTGGAGAAATTACGTTAGTAAAATAAATTTACGCACGCCAATGACAAAGGTGTGGAACATGATCCAAAGAATAAAGGGCAAAGGTTCGAAATCACCTAAAGGATGGTAATAATTTATTAACTAACAAAACTGACATTGGAAATAGACTTGGTGAAACTCTCGCCAAGCACTCATCCTCTTCCAATTATGTCCCTGAGTTTCAAAAGTTTCAGAAACAACAGGAGAAGAAAGATTAAATTTTAACTCAGACAATGGTGATGATTATAATGAATTATTTTCAATACATGAGCTACATACCGCCCTTGAGCAAGCGCATGATACAGCAACAGGGGCTGATGATATCCACTATCAGCTCCTGAAGCATTTGCCCGAATTATGGACATCAGGGAATTTCCCACCTTCCTGGGGTAATGCCATTGTGGTCCCAATACCAAAGCCTGGCCGGGATCATACAGATCCGTCAAATTACAGACCAATATCTCTCACTAGCTGTGTCTGTAAAACCATGGAACGAATGGTGAATAATAGATTAGTTTGGCATCTTGAAACCAATAACCTTATCACAAATATTCAATGTGGTTTCCGGAAAAATCGTAGTACCATTGATTGTCTGGTACGCCTAGAATCCTTTGTTAAAAATGTTCTAGTAAATAAACAACACGCAGTATCGATTTTCTTTGATCTCGAGAAAGCTTACGATACCACCTGGAAGCATGGCATTTTGAAGGATTTACATGACTTCGGTTTAAGGGGTCGTATACCTCTTTTCATATCACAGTTTTTAAAAGACAGGCAAGACGTTGGCCTGAATTTATAGCCAAGTATTTAAATAACAGACAATTCCAAGTCCGAGTGGGCTCAACCCTGTCTGATCATTATAATCAGGATCAGGGTGTCCCACAAGGCAGTATTTTGTCTGTAACACTTTTTAGTATCAAGACAAACAGTTTATCCAAGGTTTTAAATGATTCAATCGATGGATCACTTTTTGTGGATGATTTTAATATTTCTTGTCGAGTTAAAAATTGTTCATACTATTGAGAGACAATTGCAGTTGTGTTTAAACATAATAAATAAATGGTGTCGTGAAAACGGCTTTAAATTTTCTAAATAAAAAACTAATTGTATACGCTTTTGTAGAAAATATAAGCCGCATAAGGACCCAGAACTATTTTTAAATGGTTCTCCCATCAAAGTTGTAAATGAGGCCAAGTTCTTGGGTCTAATTTTCGATTCCCACTTAACGTTTTTGCCGCATATCAAATCACTAAAAACAAAATGCTTAAAGGCACTCGATTTACTAAAAGTGGTATCCAACTCAAAATGGGGAGGTGATCAAGCAACTCTCCTACATTTATAGCGATCACTTGTCCGTTCAACACTCGATTATGGCTCCATCGTATATGGTGGTGCTTGCAAAAGCTACCTGATACTTCTTGATTCTGCCCATCACCAAGGTCTAAGACTTTGTCTTGGGTCTTTTAGAACATCACCTGTTGACAGTCTCTACGTTGAGGCTGATGAACCATCTCTTGAGCAGCGCCGTATAAAATTAGCTTTGCAGTACATTACTAAATTGAAATTGTACTCTAATGAATCTAACCCTGCATTTGATTGTGTCTTCAATCCCCTTTATGAAGATTTATACAACGAGAAATCTTCTCTGGTTCCACCTCTAGGACATAGAATTAAGCCATTTCTTTCTTCAGCCGGCATTCAGCTGGAAAGCATAGCTCCCTCTCGTCTTCTTTCTTCTCCTTCTTGGCAGATGGTTAGGCCCCAAGTGGACCTAACATTAACATCATTTAAAAAATCAGAAACTAATGAATTACAACATAAACAGGAATATTATCAAATGAAACATAAATATAGCAGTTATAAATCCTTATTTACAGATGGGTCCAAGGACGGTGGCGTAGTAGCTTGTGCCACTGTCATTGGATCCAGAAGAATATCTTCTAGATTACCCGATAATAGTTCTATTTTTACAGCTGAAGCTAACGTCATATTAACAGCTCTTAAACATATTCAAAGACGCCATAAACATAAACAATATATAATCTATTCCGACTCTCTTTCTTGTAAACATCCACTTTTAATTGAAATTATTGAATTGTATAATGATCTTGCAACTGGCCAGTACGACATCATCTTCTGTTGGTTACCCAGCCACGTTGGCATTTCTGGTAACGCAATGGCTGATCTTGCTGCTAAGGCAGCACTCAACAAATCTGTGACACCACTTCTTATTCCTTATTCTGACTACAGAGCTAGCATTAAAGCTTACACTCGTGATCTGATGCAGAAGAAGTGGGACACCCAAGTAGGTATAAATAAACTACATGAAATAAAACCCTACATTGTTTATACATACTTGGGTTGTCAGTCCAGATTTGAAGAAGTCATTTTGCGACGTTGTCGTATTGGCCATACAAGATACACTCATGCATACCTTTTAAAAGGTGAGGATCCTCCGTTTTGTATCCCTTGTGATGAGAGAGTCACGGTCAAGCATATCCTGCTTGACTGTGTTGAATTCTCCATCATAAGGGATAAGTATTTTACTGTAAAAACTGTTAAGGATCTTTTTAACACAGTCAGCGCTCATTTAATTATTGTTTTTTTTAAAGGAAATTGATTTCTTAATTGAATTTTGATAAATATGTTCTGTATATAAATGTATTTTAATGATTGGTAGTTTAGGTTAGGAACTAGAATTGTTAGTGGCTGTACCCTCAAAGGGGGTTGAAGTATTGTAAAATTATTGTCCTCCTGAGACGGTACGTAAGTCCACAAACATTCGATGTAAATTTAAATCTACCAGGTTTTTAATCGTAGTATTCTTGTTGTTTTAATTTTGGTTAGCATTTTGTATACTCGCCAGCGGTTGAAGGGATGGTGTAAATCCAACTAGAATCCATGCAGGTAGCAAAGGTACTGTAAGTCCCCATGGTCCCTAGTTTGGTGATCTACCTTCAGTTGTTGGCGATCTATAGCCTGATTTTATAGTGTATTGTCCTAATGCTGATGTTGTTTTTAACTTTCCATGCTAGTTTTAATTCCATTTGTGATATTCTAGTTGTTTTACTGTCCTTCGTTGACAGGTTTTATACTAGACATATAATGAATTTTGATATTAGATGTTCTCGTCACGATATGGCTGAGATATTGCCGATGTGACGTAAAATTTTAACGCACTCACTCACTCTGGGAACACATTGGCTGACCTCGCTGCTAAAGCAGCACTCAACAAATCTGTGACACCACTTCTTATTCCTTACAGTGATTACAAAGCCACCATTAGATCTTATATCCGTGATCTGATGCAGAGGAAGTGGGACACTCAAGTGGGTATCAATAGATTACACGAGATAAGACCTTACATTGGTTATACCCACTTGGGTTGTCAGTCCACATTTGAAGAGGTCATACTCCGATGATGTCGTATTGGCCATACAAGATTTACCCATAACTACCTGTTAAAAGGTGAGGATCCTCCATTTTGTATCCCTTGTGATGAGAGAGTCACGGTCAAGCATATTCTTGACTGTGGTGAATTCTCAATCACAAGGGATAGATATTTCAATGTCAGAACCATCAAGGATCTTTTTACCACTGTTGCCTCTCATTTAGTTATTTGTTTTTTTAAGGGAAATTGATTTTGTGGTGGAATTTTGAGTACTATGTTCTGTAAATGGATGTATTTTAAATACTGGTAGCTTAGATTGGTAACTTGTATTGTTAGTGGCTGTACCCTCAAAGGGGGTTGAAGTAGTGTAAAATTATGGTCCTCCTGAGAGGATACGTGAGTCCCAAAACATTGATAATAAATTTAATTCTACCATGTTTTTAATTGTAGCATTCTTGTCATTTTAAATTCGGCTGGCATTTCGTACACTCGCCAGCAGCTGAAGGGATGGTGTAAATCCAGCTAGGGTCCATGCAGGTAGCAAAGGTAATGTAAGTCCCCATAGTCCCCAGTATGGTGATCTACCTTCGGTTGTTCACGATCTATAGCTCGTGTTTTATCATGTAATGGACTTCTTTAATTACAATGTTTTAGCTTTTCATGCTGGTTTTATATTTATATCTGTGATGTTCTAGTGTTTTTACTGTCCTTTGTTGACAGGTTTTTTACGCTATACATATATTTCATTTCAGAATTAAATGTTCTCATCACGATATGGCTGAAACATTGCCGATGTGACGTTAAATATTAACTCACTCACTCACTCACTCCCTTTGTTCTTAGAATATTATTTGACTTGATTTTTGATTACATGAACTTTGCCTAGAGACTTATGCCCAGAAGGCGGTGGCTCGTGGGCCAATCTGGTGGAACTCTTAATATTTTTAATGTTTCTGCTGAAGTATATCATCCCAGTTTCCTTGGTGCTGTAAGCTGGAGGCCTGCCGTATCTTTGTCATTGCCGGTGAGGTAAAAGATATCAAACGCTTGCGATCAGGTTCACTGCTGATTGAATGTAGCAGAAAACAACAAGCTACCAACCTGTTATCAACTGATATGGTTGCCGGAATCGCGGTATTAGTTTCTGCCCACAGAACACTGAATACAAACAAAGGTATAGTTCGAGACCGTGAGCGTCTTCTAGCAGACATGACTGAGCTTGATATAATGTCCGAGATGAAAGATCAAGGAGTATCTTTCGTCAAACGTTTCACAACACGGAAAAGTAAGATGACTGTCCAGACCAACACATATCTGTTTTCATTTTCAGCTCCAACACCTCCAAAGTCAATCAAAGCAGGTTACTGCAATCTGAATGTTGACTTATATATTCCAAATCCTCTGCGCTGCTTTAAGTGTCAAAAGTACGGACATGGTGTTAATACTTGCACATTGTCTGTTACATGTGCTCACTGTGCTGAGAATACACATGTAACCGAAGATTGTAACACTATTCACAAAAAAAATGTGCAAACTGTTCAGGAAATCATTCATCCTTTTCGAAAAAATGTCCCATTTGGAAAAGGCAAATGGAAATTAACAAAGTCAAAATTTCCAGGAACGTCAGTTTTGCTGAAGCAAGAAAGATTGTACAATGTACTGAGCACCCTGAAACTTACGCCTCTGTCACACAAAAAAAACAAACATCTGAAACCTGATCAAAAGGAACAACTATGCCAGTACTAACTTCGTCAAGCTCATGTCAGACTGACCTGACATGGGTAAATTCAGATATTCCTCAGTCTATCTCTCCTGATCTTCCACAGTCTATCTCAGAACAGTCTACTCAGACAGACACAGCTCAGTCCAAACAAAAGACCGCATCTCCTTCATCAAAGTCTTCTTCCGATCACAAATCATCATCATCACCGTCTCAGTCACACTGAAAGTCTCAATCGACAGCTGATAGTCAGCCACCTCTTAAAAGTAAACCGAAGCCTAAGCCTGATGCTTCAAAACAACAAAGTGGCAGAGCTCCTAAAGGGTCACAAAATAAAATTCAATTCTTTAATAAATATGTGTCTCTTGAAGACATGGACGTTTCTGAAAAAAAGCAGAACATTATAATTTAAATAAAATTTTAAATGCTAAAGCATGGCGTATTTCTAAACAGAACAAACGCCAATCTTGGAAAAAATATGTATTTAAAATAAATTCTCGGACACGCATGTCCAAAGTATGGAACATGGTCAAAAAATCAAAGGTAAAGGTGCTAAATCAATTGTCCATCATCTTAAACATGGAGATCAATTACTTAGGGATAAATCAGATATCGCAAATAAACTGGGCAAAACCCTCGCTAAACACTCTTCCTCTTCTAATTATATACCTAAATTCCAGCAGTGTCAAAAACAACAAGAGAAGAAAACTATTAATTTCAATTCTGATAATGGGGAAGATTACAATGAAACTTTTTCTATTCATGAACTCCATGCTGCTCTTGATCAAGCTCATGATACTGCTACAGGAGCTGATAACATACACTATCAACTTCTGAAGCACTTGCCACAATGCTGTTTAGAGACGCTCTTATCAATTTTTGATGATATTTGGACTTCCGGGAAATTTCCTTCTTCATGGCGTGATGCCATAGTAGTACCAATACCTAAACCTGGACGTGATCATACGGATCCATCCAATTATCGTTTCATTAACTAGCTGCGTTTGCAAGACCATTGAACGCATGATAAATAATCGACTTGTTTGGTACTTGGAAACAAATAACCACATAACAGATATACAATTTGGTTTCCCTAAAAAACAGAAGTACTGTCGATCACTTAGTGCGTTTGGAATCATTTGTGAAAAATGCGCTGATTTATAAAAAACACGCTGTGTCTATCTTTTTTTATCTCGAGAAAATATATGACACAACCTAGAAATATGGCATTTTGAGAGATTTACATGATTTCGGTTTGCGAGGTCGTTTGCCTGCATTCATAAGCCATTTTTAAATAACAGACAATTTCAAGTCCGCGTGGGTTCTACCCTGTCTGATCATTACAACCAGGATCAGGGTGTTCCACAAGGCAGTATTTTGTCAGTGACACTTTTTAGTGTAAAGATAAATAGTTTATCAAAAGTTTTAAACAATTCAATTGGTGGGTCGTTATTTGTGGATGATTTTAATATTTCTTGTCGTCAGCCGTCTTATTTCTTCTCCTCCTTGGCAGTTGGTCAGGCCCCAAGTGGACCTGACATTGACCACATTTAAAAAATCAGAAATTAATGAATTACAATATAAACACGAATATAACCAATTGAAACATATATATAGCAATTATAAATCCTTATTTACAGATGGGTCCAAGAATGGTAGCACAGTGGCTTGTGCTAGTGTCGTTGGATCCAGAACAATAGTTCTATTTTTACATCGGCACCCGTGAACAGCCACCTCCTCGAGGTGGGTGCTGGGTAACGCTAAGAGCTGTTCAAATCCCCGTGTGGACCCGGGTCAGCTAGGTCCATAGCACCCCATTGCTGGTCGCAAGGAGCGACCGAATTGGGCAACCTGTTTGCCGTGGGTTGCGTCCCGTGTCGGTGGAGGACGGTAGTCTGGTGGTTGAGGGCAATGGGAGCCTGCTACCATGTTCCTTTCGCCTAACACACCACTTTGGCCCTTACTTCACCTAGACGGGTGGTAGCATCGGCCCGATTCTATCAATCGGCTTGTCACGCCATGCCCTGCGCATGGACGTTAATTTTGATAACTGAGAAAAGTTTAGAATACTTTCGAATATTTTCACTTTGTATGTTCTAACCATGTCATATACTTACATTGCCTAGAGTCCTATGCCAGAAGGCTGTGGCTCATGGGCCAATCTGGTAGGACATATCTCTTTTAAGATATATTCCTGCTTAAGTATACCCTCCGGGTATCCTTGGTGTCGTCTGTTGGAGGTCCACAGACATAAGGCATCGTCCATGTAGACACTCCGTGGAGGGTTAGGAGCTAGAAGGATGAATTCTATCCAATATAACCATGGCACCCCCACAAAAAAAAACGTTCACACGAATCGGATGATTCGTGCACTTCCGATGATGATGTTATAACACTTCCAAAAAATCTTGATCATTGGGCACGGTTTCTCGTTATGTCTTCTCCCGATGGTAGTCCTCTCAAGTTAAATCCCTTTGCCATTGCTAAGGGCATTGAAGGCTTAGCTGGAGACGTAAAGGAGGTCAAAAAGCTTCCATCTGGACTTCTACTGATAGAATGTAAGAAACCGATCCAGTCTCAAATTTTACTCTCTTCCAAATCACTGGCAAATGTTCCTGTTGAGATTTCACCGCATAGAACCTTACACAACAGTAAAGGCATTGTACGCGATGTTGGACGATGCCTATCAGACATGAATGTGTATGACATTGTTTCAGAACTTCACTCACAAGGAGTAACTGATGTAAAGCGATTCACATCCAGAAAAGACAATGAAGTCACGAACACCAATACGTATTTGTTTACCTTTGGTGTCCCAACACACCCGGATTCACTCAAAGCAGGCTATTGCAATTAAAGGGTAGATGCTTTTATACCAAATCCCCTTAGATGCTACTCTTGTCAAAAATATGGACATGGCTCAAAATCTTGCCGAAACCGAGCTGCCTGTCATAGATGTGGTGGGAAATGTGACAATAGCACAGTATGTGACAAATCTCCTTCTTGTGTAAACTGTTCTGGCAATCATCCTTCTTCATCCAAAGACTGTCCAACTTGGAAGGTACAATCTAAAATTTCACGCATCAAGCATGAACGTAACATATCTTTCCTTGATGCAAAGAAACTTGTTCTTGCCCAAGAATCACCAGGGCCATCATACGCTGCTGCTGTTTCCACGTCCACTCTAACTTCTAGCACAGATTCTAGAGCCATTTCGTGCAATTCCGTTGGTTGCCAGACTGACTACACTTGGACTGACTCTTCGGCTCCTACTTTACTGCCTCCACCTATCCAGATTCAACCCGGTTAGAGGACATCTGCTTCACAGACAACTCCTGTTTCCAGAGATAAGAACACTAACGGTAAATGTTAATTAATCGAAGAAAAAAACACAATCTGATCGTGTTCCTAAAGCACAGAAAAACACCACTTTTCTGTGTAACAAGTTTGGGGTGCTAGAGGACATGGACGTGTCCCCTCTTCAAAACAACCGCTCCCAGAGTCATTCTCCAAAGAAAAAAGATCGTGAGCGATCTCCCATAACTCCACCTTAAATGACCACCAATCAAGTAATACAGTGGAATTGTAGAGGTCTTAGGAATAATTTAGATGATTTACAACTCTTAATTCAAGATGTTCAACCATCGGCCATCTGTTTACAAGAGACATACTACAAAAACACTGATAAATTTGACGTAAGAGGCTATACTTCCTATAATGTTTTTTCCCCTCCTGGGCATAAAGCGACTGGAGGTTCAACCATCTTATTTAAAAATGGCATCATCCATAGTCCTGTCCATCTGAATACTCCGCTTCAAGCTGTAGCACTCCGTATAACTTTGCACATTGCATTTACATTGTGTTCACTGTACCTTCCACCATCTGCTTCTATACAACAGTCTGAACTTCAAGATCTCTATAACCAACTCCCCAAGCCCTGCATTATTACGGGTGATTTAAACGGACACAACAGCCTTTGGGCTTGTGCTCAGACGAGTACTAAGGGGAAGCTCATAGAGTGAGTTAATATTTTACGTCACATCGGCAATATCTCAGCCATATCGTGACGAGAACAACTAATATCAAAATCAAGTTATATGTCTACTATAAAACCTGTCAACGACGGACAGTAAAACAACTATAATATCACAAATGGAATTAAAACTAGCATGGAAAGTTAGAAATAACATCATCATTTGGACAATACACTATAAAATCAGGCTATAGATCGCCAACAACTGAAGGTAGATCACCATACTAGGACCATGGGGACTTACAGTACCTTTGCTACCTGCATGGACCCTAGTTGGATTTACACCATCCCTTCAACCGCTGGCGAGTGTACAATATGCTAGCCACAATTAAAACAACAGGAATACTACGATTAAAAACAGTGGTAGACTTAAATTTACTATCAATGTTTTTGGACTTACGCACCCTCTCAGGAGGACAATAATTTTACAATACTTCAACCCCCTTTGAGGGTACAGCCACTAACAATTCTAGTTACTAATCCAAACTACCAATTATTAAAATACATCTTTTTACAGAAACATATTGCTCAAAGTTCAGTCAAACAATCAATTTCTTTTAAAAAACCAAGAATTAAATGAAAACTAACGCTGCTAAAAAGATCCTTCATTGTTGTAACTGAAAAATACATATCCCTTGAGATGGAAAATTCAACACAGTCAAGCAGAATATGCTTGACTGTAACTCTCTCATCACAAGGGATACAGAAAGGAGGATCCTCACCTTTTAACAGGTACGCATGAGTATATCGAGTGTGTCCAATACGACATCGTCGTAGAATAACCTCTTCAAATCTGGACTGACAACCCAAGTGGGTATAACCAATGTAAGGTTTTATATCATGTAATTTATTCATACCCACTTGGGTGTCCCACTTCTTCTGCATCAGATCACGGATATAACATCTAATCGTGGCTTTGTAATCACTGTAAGGAATAAGCAGTGATGTCACAGATTTGTTGAGTGCTGCTTTAGCAGCAAGGTCAGCCAATGTGTTACCAGAGATCCCTACATGACTGGGTAACCAACAGAAGACGATGTCGTATTGGCCAGTAGCAAGATCATTATACAATTCAATAATTTCTATTAAAAGTGGATGTTTACAAGAAATATTTTTAATAGCCTGAAGGCAAGAAAGAGAGTCGGAATAAATTATATATTGTTTGCGTTTAGGGTGTCTTTGAATATATTTAAGGGCTGTTAATATGGCGTTAGCCTCTGCGGTAAAAATAGAACTATTATCGGGTAATCTAGAAGATATTGTTCTGGATCCAATGACAGTGGCACAAGCTATTGCGCCACCGTTCTTGGATCCATCTGTAAATAAGGATTTATAACTGCTATATTTATGTTTCAATTGATTATATTCTTGTTTATACTGTAATTCATTTGTTTCTGATTTTTTAAACCTCGTCAATGTTAGGTCCACTGCGGGCCTAACCAACTGCCAAGGAGGAGAAGAAAGAAGACGGGAAGGAGCCACACCCTCCAGCTCAATGCCGGCAGCAGCAAGAAATGGTTTAATTCTTAAACCAAGAGGCGGTACAAGCGAAGATTTCATATTGTATAAGTCCTCACACAGAGGACTGAAAACACAGCTACATGCAGGGTCTGACCCACTGGAATATAATTTTGTTACATACTGCAAAGCCAATTTGATACGTCGCTGCTCAAGAGATGGCTCATCGACCTCAACGTACATGATGTCAACAGGTGAAGTTCGAAATGAGCTAAGACAAAGTCTTAGACCTTGATGGTGAACAGAATCTAAAAGTTTCAGGTTGCTTTTACAGGCTCCACCGTATACAATGGAGCCATAATCAAGTTTTGACCGGACCAGTGATCGACAAAGCCGCAGGAGGGTAGCTTGGTCCCCTCCCCATTCAGAATTTGAAACGACTTTCAACAAGTCAAGTGCCTTCAGGCATTTAGTTTTGAGGGATTTGATATGTGGTAGAAACGTCAAATGCGAGTCAAAAATTAATCCCAAGAACTTGGCCTCCTTCACAACGTTGATGGGAGTGCCATCTAGAGATAGTTCAGGCTCCTTATGTGGCTTATATATTCTGCAAAAATGTATACAATTAGTTTTGGACTTCGAAAATTTGAAGCCGTTTTCAAGACACCATTTATTTATTTTGTTTAAACACAACTGCAGTTGCCGTTCAATAGCATGCATATTTTTACCTCGGCAAGAAATATTAAAATCATCCACGAAAAGCGATCCATCAATTGAATCGTTTAAAACTTTTGATAAACTGTTGATCTTGATGCTAAAAAGAGTGACAGACAAAATACTGCCTTGTGGAACACCCTGATCCTGATTGTAATGATCAGACAAGGCAGAACCCACACGGACCTGGAATTGTCTGTCGTTTAAAAAGTTGGCAATAAATTGAGGCAAACGACCTCGCAAACCAAAGTCATGCAAATCCTTCAAAATACCATGTTTCCAGGCTGCGTCACACGCCTCCTCAAGACCAAAAAAGACAGACACAGCACGCTGCCCATTAATTAGTGCGTCCTCAACAAATGACTCCAGTCGCACTAAGTGATCGACAGTACTTCTGTTTTTACGGAAACCACACTGTATATCTGTGATAAGATCATTTGTCTCCAAGTACCAAACAAGTCGATTATTTATCATGCGTTCCATGGTCTTGCAAACACAGCTAGCTAGTGAAATAGGTCGATAATTGGACGGATCCGTATGATCACGTCCAGGTTTAGGTATTGGTACTACTATGGCGTCACGCCATGACGGAGGAAAGCTACCCGATGTCCAAATATCATCAAAAATATTGAGAAGCGTTTCTAGGCAGGATTCTGGTAAGTGCTTCAGGAGTTGTCAATGTATGTTATCAGCTCCTGTAGCAGCGTCATGAGCTTGATCAAGAGCAGTATGGAGTTCATGAATAGAAAACGTTTCACCACAATCTTCCCCACTATCAGAATTGAAATTAATAGTTTTCTTTTCTTGTTGTTTTTGATATTGCTGGAATTTAGGTACATAATTTGAAGAGGAAGAGTGTCCAGCAAGGGTTTCACTCAGTTTATTAGCAATATCTGATTTATCAGCAAGCAACTGATCTCCATGTTTAAGATGATGGACAGTAGATTTAGTACCTTTACCTTTGATTTTCTGGACCATATTCCACACCTTGGACATTGGTGTCCGAGAATTTATTTTGGATACATAACTTTGCCAAGACTGGCGTCTGCCCCGTCCAAAAGCACGCCGTGCTTTAGCATTTAAAATTTTAAATTTATTTAAATTATGCTCCATAGGATGGCGACGGAAATAATATTCTGCTTTTTTCCTTGCCTTCCTAGCTTGCTTGCATTCATCGTTGAACCATGGTTTTCTTATGTGTGGAACTGCAGCGGACTTTGGTATACACTCATCAGCTATGGAAGTCAGTTCATCAGAAAAGCATTTGATAGCATCAGGAACGTCAATAAAACGTTCGGGTTTAAGTTTTTCAGCACACAGTGTTTCATATAAAGCCCAGTTAGCCTTTTTAAAATTCCGCCTTGATGAGGAACATCAGATGGAGTTACAGCTTTTAATACAGTAGGAAAATGGTCACTTCCACACAGGTCATTGTGGACTGACCATTCGAATTCATTTAATAGTTCGGAATTTGTCAATGACAAGTCGAGAGCAGAATAGGTCCCCGTACCAGGGTGTAAATATGTGTTGGAACCATCATTATAAATACATAAATCATTGTCGGAACAAAAGTCCTCCAACAATTTACCTTTAGTGTTTGTAGTTACACTACCCCAGAGTGGGTTGTGCCCATTTAAATCTCCCATTATAATACAGGGCTTCGGGAGCTGGTCATATAGAGCTTGGAAATCGGTTTTAGCAAACGTCGAAGACGGCGAAATATAAAGAGAGCATAGCGTAAATGCTACATGTAAAGTAATTCTCACAGCAACAGCCTGCATATTAGTATTAAGTGAAACAGGGCTTTGAATAACGTTTTGTCTGACTAGAATGGATGATCCTCCAGTGGCCCTATCACCCGGGGGTGAAAAAGAATGATATGCATTAAAATGACGAAGGTCAAATGTATCTGTTTGTTTTAAATATGTCTCTTGGAGACATATCGCTGAAGGTGTAAAATCTTGGACTAATAGCTGTAATTCATGTAAATTAGTCCTCAATCCTCTACAGTTCCACTGTACAATATTATTGGAATAAACTATCTTTTAGGGGGATTTATGGGGGATCTACCCCGCACTCTTTTGGAGGGCGACAAGCTATGTGCCCTAGAATGGACGTTTTCAGAAACGTCCATGTCTTCAAGTGACCCATATTTATTAAACAACTGAATCTTGTTTTGTGACCCTTTCGGGGCTCTGCCACTTAGTTTTTTCAAAGGATCTGGCCTTTTAGGTTTAGTTTTAACGGTTTCCGAAGATTTTGGAGTTGACTGAGAAGATGCCTCATGATCAGATGATGCTACTGATTGGATTTGGGACGAATGTGACTCTGGCGTTTGGGTAGATATTGTAGGTGAAGTAATCAGAGGAGCTTCTGAAGTAATCCACGTCAAGTCAGTTTGACAGCTTGTGGTTGATTTTGTAATCCTTGCTTCTGACGTTGTTTTAGTTATAGAAGCATAGCTTTCTTTAGGTTCAGAACTTTGGACGAGTTTTTTGGCATCTGCAAAACTAATGTTTCGGGTGAGTTTTAGTTTGTTGATCTCCATGTGAAACTTCCAGACAGGACATTCTTTAGAAAAGGATGAATGGGCACCAGTGCAGTTTGTACATTTCTTAACGTTACTGTCACAATCTTCTGTTGTATGTGTCTTTTCACCACAGTGAGCACAAACAACAGACAATGTGCAGTTATTAACCCCATGGCCGAACTTTTGGCATTTGAAACATCGAAGAGGGTTTGGAATGTACATTTCAACCTGGATGTTACAGTATCCTGCTTTCAGTGATTTTGGAACATTTGGAGAAGAGAAAGAAAACAAATATGTGTTTGTGTTGACAGTAGCATCTTTTCTACGGGTTGTAAAACGTTTGACAAAAAGGACACCTTGCTTCTTCATCTCTGAGGCGATGTCAAGTTCTGACATGTCAGCAAACAAACGTTCACGGTCCCTGACAATTCCTTTGCTCGTGTTAAGTGTTTTGTGAGCCGAGATCGTAACTGGAATGCCGACAAAAGATTTTATGCTCATAAGATTGGTGGCTTGCTGTCTTTTTGCACACTCAACCAGAAGGGCACCGGAACGTAATCGCCTAATGTTTTTAACATCACCAGCGATGCCTTGTATACCTTTAGCTACGGCAAAAGGATTCAACTTTAAAGGGGTCTTGTCAATGGTCTCAACAACAAGAAAACGTGGCCAGTAATCAATTGAGTTGGGCAGTCTGTGGTCAGTTTCAACAGGATCAGTATCAAGTTGACGTTTGCTCTTTTTTTGAGGGGTTTCGTGAGCCATGTTTAGTTAGTTAGATTTCATCATCTGAGCTCCCCACCCACCACGGAGTATCACAAGGACAGTGCTAAACGCAAGTGGGTCTCCGACTTGCAGCACCAAGGATACTCAGATGATATACTCTAGCGGAAGGATTATGAATAACTAATCCACCATATTGGCCCATGAGCCACCGCATTCTGGGCATAAGACTCTAGGCAAAATTCAAGTACAAATTATCATATTGCAAAATCCAAATAATGTCACTGTAATAATAAGGCCAAGTCCGAAAATCAAACAATTCCAATTAAAATTTGTGCATTAACATATATATAGTCCATACACAGGGCTTGGCATGACCAGCCGATTGGTTGAACCGGGCCCATTCAACCACCCGTCTAGGTGAAGTAAGGGTCGAAGGGGTATGTTGGGCAAAGGGAACACGATTACAGGCCCCCAGTGCCCTCAACCCCCAGACTCCCGTCCTCCACCGACACAGAGCCGCAACCCACGGCAAACGGGTTGGTGGACCAAATATCCCCCCGGGTCCACAACGGGGGTGTCGGCGAGCTCTTGGCGTTACCCAGCACCCACCACGAGGAGGTGGCTCGCCACGGGTGCCGAAGCTCATAGAAGATTTCATTTCTAATAATAGCTTATGTATACTTAATGATGGCTCAAACACCTATTTACATCCAGGCACAGGAACTTACTCTGCTATTGATTTAGCAATTACAGATGCAGCATTATTAAACGAATTTGAATGGTCTGTCCACGAGGATCTCTGTGGAAGTGACCACTTACCCACTATTGTGAAAACTGTGACTCCTTCAGATGTTCCTCCTACTACAAGATGGAACTTTTCCAAGGCCAACTGGTCTTTACTTCAACTGCTTGCTTCTAGTACATTTAAACCTGATCTATTTCTTGACATCGCCGACCCTGTACAATTATTTTCAGATGAACTGAAGAAGATAGCCAATGAATGTATTCCTACGTCCTCCACAAATCAACACATTCGACAACCATGGTTTAATGATACCTGCAAACAAACCAGAAAGGCACGGAGAAAAGCTGAGCATTATTTCCGTCGCCATCCAATGGTCCATAACTTGAACAAATTGAAAATTTTAAATGCAAAAGCACGGCGTACCTTTAGGCAAAATAAACGCCAATCTTGGCGAACCTATGTCTCTAAAATCAATGCACGTACACCAATTTCTAAAGTATGGAATATGATCCAGAGGATCAAGGGTAAGGGCTCTAGATCTAGCATTCACAATCTTAAAGACGAAAACCAGTTGCTGACAAATAAATCCGATATTGCTAATAAACTTGGTGAAACACTGGCGAAACATTCTTCTTCATCAAACTATGTACCTCAATTTCAAAAGTATCAAAATCAGCAGGAAACCTATTAATTTTACTTCCGATAATGGTGAAGATTATAATGAAGTATTGTCGATTAATTAACTCCATACTGCTCTTGACCAGGCTCACGATACTGCTTCAGAAGCTGATAACATACATTGTCAACTCCTGAAGCATTTACCAGAATCATCTTTAGAGACGCTTCTTCATATTTTCGATGGTATTTGGACGTCTGGAAATTTCCTTCATCATGGCGTGATGCTATAATTGTGCCCATTCCTAAGCCTGGACGTGATCACACTGATCCTTCCAATTATAGGCCGATTTCATTAACTAGCTGCGTTTGCAAGACCATGGAACGCATGATAAATAATCGACTTGTTTGGTACTTGGAAACGAATAACTTAATAACAGATATTCAATGTGGTTTCCGTAAAAACAGAAGTACTATTGATCATTTATGCGTTTAGAATCGTTTGTGAAGAATGCCATCATTAATAAGCAACATGCAGTGTCAGTATTTTTCGATTTAGAAAAAGCATACGACACAACCTGGAAACATGGGGTTTTAAGAGACTTACATGACTTTGGATTGCGAGGCCGCTTGCCCCAATTTATATCCAACTTTCTAAATGACAGGCTATTTCAAGTCCGCGTGGGTTCTACCCTGTCTGATCATTACAATCAGGATCAGGGCAGCATTTTGTCTGTCACTTTATTTAGTATTTAAATAAATAGTCTTTCAAAAGTGTTAACAGATTCAATCAACGGTTCCCTTTTCGTGGATGACTTTAATATTTCCTGTCGTGGCACAAACATGCGAACCATTGGGAGACAGTTGCAAATCTGTCTCAACAAAATTCATAAGTGGTGCCTTGAGAACGGGTTTAAATTTTCTCAATCTAAAACCAACTGCATTCACTTCTGCAGAAAATACAAACCTCATAAAGACCCTGACTTATCTTTGAATGGTGCACCCATCAAAGTTGTCAAGGAAGCTAAGTTCCTTGGTCTCATCTTTGACTCACACTTAACCTTTCTGCCACATCTTAAATACCATTGTCTATGGTGGAGCAACCTCAAAATACTTGATTCTATCCATCACGAAGGTCTAAGGCTTTGTCTTGGATCATTCCAAACTTCTCCTGTTGACCATCTATACATTGAAGGAGAAGAACCTTCTCTTGACCACCGTCGTATTAAACTATCTTTACAGTATCTCGCTAAACTGTCTTCAAATAAGTCCAACCCTGCATATAACTGTGTCTTCAATCCCGTGTACGGGGATTTGTACAATAAGAAATCTTCTCTTGCTCCACCTCTTGGGCTAAGAGTGAAACCTTTACTTTCTGCTGCTGGCCTTGAACTAGAAAATGTAGCTCCTTCTCGCTTGTTTTCTTCTCCTCCGTGGCAGCTGGTTAGACCACAAGTTGACCTTACATTAAGTAAATATAAAAAAGCAGAAACGAATGAATTACAATATAAACAAGAATATAATCAATTAAAACATAAATACAGCAATTATAAATCCTTATTTACAGATGAGTCCAAGGATGGTGGTGCAGTAGCTTGTGCCACTGTCATTGGATCCAGAACAATATGTTCTAGATTACCACATAACGGTTCCATTTTCACAGCAGAAGCACATGCCATATTAACAGCCCTAAACTATATCAAAAAACACCCTAAGTATAAACAATATATCATTTATTCAGACTCTCTTTCATGCCTCCAGGCTAATAAAAATGTATCTTCTCAACATCCACTTTTAGCTGACATCGTTGACTTGTATAATGATCTTGCTACTGGCCAATGCGACATCGTCGTCTGTTGGTTACCCAGTCATGTTGGAATCTCTGGTAACACACTGGCCGATCTTGCTGCCAAGGCCGCTCTCGACAAATCTGTGACACCGCTTCTGTTCCCTTATTCTGATTATAAAGCCGTTATAAGACCATATATCCGAGATCTAATGCAAAAGAAGTGGGACACCCAAGTAGGTATCAATAAATTACATGGTATAAAGCCCTGTATCGGTTATACCTACTTGGGTTGTCAGTCCAGATTTGACGAGGTTATTATGCGACGATGTCGCATTGGCCATACGCGATATACTCACGAATACTTGTTAACTCATTAAGCCCTGGAGCCGCTCCACTGCCCAACACCTGGCACCCATCGCTGACTGCCTGATTGCTGCGACGAGAGGCTAATTAGTGCTAATCATGCCTGATTTCCCTGGCAGGTCTCGCATATGACAGGAGACTGTCTAGTCTCACAAACAAGTACTGATTATTTAATTGTGTCGTAAAGATGTAAATGGGAAAGAGGCCGATGTGAATACATATATTACAGCATTTCATGTAATTTATTACCTGAGTCTCTCATACCCCTTTGCCAGTGTGTGCTGTATTTTTATCAACACCTACGCGGTCTTTGTACGTACGAGATGAACAAATATACAAATTCCTCTTGTTTCTCTCATCATATGGACTGAATGATGATATATTATTTATAATAGAGTTTAAAAGAGGGGGGCTTGCATTATAATCGTCTATATTTTTTGCCAATACATTGCTCGTGCTTACTGACTATTTCAAGGAAAGTATCAATAGGTGTGTAAGTAACATGGAACATATAGAGATTTATAGTTTGTCACTTTGTTCATCTGAACTTAACGCTGCAAACATACATCACCATTCATACACATACATACTGCATGATACATTTATCATTACTCGATGCTAAACAAAGCTTCCCGTCACGTGAAGGGATAAAATATCCCGAATGTAACGCATTATATCTCAGTTACTCATTATATTGGCTGATACTTTGACCAATCGTATCGTGAGAACCTGTCACATAGGAAGGGCAAGGTGATGGGGCGTGGCCTAAATTTCTGAAGAGCACGTTTGGACACTCAAAGTGATAGGGTAGAGATTGGTTATTGGCTTTATCGTTGACCAATGGCTATGTTGTGTTTCAGCTGTATCAACTATCATGCAACAATTTGTGTATTGTAAACATAACATCAGTTACTGTAATGATGTATGAATGTATATATGCACATATATAAGACAAAGGGTCATGGGATGGGCGTCATTAAAGTTCCCGAATAGGACGTTTTGTATCTTAACTGTTCAATGTAGTCCCTGATTTGTTATCTATGACCAATCGTATCATGAGATACCTGTCGCATTGGAAATGACAGGTGATGGGGCGTGGGCTAAATTTCTGAAGAGTACGTTCGGTCACTAGACAGCTTGGATACAGATTGACTATTGGTTAGATCGTTGACCAATCGATATGCTAGATTTCGGCTTCATCACCTCTAGCTATCATGAAAAACTTTGTGTATCGTGAACATACATAATCGTAAGGATGCCTGAAATGTACACGCAGGACTAACAAATACTTTGACGAGTTTATTTTTTTCTAAGCGTTCAAAGCGCTACAGTCCGATTATTTTTACCCCGGATAACCCAATCCAATCATTGAGTAGAGATAGTATTTATTTGCGTATACTTTTTGCGCACACTACTTGTACATCAAACATAATGGCTTGCTGAACATTTCAATATAATCTGTACATTGTTATGAATAAATATCATAATTCAAGTACATGTATTATAGAATTCAAAAAAGTAAAACGATACTGATTTATTGTGATGTATACACTTGCAGTTGAATCTCAGCAAATATTTATGAAGATGGGCATACTTATATTTGTTTTGAAAGCAAACGAGGTTCAGAAGATTGACAATGGGCGTGACTCCACAAAACAGGTTGTCCAATGATGTAAGAGCGCATAAGTTTGTTTTACACTTGTCACAGGACAAAAGTTTACCTGGACATGCATTCGACTAGAGGCTGTTATTTTGAGGTTGAAAGAGGTGTTCATATATTTAGTGTTGTCTGATTGAATGATTATACGCATCAGTTCCGTAACTGATATATTCTCTTCCTTTTATTGACGATGGATCTGATACACGTGACCATTACATAGGATAAGATAATTACAGAGATCAAATACAAACGTTTCTTACACAATGCTTATGTAAATTGCATTGAAAAATCACATTTCAAATAAGCATGAAACAGCTTGAACAAAATACCCCAGTTACCTTTGTATGGTTTATGTGTACTATATATGTATATTATGAGTAGATGCAAGAGTTATCACTTCATATTCGATTATGTATTATTGTCAACTTTAAAAATCAATAGTCGCAAATGAATTAGGTCTAAATTAGTAGCTTGGTTTATTTCAAATCTACACGAACATGAGTGTAATATAATATTGCTATTTATGTCTACGATTCATTATATGAACTATTTCAATGAATGAATGAATTATTTAATTTAGAAGAAGGTTTTGTAACCTTGTCACCGTTAATTCAATCAATGTGCAAACATAGTATCTTAGTATTCACTCCCAATGACGAGTAACAAACACGTACCTCCTGAAACAACATCTGATAATCCCTTTTCTCGCAGACATGTGTTCATTTGCCTGTATAAGCCCCCGACATTGCAAGCAATTGTTGTCAAAACACATTAATAGTTCTTCTGATTAACACAGAAAGTAATCTCTCTCGTAAGAAAGGCTAATCTTTGATCATTACTGCTAAATGGATTGAAATTATAGGTAATGTACGAATATAAAATGTAAAACCCCCAATATGCGGCTCTCGCTGAATAAGAGGTGCTTTTTATTACCCCCAATACGCGGCTCTCGCTGTGAGAAGCTAATTAATTTGCCGCATATATGCGGCTCTCGGCCTTAATGAGTTAAAAGGTGAGGATCCTCCGTTTTGTATCCCTTGTGATGAAAGAATCACGGTCAAGCATGTCCTGCTTGACTGTGTTGATTTTGCCATCACAAGGGACAAATATTTCAATGTGAAAACTATAAAGGATTTTTTTTATAATGTTAATCATCATTTAATAATTGAATTTTTAAAGGAAATAGAATTGCTACATAAATTCTGAATATGTATTGTACATAGATAATATGTATTTTAATCATGGTATTGTCAAATAGCATCTGCGATCGTTAGTGGCTGTACCCTCAAAGGGGGTTGAAGTAGTGCAAAATTATTGTCCTCCCGAGAGGAGTCAATTTCAAAAAATTCAAAAATTTCAAAGTCAATTTTGCCCAGCCATACTTTTTAGTCGTAGTATTTTTGTTCTTTTAACTTCTGGCTAAATCTTCATATCATCGCCAGTGGCTGTAGGGATGGTGTAAATCCAACCAGGATCCATGCAGGTAGCGAAGGCACTGTAAGTCCCCATGGACCCTCGCATAGTGATCTACATTCAGCTGCTGGTGACGTATATAGCTCGTGTTTTACCTTGTCTTGTCCCAATAGTTATATCAGTTTTACCGTTCCACACTAGTGTTACCCGCAACTGTGATATTCTAGTCGTTTTACTGTCCTTTGATGACAGATTTCTATCATATAGCCATATCCCATTTCAATTTCAAATCTGTTCTCGTCACGATATGGCTGAAATATTGCCGATGTGACGTTAAATACTAACTCACTCTCTCACTATTTTTACAGCTGAAGCTAACGCCATACTAACAGCTCTTAAATATATTGAAAGACACCCTAAACATAAACAGTATATAATCTTTTCAGACTCTCTTTCTTGCCTTCAGGCTATTAAAAATATTTCTTGTAAACATCCACTTTTAATAGAAATTATTGAATTGTATAATAAACTTGCTACTGGCCAATGCGACATCGTATTCTGTTGGTTACCCAGCCACGTTGGCATTTCTGGTAACGCAATGGCCGATCTTGCTGCGAAGGTAGCACTCAACAAATCGGTGACACCACTTCTCGTTCCATACACTGATTACAAAGCTTGCATTAGATCTTATATCCGCGATCTGATGCAGAAGAAGTGAGACGCCCATGTAGGTACAAATAAATTACATGAAATAAAACCGTATATTGGTTACACCTACTTGGGTTGTCAGTCCAGATTTGAAGAGGTTATTTTAAGACGATGTCTCATTGGCCATAATAGATATACTCATGCATACCTTTTGAAAGGTGAGGATCCTCCATTTTGTATCCCTTGTGATGAGAGAGTTACGGTCAAGCATATCCTGTTTGACTGTGTTGAATTCTCCATCACAAGGGATAAGTATTTTACAGTTAAAACCATTAAGGATCTTTTTACCAGCGTTAGGTCTCATTTAATTATTGATTTTTTAAAAGAAATGTTTGGTTGAATTTTGAAATTATGTTGTGTAAATAGATGTATTTTATTTATTGGAAGTTTGGATTGGTAATTTGAATTGTTGGTGGCTGTACCCTCAAATGGGGTTGAAGTATTGTAAAATTATTGTCCTCCTGAGAGGGTGCACGTAAGTCCAAAAACATTCACAGTCAATTTAAACTTTCCACTGTTCTTAGTCGTAGTATATGTGTATTTTTAATTTTTGGCTAGATGTGTCTAAATTGCTAACAGCTGAGGGGATGATGTAAACCCAGCTAGGGTCCATGCAGGTAGCAAAGGCACTGTATGTCCCCATGCTCCCTAGTATGGTTATCTACCTTCAGTTGCTGGCAATCTATAGCCTGGTTTTATATTGTATTTTCCGAATAGTTATATTATTTTTAACTTTCCACACTAGTTTTAATCTCATTTGTGACATTCTAGTTGTCCTTCGCTGACAGGTTTTTATACTATATATGTATTTCATTTCAGTATTAAATGCTCTCGTCACAATATAGTTGAGACATTGTCGATGTGACGTTAAATATTAACTCACTCACTCACTCAGTTATATCACTAAAACACTCAGGTCCAAGTTTTGATTCACACATAGTTTGATTTAAAGACCAGTTAGCCTTTTAAAAGTTCCATCTCATAAACGATGGAGAATCAGATGGAGTAATTTCTGAGAGGATAGTTGGGAAGTGGTCACTTCCTCAAAGGCCATTATGAACAGGCCAATCAAATTCATTGAGGATGTTAGAATCTGCAAGAGATAAATCTAGAGAAGAAAAAGTGCCAGTTGCAGGGTGCATATAGGTGCTTGAATCATCATTAAATATGCATAGATCATTATTTGAAATGAAATCTTCAAGTATTTTGCATTTAGTATTAGTGTTAGTACTGCCCCATAGTGGGTTGTGACCGTTTAGGTCACCCATAATAACACATGGCTTCGGGAGTTGGTCATAGAGTGATTGAAGATCAGTCTGTTGTAGTTTTGACGAAGGCGGAATATACAGAGAGCATAGTGTAAATGCTACTCCCAGAGTCAGTCGCACAGCAACAGCTTGTAGATTAGTTTTAAGTGTAACAGGCCTGTGAATAACATCCCGTCGTATAAGGATAGTGGAACCTCCAGTGGCCCTATCAGCTGCAGGGGAAAAAAATAATACGGTTCAAACTGACGTGAACTAAAGTTATCTGTCTGTTTCAGATATGTCTCTTGCAGACAGAACACTGATGGTGCTAAATCCTGGATTAACAACTGTAGATTTGTTCGTAGTCCTCTACAGTTCCACTGCACGATATGCTGAGATGGACCTATCTTTTAGGTGGATTAATAGGGGATATACCCCATACCCTTTTCGAGGGCGACAAGCTATGTGCCCTAGAGTGGACGTTTTCAGACACGTCCATGTCCTCAAGGGATCCGTATCTGTTAAATAATCTGATTTTATCATCTGACCCCTTTGGGGCCCTGCCCCTTTGCGTTTTGAAAGAATCTGGTTTCGGTTTGGTTTTGCTTTTGAGAACTGATTGAACATTTCTCTTAGACAGAATCATTTGAGATGCCTGAGAAGATGTATCAGAAGCAGAAGATGGTTCTGATTGGGTTTGGGGCGTGTCAGGACGTTGGTTCCACAGTTTGTGTAGATATTACAGGCGGTAACATCGTAGGAGATTCGGTTTTAAGCCAAGTCAAGTTCGTTTGACAGCTATCAGATGACATGGTTACTGTGGGGGGTTTATCCGAGGTTGTTTTTGCAATGGAAGCATATACGTTTCCTTAATCTCAGAACCTAAGACAATCTTTTTTGCATCAGAGAAACTAATGTTTTGAGTACATTTGATCTTGTTGATCTCCATATGCTGTTTCCAAACTAGACAAGCTTTGGAAAAAAGATGAGTGAGCACCCGAGAAGTTGTTACATTTCATAAAGGTACTCTTGCAATCTTCTGTTGTATGTGTCTTCTCACTACAGTGAGCACATACAACTGACAATGTACAAGTACTAACACCATGACCAAATTTCTGGCATTTGAAACACCTCAAGGGATTTGGTATGTATGTGTCAACGGTCATTTTACAATATCCTGCCTTTATTGATCTGGGAGCATTAGGAGAAGGGAAAAAACCGGTAAGCATACGTCTGAACGGTTTCGTGGTTTTTTGGGTGATGTAAAACGCTTGACGTAAATGACTCCTTGGTCTTTCATTTCCGAAACAATATCAAGTTCGGACATGTCAGCGATCAATCGTGTGTTATCTTTAGTCTCCATTTCTGAAAAAAGTGGCCAGTAGTCAATTGATTTTGGATGAGTGTGGTCATCATGATCAGGGTCAGTGTCGAGAGGACGTTTTGTTTTCTTTACGGGAGTTTCGTAATCCATGTTTAGTGTTTTAAGATTCATCATCCGAGCTCCCCACCCTCCAAGGAGTATCATGAACACAATGCTAAACGCAAGTGGGTCTCCAACTGGCAGCACCAAGGATACTCGGATGATATACTCCAGCAGAAAAACCCAAAGATTAATTCTTCCACCAGATTGGCCCATGAGCCACCGCCTTCTGGGCATAAGACTCTAGGCAAGGTTCATGTAATCAAAAATCAAGTCCAATAATATTCTATGAACAAAAGGAGCCAAGACTAAAATGTAAACAATTCCAAATAAAATTCTGTGCAATGACATAAAATCCATGTACAGGGCTTGGCATGACCAGCCAATTGGTTGAACCGGGCCCATTCAACCATTCGTCTAGGTGAAGACAGGGCCGAAGTGGTGTGCTGAGCAATAGGAACACTGGTCCTGCTCCCATTGCCCTCAACCACCGGGATCCCCTCCTCCACCAACACAGGGCAAACGGGTTGGTGGACCAAATATCCCCCAGGGTCCACTACGGGGGTGTCGGCGAGCTCTTAGCATTACACAGCACCCACCACGAGGAGATGGCTCGCCACGGGTCCCAAAATCGGACGATAATTAGATGGATCCGTATGATCACGTCCAGGTTTAGGTATAGGTGTCACGCCATGAAGGAGGAAGGTTACCCTATGTAGAACTATCATCAAAATTATTTAGGAGAGTTTCCAGACAGGATTCTGGTAAATGTTTCAGGAGTTGATAATGTATGTTATCAGCTCCTGTAGGAGTGTCATGAGCTTGATCAAGAGCAGTATGGAGTTCATGAATAGAAAACGTTTCATTATAATCTTCCCCATTATCAGAATTGAAATTAATAGTTGTTTTTGATATTGCTGAAATTTAGGTATATAATTAGAAGAGGAAGAATGTTTAGCGAGAGTTTCACCCAGTGTGTTCACAATATCTGATTTATCAGTAAGTACTTGCTCTCCATATTTAAGATGATGGACAGAAGATTTAGTACCTTTACCTTTAATTTTCTGGACCATATTCCATACCTTGGACATGGGTGTCCGAGAATTTATTTTCGATACATAATGTTTCCAAGATTGGCGTTTGTTCTGTTTAAAAGTACGCCGCATTTAAAGCATTTAAAGTGTTAAATTCATTTAAATCATGCACCATATGATGGCGAGGGAAATAATGTTCTGCTTTTTTCCTTGCCTCCCTTGCTTGTTAGCATTCATCGCTGAACCATGGTTTTCTTAGGTGTGGAACTACAGAGGCCTTTGGTATACATTCATAAGCTATAAATTTTAGTTCATCAGAAAACCTTTTGATAGCGTCAGCAGCATCAATAAAATATTCAGGTTGAAGCCTGGCAGCACACAACGTTTCATATAAATTCCAGTTAGCCTTTTTAAAATTCCATCTTGATGGTGTTACAGATTTTAGTATAGTAGGAAAATGATCACTTCCAGAGGTCATTGTGGACTGACCATTCAAATTCATTTAGTGAGTTGGAGTCAGTTAATGACAAATCAAGACCTGTATATGTTCCTGTGCCAGGATGTAAATATGTATTTGTACCATCATTATATATACATAAATTATTATTCAAAATGAAATCCTCCAGAAGCTGACCTTTTGTATTCGTGGCTACACCACCTCAGAGTAGGTTGTGCCCATTTAGATCACCCTTGAGTGCACATGGTTTGGGCAATTGATCGTAGGGAGTTTGTAGATCAGCCTGCAAAAGAGTTGATGAAGGTGGAATCTACAATGAACATAAGTGAGCGTAATGTTCAAAGTCATTCGCACAGCAACTGCTTGAAGATTAGTTTTGAGTTTAACAGGACTGTGAATAAAATCAAGTCTTACAAGAATTGAAGATCCTCCAGTGGCTCTATCACCAGGTGGGGAAAAGCGATGATATGCATTATATTGACGTACGTTAAAAGTATTTGTCTGCTTTAGATACGTTGCTTGCAAGCAGAATGTTGATGGTGTGAAGTCTTGGACTAACAGATGAAGCTCGTTAAGATTAGTCGTTAGGCCCCTGCAATTCCACTGAATAATATATGAAGAAACTATTTCTTGGGGGAATTTATTGGGGATCTACCCCTTGATTTCCTTGAGGGCGATAAGCTATGTGCCCTAAATTGGATGTTTTCGGACACATCTATGTCCTCTAAGGATGCAAACTTATTAAAAAGTTTGACGGTGTCATTTGAACCTTTGGAGGTTCTGCTACTTTGACAATTTTGTATGTCATTTTTTATTTTGATTTTATTTTTGGTAATATATTTCCCATTATTTTGTGATTGAGGCTTAGACATAGGCTGTGATGATGAGGACGATTGTTCTTGAGAAGATGACCGTGATTGAAATGGAGCAAGTGTTTTTGGAAGTGATTTAGCGGTCTGGGTCGACTGGTTCGGTGTGTATATTTCAGGTTTCTCTGTATCCACCCATGTCAGATCAGTTTGGCACTCCATTGATGAAGTGGATGCAGTTGCTTTGTGGCTTTGTGGTAGTCTCGTAACTGAGGCATAAGAAGCGGTCTGGTCTGTTGGGGAAAGAACAAGTTTCTTGGCATCAGCAAAACTAATATTTTGCGTGAATTTAATTTTGTTTATTTCCATTTGTTGAATCCAGATGGGACATTGTTTCGAGAAAGATGAATGTGTCCCAGAGCAGTTTGCACATTTTTAATTGCAATCCTCAGTAACATTAGTTTTCTCACTGCAATGAGCGCATGTTACCGAGTTATTACAGGTAGTGACACCGTGTCCATACTTTTGACAGTTGAAACAGTGAGTGAGTGAGTGAGTTAACATTAACGTCACATCGGCAGTATTGCAGCCATATCGTGACGAGAGCATTCTTAACAAAGGAATCTATGTATATGATAAAAACCTGTCGACAAAGGACAGTAAAACAACTAGAATATCACAATAAGAAATAAAACTAGCGTGAAAAGTTAAAACTAATATTCCTATTCAGACAATACAATATAAAAACAGGCTATATAGATCACCAACAACTGAAGGTAGATCACCATACTAGGGGCCATGGGGACTTACAGTACTTCTGCTACCTGCATGGTCCCTAGCTGGATTTACATCATCCCCTCAGTTGATGGTGATTGTAAGCAAGATTAGCCACAAATTAAAATGACATATTCTACGGCTAAGACAAAATGGAAGATCAAATTTGACTTCAAATGTTTTGGGACTTACGTATCCTCTCAGGAGGACAATAATTTTACAGTGCTTTACCACCCCCCACCCCCACCCCCCTCGAGGATACAGCCACTAACACTCTAAGTTACTAATTCAAACTTCCAAGCATAAAATATTCATCTATTTACAATTCATTTAGCAAATCTAATTCTTTTAAAAATGCAATAATTAAATGAGAGCTAACAGAATTAAAAAGATCCTTCAAAGTTCCTGAATTAAAATATTTATCCCTTGTGATGGAGTATTCAACACAGTCAAGCAGGACATGCTTGACTGTGATTCTTTCATCACAAGGGATACAAAACGGAGGATCTTCACCTTTTAATAAATACTCGTGAGTATACCTCGTATGGCCAATGCGACATCGTCGCATACTGACCTCTTCAAATCTGGACTGACAACCCAAGTAAGTATAACCGATATAAGGTTTTATTTCATGTAATTTATTTATACCCACTTGGGTGTCCCACTTCTTCTGCATCAGATCACGGATATAAGATCTTATTGCAGCTTTATAATCTGAGTATGGAATAAGAAGTGGTGTCACAGATTTGCTGAGTGCTGCTTTAGCAGCAAGATCGGCCATTGTGTTACCAGAAATGCCAACGTGACTAGGTAACCAGCAAAGAACAATGTCGCACTGGCCAGTAGCAAGATTATTGTACAATTCAATAATTTCTATCAAAAGTGGATGTTTACAAGAAATATTTTTAATAGCCTGAAGGCAAGAGAGAGAGTCGGAATAGATTATATACTGTTTATGTTTACGGTGTCTTTGAATATGTTGAAGAGCAGTTAATATGGCGTTTGCTTCTGCAGTAAAAATAGAGCTGTTATCGGGAAGTCTAGAAGATATTGTTCTCGATCCAATGACAGTGGCACAAGCTACTGCACCACCGTCCTTGGATCCATCAGTAAATAAGGGTTTGTAATTGCTATATTTATGTTTTAATTGATTATATTCTTG
Source organism: Haliotis asinina (assembly GCF_037392515.1). NCBI lineage: Eukaryota > Metazoa > Mollusca > Gastropoda > Lepetellida > Haliotidae > Haliotis > Haliotis asinina. The sequence continues at coordinate 23,870,804 of NC_090292.1, forward strand.
TTTATATTGTAATTCATTAGTTTCTGATTTTTTAAATGAAGTTAATGTTAGGTCAACTTGTGGCCTAACCAACTGCCAAGGAGGAGAAGAAAGGAGACGGGAGGGAGCTATGTTTTCCAACTCAATTCTGGCCGAAGAAAGAAAGGGTTTAATTCTGTGTCCTAGAGGTGGAACAAGAGAAGACCTCTTGTCATACAAATTTTCATAAAGCGGATTGAACACACAGTCATAGGCTGGGTTAGATTTATTAGAATATAGTTTAGTAATGTATTGTAAAGACAATTTTCTACGGCGTTGTGAAAGAGATGATTCATCAGCCTCATCATAGAGACTGGCAACAGGTGAGGTTCTAAAAGATCCAAGACAAAGTCTTAGACCTTGGTGATGGACAGAATCTAATAGTTTGAGGTTGCTTTTACAGGCTCCACCATACACAATGGAGCCATAATCAAGTTTAGATCGTACCAATGATCTGTATAAGTGAAGGAGGGTAACTTGACCCCCTCCCCACTTTGAATTTGAAACAATCTTTAACAAATCTAGTGCCTTCAGACATTTAGCTTTAAGGGATTTAATGTGTGGCAAGAAGGTTAAATGAGAATCGAAAATTAAACCCAGGAACTTGGCCTCCTTTACATCCTTGATGGGAGTGCCATTTAAAGATAGTTCAGGGTCCTTATGCGGCTTATATTTTCTACAAAAATGTATGCAATTAGTTTTGGATTTAGAAAATTTGAAGCCATTTTCAAGACACCATTTATTTATTTTGTTCAAACATAACTGCAGTTGTCTTTCAATAGTGTGCATATTTTCACCACGACAAGAAATATTAAAATCATCCACAAATAATGATCCATCAATTGAATCATTTAAAACCTTGGATAAACTGTTGGTCTTAATACTAAACAAAGTGACAGACAAAATACTGCCTTGAGGGACACCCTGATCCTGATTATAATGATCAGACAGGGTAGAACCTACTCGGACTTGAAATTGCCTGTCTTTTAAAAACTCTGATATAAAAAGAGGCAAACGACCTCTCAATCCAAATTCATGTAAATCCCTCAAAATACCATGCTTCCAGGTCGTATCATAAGCTTTCTCAAGATCAAAGAAAATTGATGCAGCATGTTGTTTATTTACGATTGCATTTTTCACGAAGGATTCTAAGCGTACCAAATGATCAATGGTACTGCGATTTTTCCTGAAACCACACTGAATATTTGTAATGAGATTATTGGTTTCAAGATACCAAACTAATCTATTATTCACCATACGTTCCATGGTTTTACAGACACAGCTAGTGAGAGATATCGGTCTGTAATTCGACGGATCTGTATGATCCCTGCCACGTTTTGGTATTGGGACTACAATGGCATTACGCCACGAAGGAGGAAATGCTCCAGACGTCCATATTTTGTCAAATATATCTAAAAGTGTGACCAGACATGGTTCAGGCAAATGTTTCAGTAGCTGATAATGAATATTGTCATCGCCTGCTGCAGTGTCATGAGCTTGGTCAAGAGCTGTATATAACTCATGTAATGAGAAAACTTCATTATAATCTTCACCATTATTTGATTCGAAATTAAGTTTTTTCTTTTCCTGTTGTTTCTGATATCTCTGAAACTCAGGGACATAATTTGCCGATGAAGAATTTTTGGCAAGTGTTTCGCCAATTTTATTTGCAATATGAGACTTGTCAGTAATTAAATTATCACCATCTTTGAGATGGTGAACTGAAGATTTAGAACCTTTAATTCTTTGAACCATGTTCCATACCTTGGACATTGGCGTGCGCGAATTAATCCTGGAAACGTAGTTCCTCCAAGATTGCCGTTTGTTGTGTTTGAAGGTACGACGGGCTTTCGCATTGAGGATTTTAAACTTATTCAAGTTGTGGACAGTTGGATGATAGCGGAAATAGTTTTCCGCCTTTTTCCTCGCTTTTCTGGCTTGCCTACAATCGGAATTGAACCATGGTTTCCGTACATGTGGAGCAGTAGAAGACCTAGGTATACACTCATCAGCTATTTCATTTAAAGTGTCAGAAAAAAGCCGAATAGGATCAGTTACTTCACTGAAACACTGCGGCCGTAGTTTAGATGTGCATAACGTTTCAAATAACGACCAGTCTGCCTTGGAAAAATTCCATCTTGTATAAGATGGAGAATCAGATGGATTAGTTGCTGTTAAGATAGTTGGAAAGTGGTCACTTCCACAGAGATCATTGTGGACTGACCACTCAAATTCATTTAGTAGAGAAGGGTCTACAAGAGACAGATCCAGAGAAGAGTAGGTGCCAGTTGCAGGTTGCAGATAAGTGCTTGAATCATCATTGTATATACACAAGTCATTATTGGCTATAAAATCTTCCAGTATTTTACCTTTAGAGTTTGTGTTTGTACCACCCCAAATCGGGTTATGTCCATTGAGATCACCCATTAAAATACAAGGTTTAGGAAGTTGGTCATAGAGAGCTTGAAGATCAGACTGCTGGAGTGCTGAAGAAGGTGAAATATATAAAGAGCATAGTGTAAAGGTAACGTGAAGAGTTAGTCTCACTGCAACAGCTTGGAGACTAGTTGTGAGTGTTACAGGACTATGGATAACATCCTGTTTTACAAGAATTGAAGACCCTCCAGTGGCCCTATCACCTGGAGGTGAAAAACAATTATATGAAGTGAACTGACGTAGATCAAAAGCGTCTGTCTCCTTCAGATAGGTTTCCTGGAGACAGAAAGCGGATGGTGTAAAATCCTGGACAAGTAGCTGTAACTCGTTGAAATTGGTCCTTAGGCCTCTACAGTTCCACTGTACAATATTTTTGCAATGGATTATCGTTTGGGCGGGTTGATTGGGGATCTACCCCGTACTTTTTTTGAGGGCGACAAGCTGTGTGCCCTTGATTGGACGTTTTCGGACACGTCCATGTCCTCAAGTGATCCGTATTTATTATAAAGCTTAATTCTGTTTTCAGACCCTTTTGGGGCTCTGCCACTTTGCTTTTTTGAAGAAGCAGGCATAGGTGTAGTTTTTCCTTTAGGAATTTGTTGGACATTTGACAAAGATTGAGACCTTGCAGGTGGCTGTGATGATGAATCCGAAGCTGGCCCTGATTGACTTTTCGACATGCGAGGAAGTAGCTCAGCGGTCTGAGTGGAAATAGCGGGTGAAAAAACCTCTGGGGAATCAGTGTGCACCCACGTCAAGTTTGTTTGAGCATCTGAAGAAGACGTAGAAGCCTTAGAGGATGGTTCAGATGATGGTTTTGTTTTAGAAGCATATGTTTCTTGTGGATCGCATCTTTGAACAAGTTGTTTCGCTTCGGCAAAGCTGATATTTTGAGTAAATTTTAGTTTGTTTATTTCCATCTGGTACTTCCAAATCGGACACTCTTTTGAGAAAGACGAATGGTCTCCTGAACAATTGGTGCATTTCTTGTAATTACTGTCACAATCTTCTGTTGTGTGGGTCTTCTCACCGCAGTGAGCACACACAACAGACAATGTGCAGGAATTTACACCGTGACCATACTTTTGACACTTGAAACATCTGAGTGGATTAGGAATAAACGTTTCCACTTTGATGTGACAGTAGCCGGCCTTTATTGATTTTGGAGCCGTTGGAGTGGAAAATGAAAATAAATAGGTGTTAGTTTGTTGGATCTGGTTGTTTCTTCGGGTTGTGAAACGTTTCACAAATAACACACCTTGGTCCTTCATCTCTGCAGCAATGTCAACTTCCAGCATATCCGCAAATAGTCTATCACGGTCTCTCATAATACCCTTACTAGTGTTAAGAGTACGGTGAGGAGAGACTGACACTGGAATGCCTACAAATGATTTTGTTGAAAGGAGATTGGTTGCCTGTTGCCTCGTATTACACTCAACAAGCAAAGAACCTGTTCGTAGACGTCTAACGTTTCTAACATCACCTGCAATGCCCTGTATGCCTTTTGATACCGCAAAAGGGTTCAGCTTTAACGGAGTGTTGTCAGTGGTCTCAATTACAATAAACCGTGGCCAGTAGTCAATGGATGTGGACAGTCCTTGGTCTTCAACATCAGGATCAGTAGTATCAAGAGGACGTTTTGTTTTTTTGAGGGGAGTTTCGTAAGCCATGGTAAGTTTATATTGTTTCATCATCCGAGCTCCCCACCCGCCACGGATTATCACAAGGACAATGCTAAAAGCAGGCGGGTTTCCTGCCTGCAGCACCAAGGATACCCGGATGGTATACTCAAGCAGAATAACACAAAAGTATTTATTCCACTTGATTGGCCCATGAGCCACTGCCTTCTGGACATAGGACTCTAGGCAAGTTACGAAATTTGAATTGTACAATCGAAATACAAATGAATCATCATGAAGCCAAGACAAAAAATTACATATTTTCTCAAATTTGTGAACAACATTTACATGTACAGGGCTTAGCATGATTGGAAGTTAAATTAGTAACTGAGATTGTTAGTGGCTGTGTCCTGGAGGGGGGTTGAAGTATTGTAAAATTACTGTCCTCCTGAGAGGGAACATAAGTCCCAAAACATTTGAAGTCATATTTAATCTTCCTTATTTAATCCGTGGTATTTCTGTCATTTTAATCTGTGGCTAATCTTGCAAAGAGACGCCAGCAGCTGACGGATGGTATAAATCCAGCTAGGGACCATGCAGGTAGCAGAAGTACTGTAAGTCCCCAAGGTCTGTAGTATGGTGATCTACCTTCAGTTGTTGGTTATGTATAGCCTGCACATGTATATTTACACATATCCTGGTCTTACTCCCATTTCCTTCAACCACCAGGATCCCCTCCTCCACCAACACAGGGCCGCAACCCACGGCAAACGGGTTGGTGGACCAAATATCCCCCCGTGTCAACAACGATGTGAAGAGCTCTCAGCGTTACCCAGCACCCACCATGAGGAAGTGACCTTTCACGGGTGCCTTCACCACAAGAAAAAGAAGTATGTAACATGAGCTTAAAATGAATTAAATTTAATTGAAATGGGAAACCAAAACCGAAACTTCACCCTGAAGCAATTCTTGCATCTTTACTCTCGGTCACGACCTAAGATTGTTACTCACTTTTATTTACAATCAGATAATGTTAGTTCACGATTGTCACACCCATACATAATTTAGGGATGTGTCCGAAACCTGGGTCTATTTTCTCCAATCTCCACGATAGCTGCCAATATTAAAAGAGCACTAAAATCCACCCAGATTGGTTGCTGATTACCAAAAATCTTGACATGTTGCAACATGTGAGATCTATTCGGACTATTGCTAATATTTTCAGGATATCAAACAAGCATGGTTTATGTTTGGCTGTAAAATATATGATTCATCATCCAATCAATAAAAATGTTACAGTATTGATCAGTCACGTGATGTTATTTTGTCAACATCGTCCTTTGAAAATCCGAACTCTACTTAAACAGTTCCCATTCCTATCTACTTTTACCGCAGAAGCTACTGCACTATACGCCGATGGCACAATATTGGTAAAAGCGCCACTCATCAAACTCACTCACTTGGAATCATTAGGCTACCACACAACCTCTTGTTTATTGTGAAGATGACATCCCGAGTTCACCAAGCCACTGCCCGATATGTCCTTGATGAAACCATTTTCCTACAAATCTCTGAAGCAACGGTTTACAAAAAACTGAAATTCACAGAATACATCCACATATGACCATGCGCATACATAATTAATATTGAGTGGGTGATTTAATATTTACCGAGTGAGTGCGTTTATATTTATCGTCACATCGGTAATATTGCAGCCATGTTGTATCAAGACCGATGAATTATAAAAATGCAAATGACTTAATAGCACATACTTTGTAAAGACCTGTCAACGAAGGACAGTAAAACTACGTACAATGCCACAGAGCATAACGTTAAAACAAATATCACTATTTAGACAATACAATATAAAAACAGACTATAGATCGCCAACAACAGAAGGTAGATGGCATAATACCACACTGGGGACAATGGGCACATACAGTACCTTTGCTACCTACATGGACCCTAGTTGGATTTACACCATCCCTTCAGCTGCTGGCGATTGTACGAAAAGTTAGCCAAAATCAAAAGAACATCAATACTACGATTAAAAACCTGGTAGACTTAAATTTACTGTGAATGTTTGTGGACTGACGTACCCTCTCAGGCGGACAATAATTTTACAATACTTCAACCCCCTTTGAGGGTACGGTACAGCCACTAACAAATCAAGTTACTAATTCAAACTACCAATCATTAAAATACGTCTATTTACAGAAACATACTATTCAAAATTCAACCAACAAATCAATTTCTTTTAAAAAACCTTTAATTAAATGAGAATTAACGCTGGTAAAAAGATCCTTAACGGTTTTGACATTGAAATATTGATCCCTTATGATGGAGAATTCAACACAGTCAAGCAGGATATGCTTGACCGTGATTCTTTCATCACAAGGGATACAAAATGGAGGATCCTCACCTTTCAAAAGGTATTTATGCGTATATCTGGTGTGACCAATACGACATCGTCGCATAATGACCTCTTCAAATCTGGACTGACAGCTCAAGTAGGTGTAACCAATATACGGTTTTATTTCATGTAATTTATTTATACCTACTTGGGTGTCCCACTTCTTTTGCATCAGATCACGTATATAAGTTCTAATATTCGCTTTGTAATCTGAGTATGGAATAAGAAGTGGTGTCACAGATTTGTTGAGTGCTGCCTTGGCAGCAAGATCGGCCATTGTGTTCCCTGAAATGACTACATGGCTGGGTAACCAACATAAGACGATGTCGCATTGGCCAGTAGCAAGATTATTATACAATTCAATAAATTCAATTAAAAGTTCACGTTTAGGGTGCCTTTGAATATATTTAAGAGCTGTTAATATGGCGTTAGCTTCGGCTGTAAAAATAGAGCTGTTATTTGGTAATCTAGAAGATATTGTTCTGGATCCAATGACAGTAGCACAAGCAACTGCGCCACCGTCCTTGGACCCATCTGTAAATAAGGATTTATAGTTGTTATATTTATGTTTCAATTGATTATATTCTTGTTTATACTGTAATTCATTCGTTTCTGATGTGGTTAATGTTAGGTCAACCTGTGGTCGAACCAATTGCCAAGGAGGAGAAGAAAGAAGACGGGAAGGAGCTATATATTCCAGCTCAATGCCGGCTGAAGAAAGAAATGGTTTAATTCTTAAACCAAGAGGCGGAACAAGAGAAGATTTCTTTTTGTATACATCCTCATACAGAGAACTGAAAACACAGTTATATGCAGGGTTTGACTCACTAGAATATAATTTTGTTACATACTGTAAAGCTAGTTTTACACGTCGCTGCTCAAGAGATGGCTCATCAGCCTCAACGTACAGGCTGTCAACAGGTGAAGTTCGAAATGAGCCAAGACAAAGTCTTAGACCTTGGTGATGAACAGAATCTAAAAGTTTTAGGTTGCTTCTACAGGCTCCACCATACACAATGGAGCCATAATCAAGCTTTGATCGGATCAGTGATCGATAGAGCTGCAGGAGGGTAGCTTGATCCCCTCCCCACCTAGAATTTGAAACGACTTTCAACAAGTCAAGTGCCTTCAGGCATTTAGTTTTGAGGGATTTGATATGTGGTAGAAACGTTAAATGCGAGTCAAAAATTATTCCCAAGAACTTGACCTCCTTTACAACTTTTATGGGAGATCCACTTAGAAACAGTTCAGGATCTTTATGCGGTTTATATTTTCGATAAAAGTGTATACAATTAGTTTTGGATTTAGAAAATTTAAAGCCGTTTTCAAGACATCATTTATTTATTTTATTTAAGCACAGCTGCAGTTGCCGTTCAATAGTATGCATATTTTTACCACGACAAGAAATATTAAAATCATCCACAAATAACGATCCATCAATTGAATCGTTTAAAACTTTTAATAAACTATTTATCTTGATGCTAAAAAGTGTGACTGACAGAATACTGCCTTGTGGAACACCCTGATCCTGATTGTAATGATCAGACAGGGTAGAACCCACTCGAACTTGAAACTGTCTGTTATGCAAAAAGTTGGCAATAAATTGAGGCAAACGACCTCGCAAGCCGAAGTCATGTAAGTCTCTTAAAATACCATATTTCCAGGTTGTGTCATAAGCCTTCTCAAGATCAAAAAAGATAGACACAGCATGTTGTTTATTAATCAGTGCATTTTTAACAAATGATTCCAGTCGCACTAAGTGATAGACAGTACTTCTGTTTTTACGGAAACCACACTGTATATCAGTTATAAGGTTATTTGTTTCCAAGTACCAAACAAGTCGATTATTTATCATGCGTTCCATGGTCTTGCAAACACAGCTAGTTAACGAAATCGGACGATAATTGGATGGATCGGTATGATCACGTCCAGGTTTAGGTATGGGTACTACTATGGCGTCACGCCATGATGAAGGAAAGTTACCCGATGTCCAAATATCATCAAAAATATTTAGGAGAGTTTCTAGGCAGGATTCTGGTAAGTGCTTCAGAAGTTGATAATGTATGTTATCAGCTCCTGTAGCAGTATCATGAGCTTGATCAAGAGCAGTATGGAGCTCATGAACAGAAAAAGTTTCATTATAATCTTCCCCATTATCTCAGTTGAAATTAATAGTTTTCTTTTCTTGTTGTTTTTGATACTGCTGGAATTTAGGTACATAATTAGAAGAGGAGGAGTGTTTAGCAAGGGTTTCACCCAGTCTATTTGCGATATCTGATTTATCGGTAAGTACTTGATCTCCATGTTTAAGATGATTGACAGTAGATTTAGTACCTTTACCTTTAATTTTCTGGACCATATTCCATACCTTGGACATAGGTGTCCGAGAAGTTATTTTAGATACATAATTTTGCCAAGATTGGCGTTTGTTCTGTTTATAAGTACGCCGCGCTTTAGCCTTTAACATTTTAAATTTATTCAAATTATGCACCATAGGATGGCGAGGGAAATAATGTTCTGCTTTTTTCCTTGCCTTGCTAGCTTGTTTGCAGTCATCGTTGAACTATGGTTTTCTTACGTGTGGAACTGCAGAGGACTTTGGTATACATTCATCGGCTATGGAGTTCAATTCATCAGAAAAACATTTAATAGCATCAGGAACGTCAATAAAACGTTCAGGTTTAAGCTTTTCAGCACACAGTGTTTCATATAAAGTCCAGTTAGCCTTTTTAAAATTCCGTCTTGATGATGGAGGAACATCGGATGGAGTTACAGCTTTTAATATAGTAGGAAAATGGTCACTTCCACAGAGGTCATCGTGGACTGACCATTCGAATTCATTAAGTAGTTCTGAATTTGTGAGTGACAGGTCACGAGCAGAATAGGTCCCTGTCCCAGGGTGTAAATACGTATTGGAGCCATCATTATAAATACATAAATCGTTGTCAGAACAAAAGTCCTCCAACAATTTACCTTTAGTGTTTATATTTACACTACCCCAGAGAGGGTTGTGCCCATTTAAATCTCCCATTATAATACAGGGCTTCGGGAGTTGGTCGTAGAGAGCTTGCAGATCAGTTTTGGCAAACGTCGAAGACGGCGAAATATACAGCGAGCATAGCGTAAATGCTGCATGTAAAGTAATTCTCACAGCAACAACCTGCATATTAATATTAAGTGATACAGGGCTTTGAATAACGTTTTGTCTGACTAGAACGGATGACCCGCCAGTGGCCCTATCACCCGGAGGTGCAAAAGAATGATATGCATTAAAATGACGAAGGTCAAATGTATCTGTTTGTTTTAAATATGTCTCTTGGAGACATATCGCTGAAGGTGTAAACTCTTGGACTAATAGCTGTAATTCATGTAAATTAGTCCTCAATCCTCTGCAGTTCCACTGTACAATATTACTGGAATAAACTATCTTTTAGGGGGATTTATTGGGGATCTACCCCGCACTCTTTTGGAGGGCGACAAGCTATGTGCCCTAGAATGGACGTTTTCAGAAACGTCCATGTCTTCAAGAGACCCATATTTATTAAGCAATTGAATTTTATTTTGTGACCCTTTAGGAGCTCTGCCTCTTTGTTGTTTTGAAGCATCAGGCTTAGGCTTAGATTTACCTTTAGCAGTTTGTTGTCTATCGGCTGAAGATTGAGATTCAGTGCGTGACTGCGAAGATGATTTATGATCAGAAGAAGACTTTGAAGTTCCAGGAAGTGATTCCTCAGTCTGGGATGACATAGCTGGGTATAGAAGTTGTGGAGAGTCGCTGTTGACCCAAGTCAAGGTAGTTTGGCAGCTTGTAGATGATTTTGTTATTTTAGGGCTACGCACAGATGCGTTTGCTACTGTAGCATAACTTTCTGTAAGGTCAGATCTCTTCACCAGTTTTTTTGCTTCAGAAAAAGAGATATTTTGTGTATACTTTATTCTGTTTATTTCCATTTGCTCTCTCCAGATTGGACACTGTTTCGATGAAGATGAATGGTCGCCTGAGCAGTTGGTGCATTTGTTAAAATCACTGTCACAATCTTCTGTTGTGTGTGTCTTCTCACCACAGTGAGCACACACAACAATGTACAGGTAGATACACCGTGTCCATATTTCTGGCATTTAAAACACCTTAGAGGGTTGGGGATGTATGTCTCAACTTGGATGTTACAGTAACCTGCCTTCACTGACTTGGGAGCATTTGGAGAAGAAAAGGAAAACATATAGGTATTTGTTTGGATTGTTTCATTACTTTTCCGTGTTGAAAAACACTTTACATAAAGCACACCCTGATCTTTCATTCCGGATGCTGTCAAGTTCTGACATATCAGCAAGCAACCGATCACGATCTCTGACAATACCTTTTCTTGTGTTCAGGGTCTTGTGAGCAGAGACCGTGACCGGAATGCCCACAAAAGAATCAATACCCATCAGATTGGTTGCTTGCTGCTTTTTCCCACACTCAACGAGCAGGGCACCCGAACCTAAGCGTCTAAGATTCTTCACATCTCCAGCAATACCTTGAATACCCTTAGATACTGCAAAAGGGTTCAATTTTAATGGTGTCTTGTCAGGAGTTTCAATTACAAGGAAACGTGGCCAGTACTCAATCGATAAAGACGGTCTATGGTCAGTATCAACAGGATCAATTTCAAGTTGACGTTTTGATTTCTTGGGGGGGGGGGGATTTCATAAGCCATGGGTAATGTAAATTGGTTCATCATCCGAGCTCCCCACCCACCACGGAGTATCACAAAGGACAATGCTAAAGCAAGCGGGCCTCCAGCTTGCAACACCAAGGATACTCGGATGATATACTCAAGTAGAATAATCATAAAGTAATTACTCTACCAGATTGGCCCATGAGCCACCGCCTTCTGGGCATACGACTCTAGGCAAATTACAAAACAACATAATTCAAAATCAAAGATGTTTCAGAAGCCAATAAATCCAAGACCAAAATTTCAATTTCAAATCATATTTGTGCAATGATATATTTATAATCTATGCACAGGGCTTGGCATGACCAGCCGATTGGTTGAACCGGGCCCATTCAACCTCCCGTCTAGGTGAAGTAAGGGTCGAAGGGGTGTGTTGAGCAAAAGGAACGCAGTCACAGGTCCCCAGTGCCCTCAACCCCCAGACTTCCGTCCTCCACCGACACAGGGCCGCAACCCACGGCAAACGGGTTGGTGGACCAAATATCCCCCCGGGTCCACTATGGGGGTGTCGGCGAGCTCTTGGCGTTACCCAGCACCCACCACGAGGAGGTGGCTCGCCACAGGTGCCGAAAACAGATATGTGTTAGTTTTAAGGGTTTCATTGTTTTTACGAGTTGAAAAACGTTTCACATAGAGTACACCCTGATCTCTCATCTCAGACGCGATGTCTAATTCCGACATGTCAGAGAATAATCGATCATGGTCTCTTACAATTCCTTTACTCGTGTTGAGTGTTTTGTGGCTGTGATGGTGACGGGAATGCCAACAAATGTTTTGGTGTTCAACAGATTGATTGATTGCTGCTTTTTGGCACACTCAACCAACAATGCACCAGACCGTAATTTTCTGATAGTCTTTACATCTCCAGCAATGCCTTGGATTCCCTTAGACACGGCAAAAGGGTTTAATTTAAATGGAGTGTTATCTTCAGTCTCAATAACTAGAAAACGTGGCCAGTAATCGATCGGTTTGGGCAGTCTGAGGTCATTGTCAACAAGATCTACTTCAAGCTGACGTTTGGTTTTCTTCAGAGGAGTTTCATAAGCCATGGTTATTTGTTATTAAAATTCATCATCCGAGCTGCCCACCCACCAACAAGTGGGTCTCCAACTTGCAGCACCAAGGATACTCAGATGATATACTCCAGCAGAGGAAATATAAATAATTAGTCCACCAGATTAGCCCATGAGCCACCGCCTTCTGGACATAAGACTCTAGGCAAAGATCACAACACCATAATTCAAAATGAGTAAAGTTTTGGATGAACAATAGAGTCAAGACCGAAATAAACCAAGTCCAAATATAAAATTTGTGCGATGAAATGGATACAAATCATGTACAGGGCTTGGCGTGACCAGCCGATTGGTTGAACCGGGCCCATTCAACCACCCGTCTAGGTGAAGTAAGGGCCGAAGTGGTGTGTTGAGCTATATCAACACTGGTTCTGCTCCCATTGCCCTCAACCACCAGGATCCCCTCCTCCACCGACACAGGGCTGCAACCCACGGCAAACGGGTTGGTGGACCAAATATCCCCCCGGGTCCACTACGGGGGTGTCGGCGAGCTCTTAGCGTTACCCAACACCCACCACGAGGAGATGGCTCGCCGCGGGTGCCTGATCTAATCAGAGGCTTACAATAAATGTATGGAGTAAGAAAATGGTATCATAGATTTCTTGACAGCAGCTTTGCAGCAGGTTCGACCGTCGCATTCCCAGAAATGCGTACTTGGCTGGGTAACCAGCAAAAGATGATGTCTTACTGGCCAATGGAAAGATCATTTTATTTGGGTTTTTTTTATTTATTTGTATATTTTCATTTTTATTTATTTGTTATTTATGTTTCATTTTGTGTTATTTATGTTTCATTTTGGAAATTTATTCCATAGCGACAATAATAACAGATTAATTTTGTTTCTTGAAAGCAATAATCTCACAGGTATTTTTTTTAACATAGGCAATTTCAAGCGTTAGTGGGGTCAATCCTGTCTGACCATGATAATCAGGATCAGGGTGCCCAACAAGGCATTACTTCTTCTGTCACTTTATTTAAGATCTGCAGTTTATCCAAGGTCTGTATGATTGCATTGATGGAACACTTTTTTTATGGATGATTTAACATGTGTTTTGCAAGCTCGGTTGGCCTCTCTTTGCGTGAAAGTTTGTAACAGATAGGGTTGAACACACTCGGACTCTCTGAGGACTACAATTAGGATGTCCCATAAGGCGATAATCTTGTCTGTCACACTTTTCAGTATTAAAATAAATAGTCTTTCAAAGTTTCTAAGGGATTCATTTGACAGTTTCCTTTTTTGTGGATGAATTTAATATTTCCTGTCGTGGTAAATGCGAACTATTAAGAGACCGTTATAAATTTGTCGCAACAAATTTCATAGATGGTATGGGGAAAATGGGTTCAGATTTTCTAAATCTAAAACCATCTTCATCCATTTTTGTATGAAATACACACCCAACAAAGACCCCGAACAATCACAAAGTTGCACACCTATCAAAACTGCGACAGAAGCTTATTCCTGGGTCTCATCTTTGCCTCGGATTTAACCATTTCGCCGCATATTAAATATCTTAAAGCCAAATGCCTGAGTGAGTGAGAGTAATATTCACATCGGCAATATTTCAGTCATATCGTGACGAAAACATTTAACATTTAAATGAAATGCATGCATGTGGTAAAAATCTGTCAACGGACAGTAAAAGAACTAGAATTTCACAATTTGAATTAAAACTAGCATGGAAAGTTAAAATTAATATCACTATCTGGACAAAACAATGTAAAAACAGGCTATAGATCGCCAACAACCGAAGGTAGATCTCCAGACTAGGGACGATGGGAACTTACAGTACCTTTGCTACCTACAGTTGGACCCTAGTTGGATTTACACCATTCCTCAGCTGCTGGAGAGTGTATGTGTATGAAATGCTAGCTCAAATTAAAATAGCAAGAATACTACGATTAAAAACTTTGTAGACTTAAATTTACATCGAATGGTTTCGGACTTACAAACCCTCTGAGGAGGACAATAATTTTACAGTTCTTCAATCCCCTTTGAGGTTACAGCCACTAACAATTCTAGGTACTAATCTAAACTACCAATCATTAACATACATCTATTTACAGAATATGTTATTCAAAATCCAATTTCCTTTAAAAAACAATAATTAAATGACAACTAACACTAGTAGAAAGATCATTCAGTGTTTCGACATTGAAATATTTATCCCTTGTGATAGAGAATTCAAGACAGTCAAGCAGGATATGCTTGACCGTGGTTCTCTCATCACAAGGGATACAAAACGAAGGATCTTCACCTTTCAGCAGGTATGTATGTGTATACCTCGTGTGACCAATTCCACATCGTGATGACCTCTTCAAATCTGGACTGACAACCCAAGTGAGTATAACCGATGTAAGATTTTATCTCATATAATTTATTGATACCCCCTTGGGTGTCCCTCTTCTTTTGCATCAGATCACGGATATAAGATCTAATAGCAGTTTTATAGTCTGAGTTCGGAATAAGAAGTGGAGGCACAGATTTGATGAGTGCTGCCTTGGCTCCAAGATCAGCCAGTGTATTCCCTGAAATGCCGACGTGGCTGGGTAACCAAGAGGAGACGATGTCGCATTGGCCACGCAAGATACACTCATGAATATTTATTGAAGGTGAAGATTCTCCGTTTTCTATCCCTTGTGATGAAAGAATCAAGAGTCAAGCATATCCTGCCTGACTGTGTTGAATATTCAATCATAAGGGATAAATATTTTAACTCACGAACTTTCAACGATAATAGTAATCATTTAATTATTTTCGTTTTAAAAGAATTAGATCTGCTAACAGATTTGTAGATAGATAAATATTTTATTATCGCAAGTTTGAATTAGTAACTCTGATTGTTAGTGGCTGTCTCCTCGAGAAGGGGTGGAGGGGGTGGGGGGCAGGTTAGAGAACTAAAAAGTTATTGTCCTTCGAAAACATTCGCACTGTTCCTAATCGTAGCCTATATGTAGTTTTTATTTTTGGCTAGATGTGTCTAAATTCATAACAGCTAAGGGGATGATGAAACTACAACTAGGGTACATGCAGGTAGCAATGGTACGGTAAGTCTCACTGGTCCCTAGTATGGTAATCTGCCTTCAGTTGTTGGCAATCTATTGCCTGTTTTTATATTGTTTTCTCCAGGTAGTGATATTAATTTAAACTTTCCATGCTCGTTTTAATGACAATTGAGATATTCTAGTTCTTTTACTGTCCTTCGTTGATAGGTTTTACAATGTACCTGTTGTCTTTTTCATTGTTGAATGGGCATCCATGAACGGCCACCTCCTCGTGGTGGGTGCTGAGTAACACTGAGAGCCGTTCAGCCCCGTTCTGGACCCGGGGGATATCTTGGTCCATCAACCCGTTTACCATAAACGAGGGACAGTAAAACAACTAGAATATCACAAATGGGATTAAAACTAGGGTGGAAAAATAAAACTAATATCACTATTCGGACAATACAACATAATCACAATACTAGGGACCATGGGGACTTACACTACCTTTGCTACCTGCATGGAACCTAGTCGGATTTACATCATCCCCTCAACTGTTAGCAATTTAGTCACATCTATCTACAAATTAAAAATACACATATACTACGATTAAAAACAGTGGACGTCTAAACGTACATGGAATGTTTTGGGAGTTACGTAGCCTCTCAGGAGGCCAATAATGTTATGGTACTTCAACCCCCTTTGAGGGTACAGCCAATAATAATTCAAGTAACTAATCTAACCAACCATTAATTAAAATGCAACTATCTACAGAACATAATAATCAAAATTTAGATATGAAATCAATTTCTTTTAGAAATCCAAGAATTAAATGAGAACTTACGGTGTTAAAAAGGTCCTTAATTGTTTCTATATTGAAATATTTATCCCTTATGATGGAGAATTCAACACAGTCAAGCAGAATACCCTTGACCGTGGTTCTCTCATCACAACGGATCCAAAACGGAGGATCCTCACCTCATTCATGAGTATATCATTATATTCTCGAGTATGATATATTCATGAGTATATCTCGTATGGCCAAAACGACATTGCCGCATGATTACCTCTTCAAATTTGGACTGACACCCCAAGTAGGTGTAACCACTACAGGGTTTTATTTCATGTAATTTATCTATACCTACTTGAGAGTCCCACTTCTTTTGCATCAGACGACGTATATAAGTTCTAATGCTCGCTTAGTAATCAGAGTATGGGATAAGAAGTGGTGTCACAGATTTGTTGACTGCTGCCTTGGCAGCAAAATCGACCATTGTGTTACCTGAAATGCCTACATGGCTGGGTAACCAACAGTAGACGATGTTGTATGGGCCAGTAGCATGATTATTATACAATTCAATATTGTCAATTAAAAGTGGATGTTTACGTGATAAATTTTTAATCGTCTGAAGACAAGAAAGAGAGTCTGAATAGATTATATATTGTTTACGTTTGGGGTGTCTTTGAATATATTTAAGAGCTGTTGATATGTCGGTAGCTTCTGCTGTAAAAATATAACTAATATCTAGAAGATATTGTTCTGGCTCCAAGGACGGTGGCGCAGTGGCTCGTGACCCATCTGTAAATAAGGATTTATAATTGCTATATTTATGTTTCAATTAGTTATATTCTTGTTTATACTGTAGTTCATTCGTTTCTGATTTTTTTAATGTAGTTAATGTTAGGTCAACTTGAGGCCTAACCAACTGATAAGGAGGAGAAGAGAGAAGACGGGAGGGAGCTATGTTTTCCAGCTCAATGCCCGCCCACGAAAGAAAGGGTTTAATTCTGTGCCCTAGACGTGGAACAAAAGGAGACTTCTTGTCATACAAATCCTCATAAAGTGGATTGAACACACGGTTATAAGCAATTTAGTAATGTATTTTAAGGATAATTTTATGCGGCCTCAACGTAGAAGGACCCAAGACAAAGTCTTAGACGTTGGTGATGGACAGAATCTAATAGTTTCACCATTCGATGGAACCATAATCATGTTTTGAGCAGACGAGTGAACTGTATAAGTGAAGGTAGCTTGATCCCTCTTTGAATTAGAAACAAACTTTAATAAATCGAGCGCCTTCAAGCATTTGGCTTTTAGGGATGTAATATGGGACAAAAAGGTCAAATGTTAATAAAAAATAAGTCGCAAGAACTTAGCGTCCTTGACGATTCTGTTGGGGGTACCAGGTAGAAATAGTTCCAGGTCTTTATGAGGTTTACATTTACGGCAAAAGTGTATACCATTGGTTTTTTATTTAGAAAATTTAAAGCCATTTTCCAGACACCATTTATCTATTTTGTTTAAACACAACTGCAGTTGTCGTTCAATAGTATGCATCTTTTTCCCACGACAAGAAATATAAAAATCATCCACAAATAACGATCCATCAATAGAATCGTTTAAAACTTTAGAGAAAATATTTATCTTTATACTGAAAGTGTCACTGCCAAAATACTGCCATGTGGAACACCCTGATCCTGATTGTAATGACCAAACAGGATAGAACCCACGCGGACTTGAAATTGTCTATTATTTAAAAACTTGGCTATGAATTCAGGCAAACGACCTCGCAAACGGAAATCATGTAAATCTCTTGAAATGCCATATTTCCAGGTTGTGTCATATGCTATTTCAAGATCAAAAAAGATAGACACAGCGTGTTGGTTTTTAATCAGCGCGTTTTTCACAAATGATTCCAAACGCACTAAGTGATCGATAGTACTTCTGTTCTTACGGAAACCACATCGTATATCTGTTATAAGGTTATTGGTTTCCAAGTACGGAACAAGTCGATTATTTATCAAACGTTTCATGGTCTTGCAAACACAGCTAGTTAAGGTAAACGGACGATAATTGGATGGATCCGTATGATCACATCCAGGTTTA
This sequence comes from Haliotis asinina, assembly GCF_037392515.1. NCBI lineage: Eukaryota > Metazoa > Mollusca > Gastropoda > Lepetellida > Haliotidae > Haliotis > Haliotis asinina. Next base: position 23,888,950 of record NC_090292.1, read on the forward strand.
GGTATTGGTACTACTATAGCATCAAGCCATGAAGAAGGAAATGTCCCGGAAGTCCAAATATCATCAAAAATTGATAAGAGTGTCTCTTAACAAGATTCTGGTAAGTGCTTCAGGAGTTGATAATGTATGTTATCAGCTCCTTTAGCAGTGTCATGAGCTTGATCAAGAGGACTGTGGAGTTCATGAATAGAAAATGTTTCATTATCATCTTCCCCATTATCTGAATTCAAATTAAGAGTTCTTTTTCCTTGTCTTTGATACTGCTGTAACTTAGGTACATGATTAGAAGAAGAGTGTTTAGCGAGGGTTTCACCCAGTTTATTCGCAATATCTGATTCATCAGTAAGTAACTGATCTCCATGTTCAAGATGATGGACAATAGTTTTAGTACCTTTACCCTTAATTTTCTGGACCATGTTCCATACCTTGGACATGGGTGTCCGAGAATTTATTTTGGATACATAATATTGCCCAGTTTGGCGGTTGTTCTGTTTAAAAGTACGCCGTACTTTAGCATCTAAAATCTTAAATTTATTTAAAGTATGCACCACAGGATGGCGACGGAAAGAATGTTCAGCTTTTTTGGTATACACTCATCAACTATGGAATTAAGTTCATCAGAAAAACATTTAATAGCATCAGGAACGTCAACAAAACGTTGAGGTTTAACTTTCTCCACACACAGTGTTTCATATAAAGCCCAGTTAGCCTTTTTAAAATTTCGCCTTGACGATGGAGGAACATCAGATGGAGTTACATATTTTAGCATAGTCGGAAAATGGTCACTTTCACACAGGTCATTGTGGACTGACCATTCAAATTCATTAAGTAGTTCTGAATTTGTGAGTGACAGATCGAGAGCAGAATAGGTCCCTGCACCAGGGTGTAAATATGTGTTGGAACCATCATTATAAATACATAAATCATTGTCAGAAGAAAAGTCCTCCAACAACTTACCTTTAGTGTTTGTAGTAACACTAGTATAAAGAGAGCATAGCGTATCCGCTATATGTAAAGTAATTCTCATTGCAACAGCCTGCATATTTGTAATAAGTGAAACAGGTCTTTGAATAACGTTTCGTCTGAATAAAACGGATGATCCACCAGTGGCCCTATCACCCGGAGGGAAAAAACAATGATATGCATTAAAATGACGAAGGTCAAATGTAACTGTTTGTTTTAAATATGTCTCTTGGACACATAACGCTGAATTTGGAAAATCGTGGACTTATCACTGTAATTCATGCAAATTAGTCCTCAGTCCTCCGCAGTTCCACTGTACAATATTATTGAAATAAACTATCTTTCGGGGGGATTTATTGGGGATCGACACCGCACTCTTTTGGAGGGCGACAAGCTATGTGCCCTAGAATGGACGTTTTCAGGAACGTTCATGTCTTCAAGAGACCCATGTTTATTAAACAGTTGATTTTATTTTGTGATCCTTTAGGAGGTCTGCTACGTTGTTTTGAAGCATCAGGTTTAGGCTTCGGTTTACTGTGAACAGTTTGCTGACTATCAGCTGTCGATTGAGACTTTGAGTGAGTGACTTAATATTTAACGTCACATCGGCAATATTGCAGCCATATCGTGACGAGAACATACGTAACAAAAAGAATATATATGTATATTATGAAGAACCTGTCGACGAATGACAGTAAAACCACTAGACTATCACAGCTATTATAAAGACTAGTGTGGAAACTCAAAAAAGTAATAGTATCATTATTTGGACAGTACACTATTTGGCCATAGATCGCCAACAACAGAGGGTAGATCACCATACTAGGGGCCATGGGGACTTACAGTACCTCTGCTACCTGCAAGGTCCCTAGCTGTATTTACATCATCCCTCAGCTGCTGGCGACTGTATGCAAGATTAGCCACAAAATGTTTATCTATTTACTGGAACAGATCTAATTCTTTTAAAAACGCAATGATTAAATGACAACTAACATTACTAAAAAGATCCTTCATACTTCGTGATGTAAAATAGTTATCCCTTGTGATGGAATATTCAACACAGTCAAGCAAAACATGCTTGACTGTAATTCTTTCATCACAAGGGATGCAAAACGGAGGATCCTCACCTTTTAAGTACTCATGTGTATACCGCGTATGGGCAATGCAACATCGTCGCATAATGACCTCCTCAAATTTGGACTGACAACCCAAGTAGGTGTAACCAATATACGGTTTTATTTCATGTAATTTATTGATACCTACTTGAGTGTCCCACTTCTTCTGCATTAGATCACGAATATAAGATCTAATTGTATCTTTGTAGTCTGAATACAGAATAATATGGATTCACAGATTTGTTGAGTGCTGCCTCGGTAGCAAGATCAGCCAGTGTATTCCCTGAAATGCCTACGTGGCGGGGTAACCAACAGAAGACGATGTGGTATTGGCCAGTAGCAAGATCATTATACAATTCAATAATTTCAATTAAAAGTGGATGTTTACAAGAAATATTTTTAATAGCCTGAAGGCAATAAAGAGACTCGGAATAGACTAAGTATTGTTTACGTTTAGGGTGTCTTTGAGTATACCTGAGAGCTGTTAGTATGGCGTTACCTTCTGCTGTAAAAATAGAGCTGTTATCTGGAATTCTAGAAGACATTGTTCTGGATCCAATGACAGTTGCACAAGCCACTACGCCACCGTCCTTGGATCCATCTGTAAATAAAGGTTTGTAATTGCTATATTTAGTTTTTAATTGATTATATTCTTGTTTATGTTGTAATTCATTAGTTTCTGAGTTTTTAAAAGAAGTTAATGTTAGGTCGACTTGTTGCCTAACCAATTACCAAGAAGGAGAAGAAAGGAGACGGGAGGGAGCTATGTTTTCCAGTTCAATGCTGGCTGAAGAAAGAAAGGGTTGTGCCCTAAAGGTGGAACAAGAGAAGACCTCTTGTCATACAAATCTTCATAAGGTGGGTTGAAGACACCGTTATATGCAGGATTAGAAGCATTAGAGTATAATTTAGTAATGTATTGTAAGGATAATTTTATACGACGTTATGTAAGAGATGGTTCATCGGCTTTACCGTAAAGACTGTCAATAGGTGAAGTTCGGAAAGACCCAAGACAAAGTCTCAAACCTTGGTGGTATACAGAATCAAGGAGTTTAAGGTTGCTTTTGCAGGCTCCACCGTATACGATGCAACTGTAATCAAGTTTCGAACGGACCAATGATTGAGAAAGTTGTAGGAGGGTAGCTTGATCCCCTCCCCACTTACAATTAGAAATGACTTTCAACAGGTCAAGTGCCTTCAGGCATTTAGCTTTAAGGGATTTGATATGGGGGAGAAACGTTCACTGCGAGTCAAAAATCAATCCCAAGAACTTGGCCTCTTTTACCACTTTAATAGCAGTGCCATTTAGAAACAGTTCGGTGTCTTTATGTGGTTTATATCGTCTACAGAAATGTATACAAGTAGTTTTTGATTGAGAAAATCTGAAACCGTTCTCAAGACACCATTTCTTAATTTTGTTTAAATACAACTGCAGTTGCCTCTCAATAGTATTCATATTTTTACCACGGCAAGAGATATTAAGATCATCCACAAAAAGTGATCCGTCAATCGAATCATTTAAAACTTTGCATAAAACTGTTGATTTTAACGCTAAATAAAGTAACAGACAAAATGCTCTCTTGTGGAACACCTTGATCCTGATTATAATGATCAGACAGGGTAGAACCCACTCGGACTTAAAATTGCCTGTGATTCAAAAAATTGGATAAAAATAGAGGCAGTCGGTCTCGCAATCCAAAGTCAAGTAAATCATTTAAAATGCCGTATTTCCATGTAGTGTCATACACGTTTTCTAAATAAAAAAAGATAGACACTGCATGTTGTTTATTAATTATAGCGTTTTTTTGACAAAAGATTCTCAACGCACTAAGTGATCAATGGTACTTCTGTTTTTACGAAAGCCACACTGAATATCTGTTATGAGGTTATTGAATTCTAAGTACCAAAGTAGTCTATTGTTTAACATGCGTTCCATGGTCTTGCAAACGCAGCTTGTGAGAGAAATTGGGCGATCATTTGAAGGATGCCTATGGTCACGTCCAGGTTTAGGTATTGGGACTACTATAGCATCTCGCCATGATGACGGAAATTTCCCCGACGTCCAAATATCATCAAAAATATTTAAAAGGGTTTCTAAACAAGATTCTGGTAAGTGCTTCTGAAGTTGATAATGTATGTTATCAGCTCCTGAAGCAGTATCGTGGGCCTGGTCAAGAGCAGTATGGAGTTCATGAATTGAAAATACCTCGTTATAATCTTCCCGTTATCTGAAGTGAAATTTATAGTTTTCTTTTATTGCTGTTGTTGTACTCAGGTACATAATGTGTGGAAGAAGAATGTTGTGCCAGTTTTTCACCAAGTTTATTAGCAATATCAGATGTATTAGTTAATAACTGGTCTCCATCTTTGAGACGGTGAATGCTAGATCTAGAGCCCTTACCTTTGTTTTTTCGGATCATATTCCATACTTTAGAAATCGGTGTGCGTGCATTTATTTTAGATACATAGTTTTGCCAAGACTGACGTTTATTTTGTTTAAAAGTACGCCGCGCTTTAGCGTTTAAGATTTTATATTTGTTGAAGTTATGGGCCATAGGATGACGATGGAAATAATGTTCGGCTTTTTTCTGTGCCTTGCGGGCCTGTTTGTATTCAGCATTAAACCATGGTTTTCGTATGTGCGGAATTACTGTGGGCTTTGGGATACACTGATCAGCTATGTCGTTCAGTTTATCAGAAAAAAACATTTAATAGCATCAGGAACATCAATGAGAAGTTGAGGTTTAAGTTTGTCAATGCAGAGAGTTTCATATAAGCTCCAGTTGGCCTTTTTAAAATTCCATCTAGATGATGGAGGGACAACAGATGGGTTCAGGGGTTTTAAGATTGTTGGGAAATGGTCACTTCCACAAAGATCGTCGTGGACCAACCATTCAAACTCACTCAATAGACCAGAATCAGTAAGTGACAAATCAACAGCTGAATAGGTTCCTGTGCCAGGGTGTAAATAGGTATTTGAACAATCATTATATATGCATAAATCATTGCTTGTTATAAACTCTTCCAGTACTTTCCCTTTAGCATTAATATCTGTACCACCCCAGAGTGGGTTGTGGCCATTAAAATCACCCATATTAATACAGGGTTTCGGGAGTTGATTGTAAAGGGTTTGAATATCAGCCTGCTGAAGAGCTGAAGATGGTGGAATATGTAGAGAGCAGAGAGTAAAAGTAACATGCAAAGTAAGTCGTACTGCAACAGCTTGAAGATTAGTTTTAAGGATAACCGGGCTTTGGAGTACATTATGTCTCACAAGGATGGATGATCCTCCCGTGGCCCTATCACCCGGAGGAGAAAACGAATGGTATGCATTGAAGTGACGCAAGCTGAAATTATCTGTCTGCTTTAAATATGTTTCTTGAAGACAGAATGCTGATGGACTAATGTCCTGGACCAATATCATTAAGTCGTTAAAGTTGGTCTTCAGTCCTCGGCAATTCCACTGTATAATATTGTTTTGAGAATCTATCTTTTGGGAGGTATGACTGGGGATCTACCCCGTACCTTTCTAGAGGGCGATACGCTATGCGCCCGTGGCTGGATGGTTTCAGCCACATCCATTCTTTCAAGAGATCCAAACCTATTAAATAGTTGGATCGAATTATCAGACCCCTTTGAAATCCTATCACTTTGATGTCCTTTCGAAGATTCAGTTCTTGATCTGCTTTGTTTCACATTTCTTTGAGATATTTGTGGTCTTTGTGCTTGAGACTTCTGAGTGAGAGATGATGATTGACCTTGAGAAAGAGTCTGTATGTCAGAGCGAGAATCAGATGTGTGAGTTGACTGTTCATTTAAATATATATTTGAGGTGCTTCAGAGTTCAACCATGCCAAGTCTGTCTGGCAGTCACCAGATAATGTTGTGACTTTGGTGGTTATTTCAGGGGTTGTCTGGAGGACAGACGCATGAGTTTCCTGCCTTCCTCAGACTGAACAAGTTTCTTTGCTTCAGAAAAACTGATGTTTCTGGAAAATTTAAATCTATTTATTTTCATGTGGTGTTTCCAGACAGGACAGTCTTTGGAGTATGATGGGTGACTCCCTGAACAGTTGGTACATTTTTTAGCATCATTGTCACAGTCTTCCGTTGTATGAGTTTGTTCACCGCAATGAGCACATGTGACAGGTCTTGTGCATGTATTGACGTCATGGCCAAATCTTTGACATTTGAAAGACCTTAATGGGTTTGGAATAAAAGTGTCAACTTTGATATTGCTGTAACCTGCTTTGATTGATGTCGGAGCAGTCGGCGTTGAAAATGAAAAAAAGGTACGTGTTAGTTGGTTGTGTCTGTGAGTTCTTTCGTGTTGAGAACCGTTTAACAAACATAACGTCTTGATATCTTCATTTCAAACACTATGTCAGCTTCCGTCATATCAGCAAACAACTGATCCCTGTCTCGTACAATTCTTTTACTGGTATTGAGCGTTCTATGTGCTGTAACTGAAACAGGAACGCCGACAAATGAAACTGTTGACAGAAGGTTGGTAGATTGCTGTTTCCTGTTGCATTCTATCAGCAAAGAACCTGATCGTAATCTTCGGACGTTTTTTACTTCAGCAGCTATGCCTACAATACCCTTAGATATGGCAAAAGGGTTAAGTTTGAGAGGTGTTTTGTCAACTGTGTCAAGCACAAAAAATCCTGGCCAAAGTTCTGCAGACTTTAATGGTCTTTGCTTATCTTCATTATCCAGTGGACGTTTGGGTTTTTTGGAAGGGGTTTCGTATTCCGTGTTTGTTGGTTATATGGTTCATCATCCGAGCTCCCCACCCACCACGGAGTATCACAAGGACAATGCTAAATACAAGTGGGTCTCCAACTTGCAGCACCAAGGATACCCGGATGATATACTCCAGCAGAAACATTAAAAAGATTAACAATTCTACCAGATTGGCCCATGAGCCACCGCCTTCTGGGCATAAGACTCTAGGCAAAGTTCAAAAGTCCAAAAGTAAACCTTTTTTCAAATTACATTTGTGTAATGACATTGTGCAAGTCCATACACAAGGCTTCGCGTGACCAGCCGATTGATAAAATCGGGCCGATTCTTCCACCCGTCTTGGTGAAGTAAGGGCCAAAGTGGTGTGTTGGGCAACAAGAACACGGTTCAGGCTCCTATTGCCCTCAACCACCAGACTACCGTCCTCCACCGACACGGGACGCAACCAACGGCAAACGGGTTGCCCCATTCGGCCGCTCCTTGCGACCAGCAATGGGGTGCTATGAACCTAGTTGACGCGGGTCCACACGGGGATTTCAGCAGCTCTTGGCTTTACCCAGCACCCACCACGAGGAAGTGGCCGTTCACGGGTGCCATTGAGACTTCGAGTGTGACTGAGATGACGATGATTTGTGATCAGAAGAAGACTTTGATGTACTAGGAAGTGATTCCTCAGTCTGAGATGATATGGGAGGGTACACAAGCTGTGGATAACTGCAATTTACCAAGGTAAGTCAAGGTAGTCTGGCAGCCTGTTGATGATTTTGTTTTTTTAGAGGTAGACTCCGATGATGTTTTTGCTACTGTTGCATAACTTTCTGGAGGATCAGACCTCTTTACCAGTATTTTTTTTTTTGCCTCAGAAAGGAGATATTTTGAGTAAACTTTATTCTGTTTATCTCCATATGCTCTTTCCAAATAGGACAGTTTCGAAGAATGGTCGTCTGAGCAGTTAGCACATTTTTTTTAAATCTCTGTCACATTCTTCAGTTGTGTGTGTTTTCTCACCACAGTGAGCACAGAGAACAGACAATGTGCAAGTATTCACACAGTATCCACATTCCTGGCATTTACAACACCTGAGCGGGTTGGGGATGTAGGTATCAACGTGTATGTTACAGTAACCTGCCTTCACTGATTTAGGAGCATTTGGACATAAAAAAAGAAAACAGAAACGTATTGGTTTGGAATGTTTCATTGTTTTTTTCGGTTTGAAAAGTGCTTTATATACAGCACACCTTGATTTTTCATTTCTGATGCAATGTCAAATTCGGACATATCAGCAAACAATCGATCACGATGTCTGATATCTTTACTAGTGTTCAAGGTCTTGTGAGTAGAGACTATGACCGGAATGCCCACAAAAGATTCAATACTCATCAGATTGGATGCTTGTTGTTTCTTGTCCCACTCAACTAGTAGCGCACCCAAACGTAAGCATCAAATGTAACATCCCCAGCAATACCTTGAATACCCTTGGATACTGCGAAAGGGTTCAGCTTTAATGTTGTCTTGTCGGGAGTCTCAATAACAAGGAAACGTGGCCAATACTCATTCGATAGATATGGTCTGTGGTCAGTATCAACAGGATCAATTTCAAGTGGACGTTTTGCTTTTTTGTTGGGTACTTCATAAGCCATGGTTGGTGTCATATGGTTCATCATCCGAGCTCCCCACCCACAACGGAGTATCACAAGGACAATGCTAAAGCAAGCGGGCCTCCAACTTGCAGCACCAAGGATACCCGGATGATATACTCCAGTAGAAGAACTATAAATAATTGAACTACCAGATTGGCCCATGAGCCATCGCCTTCTGGCATAAGTCTCTAGGCAAAGTTCATATTAGAATTCACAATCAAAACGTTACAGATAAGCAGTAGTGCCAAGGCCAAAATTTAAAACAATTCCAAATCATATTTGTGCAATAACACATATACAGTCCATGCACAGGGCTTGGCATGACCAGCCGATTGGTTGAATCGGGCCCATTCAACCACCCATCTAGGTGAAGTAAGGGCCAAAGTGGTGTGTTGGGCAATGGAACGCAGTTAAAAGCCCAAATGCCCTCAACCACCAGGATCCCATCCTCCACCGACACGGGACGCAACCCACGGCCAACAGGTTGCCCAATTTAGTCGCCTCTTACGACAAGCAATGGGGTAATATGGACACATTCTGTCCCGGGTCCACACAGAAGAAGATCACTTAGCTTTACCTAGCACCCACCACGAGGAGGTTGCTCTTCATGGGTGCCCAGGTGGTAGAACTGGCCCGGTTCAACCAATCGGCTGGTCACACAATGCCATGTGCATAGCTAATACTCTGTGCACATTTTCGTCGTTTTCGGTGTTTGCCTCTTCCATTGTTCAAATTATTAATATGGTTAACTGCCTATAGTCCTATGCCAGAAGGCTGTGGCTCATGGGCCAATCTGGTGAAGTTGACTTCCAAATTCGTTATGTTTCCAATTTCTTGTCACTGGACTCATCCTCCCTGGCATGCACTTTGGTATACGAATACTGAAGTGAAAAATGTTACTCGCCTTCTCTCCGGCTCTTCGCTAGTAGACAGTTTACGTAAACAGCAATATTTGAACCTTTTGTCGATTAAACAGTTTGCCACCATTGAGGTTTTCGTTTCAGAACACAAAGCACTGAATTCATTTAAAGGAATCGTACGAGATCGTGCTCAATGTCTATCTGACATGAGTGAAAAGGACATTGTTGCTGAAATGAAGAGTCAATGAGTGACTGATGTGAAACGTTTCACTAAAAAGCGAAATGACAATATTATCCTGACTAACACCTATCTCTTCATGTTTTCCCTTCCAATGAGTGAGTGAGTGAGTTTAGTTTTACGTCGCACTTAGCAATATTCCAGCTATATGGCGACGGTCTGCAAATAATCGAGTCTGGACCAGACAATCCAGTGATCAATAACATGAGCATCGATCTGGCATCGATGGGGAACCGATGACATGTGTCAACCAAGTCAGCTAGTCTGACCACTCGATCCAGTTAGTCGCCTCTTACGACAAGCATAGTCACATTTTATGGCAAGCATGGGTTGCTGAAGGCCTATTCTACCCCGGGACCTTCACGGGTCTTTTCCCTTCCAAAATTGCCAACAAGTATGAACGCGTCTCAGATGTTACAGGTGTCAAAAGTTTGGCCATGGACCAAAGAACTGCAATCACAACGCTGTGTGCTCTCGTTGCAGTTATACTCATGACAGTTCCACATGCGCTACAGAAACATTTAAGTGCGCAAACTGTAAACTATCTGGCCTATTCCAAATGATGTGCAGATAAATAAAAAATTCTTCAACTTAAGTGCAAACACAACATTTCATATCATGAGGCTAAAAAGTTATTGATGTCACAAGCATCTGTATCTTCTTTGTCAACTAAAACTTGCTCAGCAGTTCAACTCAACAATCTACACCAGCTCCAGTGACAGTATCTGTAGCTTGCCAAACAACACTTTCCTGGTTCAAACAACAGGTTACACTGGACACTGTAGCTCCAAATCCTCAGCTTGATGCTAAAACTTCAACATCAGCATCTCAAACTGATATTATGCCAGAAATACATCCAACAAGGCAGTTCAGGGCACAGCCCAGTTATCCAGAAAAGAAAAGACACAAATGGGAAGAAAAACCAGGTCCCTCCAGCACTTGGAGGTACCTTCTTCACTTCCAAATACTGTTGAGGTTCATAATTCGTTTGAACCTCTTGACATGGAGATGGTCCCTCGCACATTGTGAGGGATAGCACACCTTAATCCCGATCTCAAATTAAGCCCCCATGAATGACTCACATATCACTCAGTGGAATTGCAGAGGACTGCGGAATAATTTAAATGATTTACCATAGCTTATACAGGATTTAAAAACCTTCAGCGTTATGTTTACAGGAGACATATTTACCAAATACTGAGAAACTTAAGACAGTACAGTTCATACAATTTCTTCTCACCCCCGGGTGTTAAAGCAACAGGAGGTTCTTCGATTCTGGTGAGACAAGGTACTATTCACAGCCCTGTTTCTCTGAATACCCCCACCAAGCTGTTGCTGTCCGAGTAACTTTGCACACTGTTCTTACATCATGTTCACTTTATGTTCTTCCCTCTTCATCTCTTCAGCATGCTGATCTTCAGGTGTTGTATGATCAACTTCCCAAGCCCTGTATCATCATGGGTGATTTGAATGGACACACCCCTCTTTGGGGAAGTGCACACACTAATAATAAGGGGAAAGTACTTGAAGATTTTCTTTCCAACAATGACATATGCCTCTTTAATGATACTTCCAACACGTATTTACATCCCGGTACAGGTACTTACTCATCCCTTGATCTGTCAATGATAGACCCGGATCTTCTGAATCAGTTTGAATGGTCAGTCCACAATACCCTGTGTGGCAGTGATCATTTTCCAACCATTCTCAAAGTTATTGCTCCGTCAGATGCTCCTCCATCATCAAGGTGGAATTTTGAAAAGGCTAAAAGTCTATGTACTGACAAACTCAAACCTGAACTGATCCTGATATACCTGATGCCATACAATGTATTTTCAGATGAATAATAACATAGTTGATGAGTGTATCCTGAAGTCCTCTGCAATTCCACATGTGTATAAACCATGGTTTAACAATAAATGCAAAAAGGCTAGGAAGGCACGGAGGAAAGCTGAAATGTTTTTCCGTCGATATCCCATGGTCCATAATTTGGGCAAATTTAAAATTTCAAATGTTCAAGCAAAATAAACGCCACTCTAGGAGGAACTATGCATGAAAAATCATTTCGCGCACACCAGTATCAAAGGTATGGAATATGATCCAGAAACTCAAAGGTAAGGGCTCTAAATCTCAAAGATGGGAATCAATTATTAACCAATAAATCAGATATTGCTAATAAATTAGGTGAAACGCTAGCCAAACAATTCTTCCTCATCCAATTATATATCCGAATTTGAAAAATATAAAAAAAAATGGAAAAAAAGAAAAATATTAATGTCAATTCAGATAATGGTCAAGATTACAATGAAACATTTTCGATGCATGAGCTTCATAGTGCGCTTGACCAGGCTCACGATCCTCCTTCAGGCAGTGATGGTATACATTATCAGCTCCTAAGGCTCCTACAGTGTTGTTTCCGTAAAAACAGAAGTGCGTTTAGAATCCTTTGTAAAAAACGCGCTGAGTAATAAACAACATGTTCTGTCTATCTTTTTTTATCTTGAAAATGCATATGACACAACCTGGAAAGATGGCATTTTAAAAGAATTGCATTGCTTCAGTTTGCGAGGCCGTTTGCCTCAATTTATAGCCAACTTTTTAAATGACAGGCAATTTCAAGTCCGCTTGGGTTCTACCCTGTCTGATCATTACAATCAGGATCAGGGTGTTCCAAAAGGCAGTATTTTGTCTGTCACATTATTTAGTATTAAGATCAACAGTTTATCCAAAGTTTTAAACGATTCCATTTACGGATCACTGTTTGTGGATGATTTTAATATTTCTTGTCGTGGTAAAAATATGCATACTATTGAACGCCAACTACAGTTGTGCTTAAATAAACAAAATACATGGTGTCTTGAAAACGGCTTTAAATTTTCTAAATCCGAAACTAATTGTATATACCTTTGTAGAAATTATAAGCCGCATAAGGACCTTGAACTATCTTTAAATAGCACTCCCACCAAAGTTGTAAAGGAGGCCAAGTCCTTGGCTTTAATTTTCAATTCTCATTTACCTTTTTTACCGCACATTAAATCGCTTCAAGCTAAATGCTCAAAACTTGATTATGGCTCCATCGTATATGCTGGAGCCTGCCAAAGCAACTTTAAACTTCTTAAGACTTTGCCTTGGGTCTTTTAGAACTTCACCTATTGGTAGTCTCTACGTTCAGGCTGATGAACCATCCCTTCCACAACGTCTATAAAATTATCCTTACAACACATTACTAAATTATATTCTAATGAATCTAACCCTGCCTATAACTGTGTGTTCAATCCGCTTTAGAGCACAGAATTAAACCCTTTCTTTCTTCTGCCTGCATTAAGCTGGAAAGTATATCGCTTTCCCGTCTTCTTTCTTCTCCTCCTTGGCAACTGGTAAGACCACAAGTCGTCCTAACATTAACTTCATTTAAAAAATCAGAAACGAATGAATTACGATATAAACAAGAAAATAATCAATTAAAAACTAAATATAGCAATCATAAACCCTTATTTACAGATGGTTCTAAGGACGGTGGTGCAGTAGTTTGTGCCTGCCACTGTCATTGGATCCAGAACAATATCTTCTAGAATTCCAGGTAACAGCTCTATTTTTACTGCAGAAGCAAACGCCATATTAACAGCTCTTAAATATATTCAAAGACATCCTAAACGTAAACAATATATAATTTATTCAGACTCTCTCTCGTCTTCAGGCGATTAAAAATATTTCTTGTAAACATCCACTTTTAATAGAAATTATTGAATTGTACAATGATCTTGCTACTGGCCAATACGACATTGTCTTTTGTTGGTTACCCAGCCACGTTGGCATTTCTGGTAACAGACTGGCTGACCTTGCTGCTACCGCAGCACTCAACAAATCTGTGACGCTATATTCAGAGACACCATAAACACAACCAGTACATTAAATTGTATAATACTCTTGCTACTGGCCAATGCGGCATCGTATTCTGTGGGTTACCCAGCCGCGTTGGCATTTCCGGTAACGCAATGGCCGATCTGGCTGCCAAGGCAGCACTCAACAAATCTGTGACACCACTTCTTATTCCATACACTGATTACAAAGCTTGCATTAGAAGGTATATCCCTGATCTGATGCAGAAGTGGGACACTCAAGTAGGTATCAATAAATTACATGAAATAAAAACCGTATATTGGTTACACCTACTTGGGCTGTCAGTCCATATTTGAAGAGGTCATTATGAGACGATGTCGTATTGGTCACACCAGATATACGCATAAATACCTTTTGAAAGGTGAGGATCCTCCATTTTGTATCCCTTGTGATGAAAGACTCACGGTCAAGCATGTCTTGCTTGACTGTGTGGAATATTCCATCAGAAGGGATACCTATTTTAAATCACGTAGTATGAAGGACCTTTTTACTAATATCAGTTCTCATTTAATTATTGGATTTTCAAAAGAATTAGATTTATTAAATGAATTGTACATAGATAATTGTTTATTATTGGAAGTTTAAATTGGTAAGTGTGCTTGTTAGTGGCTGTATCCTCAAAGGGGGTTGAAGTACCGTAAAACTATTGTCCTCCTGAGAGGGTACGTAAGTCCACAAACATTCAAAGTAAATTCAAACTTTCCATGTTTTTAATCGTAGAATAAGTGTCTTTTACTGAATGGCGAGATTTCCCGAATTGCTGACGGCTGAGGGGATGATGTAAATCCAGCTAGGGTCCATGCAGGTAGCAAAGGTACTGTAAGTCCCCATGGTCCCTAGTATGGTGATCTACCTTCAGTTGTTAGCAATCTATAGCCCATTTTTGTGTTGTATTGTCCTCTATAGATTAATTGTTTTAGGTATAGTTACTAGTTTTATATTCTCCTCTGTGATATTCTAGTTGTCTTACTGTCCTTCGTTGACAGGTTTTATAATAGGCATATATTTCATTTTAGAATTTAATGTTCTCGTTACGATATGGCTGAGATACTGCCGATGTGACGGTATATATGAACTCACTCACTCACTCACTCATAACATGAAATTTCAGAAACACATACGCCATTAGAGAGTTCGAAGCACATGGTCAAAACTGAAAATTGGAATTTCCCGGATTATTTTTAGCACAGTTGCCCCTTGAAACCCATACAACGGGCTCCGTCATACGAACAGGCTAGCTATTCTCGAAACGTTCGTAGCCCTACGAACTTCTTAGGTCCATTCTTAACGCACAGACTACGATCAAAGTTGAGAATTCTTAGGGCTACGAACGTTTCGAGAATAACGGCCCACATCACATGTAGCGATAGAAAAAGACATCTGACGACGTCGTACAACGTCATGCGTCAAAAATGCAGAAAAAGAAACAGTTACTGATAATTTAACGTAAGCGAAATCTGTCGTACGACGTCGGAAAAGGAAACGTTACTTAACAACTAAAACAAGAGTGATTGTTTGCTGCTTGCTGTCCCATCACATTGAGAAACCCCCTATATGTAACATCTCTCCAAGGTCATTAAAGTTTTTTGATTCTACTCGGCACTCACCTAGTTCCCAGCTCTATGGCGGTGCTCTTCAATCGAGTTTGTACCAGGCAATCCAATGATCAACATTATGAGCAAGGACCTAGTCAGCTTCAAAGTGATTTGAAAATTATGCGTTTGCTGCAGCCTTCAGCTCGTTGGTTAGCGCCGTAGCCAAGTCAGCGAGCGAGAACACACGACCTGATTGTCGCCTCCGCATAGGCTGCGAAATATCAATTCTTTCCGTTGTTTTCACGGGAGTGATACTACTAAATCTAATCAGCTTCGGTTAAGTGCGCATGTAGTTTTAGCGAGTCTGTGAATTTATCGTTAATTGTATGAATTGAATAATATGGAATAAAAAACAAGCTAAGTGACTTAGTTCATTTTCAGAAACTGTAGCGATCAAGACTTGCCACATCTTATATACCTGCATGGGCCGTTATGGATATATTTGTTTGAGAACCTGTGAGTTCACGTTTTGCTTCTAACTGCCCAAGTTCTATAACCTGGCTGAGGCCACATCAACATTGGTATCGAACGTTAAAGGCGTCTGGCACTTGTCTACAGTCTGTCCAAGTTCTATAACCTGGCTAAGGTTGCCTCAACATAGGATCTCGTCCGCCCTGAGTAGGAGCGACTGTGCTGGACGAAATTCACGTGAGTGAAATTGACACGGCTCACTAGGGCAGACAGCATTGGAGAGATAAATTCTTACAATATATGCTGGTGTGGTCTGAGTACAACGCACCCAGTCGGGAGAATTGCAAGGGCTACAGTTGCATACATTGTACTCTCCCCATTGTATACTCTTGCAATCACTTCGAATCCTCACTGTTTTCACCCCTCAAAGCGCCCATTGTTGTTGAGCTTTAAATAAGTAAGGCCGAATGAAAAAGGTAAACATGCTCTCAACAAAATCCGCTCAAATCCTGCCAAACTTTGGAGCTAAGCCATCTTATAAAACTATAGAGGCCGCGGTAAGCAACAGTCGAATTGTCTCTAAATAATTGACAAGACAATCCAGTGTTCAACAGCATGAGCATCGGTCTACGCAACTGGGATGTGATATAGTTTCAGCCAGTCTGACCACCCGACGATTGTCTATGAAATATAAACATGTTAATTTTAGATGTTTGTCATCTACTTGTATATATTTACAGACTATGTTTTCAACAAGAGAGTGAGCGAGTGAACACTAAAAAGTCACATAGGCTATATTTCAGAATATGAAACTTATAGACTAATAAGAAACACGATCTTTAACGATATGAAAACCTGTCAAAAAACCTGCGGTAAAATAACATGAATGTCAACAATGATGAAATAATTACCTTATATTCTACAAGCAGGTTCAACCGGTTTGGCTGATGTATGTTCAACATTTATTTTTCCCGCATTTTATCCACCTTGACCCCAAGATGGAATAAGCAAGAAATGACCATTAAAGCCGATATGTCCACTCTGTGAGTAAGCATTTTCTGATTGGAGGCAATGTGACGGGAGTGACAGAACAAAACTTAAACCAACTTAATCACTCACACTCTCACTCAGCACTACAAAATTTCACCGCGTCCTTTATTGATCAATTGTGTATCTCTTTAGCGCCGCTCGGCAATAATCTAGTGTAATGGCACTGATCTGAGTAAATTACCGAGTGTGGACAAAACAAGCCGGTGATTGATGTTTGAACATGCGATATGGTTACTGCAAGTTTGAGCTGTTCAAAATCAATTCTAACCCAGGTCTTGACGGGTCAGTAAATCCGCATATCGCAATAGATGTCTCCCGTGAAGGGAAACTGGCTGTCCCAACAAAACATGAAGTCGTGACCTTCTAGTTTGTTACCAGGTTATTGTTTACGGCCGCGCCAAGCCCTACTCCAGTTATATAACACGGTCTGTAAAATAATCAACACTAGACCAGACACACCAGTGATTAAGAGCAGCGGACCTGACCACACCATTCCTTAATCACCTTGCATACAACTTAACCCAGATCTGCGCCGGTGAGACCCTGTAGTTTATATCTCAATTTCATTTTTTTTATTCTCCAAAAACCACCTTGGTGGTACAAGAGCATATAATCTAGACACATATACAAATACAAAATCAGCTCAGATCAAAGATGGCAGGAAAACAACATGTAAACACATTAACATATTTTTTGACAAGGGATGATAGGTTTACATTATATTCTGATAGATTCATTATATCTTGCGAAGTTTTGACAGAAAGTATTTTCGAAAACTTTATTTCATTAGGAAAAATGATTAGATGGGTTGGTTGATATTGCTTCCTCAAAGTATCTAATGCTTTACAATGGAAAATATAACGATACTCGTCCCCAATGTTTTAAGAAGTACATAGCTGGCACGTTCTCTCGTCCCATGGAATATTATACCAGCGGCCCGTCCCAATAGGTAAATTATGATTACATGTTCTAAATTTCAGCAGTGGCAGTGAAATACGTTTTGGGAGAAAGGAATATTCGTCAAAATTAGGAAATGGCTGTAGATGTTGATAGTAAATTCCCTTGGGGCTAGAAATAATGTCATTGTGCCAGTTTTGGATAAACTGATCCTTAAGAATATAATCAACTTTTGCGTCCAGCCTCTGGGGTGTCCAAGTTGATGGATTTTCAAAAACATAAGATAGTCCAGTAGAGTCTAATATATTTTTAAAGTGCTGTAGCCGGGGACTACATTTTTTATTTGTTCTTCTTTGGAATGATAGGTAATTGTAAATTAAGTTGGTAAGCTTAAAAAACACCTTCTTGGTAAGTTAGATTGTGCCGAAAGTTTAATAAACGTTTATATATCATAATTCTAATAGGGAATCTTCCTAGTTCCCCTTACAGCATGAAACCAGGGGCTGAATTTCTTAATCCTGTAATGAGTCTTAAAAAATTTAAATGAATTTTCTCAAGAATTTCAAAGTTTTCAAAAGACCACACTTCAGCCCCGTAGGTTAAGATAGGGGTGAGTGAGTGAGTTAATATTTAACGTCACATCGGCAATATTGCAGCCATATCGTGACGAGAACATACGTGACAAAAAGAATATATATCCATATTATGAAGGACCTGTCGACGAAGGACAGTAAAACCACTAGACTATCACAGTTATTATTACAACTAGTGTGGAAACTTAAAAAATAATAGTATCACTATTTGGACAGTACAATATAAAAACAGGCCATAGATCGCCAACAACAGAGGGTAGATCACCATACTAGGGGCCATGAGGACTTACAGTACCTCTGCTACCTGCATGGTCCCTAGCTGGATTTACACCATCCCTCAGCTGCTGGCGATTGTATGAAAAGTTAGCCGAAATTAAAAGAACATGAATGCTACGATTAAAATCCTGGTAGACTTAAATTTACTGTGAATGTTTGTGGATTTACGTACCCTCTCAGGAGGACAATAATTTTACAATACTTCAACCCCCTTTGAGGGTACTGCCACCAACGATTCAAGTTACTAATTCAAACTACCAATCATTAAAATGCATCTATTTACAAAACATAATTTTCAAAATTCCACCAAAAAATCAATTTCTTTTAAAAAACCAATGATTAAATGACAACTAACAGTGCTAAAAAGGTCCTTGATAGTTTTGACATTGCAAAAAGTTATCCCTTGTGATGGAGAATTCAACACAGTCAAGCAGAATATGCTTGACCGTGACTCTCTCATCACAAGGGATACAAAACGGAGGATCCTTACCTTTTAAAAGGTATACATATGTGTATCTTGTATGGCCAATACGACATCGTCGCAAAATGACTTCTTCAAATCTGGACTGACAACCCAAGTATGTATAACCAATGTAGGGTTTTATTTCATGTAGTTTATTTATACCTACTTGGGTGTCCCACTTCTTCTGCATCAGATCACGAGTGTAAGCTCTAATGCTAGCTTTGTAGTCAGAATAAGGAATAAGAAGTGGTGTCACAGATTTGTTGAGTGCTGCCTTAGCAGCAAGATCGGCCATTGCGTTACCGGAAATGCCTACGTGACTGGGTAACCAACAGAAGACGATGTCGTATTGGCCAGTAGCAAGATCATTATATAATTCAATAATTTCTATTAAAAGTGGATGTTTACAAGAAAGATTTTTAATAGCCTGAAAACCAGAAAGAGAGTCGGAATAGATTATATATTGTTTATGTTTATGGCGTCTTTGAATATATTTAAGAGCTGTTAATATGGCGTTAGCCTCAGCTGTAAAAATAGAACTGTTGTCTGGTAATCTAGAAGATATTGTTCTGGATCCAATGACAGTGGCACAAGCTACTGCGCCACCGTCCTTGGACCCATCTGTAAATACGGATTTATAACTACTATATTTATGTTTTAATTCATTATATTCTTGTTTATACTGTAATTCATTGGTTTCTGATTTTTTAAATGTGGTCAGTGTTAGGTCCACTTAGGGTCTAACCAACTGCCAAGGAGGAGAAGAGAGAAGACGGGAAGGAGCTATATTTTCCAGCTCAATGCCGGCAGCAGCAAGAAATGGTTTAATTCTGTGTCCTAGAGGTGGAACAACAGAAGATTTTTTCTTGTATAAATCCTCGTAAAGGGGATTGAAAACACAGTTATAGGCAGGGTTAGATTCATTAGAGTATAATTTAGTAATGTATTGTAAAGCTAACTTAATACGGCGCTGCTCAAGAGATGGTTCATCAGCCTCAACGTAGAGACTGTCAATAGGTGAAGTTCTGAAGGAACCAAGACAAAGTCTTAGACCTTGGTGATGGACAGAATCTAATAGTTTCAGGTTGCTTTTACAGGCTCCACCATATACGATTGAGTCATAATCAAGTTTTGAGCGGATGAGTGATCTATACAAGTGAAGGAGGGTAGTCTGATCCCCTCCCCACTTTGAATTAGAAACAACCTTTAATAAATCGAGTGCCTTCAAGCATTTGGTTTTAAGGGACTTAATATGGGGCAAAAAAGTCAAATGTGAATCAAAAACAAGTCCCAAGAACTTGGCCTCCTTTACGACTTTGATGGGAGTGCCATCTAGAGATAGTTCAGGGTCCTTATGTGGTTTATATTTTCTGCAAAAATGTATACAACTTGTTTTGGATTTAGAAAATTTAAAGCCGTTTTCAAGACACCATTTATTTATTTTGTTTAAACAAAGCTGCAGTTGCCGTTCAATGGTATGCATATTTTTCCCACGACAAGAAATATTAAAATCATCCACAAATAACGATCCATCAATTGAATCGTTTAAAACTTTTGATAAACTATATATCTTGATGCTAAAAAGTGTGACAGACAGAATACTGCCTTGTTGAACACCCTGATCCTGATTGTAATGATCAGACAGGGTAGAACCCACTCGAACTTGAAACTATCTGTCATTTAAAAAGTTGGCTATAAATTGAGGTAAACGACCTCGCAAGCCGAAGTCATGTAAGTCTCGTAAAATACCATATTTCCAGGTTGTGTCATATGCTTTTTCGAGATCAAAAAAGATAGACACAGCATGTTCTTTATTAATTAGTGCGTTTTTTACAAATGATTCTAAACGCACTAAGTGATCGACAGTACTTCTGTTTTTCCGGAAACCACACTGTATATCAGTTATAAGGTTATTTGTTTCCAAGTACCAAACAAGTCGATTATTTACCATGCGTTCCATGGTCTTGCAAACACAGCTAGTTAAAGAAATCGGACGATAATTAGATGGATCCGTATGATCACGTCCAGGTTTAGGTATTGGTACTACTATAGCGTCACGCCATGAAGAAGGAAATTTACCTGAAGTCCAAATATCATCAAAAATATATAAGAGCGTCTCTAAACAGGACGCCGGTAAGTGTTTAAGGAGTTGATAGTGTATGTTATCAGCTCCTGTAGCAGTGTCATGAGCTTGATCAAGAGCAGTATGGAGTTCATGAATAGAAAAAGTTTCATTATAATCTTCTCCATTATCAGAATTGAAATTAATAGTTTTCTTTTCTTCTTGTTTTTGATATTGCTGGAATTTTGATACATAATTTGAAGAGGAAGAATGTTTAGCAAGGGTTTCACCTAGTTTATTAGCAATATCTGATTTATCAATAAGGAATTGATCTCCCTGTTTAAGATGATGGACACTAGATTTAGTACCTTTACCTTTGATTTTCTGGACCATGTTCCATACCTTGGACATAGGTGTCCGAGAATTTATTTTGGATACATAATTTTGCCAAGATTGGCGTTTGTTCTGTTTAAAAGTACGCCGTGCTTTAGCATTTAAAATCTTAAATTTATTTAAATTATGCACCATAGGATGGCGACGGAAATAATGTTCTGCTTTTTTCCTTGCCTTCCTAGCTTGTTTGCACTCATCGTTGAACCATGGTTTTCTTATGTGTGGAACTACAGAGGACTTTGGTATACATTCATCAGCTATGGAATTCAGTTCATCAGAAAAACATTTAATAGCGTCGGGAACGTCAATAAAACTTTCCGGTGTAAGTTTCTCCGTACACAGTGTTTCATATAAAGCCCAGTTAGCCTTTTTAAAATTTCGTCTTGATGATGGAGGAACATCGGATGGAGTTACAGCTTTTAATACAGTAGGAAAATGGTCACTTCCACAGAGGTCATCGTGGACTGACCATTCGAATTCATTTAGTAGTTTAGAATTTGTCAATGACAAGTCGAGAGCAGAATAGGTCCCTGTACCAGGATGTAAATATGTGCTGGAACCATCATTATAAATACATAAATCATTGTCAGAACAAAAGTACTCCAACAAATTCCCTTTAGTGTTTATATTTACACTACCCCAGAGTGGGTTGTGCCCATTTAAATCTCCCATTATAATACAGGGTTTCGGAAGTTGGTCATAGAGAGCTTGCAGATCAGTTTTGGCAAACGTCGAAGATGGCGAAATATAGAGCGAGCATAGCCTAAACGCTACATGTAAAGTAAGTCTCACAGCAACAGCCTGCATATTAGTATTTAGTGAAACAGGGCTTTGAATAACGTTTTGTCTGACTAGAATGGATGATCCGCCAGTGGCCTTATCGCCCGGAGGGGAAAAACAATTTATTGGGGATCTACCCCGCACTTTTTTGGAGGGCGACAAGCTATGTGCCCTAGCATGCACGTTTTCAGAAAGGTCCATGTCCTCGAGAGACCCATATTTGTTAAAGAATTGTATTTTGTTCTGTGGCCCTTTAGGAGCTCTGCCACTTAGTTTTTTCATAGGATCTGGCCTTTTAGGTTTAGTTTTAACAGTTTCTGAAGATTTTGGAGTTGATTGAGAAGACTCATGATCAGAGGATGCTACTGATTGGATTTGAGACGAAAGTGACTCTGGCGTTTGAGTAGATATTGCAGGTGAAAAAATCAGAGGAGCATCTGATGTTATCCAAGTCAAGTCAGTTTGACAGCTTGCGGTTGATTTTATACTTGCTTCCGACGATGTTTTTGTAATGGAAGCATAGCTTTCTTTAGGTTCAGAACTTTGGACCAGTTTTTTGGCATCTGCAAAACTAATGTTTCGGGTGAATTTTAGTTTGTTGATCTCCATGTGATACTTCCAGACAGGACATTCTTTGGAAAACGATGAATGGGCACCAGTGCAGTTCGTACATTTCTTAACGTTACTGTCACAATCTTCTGTTGTATGTGTCTTTTCACCACAGTGGGCACAAACAACAGACAATGTGCAGTTATTAACCCCATGGCCGAACTTTTGGCATTTGAAACATCGAAGAGGGTTTGGAATGTACATTTCAACGTTGATGTTACAGTATCCTGCTTTCAATGATTTTGGAACATTTGGAGAAGAGAAAGAAAACAAATATGTATTTGTGTTGACCAAGGCGTTGCGTAGCGGTTCCCATGTACTTGTATAACAACTTGGGGAGGGGTTAACTATATTGGTACTCGCTCTATACACCCCCAACAGTACCACAGGTGACTCAGATTGCCATCTAATTTGTGCTGGTTCAATCTGTCTAAATGCTGCCAAGAGGTGTAGGCCACACAACCAACCACACTGAAGTCTAACTACCCCTGGGAGCCGGATACCAAAGTAACCGTAGCGCTCCTTGTAATCAAGTATTACCTCCACTCCCGTTATGCCCTCCACTGAGCTAACCTTGTCCAGTGTCAGGCTTCTTCTGTTGCGCTGTTTCAGTAACAGAAACACTCAGTGTTGAATAATTCTGCTAAAAGTGATTTGTATTAGATGCTGAAACAGGACAGATAACCGAAAACAGAAATTCTGCGTTGTATGGCCTAACCGAGCACCTGTTACTTTGCAAACTTTGACGCCATGGATTTTCTACCAGACGCGACAGGGGTGTTTGGGGCATTGTTATATATAAATAAATATACATAAATATACATAAATTCTTTTTTCAAGAATGTTCTCGTCACGATATGGCTGCAATACTACCGATGTGACGTTAAATATTAACTCACTCACTCACGTATGTTACATCATGGATTATTCTTTCCTTATTATTACAATGACCTTGTACAAATGAGCTTATAATTATAAATGGACTTCGTCGTTGTGTGAACGGGCATTTGACTTTGCATTACCGAATTTTAAGTGACCAGCCTGGAGAAAGCTATAGATGAACAACTTCTTTATCAGTAATAATAATTTGCATATCCATAGAACATTACTCATTGTTCAAAACGCCAACTTCTAATTAGTGCCGCTACAGGAATTCAAACTGCTCGGTATTCAGTATTTAACAATTCACAACGAACTGATGCGAGAGTGCAATAAGCAGTAAGCTGCCGCCTTCAGAATGCACTACTGCTGTCCTTATGTGAGCAAAATCAAAACAAAATAGACTAAATCGACACAACAGGCTAAAATAACGGCACCGGGTGGTCAGCCTCTCTGCCATCAGTTCCCAGTTGCGCAAATCAATACTCATACTGTTGATCACTGGATTGTCTGGTCCAGACTCGATTATTTACAGACCACCCATGTAGCTGGAACATTGCTGTGTGCGGCGTAAAGCTAAACTTACTCACTCACTAGTTCAGCCATACCAGACAATTCGGTGATGAGCATCATTTGCATTGATCTGTAGGCAGTATTGGGATACGATAACATGCATGAGTCTAGTCAGCCGTTAGTCGCCTCTTACGACAAGCATCGGTTACTGAGGCCCACCTATAACCAGTCTTCACGGGTCATTGGACATTTTGATCTATGGATCATGCAAGACAATTTCCAGTCCCATTCCTACTATAAACCATAAAGGGATGACTCTTTATACTGGAGATTCTGAATGAAAGAATCACTGAAGCTGTGAATAAACGAATATTGCTGATACAGAAGTTTGAAAATATAGTATTTTATGTCAAGTCAATCTGTAAACTTATAATTCCAGAGAATACCTTTAACCCCAAGCTACACAAACCACACTGAAGACACCCGGTAATCTAAATCTACCAAAGTTAGCATGTATCTGACCTCTATAAACAGTATATCTGAGTGAGTGAGTTTATCTTAATGATGCACTCAGAAATATTGTACCTTTATGCCGGTGTTCCCTAACTAATCGAGTCTGGACCAGACAATCTAGTGGGCAACATCATGAGCATCGATCAATTATGTAAAGAAGTTACAACGGGACAACTTAGGAATGGCCAGCGAGTCCTAACTTGACATACAGAAGGGAGCAAGCTACAAAGACATATTTTATATCATTGGAAAGATCTCGAGGAGATGAACACGAAACGTTCATTTGCCAGTGTGTTCACGTGTTAATAAGCTCACAAATTGGCTCTGAAAATGCATTTCTGCAGAAACTTTTTTTTCCGCAGAAATTTCTGGCAGAAATTTTTTTTTCCCGCAGAAATTTCTGGCAGAAATTTTTTATTTCACTACCAGAATTATCTTAATTTAACAAAATTAGAGAATATAAGTAATGATACTGCTGCATGAGTGGTAGTTTCATGTTTATTCCAAGTAATAAGCACTTAGCGTGATCAACGGATCTGATATTTTTGTTTCCATACTAGAATTATCTTAGTTGAATAAGATTAAACACAATCGTTAAATAATTTAATATAGACTTTCTTTAAATGGTGTTGTTTTCCCTGTTTAAAGCCTATTAGTACCAGACAACCGAGAATTTTACAGTCTGATTTTAACCGTATTTCATTATAGCTTTTACAATTTATAAGGCTTATGCATTATTCCCATCCGTTTCATCATAACACAGTTGTAACTTCTTAGTGGATTCACGTCGTGCAAGATTAATTTAACAGTATCGGGGTGCATTTTCTAATCCCAATAAGACTACATTGTTTTTGTATGCGACATGGGTTGAAGGCGAATAGAGACGAAACCGGACATATACTACATACATACAATGTAATAACAATGTAAGACGTGTGAGCCATAATTTGAATTCATCAACATGCCCGTAAAGACCAGCGTACCAGATGAGATGATAAACAATGCATCAGTGTTCAAAGTGACAATGCCCGTGAAAATGTAATTGCCTCGTTGAAACAATGATTTATGCCGGAGTGGCCACCGAGTATTCACACCTGTTAACATGGTTTATCAGGTTGTCTCTATAAGCGGTCATCGTTCCGGTTCGGTTGGCCTTGAGTGGACACAGCGGTTAATAATTGCGCAAGCCAGAGACCGGCCACTGGGGAAATACAGCGAAACAATGCCAGTTGGTGCTGCATGGACAATAGACGTTTTATAGAGTATATCCAGTACGTCTTGTCGGTTCAAGGTCACATGCAACACAAAACAGTTCTTTGCAGATTCTGAATCGGTTCGGTAACAAATTATCAAAAATGCAAAATAAAGTTATGAAGTTGAAAATAACGCGATTGAAAAAACGCTTCCCCAGCGCAGGGGGGAAAAAGTGGTTTCACCACCCATAGCACATGTGCAGTGATTATTTTGAACCGGAAAGGCAACTTGAACTCGTATAAACAGAAGTGATGTGTGCAAGATTATCGTTGCGGTCGAAGTGGGAGACCAAGAGATGTTTCTTGTGGTTACAAGCACCCTGGTTCGGCAATAATAACAATACACTGGTACAGTACCTGCATATTTGCAACCCATGCTTTTGAAAAAAAATGTATAGTATTAGAAATGCTAATTTCATAGTTCAGTTTGAAAACTGAAATGTTTTAAATCATGTATATGGAAACAAAGAATACATTGATTGTGACAAGCAGTCTATGTCATAGACAAAGCGCAACGTCTGTTTATTGTCACCTGTCACTCTGCTTGTCTGCTAATGACAATATGCAGTACTCAACTTCAATCATTTACCAACTTAACACCTATCAGGCTATACACCGTAAACAAACTACACTGCTTTATGGCTCGTGCACCTGGGGTCTGTCTCTGTCACATTATGTAATTAGACAGACACGCAGGTGCGATTCCTGTACACATGACATGTTATTACGTCTGTGGGTTGCAAACAAACTACCTCCATTTTCCCGGATGACTGGGTCGGACGGAACTGAGTGCAAACTCAGATTGTCAGTTTCAAGGTCTGTATGTACAAAACCCAACATTTCAATATATAATATTTATGGATAACAAGTTCTTCTATTGTGTGTGCTTTGAAGTGGATGGATGAATCATAATGATTGGAATATTTTCAAACTGTTTAACGCTGTATTTTGCACGAATCCACGAGTGACCAGCATAGTTCTTACTATTCCTGTTTAAAAACATGTAACTGATAATATGCCGACGGTACACTAGAACAGTGATATAAACTGCCATCATCACAGACACATTTATACAATTTAACATTTCAACCACTGGCCTTTGTTGCGAAAACACGCCAATCAAGTTATCTCACTAGCTTCTGTCATGATGGGACGATAATTCACTCACTAGGGTCTTGGTTAAAAAAAGGTAGGAATAACAAATATAAAGGGGATATTGTACCACATTAGTCATTCTTGAATGGGATTAACAGGTTGGAAAACTCGGTGGCCACTTCGGCAAAAATCATTGTTTCAAAGAGGCAATTACATTTTCGCGGGTATTGACACTTTGAACACTGATGCATTGTCACATAGGTATTGTTTATCATCTCATCTGGTACGCTGGTCTTTTCGGGCATGTTGATGAATTCAAATTATGGCTCACACGTCTTACATTGTTATTATATTGTATGTATGTAGTATATGTCCGGTTTCGTCTCTATTCGCCTTCAACCCATGTCGCATGCAAAAACAATGTAGGCTTATTGAGATTAGAAAATGCAACCCAATACTGGTACTGGTACTAATAGGCTTTAAACAGGGAAAACGACACTATTTAAAGAAAGTCTATATTAAATTATTTAACGATTGTGTTTAATCTTATTCAACTAAGATAATTCTGGTATCAACAAAAATATCAGATCCGTTGATCACGCTAAGTGCTTATTACTTGGAATAAACATGAAACTACCACTCATGCAGCAGTATCATTACTTATACTCTCTAATTTTGTTAAATTAAGATAATTCTGGTAGTGAAATAAAAAATTTCTGCCAGAAATTTCTGCGGGAAAAAAATTTCTGCCAGGAATTTCTGCGGAAAAAAAAAAAATTCTGCCAGAAATTTCTGCGGGAAAAAAAAATTCTGCCAGAAATTTCTGCGGGAAAAAAAATTTCTGCCAGGAATTTGTGCGGAAAAAAAAAAATTTTCTGCCAGAAATTTCTGCGGGAAAAAAGAAACTATCCATGGTAATATTGTGTTGTCGATGTATCGCGATAAATGGCCAATATTACGTCAACAGCCACACACCTCTGTTTCCGCCAGTGAGAAGTTTTTAATCTGTTATCTGAACGTACCCGAAACAAGAAACCTTTTAAGATTTCTGCTTTAGTAAATTGACGGAGTTCTGAGTGGAGTGGGAGAGAGTGAGAGAGTGAGAGAGAGAGAGAGAGCTACATGGCAGCAGAATTGGGCTTGACATTGTTTACCTCTGAGCCCAGTCTTTAGCACTTTAACCTCTGGGCTGTCGGGTCATTTCACGTAGTAATAGACAGCTAGTAATAAACACTTCGTTAGAACTGACAGCAGTAGAAACTTCATCACTGTTTCCCCTTTCTACGTCCCAACAGAAAGCTCAACTAACGGCTGCTAATGCAGTGACGTGTTTAAAGAATAGCCAACTAGCCTCCATAACAGTAACTTGTTTGAAGTACATTTCCACTGACAAATAACATGATTTATTCACACCCTGATGCACATGACTCCGCTGATGCTTGATTTCGAACTTACTGTGGGAGAATTAACGGACACAATCTGTCGTTCATGAGTTAATGCCTGAGAGTTCTTTTAATCACCCTACTCCATAGACTTTCTTCTCCCAATTTATGCAACTCAGCAAATGACCAAGGGTGTTAGAGAGAATCAGAAATGGTGAGTGCTGCCCGTGTAAGAGGCTACCAACAGATCGGATGGACTCGCTGACTTGAGTGACACATGTCATCGTATCCCACTAGGTGTAGATCGGGGCCCATGTCCTCAATCACTGGATTATCTGGTCCAGACGATAATTTGCCGAGAGGCGTAATATTGCACATTGCGGCGTTAGCAAACAAACAAGCGATCAGGTATACTGTAATGGAAGAGATGACAGATTGTGTCAATATTGCAACTAAAAGGGGATGCATACATATATATCTAACGATAATTATATTTGTAATTTTATTATTACCTTGCTACTCCTTTGTCATTATGAATGCACAGAATAAAGCTGTCTATCACACTGGCTTATTTCTGCATGATATCTATAAAGGCATCTATGCTGCAACTAGTTTTAACTGATGGGTGTATTAATAAAACTGCTTAAATATCGAAATCATCACACATTCGTCTCTTGCGATGACATATTAAATTTTATTAAAAGAGTGAGTGAGTGAGTTAATATTTAACGTCACATCGGCAATATTTCAGCCATATCGTGACGGGAACAAAACACTGAAAACGAATATATGTGTGTTATAAAACCTGTCGACAAAGGACAGTAAAACAACTACAGTATCACAATTTGAATTAAAACTAGCATGGAAAGTTAAAACTAATATCAATATTTAGACAATACAATATAAAAACAGGCTATAGATTGTTAACAACAGAAAGTAGATCACCATACTAGGGACCATTGGGACTTACAGTACGTTTGCTACCTGCATGGACCCTAGTTGGATTTACACCATCCCTTCAGCTGCTGGTGAGTGTACGAAATGCTAGCCAAAATTAAAACAACAGGAATACTACGATTAAAATCCTGGTAGACTTATATTTACTATGAATGTTTTTGGACTTACGTACCCTCTCAAAAGGACAATAATTTTACAATACTTCAACCCCCCTTGAGGGTACAGCCACCAACAATTCAAGTTACAAATTCAAACTACCAATCATTAAAATACATCTATTTGCAGAAACACACTATTCAAAATTCAACCAAAAAATCAATTTCTTTTAAAAAACCTATAATCAAATGGGAATTAACGATGGTAACAAGATCCTTCATTGTTTTAACTGTAACATACTGATTCCTTGTAATGGAGAATTCAACACAGTCAAGCAGAATATGCTGGACTGTGATTCTCATCACAAGGGATACAAAATGGAGGATCCTCACCTTTCAATAGGTATGCATGAGTATATCTAGTATGGCCAATACGACATCGTCGTCAAATCTGGACTGACAACCCAAGTAGGTATAACCGATATTAGGTTTTATCTCATGCAATTTACTTATACGCACTTGGGTGTCCCACTTCTTCTATCAGATCACGGATATAAGATCTAATGGTGGCGTTGTAATCACTGTCAGGAATACGCAGTGGTGTCACAGATTTGTTGAGTGCTGCTTTAGCAGCAAAGTCAGCCAATGTGTTAACTGAGATCCTTACATGGCTGGGTAACCAACAGTAGACGATGTCGTATTTGCCAGTTGCAAGATCATTATACAGTTCAATAATTTCTATTAAAAGTGGATGTTTACAGGAAATATTTTTAATAGCCTGAAGGCAAAAAAGAAAATCGGAATAGATTATATCTTATTTGCGTTTGGGATGTCTTTGAATATATTTGAGAGCTGTTAATATGGCGTTAGCTTCTGCTGTAAAAATAGAACTATTATCTGGTAATCTTGAAGATGTTGTGGATCCAATGACAGCTGCACAAGCCACTGCGCCACCGTCCTTGGATCCATCTGTAAATAAGGGTTTGTAATTGCTACATTTATGTTTTAATCGATGATATTCTTGTTTATATTGTAATTCATTTGTTTCTGATTTTTTAAATGATGTTAATGTTAGGTCCACTTGTGGCCTAACAAATGGCCAAGGAGGAGAAGAAAGAAGACGGGAAGGCGATATACTTTCCAGCTCAATACCGACCGAAGAATTAAATGGTTTAAGTCTGTGCCCAATAGGTGGAACAAGAGAAGACTTTTCGTTAAACAAATCCTCATAAAGGGGATTGAACACACAGTTTTAGTCAGGGTTAGATTCATTAGAATATATTTTAGTAACATATTGTAAAGACAATTTTATAGGACTTTGAGTAAGAGATAGTTCATCGGCATCAACGTAGAGAGTATCAATAGGTGAAGTCCTGAAAGACCCAAGACAAAGTCTTAAGCCTTGATGGTGGACAGAATCAAGAAGTTTAAGGTTGCTTTTGCAGGCTCTACCATATACGATGGAGCCATAATCGAGTTTCGAACGGACAAGTGATCGATATAGGTGTAAGAGGGTTGCTTGATCACCTCCCCACTTTGAATTGGAAACAACTTTCAACAAGTCAAGAGCCTTCAGGCATTTAGTTTTAAGGGACTTAATAAGAGGCAGAAATATTAAATGGGAGTCACAGATTAGGCCAAGGACTTGGCCTCCTTTACAACTTTGATGGGAGTGCCTTCTAGAGATAGTTCAGGGTCCTTATGTGGTTTATATTTTCTGCAAAAATGTAAACAATTAGTTTTGGATTTAGAAAATTTAAAGCCGTTTTCAAGACACCATTTATTTCTTTTGTTTAAACAAAGCTGCAGCTGCCGTTCAATAGTATGCATATTTGTCCCACGACAAGAAATATTAAAATCATCCACAAATAACGATCCATCAATTGAATCGTTTCAAACTTTTGATAAACTATTTATCTTTATGATAAAAAGTGTGACAGACAAAATACTGCCTTGTGGAACACCCTGATCCTGATTATAATGATCAGACAGGGTAGAACCAACCCGAACTTCAAACTGTCTTTCATTTATAAAGTTGGCTATAAATTGAGGTCCCGTGTGGACCCGGGACAGAATGTTTCCACAGCACCCCATTGCTTGTCGTAAGAGGCGACTAAATTGGGCAACCTGTTTGCCGTGGGTTGCGTCCCGTGTCGGTGGAAGAAGGAATCCTGGTGGTTGAGGGCAATAGGGGCCTGGAACCGTGTTCCTGTTGCCTAACACACCACTTTGGCCCTGACTTCACCTAGACGGGTGGTAGAACTGGCCCGCTTCTATCAATCGGCTGGTCACGCTATGCCCTGCGCATGGACATGTTGACAATATATATCCCTTACATTGTATTTTGACACTGAATATTGAGGGTATTCTATTGTAAATAACAATTGCCTAGAGTCCTATGCCAGAAGGCGGTGGCTCATGGGCCAATCTGGTGATATTGACCCCTGAATTCTATGTTTCTTGAGAAATGTGTCATGGGCCAAACCAACCTGGCATATGTTCTTTTAGATATCATGGCTATTCATGTCTTTATTCACTGGAGTATAACACCTCTGTAGCCTCTGTGGCACAGGCTGGTTTCCACTGTAATGTCGTCCTTGTTGACACTCGATTGCGGGTGGGGAGCAGAGTTGTCAAATGTATTTATCCCATCATGTCACTCCACATTCACTCTGGTTCTGCAAAAGCTAACAAACGTCGACATGTTGATTCTGATGATGAAATATCGACTGAAAAATCTGATTCTTGGCCTAGGTTTATCGTTGTTGCTTCTGCTGACGGTACCCCACAGAAACTCAACCCAGTTGCTATCTCCAAGGGTATTGAAGGTGCTTGCGGAGAAGTGAAAAATGTCACCTGCCTTCGAAATGGTTCATTTTCAGTTGAATGTGCTCCGAGGCAACAATCTGTCAATCTCCTCGGTGTTAAGCAGTTTGTTAATACACAGGTTGTCGTATCAGTGCACAGAACATTGAACTCAAGTAGAGGAATCGTTCGAGATCGGGCGAAATGTCTTTCGTTTATGAGTGAGGAGGAAATTGTAGCTGAACTGAAAACCCAAGGTGTTACAGCTGTGAAGCGTTTTACCAAAAAGCAAGACAACACTATAATACAGACAAATACCTACCTGTTTACATTTAACTGTCCGACCTTTCCAAAGTCTATTAAAGCTGGTTACTTCAACATTGCAGTGGACGCATACGTGCCTAATCCATTCAGATGTTACAAATGTCAAAGGTTTGGGCATGGTGCGAAGTCTTGTCAGGCAAAGAGTTCTGTTTGCTACGGTTGTGGTGGCACTCATGAAAGTTCTGAATGCACAAATGAATCATACAGTTGTGTCAACTGTGACGGGGAGCATGCAGCCTCATCTAAATCTTGCCCTGTCTTTGAACAAGAATCCAAAATACTGAAAATTAAACATACAAACGATGTTTCTTATCACGAAGCAAAACGGTTAGTTTCTGTTTCATCTCAGACTTCGTCTATTACTTACTCAGCTGTAGTTTCTTCTCCTCCTCTACCTGTTGTCAAACCTTCCAGAGTTTCTACTCAATGCCAAACGTCGATCAGTTGGGTGAATGATGATCAGATCATTCTGGAACAAGTTTCTTCTGAAGCAGACACATCAGTAACCGAAACACAAACAGATGTCCAACTGACACAACACTCAGAATCAGACAATGTTACAAGAGAAACTCCCTCGCAATTGTCGAAGACAGAAAAGAAACAAATGAGAAGACAGGCTAGGGCCATACAAAACTTGGAAGTGCATTCTTCTCCCCCAGGCCCTAACGCCATATTAACAGCTCTCAAATGTATTCAAAGACACCCGAAACGTAAACAGTATATAATATATTCCGACTCTCTTTCTTGCCTTCAGGCTATTAAATATATTTCTTGTAAACATCCACTTTTAATTGAAATTATTGAACTGTATAATACTCTTGCTATTGGCCAATACGACATCGTCTTTTGTTGGTTACCCAGTCACGTAGGTAATTCTGGGAATGTGATGACTGATCTTGCTGCCAAGGCAGCACTCAACAAATCTGTGACACCACTTCTTCTTCCATATTCAGATTTTAAAGCTTGCATTAGAACGTATATCCGTGCAGAAGAAGTGGGACACTCAAGTAGGTATCAATAAATTACATGAAATAAAACTGTATATAGGCCACACCTACTTGGGTTGTCAGTCCAGATTTGAGGAGGTCATCATGCGACGATGTTGTATTGGCCACACAAGATATACACATAAGTATTTGCTTAAAGGTGAGGATCCTCCGTTTTGTATCCCTTGTGATGGAAGAATCACAGTCAAGCATATCCTGCTTGACTGTGTCGAGCATTCCATCACATGGGACCAGTATTTTAATCCACCAACTCTGAAGGATCTTTTTAATAACACAAGCTCTCATGTAATCATTGCAATTTTAAAAGAATTAGATTTATTGACAGAATTGTAAATAGATAAATAGTTTGTTATTGGAATTTTAAATTTGTAACTGTGCTTGTTAGTGGCTGTATCATCAAAGGGGGTTGAAGTACTGCAAAACTATTGTCCCCCTGAGAGGGTACGTAAGTCCACAAACATTCAATGTAAATTCAAACTTTCACGTTTTTAATCGTAGCATAAGTGTCGTTTTATTTGCATGGCTAGATTTCCCAAATTCCTGATGGCTGAGGGGATGATGTAAATCCAGCTAGGGTCCATGCAGGTAGCAAAGGTACTGTAAGTCCCCATGGTCCCTAGTATGGTGATCTACTTTCAGTTGTTAGCAATCTATAGCCCATTTTTATATTGTATTGTCCTCTATAGATAAACTGTTTTAGGTATAGTTACTAGTTTTATATTCTCATCTGTGATATTGTAGTTGTTTTACTGTCCTTCGTTGACAGGTTTTATAATATATATATATATATATATATATATATATATATATATATATATATATATATATATATATATATATATATATATATATAAAATTTCAGTATTAAATGTTCTCGTCACGATATGGCTGAGATATTGCCGATGTGACGTTAAATATTAACTCACCCACTCACTCTAAATCCAAAACTAATTGCATACATTTTTGCAGAAAATATAAACCACATAAGGAACTATCTCTAGATGATCAAGTCCCTTAAAACTAAATGCCTGAAGGCTCTTGACTTGTTGAAAGTCGTTTCCAATTCAAAGTGGGGAGGGGATCAAGCAACCGTCTTACACCTGTAACGATCACTCGTACGTTCGAAACTCGATTATGGCTCCATCGTATATGGTGGAGCCTGCAAAAGCAACCTTAAACTTCTTGATTCTGTCCACCATCAAGCTTTAACACTTTGTCTGGGATCTTTCAGAACTTCACCTATTGACAGTCTCTACGTTGAGGCCGATGAACCATCTCTTACTGAACGTCATATAAAATTGTCTTTACAATACATTACTAAATTATATTCTAATGAATGAAACCCTGCCTATAACTGTGTGTTCAATCCCCTTTATGAGGATTTGTATAACAAAAAGTCTTCTCTTGTTCCACCTCTTGGGCACAGAATTAAACCATTTATTTCTTCTGCTGGTATTGAGCTGGAAAGTATATTGCCTTCCCGTCTTCTTTCTTCTCCTCCTTGGCAGTTGGTTAGGCCACAAGTTGACCTACCATTAACATCATTTAAAAAATCAGAAACAAATGACTTACAATATAAACAAGAATATCATCAATTAAAACATAAATATAGCAATTACAAACCCTTATTTACAGATGGGTCCAAGGGCGGTGGCGCTGTGGCTTGTGCCACTGTCATTGGATCTAGAACAATATCTTCTAGATTACCAGATAATAGTTTTATTTTTACAGCTGAAGCTAACGCCATATTAACAGCTCTTAAATATATCCAAAGACACCCTAAACGTAAACAATATATAATCTATTCTGATTCTCTGTCTTGCCTTCAGGCTATTAAAAATATATCTTGCAAACATCCACTTTTAATAGAAATTATTGAATTGTATAATGATCTTGCTACTGGCCAATACGACATCGTCTTCTGTTGGTTACCCAGCCATGTAGGCATTTCTGGTAACACATTGGCTGACCTTGCTGCGAAAGCAGCACTCCATAAATCTGTGACACCACTTCTTGTTCCTTATAGTGATTACAAAGCCACCATTAGATCTTATATCCGTGATCTGATGCAAAGGACGTGGGACACCCAAGTGGGTTTCAATAAATTACATGAGATAAAACCTTATATTGGTTATACCCACTTGGGCTGTCAGTCCAGATTTGAAGAGGTTATTTTACGACGATGTCGTATTGGCCACACTAGATATACGCATGCGTACCTGTTAAAAGGTGAGGATCCTCCATTTTGTATCCCTTATGATGAGAGAGTCACGGTCAAGCATATTCTGCTTGACTGTGTTGAATTCTCCATCACAAGGAGTAAGTATTTCACAGTTAAATCAATGAAGGATCTTTTTTACCAGCGTTCATTCTCATTTAATTATAGGCTTTTTAAAAGAACTTGAGTTTTTGGTTGAATTTTGAATAATATGTTTCTGTGAATAGATGTATTTTAATGACTGGAAATTTGAATTAGTAACTTGAATTGTTGGTGGCTGTACCCTCAAAGGGGGTTGAACCACCGTAAAATAATTGTCCTCCTGAGAGGGTACATAAGTCCCAAAACATTTGAAGTAAATTTCAGTTTTCCAACTTTTAATCATGTGTTTTCACTTTATGGCAGAATTCGTCTCAATTGCGAACAGCTGAAGGGACGATGTAAATCCAACTAGGGTCCATGCAGGAAGCAAATGTACTATAAGTCCCCATGGTCCTTAGTATGGTGATCTACCTTCAGTTGTTGGCAACCTATAGCTCATTTTTATATTGTACTCTCCTCTATAGATACATTGTTTTAGGTCTCTTCACTAGTTTTACCTTCTACTCTGTGATATTCTAGTTAGTTTTAGTGTCGTTCGTTGATAGGGTTTTGCAATATATGCGCTATCAATGCATTTGTATTTTCATAATTAGTCATTGTCGTCACGATATGGCGGCAATATTGCCGATGTGACGTTAAATATTAACTCACTCACTCACTCATCACAACGTCTGATGACAGATACTATGTTCCAAACATATACATTTAAACATTTATGGATTTGTTGTTTTGACATTTGTAAGACATGTAACGCATGATTTGGATGATTATTTCATAGATCGTAACATAAGAATCATCGTATTTGCACAATCCCTACAGTCTCTATACACAAAATTAGATGGAGATGATTGAGCGAACAATATTAATGTGAGCCATAATTAGTAGAAATGTCAGTCAATGATATGTAACATATAAACATCTTACTACACTTCAGTGACTACATGTCACTTCAGAGCAACAGATTGCTTGTTCATAAGGAAATAGGATAAGTGTGAACTGCTGAATTTGTGTTGGGGGTGATTATTCAAGTAAGAAATTGATGACAACTTCCTTTTTAATAATTTGCATTATAATAATCCTTCTTGGCATTAAGGTTTATATGTTGATTGATTTTTGTGTCATATAGATTTTCAGACACGTGCAAAAAGCATGAAAACCCCAGGTTTCAACTATACTCACCTTGGAATAGACTTCACCATTTGTGAGTGATGAAGAAGATACCAATTTATTGCTCTCGATCCCATTTACCGGGGAATCCAGTAAAGTGAGGACGTACAGGTCTGCACAGGACTCATCCACAATTTACAAGGCCATCATGAAGGCCAGGATGAGGCACCCAAACCATAATGACAGAGGGATATCCGCCCAACGATGCCCCTGAGTGGGCTTAATTTGTGTTTATTTTCAAATAGACCTATATTTATTTTGAAATACACTTTTATTTGTTTTCAGAGTTCTTTATTACATTTTCTTATTGTATTGTATTGCAAGCTGTGTGTTATTATATGGTTAGCAATAGTAGTGACTGACTTTGGTGTGTTTGTCTCTGTCAGTGTGAGGATGACTGTAAATGGATGCAAGTGAATGTTAGCCATCGCATGTTTTTGGAAACATTTTTGTTATACATGTTGATCTGTTAATTAGTGCTATATCTTTTGTAACTCAAGGGAAACCTGTTGGAAAGAGGGTAACGGATACCGTACGGAAACCCTTAGAAAGTGGGTAATTGGAAGTTTCCGTTATTGTGAAAGCTCAGTGTAAACGAACAGAAACTCACTGGATTCTAAGTGGAAACTTAAGTTTCAGTCCACTTTCCATCAGCCTGTCAACGAAGGACAGTAAAACCAACTAGAATATCACATAAAATGTAAAACTAGTGTTCAGATCTAAAACAGTTCAACTATAGAGGACAATACAATATGAAAATGGGCTATAGATTGCCAACAACTGAAGGTAGATCACCACACTAACGACCACGGGGACTTACATAACTTTTGCTACCTACATGGACCCTAGCGAATGCGATACGAAGTCTCTTTGATGTTATCATCTTTTCAAAGAATGTGTTGATGTTGCCTGTTATCCGAAGGACACGTTTGTGCATCACGGCAGGAAATGTCACAAACATGTTGTTCTGCGTCTATTATAATAACTATCATTTGTTTTGTTTTTTTACTGGATCAATTTAAATCTACATCTGTAATGTTCTGTATATCCTTGTTAACAGGTCTTGGTATAGGTTAATGTATCCATTACTATATAGTCGTCATATGCACGACATGGCCTATATTCAGTATTGTAACAGTAACTTTGTTATTGATAAGAAATCACGTTCCCTCGCTATCTCCGTTGCATCAAAGCCCTGATTATTCCTTGTAGTTAAATCTACCATACACCGTGACAGTACATATTTCACAATGTCTTCATCTCCTTGTACACAGGCCAAATGAAGGACATTGTCACCATCACTATTTACTACTGAAGGATCTGCTCCACTGTCTAGTAGCAATTCAAACACACCGAATGTACTTTGCCTTGCTGCTAAAAGCAGGGGTGTCATCCCTTTCGACCCTCTACAGTTTATATCGACAACGTGTAGCTTGAGGATATGCTTCACTATTTCCTGATTTTCTCCCATAGAGGCGAAATGAAGGATGCTGTTACCATCATTATCTACTGCTGAAAGATTCGCTCCACCCTCTAGTAGCAATTTAAACACGCCATATGTACTGTACTCTACTGATACCAGCAGTGGTGTTTTCCCTTTATCTCCTCTACAGTTTATGTCCAGAGTGTGTAACTTGAGGACATGCTTCACTATCTCCTCACGGTCTCCCCTACAGGCCACATGAAGGATATTGTCACCATTTCTATTAACTGCTGAAGGATCAGCTCCACTCTCCATTAACAATTCAAACACATTGTATGAATCGTATTCTGCTGCTAACAGCAGTGGTGTCCTCCCTTTCGATCCTCTACAGTTTATGTTCAGAGAGTGTAGCTTCAGGACCTGCTTCACTATCTGCTCATCCCCTCTCATACAGGCCAAATGAAGGGCGTTGTCACCATCTCTATTTACTAAAGAAGGATCTGCTCCGCTTTCCAGTAGCAACTGAAACACATTGCGTGGCTGATATTTTACTGCTAACAGTAGTGGTGTCATCTCATTAAATCTACAGTTTATATCCACAATGTGTAACCTGAGGATACGCTTGACTATCTCCACATTTGTTCCCTCACAGGCCAAATGAAGGATGTTCTTACCACAATTTCCAAATCCTGACAGGTCAGCACTTTTTTTCACCAGACTATCAAATACTTTTCTTTTCGCACGCCATGCTGCCAGCATCACTGGTGTCAATCCACCACGGCCTTTTCTATTTATATTCACACTGTTTCGCATCAGGATATAATTCACTATCTTAACATTTCCTCCTCGACAAGCTCAATGAAGGATGTTGTCACCATCCTCGTCAATTACTGACAGATCAGCTCCTTTCCTCACCAGACCATCAAATACTTCTCCTTTCGCACACCATGCTGCAAGCATCACTGGTGTCTCTCCACCACTGTTTTTTGCATTTATATCCACAATGTTTTGCATCAGGATATAATTGACTATCTTAACATGTCCTCCTCGACAAGCCAAATGAAGGATATTGTCTCCATCTCCGTCAGTTACTGACAGATCAGCTTCTTTTTTCACGAGAATATCAAATGCTTCGTGTTTTGCATAATATGCCGCAATCAGTACTGGTGTCATTTCTTCATCCCCTTTACAATTTATATCCACAATGTTTTGCATCAGGATATAAGTCACTATCTTAGGATTTCCTCCTCCACAAGCCGAATGAAGGATATTGTCATCATTATTGTCAATTACTGACAGATCAGCTCCTTTCCTCACCAGAATGTCAAATACTTCTCTTTCCCCACTATTTGCTGCAAGCATCACTGGTGTCTCTCCACCACTGTTTTTTGCATTTATATCCACAATGTTTTGCATCAGGATATAATTGACTATCTTAACATGTCCTCCTCGACAAGCCAAATGAAGGATATTGTCTCCATCCTCGTCAATTACTGACAGATCACCTCCTCTTTTCACGAGAATATCAAATGCTTCTTTTTTTCCATGATCTGCCGCAATCAGTACTGGTGTCATTTCTTCATCCCCTTTGCAATTTATATCCACAATGTTTCGCATCAGGATATAAGTCACTATATTAACATTTCCTCCTCGACAAGCCCAATGAAGGATGTTGTCACCATCCTCGTCAATTACTGACAGATCAGCTCCGTTTTTGACAAGAACATCAAATAGTTCTCTTTTCCCATGATATGCTGCAAGTAGAACTGGAGTCATTTTTTCACAATCTTTACTATTTAAGTCCACACTGGTTTGGTTCAGAACATACTTCACTGTTTCCACATGTCCTCCAATGCAGGAAAGATGGAGACTGTTTCTACTTTTCTGATTCACTGCTAAAGTATTAGCACCTTTTTCTATCAATAACCGAAACACATCTATTTTCCCATGATATGCGGCTAACAACAATGGTGTCATGTTATTTTCATCGCTGCCATTAATGTCAACAATGTTTTGTGTGATGATATAGTTCACAATCTTCACACTTCCTCCTCGACAGGCCCAATGAAGAACATTTCTGTTTGTACTATCCTTTGTGAAGGTGTCAGCTCCTCTCTCTATCAGAAAGTGAAACACAAGTTTGTTCCCATAACCAGCTGCCAACAACAATGGTGCAATGCCCTTGTCATCTGTACTGTTTATATACAGAACATTATGCTTTAGGACATATTTCACTATATCTACATTTCCTCCCTGACAGGATACATGAAGGATATTTTCACCATCATCATCCTCTTTTGATATATCAGCTCCTATTTTCATAAGGAAAGAAAACACGTCCTTCTTCCCAAACATCGCTGCTGACATCAAAGGTGTTGTCCCGGTTCTTCCCCTACTTTCAATGTCTATGATTTTCTGCGAGTGGATGTACTTCACTATCCCCAGATTTCCCTCCATACAGGCGACGTGTAAGATATTGTTATCCTCATCGTCTAATAGGGTCAAATTTGCCCCTTTCTCCACAAGTAATTCCAGCAATGCCCTGTGTCCTGCTACTGCCGCTATCATCGCTGGCGTCCTGCCAGCTTGTCCTCTCGAGTTGACGTTGGCAGGATCATGAGACAACAAGTATTTAACTTGATGCAAGTCTCCTATTCTGCAGGCATCAATAAGTGTAGTGTTAACGTAGGCCCGGTTATGTGTTTGATGATGTTCATCTGAAAGTAACGATGAAAACATGACACAGTTTTCATTTTTAGACCCATGTTAATTTAACCCATTACCCTCCACGCACCCAAAAGTGCTGTACATCTATAGAGTTTGCTGAGCTGAAACAGAGTTATACAGGGATTCAATAGTTATTTGAGTGAGTGAGTGAGTAAGTTAATATTCAACGTCATATCGGGAATATTGCAACCATATCGTGACGAGAACAATTCATTATAAAAATACAAATGAATTAATAGCACCTATATTGTAAAAACTGTCAACGAAGGACAGAAAACTAACTAGAATATCACTGAGTAATGTAATGTAAAACTAGTGATTAGACCTAAATCAGTGGATGTATAAAGGACAATGCAATATAAAAATGAGCTATACGTTGCCAGAACGGAAGGTAGATCACCATACTAAGAACCATTGGGACTTACAGAACATTTACTTCCCGCATGGACCCTAACTGGATTTACCTCATCCCCTCAACTAATGTAAAACTTATATTTACATCAAATGTTTTGGGACTTATGTACCCTGTCAGGAGAACAATTATTTTACGGTACTTCCGCCTTCTTTGAGGGTACAGCCACTAACGAATTGAGTTACTAATGAAATATTCCGAT
Organism: Haliotis asinina; assembly: GCF_037392515.1. Classification (NCBI taxonomy): domain Eukaryota; kingdom Metazoa; phylum Mollusca; class Gastropoda; order Lepetellida; family Haliotidae; genus Haliotis; species Haliotis asinina. Next base: position 23,930,615 of record NC_090292.1, read on the forward strand.
TTTAAAATATTTATCTATTTACAGTTGAGTTAACAAATGTAATTCCTTAAAAAATACAAGAATTAAAAGAGGACTAATATTGCTAAAAAGATCCTTCATCGTTCGTGAATATTGATCCCTTGTGATGGAATATTCAACACAGTCAGGCAGGATATGCTTGACTGTGATTCTTTCATCTCAAGGGATGCAAAACGGAGAATCCTCTCCTTTAAGCAAATATTTATGTGTATATCTTCAGTGGCAAATGCGACATCGTCGCATGATGATCTCTTCAAATCTTGTCTGACAACCCAAGTAGGTGTAGCCAATATAGGGTTTTATAGCATGTAATTTATTGATGTCTAGAATAGATTATTCATTGTTTATGTTTAGGGCGTTCTCTTCCTGTGTAAAACAATATTATTGGTATACATGAGTTTCTGTATTCGTGATTTTTTCTGATAGACAGGACAGAATTTTGATGAGGAGAAGTACTCGCCGTGGCAGTTAGCAGACCTAATGGCATCTGTACAGGTAGTGCCTTCATGATCTTTACTGCAACGGGAGCAAGTTGGGGACTTAGTACACGACCTGGCTCCATGCCCAAACCTTTGACAGTATACACATCCACTCCGATGTTGAAATAACTAGCCTTAATTGATGATGGTACTTTGGGAAGTATAAACGTGCGATCACGGATGACACCTTTACACGAAGTTAGATATTTGTGAACAGAGACAGTATTTCAGTAATGCAAAATGATCTGCTTTGTGGAGATTAATTGACTGTTGATGTAGTGAACATTCTACAAGTAGAGATCCATTTCTGAGACGCGTTACATTCTTGACATCTCCACGAACCCCTTCATCAGCCTTGGACACAACAAAAGGTTTAATCTTCAGAGGTGCTCCATCAACTCCATTAACCACCGGAAACCGAGCCACCACCTCGTGGTGGGTGCTGGGTAATGCCAAGAGCTCGCCATCACCCCCGTAGTGAACTCGGGGGGATATTTGGTCCACCAACCCGTTTGCCGTGGGTGGCAGCCCTGTGTCGGTGAAGGAAGGGATCCTGGTGGTTGAGGGCAATAAGGGCCTGCAATCGTGTTCCTCTTGCTCAATACACCACTTTGGCCCTAACTTCGCCTAGACGGGTGGTCGAATGGGCCCGGTTCGACCAATCGGCTGGTCATGCCAAGCCCTGTGCATGGAGTATATATATATATATATGTCATTGCACAAACTTTTTAGGTCTTTCAAAATCAAATCTTAGTTGGTATTCTGGTCATGGTCTCTGCACAACAAAACCTTGAACTCAAGCAAAGGTATCATTCGAGATCGAGACCGATTGCTTGATGATATGTCGGAACTTGACATCAGATCTGAAAAGAAGGATCAAGGTGTAGTCTGTGTCAAGCACTTTTCAACTCGGAGAAACAGTGAAACCATCTAAACGAACTCGTATCTGTTTACTGTTTCATGTCCTAATGCTCCCAAATCAGTGAAGGCAGGTACTGTAACATTCCAGTTGATACCTACATCCCCAACCCTCTAAGGTGTTTTAAATGCCAGAAATATGGACACGGTGTAAATACCTGCACATTGTCTCTTGTGTGTGCTCACTGTGGTGAGAAGACACATACAAAAGAAGATTGTGACAGTGATTATAAAAAATGCACCAATTGCTCAGGCGACCATTCTTCATTTTCGAAACAGTCTCCAATTTGGAAAGAGCAAATGGAGATAAATAAAATAAAATTTACTCAAAATATTTCTTTTTCCGAGACCAAAAAACTGGTGAAGAGATCTGAACTTTCAGAAAGTTATGCTACAGTGGCAAAAACATCATCGGGGTCTAACTCTTAAACAACATCAACCACAGGCTGCCAAACTAATTTGGTAAATTGCGATTCTCCACAGCTTTTGTGTCCTGCTATATCATCACAGAGTGAGGAATCACTTCCTAGTCTTCTTCTGATCACAAATCATCATCTCAGCCACAGTCAAAGTGTCAATCGACAGCTGACAGTCAACAAACGGTGAAAAGTGGCAGAGCTCCTAAAGGGTCACAGAACAAAATGCAATTGTTCAATAAATACGGGTCTCTTGAAGACATGGACATTTCTGAAAACGTCCATTCTAGTGTGGTGATCTACCTTCACTTGTTGGCGATCTATAGTCTGTTTTTATTATGTATTGTCTAAATAGGGCTATTAGTTTTAACTTTCCATACTAGTTTTACTTAAAATTGTGATATGCTAGTTGTTTTACTGTCCTCCGTTGACAGATTTTTCCATATGCATATATTTAATTTAAATGTTCTCGTCACGATATGGCTGAGATATTGCCGATGTGACGTTAAACATTAACTCACTCACTCACTCACCCATTCTAGGGCACATAGCTTGTCGCCCTCCAAAAGAGTGCGGGGTAGATTCCCAATAAATTCCCCCAAAAGATAGTTTATTCCAATAATATTGTACAGTGGAACTACAGAGGATTGAGGACTAATTTACATGAATTACAACCATTAGTCCAAGATTGTACACCTTCGGAGATATGTCTCCAAGAGACATATTTAAAACAAACAGATGCATTTGACACTTCATCAGTTTAATGCATATCATTAGCTTGCACCCCCGGGTGATTGGCCGATCATCCATTCTAGTCAGACAAGACGTTCTTCAAAGCCCTGTTTCACTGAATACTAATCTGCAGGCTGTTGCAGTGAGAATTACTTTACATGTAGTGTTTACGCTACGCTCTCTGGTGTAGTGTAACTACAAACACTAAAGGTAAATTGTTGGAGGACTTTTGTTCTGAAATGAGTTATGTATTTATAATGATGGTTCCAACACATATTTACACCCTGGTACAGGGACTTATTCTGCTTTCGACTTGCCACTGACAAATTCAGAACAACTAAATGAATTCGAATGGACAGTCCACGATGACCTCTATGGAAGTGAGCATTTTCCTACTATATTAAAACCTGTAACTCCATCTGATGTTCCTCTATCATCAAGGTGGAATTTTAAAAAGGCTAACTGGGCTTTATATGAAACACTGTGTGGTGAAAATCTTAAACCTGAACGTTCTATTGACGTTTCTGATGCTATTAAATGTTTTTCTGATGAACTGAATTCCATAGCTGATGAGTGTATACCAAAGTCCTCTGCAGTTCCACATATTCGTAAACCATGGATCAGTGATGAACGCAAACAAGCTAGGAAGGCAAGACAAAAAGCAGGACCTTAATTCCGTTGACATCCTATGGTGCACAATTTAAATAAATTTAAAATTTTAAATGATAAAACGTGGCGTTCTTTTAAGCAGAACAGACGCCAATCTTGGCAAAATTATGTTTCCAAAATAAATTCTTGGACTTGGACACCATGTTCAAGGTATGGAACATGGTCCAGAAAATTAAAGGTAAAGGTACTAAATCTACTGTCCATCATCTTAAGCATAGAGATCAATTACTTACTGATAAATCAGATATTGCGAAGAAACTTCGCGAAACTCACGCTAAACATTCTCCCTCTTCTAATTATATACCTAAATTTCAGCAATATCAAAAACAACAAGAAAAGAAAACTATTAATGTCAATTCTGATAACGGGGAAAAGTATAGCGTAACGTTTTCTATTCATGAGTGAGTGAGTGAGTGAGTTAATATTTAACGTCACATCGGCAATATTTCAGCCATATCGTGACGAGAACAGATTGAGAATTGAAATGGGAAATGTGCATACTATAAAAAAAAACTGTCGTTAAAGGACAGTAAAACAACTAGAATATCACAGCTACGGATAAAACTAGTGTGGAACGGTAAAACTGATAGAACTATTTGGACAAGACAAGATAAAACACGGGCTATACACATCACCAGCAGCTGAAGGTAGATCACCATGCCAGGGTCCATGGGGACTTACAGTACCTTTCCTACCTGCATGGACCCTGGCTGGATTTACACCAGCGCTTCAGACACTGGCGATGATAGGACGATTTAGCCAGAATTTAAAACAACAAACACACTACGACTAAAAAGTATGGTTGAGCAAAATCGACTTTGAAAGTTTTTGGGACTTACGTACCCTCTTCGAAGGACAATAATTTTACGCTACTTCAACCTCCCTCGAGGGCACAGCCACTAACGATTGCAGTTGCTAATTTACAATACCATGCGTAAAAGATATATTATCTATGTACAAAACATATTCAGAATTTATGTAGCAATTCTATTTCCTTTAAAAATTCAATTATTAAATGATGATTAACGTTATAAAAAAGATCCTTTACAGTTTTCTCATTGAAATATTTATCCCTTGTGATGGCAAAATCAACACAATCGAGCAGGATATGCTTGACAGTGATTCTCTCATCACAAGGGATACAAAACGGAGGATCCTCACCTTTTAACAAGTGTTCGTGAGTATATCGCGTATGACCATCGTCGTATAACAACCTCTTCAAATCTGGACTGACAACCCAAGTGGGTATAACCGATATAGGGCTTTATTTCATGTAATTTATTGATACCTACTTGAGTGTCCCACTTCTTTTGCATTAGATCACGGATATATGATCTGAATAATCTGAATAGGGTATGAGAAGTGGTGTCACAGATTTGTTGAGTGCTACCTTGGCAGCACGATCGGCCATTGTGTTACCAGAGATTCCAACATGGCTGGGTAACCAACAGAAGACGATGTCATATTGGCCAGTAGCAAGTTCATTATACAATTCAACAATGTCAGCTAAAAGTGGATGCTGAGAAGATACATTTTTAATAGCCTGGAGGCATGAAAGAGAGTCTGAATAAATGATATATTGTTTATATTTAAAGTGTTTTTTTAATATAGTTTAGAGCTGTTAATATGGCATGTGCTTCTGCTGTAAAAATGGAACTGCTATTTGGTAATCTAGAAGATATTGTTCTGGATCCAATGACAGTAGCACAAGCAACTGCGCCACCATCCTTGGACCCATCTGTAAATAAGGATTTATATGTACTATACTTACTTTTTAATTGATTGTATTCCTGTTTGTATTGTAAGTCATTAGTTTCTGATTTTTTATATTTACTTAATGTAAGGTCAACTTGTGGTTTAACCAGTTGCCAAGGAGGAGAAGAAAACAAGCGAGAAGGAGCTATATTATCCAGCTCAATGCCAGCAGCAGAAAGAAAAGGTTTAACTCTCAGTCCAAGAGTCGGAACAAGAGAAGACATCTTATTGTACAAATCCCCATACGGGGGATTGAAGACACAGTTATATGCAGGATTGGACTTATTTGAATACAGTTTAGTGAGATACTGTAAAGATAATTTAATACGACGGTGGCCAAGAGAAGGTTCGTCTTCTTCAAGGTATAGACTGTCAACAGGAGAAGTTCGGAATGATCCAAGACAAAGTCTTATACCTTGATGGTGAACAGAAATTAAAAGTTTAAGGTTGCTTTTACAGGCTCCACCATATACAATGGAGCCATAATCAAGTTTTGACCGGATCAGTGATCGATAAAGTTGCAGGAGGGTAGCTTGGTCCCCTCCCCATTTAGAATTTGAAACGACTTTCAACAAGTGAAGTGCCTTCAGGCATTTAGTTTTGAGGGATTTGATATGTGGTAGAAACGTTAAATGTGAGTCAAAAATTAATCCCAAGAACTTGGCCTCCTTTACAATTTTGATGGGAGTGCCATCTAGAGATAGTTCTGGGTCCTTATGTGGCTTATATGTTCTGCAAAAATGTATACAATTAGTTTTGGACTTCGAAAATTTGAAGCCGTTTTCCAGACACCATTTATTTATTTTGTTTAAACACAACTGCAGTTGCCGTTCAATAGTATGCATATTTTTACCTCGGCAAGAAATATTAAAATCATCCACGAAAAGTGATCCATCAATTGAATCGTTTAAAACTTTTGATGAACTGTTGATCTTGATGCTAAAAAGAGTGACAGATAAAATACTGCCTTGTGGAACACCCTGATCCTGATTGTAATGATCAGACAGGGTAGAACCGACACGGACCTGGAATTGTCTGTCATTTAAAAAGTTGGCAATAAATTGAGGCAAACGACATCGCAAACCAAAGTCATGTAAATCCCTCAAAATACCATGTTTCCAGGTTGTGTCATATGCTTTTTCAAGATCAAAAAAGATGTTGTTTATTAATTAGTGCGTTTTTAACAAATGATTCCAGTCGCACTAAGTGATCGACAGTACTTCTGTTTTTACGGAAACCACATTGTATATCTGCAATAAGGTTATTGGTTTCCAAGTACCAAACAAGCCGATTATTTATCATGCGTTCCATGGTCTTGCAAACACAGCTAGTTAGTGAAATAGGTCGATAATTGGACGGATCCGTATGATCACGTCCAGGTTTAGGTACTGGTACTACTATGGCGTCACGCCATGAGGGAGGAAAGTTACCCGATGTCCAAATATCATGAAAAATATTGAGAAGAGTTTCTAGGCAGGATTCTGGTAAGTGCTTCAGGAGTTGATAATGTATGATATAAGCTCCAGTAGCAGTGTCATGAGCTTGATCAAGAGCAGTATGGAGTTCATGAATCGAAAAAGTTCCATTATAATCTTCCCCATTATCAGAATTGAAATTAATAGTTTTCTTTTCTTGTTGTTTTTGATATTTCTGAGGAAGAGTGAGGAAGAGGAAGAGTGTTAAGCAAGAGTTTCGCCTAGTGTATTAGCAATATCTGATTTATCAGTAAGCAATTGATCTCCATGTTTAAGATGATGGACAGTAGATTTAGTACCTGTACCTTTGATTTTCTGGACCATGTTCCATACCTTGGACATGGGTGTCCGAGAATTTATTTTGGATACATAATGTTGCCAAGATTGGCGTTTGTTCTGTTTAAAAGTACGCCGTGCTTTAGCATTTAAAATCTTAAATTTATTGAAATTATGCACCATAGGATTGCGACGGAAATAATGTTCTGCTTTTTTCCTTGCCTTCCTAGCTTGTTTGCACTCATCGTTGAACCATGGTTTTCTTATGTGTGGAACTGCAGAGCACTTTGGTATACACTCATCAGCAATGGAGTTAAGTTCTTCAGAAAAGCATTTAATAGCATCAGGAACGTAAATAAAACGTTCAGGTTTAAGTTTTTCAGCACACAGTGTTTCATATAAAGCCCAGTTACCCTTTTTAAAATTTCGTCTTGATGATGGAGGAACATCGGATGGAGTTACAGATTTTAATACAGTAGGAAAATGGTCACTTCCACAGAGGTCATCGTGGACTGACCATTCAAATTCATTTAGTAGTTCTGAATTTGTCAATGACAAGTCAAGAGCAGAATAGGTCCCTGTCCCAGGGTGTAAATATGTGTTGGAACCATCATTATAAATACATAAATCATTGTCAGAACAAAATTCCTCCAACAATTTACCTTTAGTGTTTGTAGTTACACTACCCCAGAGTGGGTTGTGTCCTTTTAAATCTCCCATTATAATACAGGGCTTCGGGAGTTGGTCATATAGAGCTTGAAGATCAGTTTTAGTGAACGTCGAAGACGGAGAAATATAAAGAGAGCATAGCGTAAACGCTACATGTAAAGTAATTCTCACTGCAACAGCCTGCATATTAGTAATAAGTGGAACAGGGCTTTGAATAACGTTTTGTCTGACTAGAATGGATGATCCTCCAGTGGCCCTATCACCCGGAGGTGAAAAAGAATGATATGTATTAAATTGACGAAGGTCAAATGTATCTGTTTGTTTTAAATATGTCTCTTGGAGACATATCGCTGAAGGTGTAAAATCTTGGACCAATAGCTGTAATTCATGTAAATTAGTCCTCAGTCCTCTGCAGTTCCACTGTACAATATTAGTGGAATAAAATATCTTTTGAGGGGATTTATTGGGGATCTACCCCGCACTCTTTTGGAGGGCGACAAGCTATGTGCCCTAGAATAGACGTTTTCAGAAACGTCCATATCTTCAAGAGACCCATATTTATTGAACAATTGAATTTTGTTCTGTGACCCTTTAGGAGCTCTGCCACTTTGTTGTTTTGAAGCATCAGGCTTAGGCTTCGGTTTACTTTTAACAGGTGGCTGACTATCAGCTGTCGATTGAGACTTTGAGTGTGACTGAGATGGTGATGATGATGATGTGTGATCTGAAGAAGACTTTGATGAAGGAGATATGGTCTTTTGTGTAGACTGAGCTGTGTCTGTCTGAGTAGACTGTTCTGAGATAGACTGTGGAGGATCAGGAGAGATAGACTCAGGAATATCTGAATTTACCCATGTCAGGTCGGTCTGACATGAGCTTGACGAAGTTAGTACTGGCGTAGTTGTTCCTTTTGATAAGGTTTCATATGTTTTTGTGACAGGGGCATAAGTTTCAGTGTGCTCAGTAGATTGTACAATCTTTCTTGCTTCAGCAAAACTGACGTTCCTGGAAAATTTGATTTTGTTAATTTCCATTTGCCTTTTCCAAATGGGACATTCTTTCGAGAAGGATGAATGGTTTCCTGAACAGTTTGCACATTTTTTGTGAATACTGTCACAATCTTCGGTTACATGTGTATTCTCAGCACAGTGAGCACATGTAACAGACAATGTGCAAGTATTAACACCATGTCCGTACTTTTGACACTTAAAGCAGCGCCGAGGATTTGGAATATATAAGTCAACATTCAGATTGCAGTAACCTGCTTTGATTGACTTTGGAGGTGTTGGAGCTGAAAATGAAAACAGATATGTGTTGGTTTGGACAGTCTCATTATTTCGCCGTGTTGTGAAACGTTTGACGAAAGATACTCCTTGATCTTTCATCTCGGACATTATGTCGAGCTCAGTCATGTCTGCTAGAAGACGCTCACGGTCTCGAACTATGCCTTTGCTTGTATTCAGTGTTCTGTGGGCAGAAACTAATACCGGGACTCCGACAAACATATCAGTTGATAATAGGTTGGTAGCTTGTTGTTTTCTGCTACATTCAATCAGCAGTGAACCTGATCGCAATCGTTTGATATCTTTCCAAATTTCATCAAATATGTCTAAAAGTACCTCAAGACATGAATCAGGCAAATGCTTCAAGAGCTGATAGTGAATATTATCAGCCCCTGTTGCTGTATCATGGGCTTGCACTAGAGCAGTTTGTAGTTCATGTAAGGAAAATACTTCGTTGTAGTCTTCACCATTGTCAGAGGTGAAATTAATGATTTTCTTTTCTTCTAACTTCTGGTACCTCTCGAATTCAGGAAGATAGTTTGATGAAGACGAATGTTTAGCTAATGTTTCACCAAGTTTGTTTGCAATGTCTGAAGCATCTTCCAAAATGTGATCTCCGTCTTTAAGGTGTTTAACGCTTGTTTTGGAACCCTTGCCCTTGATCCTTTGTACCATATTCCACACCTTTGATATAGGTGTGCGGGAGTTAATCTTGGAGAAATAGGCTCTCCATGACTTCCGTTTATTTTGCTTGAATGTACGTCGAGCTTTAGCTCTGGTTACTTTAACATTATTCAAATTATGTACAGTTGGATGTTTGCGAAAATATTTTTCCGCCTTCTTCCTGTTTTTCCTAACCTGTTTGCAATCGCCATCAAACCATGGCTTACGAATGCGTGGATGCACAGAGGACTTAGGAATCGTTTCGGTAGCTACAGTATGCAGTGTATCTGAAAACAATTGAATGGGGTCAGCAATATTCTGGAACGTTTCATGTTTGAGTTTCTCAGTACACAATGATGTGAATTTAGACCAGTTAGCCTTTGAAAAATTCCACCTTGATGAGGGTGGAACATCAGACGGGTTATTGACTGAGAGAAGTGTTGGGAAATGGTCACTTCCACATAAATCATCATGAACTGACCATGAAAATTCATTCAGAAGATCTGCATCTGTGAGTGTAACGTCCAAGGCAGAATAGCTACCTGTAGCAGATTGTAAATATGTGTGTGTACCATCATTAAATATGCAGAGACTGTTGTCAGAAAGAAAATCTTCTATTATTTCCCCCTTGGTATTGATAACATTACTCCCTTATAAGGGATTATGTCCATTCAAATCACCCATGAGTGTGCAGGGATGAGGAAGCTGATCATACAGAGCTTGAAGGTCAGATTTCTGGAGGTTTGAAGATGGAGGGATATACAAAGAGCATAAAGTAAACGCAATGTGTAACGAAATCCGAACTGCAACAGCTTGAAGGTTAGTAGTGAGATCAACAGGGCTGTGTGTTATACCCTGCCTCACCGAGATAGAGGAGCCTCCAGTGGCTTTGTCACCCGGAGGAGAAAAGGAATGGTGAGAGCTGTACTGACGTAAGTCAAATTTATCAGTCTGCTTAAGATATGTTTCCTGGAAACAGGAAACTGATGGTTGAAAATCTTGTACTAATAATTGTATTTCATTTAAGTTGATCCTAAGGCCTCTGCAGTTCCACTGGATAAGTGTATTATTCATGTTACATTAGGTGGCAACACGGGCGATCTGTTCCTGGACCGTGGCGAATGACTTTTTTGGCGCACACGGTGGTGAGGAGTGACATCCATATCTTCCAGAAGTTGATATTTATTAAATATTTGTACCGGATTCCGTTGACTCTTTGGAACCCGATCTGACTTTTTTGAATAGTTCACTGTCTTGCTAGCATTCACGATAACAGGTGATGGTGGACGGGATTGTGATGCTGTTTGCGTGGAAGCAACAGTTTGCATTTCACACGTAGAATAAGTCTCAGTATTCACCCAAGTGATTTCAGTCTGGCATTCAACTGATTTAACAGTCTTAGTACATTGACGGGTAACAGCTGCAGAGTATGACACAGTTGCAACTGGAGTGTTGTCATGTGCAACCAAACGTTTAGCCTCTGCGAAAGTAATGTTTCTTTCATGTTTAAGTTTCACTATCTGATGTTGTTGTTGCCAGACAGGGCAAGATTTTGATGAGGCAGCATGATCGCCAGAGCAATTAACGCATTTAGGGTTGTTTGGACAATCTAACGTGTCATGAGCAAGTTCTCCACAGCGATGACATTTCTTGCTGTTGGTACAAGATTTAGCACCATGACCAAACTTTTGACATGAGTAACACCGAAGCGGGTTCGGTATGTACTTATCAACATTGATATTGCAGTACCCTGCTTTGATGGATGACGGTGGAACAGGAACAGAAAAGTTGAGCAGATACGTGTTTAAGTTTACAATCTGACCATTTTGCCGACTTGTAAAACGTTTTACACCTGTTACACCCTGGTCTTTTAGTTCAAACGCTATCTCATCTTCAGACATGTCTAGCAGACAACGTTCTCGGTCTCTGACAATGCCTTTAGAACTGTTGAGAGTTTTGTGTGGAGACACAGTAACGGGTACGGACATGAGATGCTTAACAGCTAAGAGTGTAGATGATTGAAACGCTGATTTGCATTCAAGTAATATAAGACCAGATCGCATCTTTTTCATTGACACAACGTCACCAGCAATGCCATAAATCGCTTTTGACAGGACAAACGGATTCAGTTTCAACGGACCATCATCTGAAGAAGAAATCACTAAATAACGAGACCAATGGTCAGATTTGCCTTTGGAGACTGTGTCATCATCAGAAGATGAACTATCCTCTAATGTACGTTTGAGTTGTTTTGGGGGTATCATGGTAAAGTCATAGAACTTCATCATCCCAGCTCCCCACCCACCACGGAGTATCATAAAGACAATGCTATATGCCAGTGGGTTTCCTACTGACAGCACCAAGGATACTGGGATGATATACTCCAGCAGAAGTATCAATTCAAGATCAATAAATCCACCAGATTGACCCATGAGCCATCGCCTTCTGGGCATTAGACTCTAGGTAATAACAGTTTGGTTAATGTGGCATCAATATATCAATAGATGTTACTGGTCTACAAGCTATATGACAAAGGCCCATTTACAAACATTTGAAAAAGTCACATTTGAGCAAAAACAATGACAATGCTCAGGGCTTGGCATGACCAGCCGATTGGTTGAACCGGGCCTATTCAACCTCCCGTCTAGGTGAAGTCAGGGCCACAGTGGTGTATTAGGCAACAGGAACACAGTTGCAGGGACCTATTGCCCTCAACCACCAGGATCCCTTCCTCCACCGACACGGGCCGCAACCCACGGCAAACGGGTTGGTGGACCAAATATCCCCCCGGGTCCACTACGAGGGTGTCGGCGAGCTCTTGGCGTTACCCAGCACCCACCACGAGGAGGTGGCCCGCCACGGGTGCCTTTCTATTCATGAACTGTATACTGCTCTTGATCAAGCTCATGACACTGCTACAGGAGCTGAATCCTGTTTAGAGACGCTCTTATCAATTGTTGATGATATTTGGACTTCCGCGATTTTTCCTTCTTCATGGCGTGATACTATAGTAGTACCAATACCTAAACCTGGACGTGATCATACGGATCCATCCAATTATCGTCCGATTTCATTAACTAACTGTGTTTGCAAGACCATGGAACGCATGATAAATAATATACTTGTTTGGTACTTGGAAACAAATAACCTTATCACAGATGTACAATGTAGTTTCCGTAAAAACAGAAGTACTGTCGATCACTTAGTGCGTTTAGAATCATGTTTGAAAAACGTGCTGATTAATAAGCAACATGGTGTGTCTATCTTTTTTTTAAATTTTGAGCATGAAATAGTTATAGCTCAGGGCATGGCGTTACCAGCCGATTGATAGAACTTGACCAGTTCGACCACTCGTCTAGGTGAAGTAAGGGCCAAAGTGGTGAGTTGAGCAATAAGAGCAAAATGGTTCATTCTCCTACTGCCCTCAACCACCAGACTACCGTCCTCCACCGACACGGGACGCAAACCACGGCAAACAGGTTGCCCAATTTGGTCGCCTCTTACGACCAGCAATGGGGTGCTGCGGACACATTCTGTCCCGGGTCCACACGGGAAGATTTGTCTAAATTGCTAACAGCTGAATGGATGATGTATATCCAAATAGGGTCCATGCAGGAAGCAAATGTACTGTAAGTCCCCATGGTACCCAGTTTGGTGATTTACCTTCGGTTATTGGTAACCTATAGCTCATTTTTATATTCTACTGTCCTCTATAGATACATTGTTTTAGGTCTAATCTTTAATTTTATTCTACTCTGTGATATTCTAGTTATTTTTACTGTCCTTCGTTGACAGGTTTCTACAATGGGTGTGTGCTATTAATTCATTTGTATTTTATAGATAATCGTTCTCGTCACGATATGGCTGTAATATTGCCGGTGTGACGTTAAATATTGACTCACCCACTTGGAAAATGGTCACTTCCCCATCAGTCATCATGCACTGACAATTTGAAATCACTCAATAGGTCTGAGTGTGTAAGTGATATAAGGTAGAGGTAAATAGATTCCCGAGCCAGGATGTAAATATATATTGTAACCGTCAGTATATATGTCTAAATCATTAACTGAACAGAACTCTTCCAGTAGTTTACCTCTATCATCAGTAGTTGTTCCACCACAGACTGGGTTTTGGCCATTCACATCTCCCATAATAATACGCGGTTCTGGGAGTTGGCCTTATAGATTTCGTAGTTCAGTCTTCTAAAGAGTTGAAGACGGTGAGATATACAATGAACACAATGTGAGTGTACCATGTAAAGCGATTAGGAAGGCAACTTCTTGAAGATTAGTATTAAGTGTAATTTGGCTATGTATAATACTCTTTTTGAATGAGGCTGAAGATCCTCCTGTCACACGAAGGTGAGGAATAACGATAAACATTGAACCCGCATAGGTCGGAAGGATTTTCTGTTTCAAATAAGTCTCCTGTCGACATAATGCTGATGGCGTGTGATCCTGGACTACTAACTGTAATTCGTTGTAATTATACCTTAGTCCACTGCAATTCCACCGAGCAATATTATTCTGATAACCCATCTTTAAGGGAGATTTTCTGGGGATCTACCCCGCACATTTTGGGCGGGTGAGAAACTGTGTGTCCTAGACCAGACGTTGTAGGACACGTTCATATTCTCAAGAGATCCATATTTGTTAAACAGCGAAATTTTATTTTCAAATCCTTGAAGGATTATGTTACTGATCTGTCTCGAGAGGAATCTGGTTTTTAACTTCGGTTGTAGCGATTTGTTGAGAGTTCACTGTTGACTGAGGGAATGGTTCATGATCAGAGGATGTGTCTGACTAGATTTGGGATGTACTAGGAAGTGGTTCTGCTGTTTCAGTAGACATGGCAGGTGAAATAGGTTGAGGAGTATCTGTTGTCATCCATGTTACGTTTGTCTGACAAACTGCACGTAATTTAGTAACTGTGGAAGTGGCTGCTGACGTACTGGCAATGGAAGCATACCTTTCTGTTTGTTCTCAGCTTTGTACCGGTTTCTTTCTGTCTTTAAAACAAATGCTTTGTTTAAATTCTATTCTATTGACATCCATTTGATTTTTCATCCATTTTACAAACAGGGTAATCTTTTTTCAGAATGATGGTTTTTCCCCTTTGCAGTAAGTGTATTGTTTTACATTACTGTCACAATCAATACTGTCAATCCATGCTGAGTGTGTCTTTTCACTGCAGTGATCACACACAACAGACAATGTGCAAATATTTAAACATCGTGCCAAAACTTTTGGCATTTAAAACATCTAAGGGGTTTAGGACCAGCCAATTGGTTGAAACGGGACCATTCAACGGCCCGTCTTGGTGAAGTAAGGGTCCAAGTGGTGTGTTGCTCCTATATCCTCAACCACCAGGATCCCTTGATCCACAGACACAGGGCCGTCACCCTCGGCTAACACGTTGGTGGACCAAATATGCCCCCGGGTTCACAACAGGGGATTGAGCACTTGGTGTTACCCAGCGCCCTCCACGATGTGGTGATCACTTGTGTTTCATCAGTTTACTGTAGCGCCACAATGTCACTTGCTTAGAATATACACTGACGAGCCATTATAATATGTGCAGGTAGTGGTATATAAATCTGTACATTATATATGCTGTCGAGCTATGGTAATAAGACTGTATGCTGTGCGTAGTGGCTTGCCTTCACGTCACGTCTGTATATTTCATGTGCTGATGAGCCATGATGATACGTGTGAGCATGTGTATATGGACTGAACTGATTTAATCCTGATTCTGTATTAAACGAACAACAGAGTCATAACTTGTGAAACTTGCAATGATGAACATGAAATGGTGACTTAGTTTCCGTGGCGTGGTCTTGAGTGAGTGAGTGAGTGAGTTAATATTTAACGTCACATCGGCAATATTGCAGCCATATCGTGACGAAAAGATTCTTGGAAGAAGGAAGTTATGTATATGGTAAAAACCTGTCAACGAAGGACAGTAAAACAACTAGAATATCACAATAAGAATTAAAACTAGCGTCAAAAATTAAAAAACAATATCACTATTGAGACAATACAATATAAAAACAGGCTATAGATTGCCAACAGCTGAAGGTAGAGCACCATACTAGGGGCCATGGGGACTTACAGTACTTCTGCTACCTGCATGGTCTCTAGCTGGATTTACACCATCCCCTCAGCTGCTGGCCATTGTACGCAAGATTAGCCACAAATTAAAATGACAGAAATACTACGGCTAAAAGGAAATGGAAGACTAAATTTGACTTCAAATGTTTTTGGACTTACGCACCCTCTCAGGAGGACAATAATTTTACGGTACTTCAACCCCTCTCGAGGATACAGCCACTAACAATCTCAGTTACTAATTCAACTTCCAATCATAATACATATTTATTTACATGTCAGTCAATAAATCCAATTCTTTTAAAAATGCAATAATTAAATGAGAACTTACGTTACTAAAAAGGTCCTTCATAGTTCTTGGCTTGAAATAATTGTCCCTTGTGATGGAATATTCAACACAGTCAAGCAGGACATGCTTGACTGTGACTATCGCATCACAAGGGACACAGAACGGAGGATCCTCACCTTTCAAAAGATATTCATGCGTATACCTGGTGTGGCCAATACGACATCGCCGTATAATGACCTCTTCAAATCTGGACTGACAAACCAAGTAGGTGTAACCAACATATGGTTTTATTTCATGTAATTTATTGATATCTACTTGGGTGTCCCACTTCTTCTGCATCAGATCACGGATGTAAGATCTAATGGTAGCTTTATAATCAGTATAGGGAATAAGAAGTGGTGTCACAGATTTGTTGAGTGCTGCCTTAGCAGCAAGGTCAGCCAAAGTGTTACCAGAGATTCCAACATGGCTGGGTAACCAACAGAAGACGATGTCGTATTGACCAGTGGCAAGATAATTATACAATTCAATAATTTCAATTAAAAGTGGATGTTTACATAATAGGTTTTTAATAGCCTGAAGGCACGAAAGAGAGTCAGAGAAAATTATGAACTGTTTATGTTTAGGGCGTCTTTGAATATATTTGAGAGCTGTTAATATGGCGTTTGCTTCTGCAGTAAAAATAGAGCTGTTATATGGTATTCTAGAAGATATTGTTCTGGATCCAATGACCGTGGCACAAGCTACTGCACCATCGTCCTTGGATCCGTCTGTAAATAAGGATTTGTAATTGTTATATTTGTTTTTTAATTGATGATATTCTTGTTTAAATTGTAAGTGATTAGTTTCTGATTTTTTAAATGTAGTTAACGTTAAGTCAACTTGTGGTCTAACCAACTGCCAAGGAGGCGAAGAAAGAAGACGGGAAGGAGCTATATTATCTAGCTCAATGCCGGCAGCAGTAATGAAAGGCATCATTCTCAGCCCAAGAGGTGGAACAAGAGATGATTTCTTGTTATATAAATCTTGATAAGGGGAATTAAAGACACAGTGAAATGCAGGATTAGACTCATCAGAATAATTTTATACGGCGTTGGGTAGGAGATGGATCGTCTGCTTCAACGTAGAGACTGTCGATAGGTGAAGTTCTGAAGGACCCAAGACAAAGTCTTAGACCTTGGTGATGGACAGAATCTAATAGTTTCAGGCTGCTTTTGCAGGCTCCGCCATACACGATGGAACCATAGTCAAGTTTTGAGCGGACAAGTGATCGATATAAGTGTAGGAGGGTAGCTTGATCACCTCCCCACTTTGAATTAGAAACGACTTTTAATAAATCCAGCGCCTTAAGGCATTTATTTTTTAAAGATTTCATATGGGGAGAAACGTTAAATGTGAGTCGAAAATCAGACCCAAGAACTTTGCCTCCTTGACGACTTTGATGGGAGTGTTATTTAAAAACAATTCTGGATCTTTATGCAGTTTGTATTTTCTACAGAAATGTATACAATTGGTTTTCGATTTAGAAAATTTAAAGCCGTTTTCAAGACACCATTTGTTAATTTTGTTTAAGCACAACTGCAGTTGCCGTTCAATAGTATACATTATTTTTCCACGACAAGAAATAATAAAATCATCCACAAAAAGTGATCCATCGATTGAATCATTTAAAACCTTGGATAAACTGTTGATCTTGATACTAAAGAGTGTTACAGACAAAATACTGCCTTGGGGAACACCCTGATCCTGATTATAATGGTCAGACAGGGATGATCCCACTCGGACTTGAAATTGCCTGTCTTTTAAAAATTGTGAGATAAAACGAGGCAAACGACCTCTCAAACCGAAATCATATAAATCCTTTAAAATGCCATACTTCCAAGTGGTATCATATGCTTTCTCCAGATCGAAGAAAATTGATACAACGTGTTGTTTATTTACAATAGCATTCTTAACATAGGATTCTAATCGTACTAAATGATCAATAGTACTTCGGTTTTTCCGGAAACCACATTGAATATCTGTGATAAGATTATTCGTTTCCAAATACCAGACTAATCTATTGTTTACCATTCGTTCCATGGTTTTACAAACGCAACTGGTTAACGATATAGGGCGGTAATTTGAGGGATCTGTATGATCCCGGCCAGGCTTTGGTATGGGGATTACAATGGCATTGTGCCACGACTGAGGAAAATTTCCTGAAATCCAAATACGGTCAAATATTTCCAAAAGTGTCAAAAGACATGTCTCAGGTAAATGTTTCAGTAATTGGTAATGAATGTTGTCATCACCAGCTGCAGTATCATGAGCTTGCTCGAGAGCAGTATGTAGCTCATGTAATGAAAATACTTCATTATCATCTTCACCGTTATTAGAGTCAAAGTTAATTCTTTGTTTTTCTTGTCGATTTTTATATTTCTGAAATTCAGGTATATAATTTGATGATGATGAATTTCTGGAAAGAGTTTCACCAATTTTATTGCCAATATCACCCTTACCAGTTATCAATTTATCACCTTCTTTAAGATGTTTAACAGAGGATTTGGAACCTTTGCCTTTTATTCTTTGGACCATATTCTACCCGTTAGACATGGGTGTGCGCGAATTAATGTTGGAAACATATTTCCTCCAAGACTGGCGCTTGTTTTGTTTATAAGTTCGTCGTGCTTTGGCACTCGTAATTTTAACAGTATTTAAGTTGTGATCGGTAGGATATCTGCGAAAGTATTTTTCTGCTTTCTTCCTACACTTTCTTGCTTGTTTACATTCTTTGTTGAACCATGGTTTACGAAGGTGTGGAATTTCAGAGGACTTAGGAATTGATTGGTCAGCGATTTCATTTAACTCTATCGGATCTGATACATTCATAAAGTTTTCCGGTATTAATTTTTCCATACACATTATTTCATATAAAGGCCAATTAGCTTTATTAAAATTCCACCGTGATAAAGGGGGATCATCATCGGGTTTGATAGCTTTTAGGACAGTTGGGAAGTGGTCACTTCCGCAAAGGTCATCATGAACAGACCAGTCAAATTCGTTGTAAACATTCGAATCAACGAGGGACAGATCAAGTGCAGAATAGGTTCCTGTTCCAGGATGTAAATAGGTGTTTGATTCGTCATTAAAAACACACAAGCTATTATCAAATATAAAATCCTCAATAATATGACCTTTATGGTTTGTGCTCGTACTTCCCCATAGAGGGTTGTGCCCATTCAAATCGCCCATGATGATACAGGGCTTTGGTAATTGATCATAGAGATTTTGGAGATCAGTTTGTCGGAGAACAGATGAAGGTGGAATGTACAAAGAGCACAGAGTAAACGCAATGTGCAGGCTGAGGCGAATAGCTGCGGCTTGGAGATTGGTATTCAAATTAACATGCTGTGAATGATGTTACGTCTAACTAATATCGATGAACCTCCAGTCTCTTTATCCCCTGGAGGAGAAAAAGAGTGGTAACAAGTGTACTGCCTTAAATCAAATGTATCAGTATGTTTGAGATACGTCTCTTGGAGACATAGTGCTGACGGTTTAAGGTCTTGCACTAACAACTGTAGTTCATTAAAGTTATGTTTAAGTCCTCTGCAATTCCATTGTACTAGATTAGCTGAATGGCTCATGGAGGGATAAGTATCTAAGGAGCAGTAACAGGAGATAGTGCTCTACCTTTCTTTTTGGGTGAGTGACCATTTGAATGGCCACCAGCGCTCACACGGGTGGATACTTCGGTATCCATATCTTCGAGCAATCCATATTTATTATGAAATTGCACTGTATCTTTTAGTGCTTTTGGCAATCTGTCAGACTGAACATGTTTTTCTTTGTATCCACTTTGGTAGATTTGGACGGTTTGATTTGATTTGAGTCTGTCTGTGTAGAAGATGTTCCTTTCTGTTTTGGTGATGGATCTGTGACCTGTTTGGAACTTACGGTATTTTGTAATTGATCTGAAAAGGATTTGGGATGGTCGGAATGTACCCAGGAAAGATCTGTCTGACAGGGTATAGACACCGTGACCTTTTTAGCTACTGAAGCATATGATGGACTTTCTGAAATAGGTGCAAGAAGTCTGGCTTGTGTTCTGGCATCAGAGTAACTCAGTCGTTTTTCACTTTTTAATCTCTGCACAGTGGCCTCATATTTCTAAAGAGGACAGTCTTTAGAAGATGCCATATGGTCTCCTTTGAAATTTAAACACTTGATGGTGTTGGTACATGTTTTCCCATCATGGTCAGGTTCTCCGCATCTAAAGCAAGCTAGCTTATTCCTACAAGAATTTTGCCCATGGCCGAACTTCTGACAGTTAAAACAACGAGTAGGGCGTGGGATAAAGAGATGTATACTCATGGAGAAACATCCAACCTTAATAGAAGGAGGCAGAACTGGGGTGTCAAAAGTCAAAAGATATGTATTGGACGGGAATACACGGTCATCTTTACGGTATGTGAATCTTTTTGCCTCAATGACACCTTGACTTCTGAGTTGAGAGACAATGTCTTCAACAGAAATGTCAGCGAGACTTCGGTCTCTGTCACGGATTAGTCCTTTGGAAAAGTTAAGTGTCTTGTGTGCTGAACATGTAATTGGAATGTCAGCTAGTTTGGTTGACGTCATGAGATTAATGGCCTGTGACTTCCTGACACATTCAACCAGAAGACCCCCAGACCGTAATTTGGAAACATTCTTCAACTCACCAGCTTTACCTTGTAGGCCTTTTTCTAACAGAAATGGGGAATAGGAAGCAAGGGTTCGTTCACCTTTTGCTTCCAAAACAAGAAAGCGTGGCCCTCTCAGAATATAACAATTTCGTCACAACATCATCTTCATCAGAGTCAAGCTCAGAATCAGATTCTGAAAGTTGCCGTTTTGGTTTTTTGGGATTTTGCTTACTCATAATGAATAGTAGAATGGTTCATCAAATCTGTTCCCTGCCCACCATGGAGCGCCTACAAGGGCGGTGTCATGCGTAAGCGGAGTTCCAGCAAACTGACACCAAAGGGTTACAGAAATGATATACTCCAGTTAATCCAAAGGATCAACCAGATTGGCCCATGAGCCACCGCCTCCTGGGAATAAGCTCTAGGCAAGAACATAAAACAAATTCATGAACGTTCTGAGTATTCAGAGTGAAGGTACCGAGTCAAGATATAACAAAATTACATACCACAGGGCTCGGCGTGACCAGCCGATTGATAGAATCGGGAACATTCTACCACCCGTCTAGGTGAAGTTAGGGCCAAAGTGGCGTGTTGGGCACAGTAACACTATTCATTGCTCCCATGCCCTCAGCCACCAGGATCCCCTCCTCCACCGACACAGGGGCGCTACCCACGGCAAACAGGTTGCCCAATTTAGTCGCCTCTTACGACCAGCAATGGGGTGCTGTGGACACATTCTGCCCCGGGTCCACACGGGAGAAGAGCACTTAGCGTTACCCAGCACCCACCACGAGGAGGTGGCTCTTCACGGGTGCCGCCCGGTCTTGATGTTGAGGGCGATGGCGATGACGACGATGGTGATTATGATAATGTTGATGAAGTTTAGTGGAACATATAAGCTGCACATGGCATACCATATATGTTGTTTTGTTAGTAGTACTGAGTGGAGTTCAGAACAATGTTGAGCATCGTTTACATCCAACTGAGGTGAAGTCGGACCCGACATTGTATACCTGGAACCAATGCCCGCAGCCACCAGAATCCCTTCCTACACTGATATAGGAACGCAACCCACAGCACACAGGTTGCCCCATTCGCTGTTGATTGTACTGTGGCCTATATGCCCCTAGATCCACACGGTGGTCATCAGCCTTACCCAGCAACCACCGAAATTGTGCCTGCAATTTCTGAATAAATATACAAATATGCTGAAAATAAACTCAACTGAGAGGGTAATTGCAAAACTATTTTTGAAAAGAAGCAATATTAAAATGGCCCAATTTTGCTTTTTAACAATAAATCATGGTAAGTACCTTTCACACAGACAGCCTTCCCACAATTCGTCTCTAGGCATCTCAACCCTCGGCATGCGCCCAATGTACAAATGCCAGCCTTGACCTGAAGAGAGATGCCAGTTGAAATAAATGACGTTCTATATCCATTATTAAGTCATTTTAGTGATGCATGCTTATCACCAATTGACCTATAATATAAACAGACTATTTAATGCTAACTCAGCCATTTTGGCTTGCCAACAAAGGAAACCTGAACTGGCATAGAGATCTATATACTCTTAAAAAACCCACACACTTGACACTTTTAAATTTTCTGCTGGAGCATATCATTGGAGGAATCCTTGGCGCTGCACGCTGGAAATCCACTTGGTATTCTTTTTGTTTCTTTACCATTGTCCTTGTGATATTCCGAGGTGGGTGGGGAGCTCGGATGATGAAATCTAAATAACTTACCATGGCTTACAAAACACCAACTAAAAAGAGCAAACAACCTCTTGAAGATGATCCTGTTGACAATTTCAGACCGTCCAAATACATTGATTACTACTGGACACATTTTCTTGTCATTGAGACCAAAACATTTAAACCCTTTTACTCTGTCTAAGGGTATCCAAGGCACTGAGAGCGATGTAAAGAACATCGGAACATTACGTTCTGGTGCGCTGTTGATTGAATGCGCCAAAAGGCAACAGTCAACCAACCGGTTAAACACGGACACTTTTGTTGACACTCCGTTATGTCATGGCCGACAAGACGCTAAATACGAGTAAGGGAATCATTCGAGATCGTGATCAAACGCTGGTAGACATGCCTGAACTTGATGTCGTTTCTGACAAGAGAGATCAGGCTGAACTAGAGGTTAAACAGTTCTCAACCCGTAAAACAAGGCAAATATTCAAACTAATGGCTATGTTTTCTTTCCAGTCACCTACTGTTCCAAAATCACGGCACTGTGAAATCAGTGTGGAAAGTATATTCCAGTCACCTTCGGTCCTTCAAATGATTAAAGATCTTTCATGGTGTAAATACGTGCACATTGTCTGTTCATTTTACTCTTAAAGACTGTCCCGTATGGAAACAGCAGATGGCAGTCAATAAGATAAAATTCACACAAAGCATTAGTTTTGTAGAGGCAAAGAAATTAGTACACAGCTCAGATCAGGTCTGCAAAAAACAACCTAAAACCATCAGATTCTGTCCATTATCAACGTGTAAGACTTTGTCTTGGGTGCTTGTGAGGTTCACTTGTTACTTGTGCCTGATGCACCATCTCTTGATCAGGTTCGTATAAAATTACCCTTGCAGTATATAACAAAACTATATTCTAACAAGTCACACCCTGCATATAACTGTGTCGTCAATCCTCACTATGATGATTTATACAATAAAGAGTCTTCTCTTATTCTGCCTCTTGGTTTAAGTGAGTGTCTGAGTGAGTTAGCATTTAACGTCACATCGGCAGTATTGCAGCCATATCGTGACAAGAACGGTTAATTATAAAAATACAAATGAATTGCACATACATTGTAAAACCCTGTCAACGAAGGACAGTAAAATTGACTGGAGCATAACAGAGTAGAATGTAAAACTAGTCATTAGACCTAAAACAATGTATTTATAGAGGACAGTACAATATAAAAATGAGCTATAGGTTGCCAACAACTGAAGGTAGATCACCATACTAAGGACCATGGGGACTTACAGTACATTTGCTTCCTGCATGGACCCTAGTTGGATTTACATCAACCCTTCAGCTGTTAGCAATTTAGAAAAATCTAGCCATATAGTAAATGAACACCTATTCTACGATTAAAAGCTGGAAAACTGAAATTTACTTCAAATGTTTTGAGACTTAAGTACCCTCTCAGGTCAGGAGGACAATTATTTCACGGTACTTCAACCCCCTTTGAGGGTACAGCCACTAACGATTTGAGGTACTAATTCAATCTTCCAATTTTAAAATATTTATCTATTTACAGTTCAGGTAACAAATCTAGTTCCTTTAAAAATGCAATAAACAAATGAGGGTTAATATTGCTAAAACGATCCATCATAGTTTGTGAATTAAAATACTGATCCCTTGTGATGGAATACTCAAAAGAGTAAAGCAAGATATGCTTGAATGTGATTCTTTCATCACAACGTATGCAGAACGGAGGATCCTCGCCTTTCAAAAGGTATTTATGAGTATATCTCGTATGGCCAATACGACCTAGACAAATCTGGACTGACATCCCAAGCGGGTATAATATAAGGTTTTATTGCATGTAATGTATTGATACCCACTTGGGTGTCCAACTTCTTTCGCATTAGATTACGGATATACGATCTAATTGTAGCTTCATAATCAGAGTATGGAATAAGAAGTGGAGTCACAGATTTGTTGAGTGTTGCTTGGCAGAAATGCCTATATCGCTTGGTAACCAACAAAAGATGATGTCGTATTGGCCAGTAGCAAGGTTATCATATAATTCAATTATATCTATTAAAAGTGGATGTTTACATGAGAGGATGTTAATTGCCTGGAGACAAGAAAGAGAATCGGAATAGACAATATACTGTTTATGTCTAGGATGTCTTTCAATATATTTAAGAGCGTTTGCTTCTGCTGTGAAAATAGAACTATTATCCGGTAATCTGAAAGATATTGTTCTGGATCCAATGACAGTGGTACAAGCCACTGCGCCACCATGCTTGGACCCATCTGTAAATAAAGATTTGTATGTATTATAGTTACTTTTTAATTGATTATATTCTTGTTTGTATTGTAATTCATTTGTTTCTGGTTTTTTAAACCTCGTCAGTGTTAGGTCAACTTCGGGTCTAACCAACTGCCAAGGTTGAGACAAAAGTAGACGGGAAGGAGATATATTGGCTAGCTCAATGCCACAAGCAGACAGAAAAGGTTTCATTCTAAGTCCCAGAGGCGGAGCAAGAGAGGGCTTTTTATTGTGTGGATCCTCATAAAGAGGATTAAAAACTCAGTTAAATGCAGGATTGGCCTCATTAGAATATAGTTTTGTTATATACTGTAAGGAGAGTTTTATACGTCGTTGAGTAAGAGATGGCTCATCACTGTCAATAGGAGAAGTTCTAAATGACCCAAGACATAGACCTAGACCTTGATGGTGGACAGAATCAAGAAGTTTGAGGTTGCTTTTACAGGCTCCACCATAAACGATGGAGCCATAATCAAGTTTCGAACGGATGAGAGATCTGTATAAATGGAGTAGGGTAGTTTGGTCTCCTCCCCACTTTGAATTGGACACAACTTTTAACAAATCAAGTGCCTTCAGGCATTTAGTTTTAAGGGATTTAATGTGGGGTAGAAAAGTTAGATGTGAGTCGAAAATAAGACCCAAGAACTTAGCCTCCTATACTACTTTGATGGCTGTGCCATTTAAATATAATTCAGGATCTTTATGCGGTTTATACTTTCTGCAGAAATGCAAACAATTTGTTTTTGTTCCAGAAAATTTAAACTTGTTTTCAAGTGACCAGTTTTCAATTTTATTGAGACAAATTTGTAAGTGCCTCTCTATTGTATCCGGCACCCGTGGCGAACCACCTCCTCGTGAGCTCGTCGACACCCCCGTAGTGGACCTGGGGGGATATTTGATCCACCAACCCGTTTGTCGTGAGTTGCGTCCCTGTGTCGGAGAAGGAAGGAATCCTGGTGGTTGAGGGCAATAGGGGCTTGCAAACGTGTTCCTGTTGCTCAATACACCACTTTGGCCCTGACTGCGCCTAGACGGGTGGTCGAATGGGCCCGGTTCGACCAATCGGCTGGTCATGCCAAGCCCTGTGCATGGTGTATATATATCATTGCACAAATTCTATTTGGATTTTTACTTTCGGTCTTGGTCTACTTCTTCATTGAGCTTTTCTGATTATAAAATGCATTCTTGAAGTTCTGAACTTTTGCCAGAGTCTTATGCCCAGAAGGTGGTGGCTCATGGGCCACTCTGGTAGATTAATTATTTATAATTCTTCTGCTGGAGTATATCATCAGGGTATCCTTGGTGCTGCAAGCTGGAGGCCCGGTTGCTTTAGCATTGTCCTTGTGATACTCAGTGGTGTTTGGTGAGCTCGGATGATGAACCATATTACACTAACCATGGCTTATGAAACTCCAACAAAAAACCCAAAAACGTCCACTTGATATTGATCTTGTTGATACTGACCATAGACCGTCTACATCGATTATTGTATTGGCCACGTTTCCTTGTTGTCGAGACTCCTGACAAGACACCTTAAAAGTTGAACCCCTTTGCAGTATCCAAAGGTATTCAAGGCATTGCTGGTGATGTGAAGAACATCAGACGCTCACGTTCGGGTGTCCTACTAGTCGAATGCGGGAAAAAGCAGCAAGCAACAAATCTGATGATTAAATCTTTCGTGGGCATTCCCGTCACAGTTTCTGCACACAAAACCTTGAATACAAGTAAAGGTATCGTGAGAGATTGAGATCGATTGGTTGATGACATGTCGGAAATTGATATAGGATCTGAAATGAAGGATCAAGGTGTACTATATGTCAAGGGCTTTTCAACTCGCAGAAACAACGAAACCATCAAAACAAATACGTATCTGTTCACTTTCTCATGTCCAAACGCTCCGAAATCAGTGAAGGCAGGCTACTGCAACATACAAGTTGATACCTACATCCCCAACCCGCTCAGCTGTTTTAAATGCCAGAAATGTGGACACGGTGTAAATACTTGCACATTGTCTGTTGTGTGTGTTCACTGTGGTGAGAAAACACGCACAACAGAAGATTGTGACAGTGATTATAATAATGCACCAATTGCTCAGGCGACCATTCCTCATTTTCTAACCAATGTCCTATTTGGAAAGAGCAAATGGAGATCAATAAATCAAATTTACTCAAAATATCTCTTTTTCCGAGGCCCAAAAACTGGTAAAGAGATCTGATCTTCCAGACAGTTATGCTAGAGTAGCAAAAACATCATCGAGATCTCACTCCAAAACAACATCAACCACAGCCTGCCAAACTACCTTGACTTGGGTAAGTTGCGATTCTCCACAGCTTTTGTACTCTGCTGTATCATTACAGACTGAGGAATCACTACCTAGTAACTGAAAGTCTTCCTCTGATCACAAATATTCACCTCAGTCACACTCGAAGTCTCAATCGACAGCTCATAGTCAACAAACGGTGAAAAGTAAAGGTAAAGGTAAAGGTAAATCTAAGCCTAAGCCTGATGCTTCAAAACAACAAAGTGGCAGACCTCCTAAAGGGTCACAGAACAAAATTCAACTGTTCAATAAATATGGGTCTCTTGAAGACATGGACTTTTCTGAAAACGTCCATTCTAGGGCACAAAGCTTGTTGCCCTCCAAAAGAGTGCGGGGTAGATCCCCAATAAATTCCCCCAAAAGATAGTTTATTCCAATAATATTGTACAGTGGAACTGCAGAGGATTGAGGACTAAATTACATGAATTACAGCTATTAGTCCACGATTTTACACCTTCAGCGTTATGTCTCCAAGAGACATATTTAAAGCAAACAGATACATTTGACCTTCGTCAGTTTAATGCATATCATTGTTTTTCACCTCGGTGTGATAGGGCCACGGGCGGATCATCCATTCTAGTCAGACAAAACGTTATTTAAAGCCCTGTTTCACTTAATACTAATATGCGGGCTGTTGCAGTCAGAATTATTTTACATGTAGCATTTACGCTATGCACTCTTTATATTTCGCCGTCTTCGACGTTTGCCAAAACTGATCTTCAAGCTCTATATGACCAAGTCCCGAAGCCCTGTATTATAATGGGAGATTTAAATGGGCACAACCCACTCTGGGGTAGTGTAACTACAAACACTAAAGGTAAATTGTTGGAGGACTTTTGATCTGACAATGATTTATGTATTTATAATGATGGTTCCAACACATATTCACATCCTGGTACAAGGACTTATTCTGCTGTGACTTGTCATTGACAAATTCAGAACTACTAAATGAATTTGAATGGTGAGTCCACGATGCCCTCTGTGGACGTGACCATTTTCCTACTGTATTCAAAGCTGTAACTCCATCCGATGTTCCTCCATCATCAAGGCAAAGTTTTAAAAAGGTAAACTGGGCTTTGCATGAAACATTGTGTGCTGACAAACTTAAACCTGAACGTTTTATTGACGTTCCTGATGCTATTAAATGCTTTTCTGATGAACTGACGTCCATAGCTGATGAGTGTATACCAAAGTCCGCTGCAGTTCCACACATAAGAAAACCATGGTTCAACGATGAATGCAAGCAAGCTAGGAAGGCAAGGAAAAAAGCAGAACATTATTTCCGTCGCCATCCTATGGAGCATAATTTAAATAAATTTAAAATTTTAAATGCTAAAGCACGGCGTACCTTTTAAACAGAACAAACGCCAATCTTGGCAAAACTATGTATCTAAAATACATTTTCGGACACCCATGTCCAAAATATGGAATATGGTCCAGAAAATTAAAGGTAAAGGTGCTAAATCTAGTGTTCATCATGTTAAACATGGAGATAAAGTACTTACCGATAAATCAGATATCGCAAATAAACTGGGTGAAACCCTTGCTAAATACTCTTCCTCTTCTAATTATTTACCTAAATTCCAGCTGTATCAAAAACAAGAAGAAAACAAAATTATTAATTTCATCTCAGATAACGGGGAAGATTATAATGAAATTTTTTCTATTCATGAACTCCATACTGCTCTTGATCAAGCTCATCATACTGCTACAGGAGCTGATAACATACATTATCACCTCCTGAAGCACTTACAGAATCCTGCCTAGAAACTCTTCTCAATATTTTTGATGATATTTGGACATCGGGTAACTTTTCTCCATCATGGCGCGATGCCATTGTAGTACCCACACCTAAACCTGGACGTGATCATACCGATTCATCCAATTATCGGCCGATTTCGTTAATTAGCTGTGTTTGCAAGACCATGGAACGCATGATAAATAATCGACTTGTTTGGTACTTGGAAACAAATAACCTTATAACTGATATACAGTCTGGTTTCCGGAAAAAAACAGAAGTACTGTGTCGATCACTTAGTGCGTTTAGAATCATTTGTTAAAAATGCACTAATTAATAAACAACATGTTGTGATCTCTTTGATCTCGAAAAAGCATATGACACAACCAGGAAATATGGTATCTTAAGAGACTTACATGACTTCGGCTTGCGAGGTCGTTTGCCTCAATTTATAGGCAACTTTTTAAATAACAGACAGTTTCAAGTTCGAGTGGGTTCTACCCTGTCTGATCATTACAATCAGGATCAGGGTGTTCCACAAGGCAGTATTTTGTCTGTCACACTTTTTAGCATCAAGATAAATAGTTTATCGAAAGTTTTAAACGATTCAATCGATGGACCGTTATTTGTGGATGATTTTAATATTTTTTGTCGTGGGAAAAATATGCATACTATTGAACGGCAACTGCAGTTGTGTTTAAAGAAAATAAATAAATGGTGTCTTGAAAACGGCTTCAAATTCTCTCAATCCAAAACTAATTGTATACATTTTTGCAGAAAATATAAGCCACATACGGACCCAGAACTATCTCTAGATGGCACTCCCATCAAAGTTGTAAAGGAGACCAAGTTCTTGGGCCTAATCATTGACTCCCATTTAACATTTCTGCCTCATAAGAAGTCCCTTAATACTAAATGCCTGAAGGCTCTCGATCTGTTGAAGGTTGCCTTCAGGCATTTAACTTTAAGAGATTTAATGTGTAGTAAGAAGGTTAAATGAGAATCGAAAATTATACCCAAGAATTTAGCCTCCTTTACAACTTTGATGGGAGTGCCATTTAAAGATAGCTCTGGGTCCTTATGCGGTTTATATTTTCTACAAAAGTGTATACAATTAGTTTTTGTTTGAGAAAATTTAAAGCCGTTTTCAAGGCACCATTTATTTATTTTATTTAAACACAACTGTAATTGCCGTTCAATGGTGCGCATATTTTTACAACGACAAGAAATATTAAAATCATCCACAAATAGTGATCCATCGATTGAATCAGTTAAAACCTTTGATAGGCTGTTGATCTTAATACTAAACAGAGTGACAGACAAAATACTGCCTTGTGGGACGCCCTGATCCTGAGTATAATGGTCAGACAGGGTTGAACCCACTCGGACTTGAAATTGCCTGTCATTTAAAAAGTTGGATATAAATTGAGGCAAGCGGCCTCGTAATCCAAAGTCGTGTAAATCTTTTAAAATCCCATGTTTCCATGTCGTATCGTATGCTTTTTCTAGATCGAAAAAAATTGACACAATATGTTGTTTATTAATTATGGCATTCTTAACAAAAGTTTCTAAACGCACGAGATGATCGATGGTACTTCTGTTTTTACGGAAACCACATTGTATATCTGTTATTAGGTTACGAGTCTCCAAGTACCAAACAAGTCGATTATTTATCATGCGTTCCATGGTTTTGCAAACGCAGCTGGTTAGCGAAATTGGTCTATAATTCGATGGATCAGTATGATCACGTCCAGGTTTAGGGATGGGTACAATTATGGCATCTCGCCACGAAGGAGGAAATTTTGCAGTTGTCCAAATGTCATCAAACATTTGTAAAAGTGTCTCTAAACAGGATTCTGGCAAGTGCTTCAGAAGTTGATAGTGTATACCATCAGCTCCAGAAGCAGTATCGTGAGCTTGGTCAAGAGCAGTATGAAGTTCATGTATTGAAAAGGTTTCATTGTAATCTTCCCCATTCTCCGAAGTAAAATTAATATATTTCTTTTCCTGCTGTTTTTGATATTTTTGGAATTCAGGTACATAATTTGACGAGGAAGAATTTTTCGCCAAAGTCTCACCAAGTTTATTAGCAATATCTGATTTATGAGTCAATAACTGATTCCCATCTTTAAGATGGTGAATACTAGATTTAGAGCCCTTACCTTTTATTTTCTGGATCATGTTCCATACCTTTGAAACTGGCGTACGTGAATTTATTTTTGAAACGTAATTTTGCCATGACTGGCGTTTATTTTGTTTAAAAGTACGCCTTGCTTTAGCATTTAATCATTACATTACGAATAAACAAGAATGTGAAGGAAAAAAGTGTATAGTTTGTTCTTGTATCATCAGTTTGAAGCCACATTTAACATTGTGATATCCACAGAATGATGCGTCAACAATTTACTTTTGTTGTCTTGTCATCTAAGCAATGATACGAATCTACTATTCCTTCCCCAGGCACATTCAGATTGAATTATAATACCTCGTGAAAGCTAAGTTTCAGTCAGGAATGGAAACCAACACATGACCATAGCTTCGTGTCAGTTTCCATCACCGGAGCTTAGAGTATACATTATGGATTCTATTTGGAAACTAGGTCACCCAGTTTTACTGAATGGATACCAACTGGACGTCAGGATGTCAGGATGTCAGGATGGTAAACAATTACACATTTTATGTTACTTAGTTCAAAACAGCGCAATGGAAACCAACATGAAACTACATTTTCTACTTTTATGTTGATTTCCACTTAGTGAGATCTGAGAGTTGCAAATTGCAGGTATGGAAACCAACATGAAACCCCTGAACTTAGTTTCATTTTGGTTTCCATTTACAGAAATACCAAAATCACATTTCCAAAATGGAATCTAGTTGGAAACTCAGTTAGTGAGTTTCAGGGAATGGAAACGAACTGGATTCCGCAATTACCCACATTACGGATGGTTTCCAGGTTTCTGGAAACCAAGTCATTTTTGTAGTGATGGACGTCTCCGAAAACGTCCATTCTAGGGCCCACAGTTTGTCGCCCTCAAAAAAGTTCGGGGTAGATCCCTGATCAACCCACCTAAAAGATAATGTCTTCCAACAATATTGTACAGTGGAATTGTTGACGATTAAGGACTAATTTTAATGAATTACAGCTACTAGTCCAAGACTTTGCACCATCAGCTGTCTGCCTACAGGAGACGTACCTCAAACAGACAGATACTTTTACTTTACGTCAGTTTGATGCATATCATTCTTTCTCACCTCCGGGTGATCGAACCACCGGTGGATCATCGATCCTTGTTAAGCAGAATGTTATTCACAGCCCAGTAACACTAAAAACTAACTTTCAAGCCGTTGCAGTGAGACTAACTCTTCATATTGCTTTTACAATATGCTCACTGTATATTCCGCCTTCTTCCACACTTCATTTGTCCGATCTTCAAGCTCTTTATGATCAACTTCCGAAACCCTGCATTATAATGGGTGATCTTAATGGCCATAATCCACTCTGGGGTGATACAAATACCAACACTAAAGGTAAAACACTGGAAGATTTTATCTCCAATAACGATTTGTGTATATACAACGATGGTTCGAGTACTTACCTGCATCCTGCAACCGGCACCTACTCTTCTCTGGATTTGTCTCTTGCATACTCTACTGTACTTAATGGATTTGAATGGTCAGTCCACAATGACCTTTGTGGAAGTGATCACTTTCCTACGATACTATCAGGAACTTCTCCAACTGATTCTGCATCTCACACACGATGGAATTTTTCCAAAGCAGATTGGTCCTTATTTCAAACCTTATGCACATCTAGACTAAGACCCGAATGTTTCTTGGATATTGCTGATCCTATTCAGGTGTTTTCTGATGCCTTAAATAAAATTGCTGATGAGTGTATACCAAGGTCCTCTACAGCTCCACATGTACGGAAGCCATGGTTTAATGCAGACTGCAAAAATGCTAGGAAAGCAAGGAAAAAGGCAGAGAAATATTTTCGTCAACACCCAACTGTCCATAACTTAAATAAATTTAAAATAATAGATGCAAAGGCACGTCGTACCTTCAAGCAAAGCAAACGGCAATCCTGGAGGAACTATATTTCCAAAATTAATTCACGAAAGCCTATGTCCAAAGTATGGAACATGATTCAGAGAATAAAAGGCAAATGCACAAAATCGGCTGTTCACCATCTTAAAGATGGTGAAAATTTAATTACGGATAAATGTAAAATTGCAAATAAAATTGGCGAAACTCTTGCCAAAAATTCTTCATCAGCAAATTATGTTCCTCAGTTTCAGAGATATCAGAAACAACAGAAAAAGACAAAACTTAATTTAGAATCAAATAACAGTGAAGATTATAATGAAGTGTTTTCATTACATGAGCTACATACTGCTCTTGAGCAAGCTCATGACACTGCAACGGGTGATGATAATATACATTACCAGTTACTGAAACACTTACCTGAGCCATGCCTGGTCACACGTTTAGACATATTTGATAAAATATGGACGTCTGGAAAATTTCCTCCTTCATGGCGTAATGCCATTGTAGTCCCGATACCCATACCTGGCAGGGATCATACAGATCCATCAATTTATAGACCGATATCTCTCACTAGCTGTGTCTGTAAAACCATGGAACGTATGGTTAATAATAGACTAACGTGGTATCTTGAAACCAATAACCTGATCACAAATATTCAATGTGGTTTCAGAAAAAATCGAAGTACCACTGATCATTTGGTCCGTTTAGAATCCTTCGTGAAAAATGCTATGGTCAATAAACAACACGTAGTATCGATTTTCTTTGATCTCGAAAAAGCTTATGATACGACCTGGAAGCATGGTATTTTGAAGGATTTACATGACTTTGGCTTGAGAGGCCCTCTGCCTCTTTTTATATCAGAGTTTTTAAAAGACATGCAATTTCAAGTCCGAGTAGGTTCAACCCTGTCTGATCATTATAATCAGCATTTTGTCTGTTACATTATTTAGTATTAAGATCAACAGTTTGTCGAAGGTTTTAAACGATTCCATTGATGGATCACTTTTTGTGGATGATTTTAATATTTCTTGTCGAGGTAAAAATATGCATACTATTGAACGACAACTACAGTTGTGTCTAAATAAAATAAACAAATGGTGTCTTGAAAACGGATTTAAATTTTCTAAATCCAAAACTAATTGTATACATTTTTGTAGAAAATATAAGCCGCATAAGGACCCCGAATTATCTTTAAATGGCTCTCCCATCAAAGTTGTCAAGGAGGCCAAGTTCTTGGGTTTAATTTTCGATTCTCATTTAACCTTCTTACCGCACTTTAAATCCCTCAGAGCTAAATGCCTGAAGGCACTTGATTTGTTGAAAATTGTTTCCAACTCCAAGTGGGGAGGGGATCAAACTACCCTCTTACACATATATCGATCACTGGTCCGTTCAAAACTCGACTATGGCTCAATCGTATATGGTGCAGCCTGCAAAAACAACCTTAAACTTCTTGATTCTGTCCACCATCAAGGCCTAAGAGTGAGTGAGTGAGTGAGTTAACATTTAACGTCACATCGGCAGTATTACAGCCATATCGTGACGAGAGCATTCTTAAAAAGGAATCTATGTATATCATAAAAACCTGTCAACGAAGGACAGTAAAACAACTAGAATATCACAATAAGAAATAAAACTAGCGTGAAAAGTTAAAACTAATATTCCTATTGAGACAAAACAATATAAAAACAGGCTATATAGATCACCAACAACTGAAGGTAGATCACCATACTAGGGGCCATGGGGACTTACAGTACTTCTGCTACCTGCATGGTCCCTAGCTGGATTTACATCATCCCCTCAGCTGCTGGTGATTGCATGCAAGATTAGCCACAAATTAAAATGACACATATTCTACGGCTAAGACAAAACGGAAGATCAAATTTGACTTCAAATGTTTTGGGACTTACGTACCCTCTCAAGAGGACAATAATTTTACGGTGCTTTAACCCCCCTCGAGGATACAGCCACTAACACCCTAAGTTACTAATTCAAACTTCCAAGCATAAAATATTTTTCTATTTACAATTCATTTAGCAAATCTAATTCTTTTAAAAATGCAATAATTAAATGAGAGCTAACAGAATTAAAAAGATCCTTCAAAGTTTGTGAATTAAAATATTTATCCCTTGTGATGGAATATTCAACACAGTCAAGCAGGACATGCTTGACTGTGATTCTTTCATCACAAGGGATACAAAACGGAGGATCTTCACTTTTTAATAGATACTCGTGAGTATACCTCGTATGGCCAATGCGACATCGGCGTATAATGACTTCCTCAAATCTGGACTGACAACCCAGGTAAGTATAACCGATATAAGGTTTTATTTCATGTAATTTATTTATACCTACTTGAGTGCCCCACCTCTTCTGCATGAGATCACGGATACACGTTCTAATGCAAGCTTTGTAATCTGAATATGGAAGAAGAAGTGGTGTCACAGATTTGTTGAGTGCTGCCTTGGCAGCAAGATCGGCCATCACATTCCCAGAAATACCTACGTGACTGGGTAACCAACAAAAGACGATGTCGTATTGGCCAGTAGCAAGAGTATTATACAGTTCCATGATTTCTATTAAAAGTGGATGTTTACCGGAAATATTTTTAATAGCTTGAAGGCAAGAAAGAGAGTCGGAATATATTATATAATGTTTACGTTTCGGGTGTCTTTGGATATATTTAAGAGCTGTTAATATGGCGTTAGCTTCTGCTGTAAAAATAGAACTATTATCTGGTAATCTAGAAGATATTGTTCTGGATCCAATGACAGTAACACAAGCAGCTGCACCACCGTCTTTGGACCCATCTGTAAACAATGATTTGTAATTGTTACATGTATGTTTCAATTTATTATATTCTTGTTTATACTGTAATTCATTGGTTTCTGATTTTTTAAATGTAGTTAATGTTAGGTCAACCTGTGGCCTGACCAACTGCCAAGGGGGAGAGGAAAGAAGACGGAAAGGAGCTATATTGTTCAGCTCAATACCAGCAGCAGCAATAAACGGCTTTATTCTGAGCCCAAGAGGTGGAACAAGAGAAGACCTTTTGCTATTCAAATCCTCATAAAGAGGATTGAAGACACAGTTATATGCAGGGTTAGATTCGTTAGAGTATAGTTTTGTGATATATTGTAAAGATAATTTGATACGGCGTTGTGCAAGAGATGGTTCATCGGCCTCAACGTAAAGACTGTCAATAGGTGAAGTTCTGAAGGACCCAAGACATAGTCTTAGACCTTGGTGATGGACAGGATCAAGAAGTTTAAGATTACTTTTGCAGGCTCCACCATAGACGATGGAGCCATAATCAAGTTTAGAACGAACGAGTGATCGATACAGGTGGAGAAGAGTAGCTTGATCCCCTCCCCATTTTGAATTTGAAACTACTTTCAACAAGTCAAGAGCTTTCAGGCATTTAGTTTTAAGTGATTTAATATGTGGTAAAAACGTTAAATGTGAATCAAAGATTAGACCCAAGAATTTGGCTTCCTTCACAACCTTAATGGGCGTCCCATCTAGAGACAGTTCAGGGTCTTTATGTGGTTTGTATTTACGACAAAAATGTATGCAGTTAGTTTTCGATTTAGAAAATTTAAAGCCGTTTTCAAGACACCATTTATTAATCTTGTTTAAACACAACTGCAATTGCCGTTCAATGGTATGCATATTTTTACCACAACAAGAAATATTAAAATCATCCACAAATAAGGATCCATCAATTGAATCGTTTAAAACTTTTGATAAACTGTTGATCTTGATGATAAAAAGAGTGACTGACAAAATACTGCCTTGTGGAACACCCTGATCCTGATTGTAATGATCAGACAGGGTAGAACCCACACGGACCTGGAATTGTCTGTTATTTAAAAACTTGGCAATAAATTCAGGCAAACGACCTCGCAAACCGAAGTCATGTAAATCTCGTAAAATGCCATATTTCCAGGTAGTGTCATATGCTTTTTCAAGATCAAAAAAGATAGACACAGCGTGTTGTTTGTTAATTAGTGCGTTTTTTACAAATGATTCTAAACGCACTAAGTGATCGACAGTACTTCTATTTTTCCGGAAACCACATTGTATATCTGTGATAAGGTTATTTGTTTCCAAATACCAAACAAGTCGATTATTTATCATGCGTTCCATGGTCTTGCAAACACAGCTAGTTAACGAAATCGGCCGATAATTGGACGGATCCGTATGATCACGTCCAGGTTTAGGTATTGGTACTACTATAGCATCACGCCACGAAGAAGGAAATTTCCCGGAAGTCCAAATATCATCAAATATATACAAGAGCGTCTCTAAACAGGATTCTGGTAAGTGCTTCAGGAGTTGATAATGTATGTTATCAGCTCCTGTAGCAGTATCATGAGCTTGATCAAGAGCAGTATGGAGTTCATAAATAGAAAAAGTTTCATTGTAATCTTCCCCATTATCTGAGTTGAAATTAATAGTTTTCTTTTCTTGTTGTTTTTGATATTGCTGGAATTTAGGTAAATAATTAGAAGAGGAAGAGTGTTTAGCGAGGGTTTCGCCCAGTTTATTTGCGATATCTGATTTATCAGTAAGTAGAAGGCCTAAGACTTTGTCTGAGGACTTTCAGAACTTCACCCATTGAAAGTCTATACGTTGAGGCCGATGAACCAACTCTTACACAACGTCGTATAAAACTGTCTTTACAATACATTACTAAATTATATTCTGATGAATATAATCCTGCGTATAACTGTGTGTTCAATCCGCTTTATCAGGATTTGTATCACAAAAAGGCTTCTCTTGGTCACAGAATTAAACCATTTATTTCTTCTGCCGGTATTGAGCTGGAACGTATATCGCCTTCCCGTCTTCTTTCTTCACCTCCTTGGCAATTGGTTAGGCCACAAGTTGACCTACCATTAACATCATTTAAAAAATCAGAAACAAATGATTTACAATATAACCAAGAATATCATCAATTAAAACATAAATATAGCAATTACAAACCTTTATTTACAGATGGATCCAAGGACGGTGGCGCAGTTGCTTGTACTACTGTCATTGGATCCAGAACAATATCTTCTAGATTACCAGATAATAGTTCTATTTTTACAGCTGAAGCTAACGACACCCTAAACGTAAACAATATATAGTCTATTCCGATTCTCTTTCTTGCCTTCAGGCTATCAAAAATATTTCTAGCAAAAATCCACTTTTAATAGAAATGATTGAATTGTATCATGATCTTGCAACTGGCCAATACGACATCGTCTTCTGTTGGTTACCCAGCCATGTGGGGGTCTCTGGTAACACATTGGGTGACCTTGCTGCTAAGGCAGCACTCAACAAATCTGTGACACCACTTCTTATTCCATACACTGATTATAAAGCTAGCATTAGAACTTACATCCGTGATCTGATGCAGAAGAAGTGGGACACACAAGTGGGCATAAATAAATTACATACTCTCTTGCTTGACTGTGTTGAGTATTCCATCACAAGGGATCAGTATTTTAATTCACATACTATGAAGGATCTTTTTAACAGTGTTAGTCCTCATTTAATTATTGCATTTTTAAAGGAATTAAATTTGTTAACCGAACTGTAAATAGATAAATATTTTAAAATTGGAAGATTAAATTAGTAACTCAAATCGTTAGTGGCTGTACCCTCAAAGGGGGTTGAAGTACCGTAAAATAATTGTCCTCCTGAGAGGGTACGTAAGTCCAAAAACATTTGAAGTAAATTTCAGTTTTCCAGCTTTTTAATCGTAGAATAAGTGTGTTTTTACTTTATGGCTAGATGTGTCTAAATTCCTAAGAGCTGAAGGGATGATGTAAATCCAGCTACGGTCCATGCAGGAAGCAAATGTACTGTAAGTCCCCATGGTCCTTAGTATGGTGATCTACCTTCAGTTGTTGGCAAGCTATAGCTCATTTTTATATTGTACTGTCCTCTATAGATACATTGTTTTAGGTCTATTGACTAGTTTTATATTCTATTCTGTGATATTCTAGTTAGTCAGTTTTACTGTCCTTCGTTGACAGGGTTTATCAATGTCCGTGCTAGTAATTCATTTGTATTTTTATAATTAATCGTTCTCGTCACGATATGGCTGCAATACTGCCGATGTGACGTTAAATACTAACTCACTCACTCACCCACTCTTATATCCGTGATCTGATGCAAAAGAAGTGGGACACCCAAGTAGGCAAAAATAAATAACATGCGATAAAACCCTGTATTGGTTATACCTACTTGGGTTGTCAGTCCAGATTTGAAGAGGACATCATGCGACGATGTCGCATTGGCCACACAAGAATATATACTAAAAGGTGTGGATCCTCCGTTCTTTATCCCTTGTGATGAAGGAGTCACGGTCAGGCATATCTTGCTTGACTGTGTTGAATTCTCCGTCACAAGGGATAAATTTTTCAATGTCAAAACTATCAAGGACCTATTTACCACTGTTAGTTGTCATTTAATCATTGTTTTTTTAAGGGAAATTGATTTCATGGTCGAGTTTCGAGCAATATGTTTCTGTAGATAGATATATTTTAATGATTGGTAGTTTAGATTAGTAACTTGAATTGTTAGTAGCTGTACCCTCAAAGGAGGTTGAAACATTGTAAAATTATTGTCCTCCTGAGAGGGTACGCAAGTCCACAAACATTTGATGTAAACATAAGTCTACCAGGCTTTTAATCGTAGTATTCGTGTTATTTTAATCTTGACTAGCATTTCATACACTCTCCAGCGGCTGAAGGGATGATGTAAATCCAACTAGGGTCCATGCAGGTAGCCAAGGTTCCAGTCGTTGGAGATCTGTGGTCTGTTTGTATATTGTTTTGTCCAGATAAAATTGTAACTGTGATGTTCTAGTTGTTTTACTGTCCTTTGACGACAGGTTTATTTATGAAATACATATCTTCCTTTTCAGTATTAAATGTTCTCGTCAAGATATGCCTGAAATATTGTCGATGTGACGTTAACTCACTCACTCACTCTTCCAGTATTTCAGCTTAATTTATGTTTTGTTGTACTACCCCAGTGCGGGTTGTGTCCATTTAAATCTCCCATAATAATGCGGGGCTTTGGGAGTTGATCATATAGAGCTTGAAGATCGAGTTGTGAATCGTTGAAGACGGAGAAACATAGAGAGAACATAATGTAAACGCAACGTGCAAAGTGAGTCGCACTGCAACAGCCTGAAGATTAGTAGTAAGTGTAACTGGGCTGTGGATAACCATCCGTTTAACTAGAATGGAAGACCCTCCAGTGGCCCTGTCACCCATAGGCGAAAAACAATAGTATGCACTGAACGGACGTAAGTTAAGAACATCTGTCTCTTTCAAATATGTCTCCTGCAGACAGAACGCAGAGGGTGATAAATCTTGGATTAAAAGTTGTAATTCATGGAAATTAGTCCTTAGTCCCCTACATTTCGACTGTACAATAGGATTATGATAAGCTATCGTTTGGGAGGATTTATTTGGAATCTTCCCCGTACTTTTGTGGATGGCGACAAGCTGTGTGCCCTGGAGCGGACGTTTTCAGTCACGTCCATGTCCTCAAGGGATCCATATTTGTTGTATAAATTGATTTTATTGTCTGACCCTTTGGGGGCTCTGCCACTAAGTTTTTACAAAGAATCTGGCTTTGTACCTTTGCCTTTAGAGAGTTGTTTAGACTTTGTAGGCTGAGATGATGCGTTAAGATCAGAGGTTGTTTCACATTGGCTTTGAGATGTACTAGGAACTGATTCTGCTGTTTGGGTCGATATTTGCAGGTGAGAATATCAGAGGAGATTCCGTTTTAACCCAGGTCAGGTTTGTCTGACAGCATACAGATGACGTTGTTGTTTTAGCGGTTACTGCTTCTGACCGTGTTCTGGTGATAGAAGCATAGGTCTCCTTATGTTCTGAGCTTTGAACTAGCTTTTTAGCTTCCGCAAAACTAACGTTTTGAATGAATTGTATTCTGTTTATCTCCATTTGATGTTTTCAAACAACTTTTAGAGTAGGAGGAGTGGTCACCAGCACAGTTTGTACATTTTTTAACATTACTGTCACAATCTGTTTTATGTGTCTTTTCGCCACAATGAGCACATACAACAGACAATGTGCAAGTATTGACGCCATGACCGAACTTTTGACATTTAAAACACCTCAGAGGGTTTGGAATGTACGGTTCCACATCGATGTTACAATAGCCTGCTTTAAGAGATTTTGGAGCAGTTGGTGAGGAAAAGGAGAACAGGTAAGTATTTGTGTTTGTAACAACATCATTCTTCCAGATTGTGAAACGTTTTACGTTGAATACGCCCTGATCTTTCATCTCAGAGATGATATCAAGCTCTGTCATATCCGCAAACAATCGGTCACGATCTCTTATGATCCCCTTGCTCGTATTGAGTGTTTTATGAGTGTTTTTACTGCAACGCCTACAAACAATTCTGTGCTCATTCGATTTGTGGCTTGTTGCCTTTTCCCACATTTAACCAACAAAGCACCGGAACGCAAACGTCTATTCGTAACATCACCTGCAAGGCCCTGTATACCCTTGGATATGGCAAAAGGGTTCAACGTTAATGGAGTCAGTTACAAGAAATCGTGGCCAGTATTCAATTGACGTGGGCAGTCTTTGATCAGTATCAATTGCATCAGTGTCTAGTTGTCGTTTGTTTTTGTTTTTTTTCAAAAGCCATGGTTAATTTCCAATAGTTCGTCATCCGAGCTCCCCACCCACCACTGAGTATCACAAGGACACACAATGCTAAAAAGAAGTGGGTCTTCAACTTGCAGCACCTAGGATACTAGGATGATATACTCCAGCAGAAGAGTTATTAATAACACATCTACCAGATTGGCCCATGAGCCACCGCCTTCTGGCATAAGACTCTAGGCAAAGTGCAAACATCAAACATCAAAACATAAACATGTTCAGAGAACAATTCGGCCAAGACCACAAGTAACAACATTTTCCAAACAGATGAGTGTAGTGACAAAAATTTAAGTCCGTTCAAAGGGCTTGGCGTGACCAGGCGATTGATAGAAACTGGCGGATTCTACAACCCGTCTAGGCGAAGTAAGGGCCAAAGTGGTGTGTTAGGCAAATGGAACGCAGTTAAAAGAAGAACTGCCCTCACCAGGATCCCGTCCTCAACCGACACGGGAAGCAACCAACGGCAAACAGGTTGCCCAAATTAGTCGCTTCTTACGACAAGCAACGGGGTGCTGCGGACACATTCTGTCCCGAGTCCACACGGGAACTAACAATTGAAGGTAGATCACCATACTAGGGACCATGGGGACTTACAGTACTTTTGCTACCTGCATGGACCCTAGCTGGATTTATATCGTCCCCTCAGCCGTCAGCAATTTTTGAAATCTAGCCATACACTTATTCTACGATTAAAATCCTGGAAATTTAGAACTTACGTACCTTCTTAGGAGGACACTAGTTTTACATTACTTCAACCCCCCTTGAGGATACAGCCACAAACAGGCACAGATATGAACTTAAACTTCCAATAATAAAATATGTATCTGTTTACAATTCAGTTAATAAATCTAATTCCTGTAAAATGGAATGATTAAATGAGAACTTGTGTTATTAAAAGGATCCTTCATAGTTCGTGAATCAAAATACGGATCCCTTGTGATGGAATACTCAACACAGTCAAGTAGGATATGCTTGACTGTGATTCTTTCATCAAAAGGGGGATCCTCGCCTTTCAATAGTTATGCGTGAGTATATCGTGTATGGCCAATACGATATCGTCGTAAAATAACCTCTTCAAATCTGGACTGACAACCCAAGTAGGTGTAACGAATACACGGTTTTAATTCATGTAATTTGTGTACATTCTTCTTTTTGTTAACTGGTGTAGGTGCTGTTTGAGTTTCAGAGAATTATGATGTTTTTCAACAGGAAGAAACAGAAAGAGGGTCCTGAATACTCATAGGTGTCCGAGCTGTCAGCCAGGTCAAGTCTATTTGGCAGTCAATAGATTTAGTGGAAGGTCTCGTCACCTCTGCATATGCTGACTTACCTCTCAATAAAGTGTTACCAGAGGGTGTACCTGAAGTTGCCAGCTTCCTTGCTTCTGGAAAGCTTGCATTTTTTTCAGTTTGATTACGTTGGACACTCATTTCAAAATGTCATACTGGACACTCTTTAAAAGATGACATGTGAGAGCCAGAACAAGTTATACGTTTGATTTCAGACGAACATGTGTTGCTGTCGTGATCTTCGGCAGCACAGCAAGAACGGGAAGCATGATTTTTTTTTACAAACTTCTGACAGTGAAAACACCTCAGTGGATTTGCAACATACATGTCAATTCTCAAAGAGAAGCATCCTACTCTAATTGAGTGAGGTAAACTGGATACACCAAACATAAGCAAGTAAGTATTCGAGGGTGAATATATTCCATCCTTCTTAAAAGTGAACCGCTAAGCCTCGACCACTCCTTACATACATCCCTGACGTACAATTTTAGCAATGGAGAGATCAGCACGACTCTTAGTTCCGTCACGGTTGATTTCTTTAGTGAAATTTAAAGACTTGTGTGCATTGCATTTTACAGAAATATTTGTGAATGATTTTGCTTCCCGAAGATTAGCTGCTTGCTCTCTCTTTAGACATTCTAAGAACATTGAACCAGATCTAGTTTTGTTAACATTCTTGACAGTCACAGTAATTCCTTGAATTGATTTCTCTAGTAGAAAGGGAGAACTAGAAGTTAACTTTTTCTCACTTGATTCAGTGACAATGAATCCAGGCCATGTGGTACGTTCAAAGTAACAAAGTCTGGTCTCATAATCAGTATCAATGATAACGTTTTTGCTTCTTGGGGTTTGGATTTGCCATGGTAATAGATTAGTGTTTCGTCCTCCTGACTCCCAACCCACCATGGAGTGTCAGGCGGTACTGTGGTTAGTCTTAAGCAGAACACCAGACTCATTCTTTAAAAAAAAATAAATAAAACACTTGTGGGGTTAATTCATAACAAGCGCTTAAAAGCAACCAAAAAAACCCGTCTGCTTCACTCTTACCCGCAAAGAAACAACAGATAGTTTACTAACTCTGTCGCCCGTGCCCTGCAGTGACGGTATTTGATGATGACGATTGTCATTTAGTTGCATAGAAAATGTGTAGGTAGCTCGTCATTTTGCTGATTTCTCGACGTACACAAAGACATCCCGAATTGTTGTGTTGCCGGCAATTGCTGCTCAGTGATGGTGTCACTATGCACAGATTTCCACCAGACCCGGTCGTGCTAAATGGGTGAGTTTGTGACTTTATCCAAGGTTTTTTGCTTACTGAAGATGATGACACGATACAACATTAAACTGACGGTGAAGACAGTATAATTATGCAATACAGCATAAGTTCATCAACTTCAGTAACTTGACTGACATGACAACAGTGCATGTACAAGTACACAACCTCAATCTGCCAGTGCACTAATGGTGTCTTGTAGTTTTGACAGACAGACTTGTTTTTTTCAATACTGCATGCAATGTGACCTAGGGTACAATTACACAACAGCATATTATTTTGCCACGTGGAATTGATATGAAGAATAAACTAACAATTAAGAACGGCATGCTTCAATTATATGCTTTAAATATAATGATAGTAAACAAATAAGTTTGATTAAGTTACATTTGTTTGGCACAAAAGAAGCTAACCATGGTAAATATTTCGTTCGGAGTGCAGAAAATTTTGGACAGCTAAATAGTATGTGGACTTCATCTTCGATATAGAGATTCGCACAATATTCACAACAGATGTTATAGCAGCAGATGTTTCTCCTTCCTTTATGTATTTACCATCGGATTGTTCAATGCTATTCTAAATTTACAAAATACACATAGCAAAAACTTGTCTTGAAGACAAGTGATATATCTTTCTGTGTTAAAATCAGTTTTAAATCTCGAGTATAACGACAGAAAACGTGAGGCAGAAATAGATAAATGCCAATCCTGGATAAAGATATCCTGTTACCTTTATTTGAATGTGCTGATGAATAGTGAGTAGATAGTGACTGAGGAAACAATATTAAGTCACATCGACAGTATTTCAGCCATATCGTGACGAAACCAAGTTACTATGTCATGATAATTAAAGGCAAATTATAAACACTTGTCAGTTAGGACAGTAA
Organism: Haliotis asinina; assembly: GCF_037392515.1. Taxonomy (NCBI): domain Eukaryota; kingdom Metazoa; phylum Mollusca; class Gastropoda; order Lepetellida; family Haliotidae; genus Haliotis; species Haliotis asinina. The sequence goes on from NC_090292.1 coordinate 23,975,305, forward strand.
AACGGTAAGAATGTCACTGATGTAAATATAAAACCGCTAATTGAAAACAAATAGCCCACATTAAAATAACAATGATAGCATGAGGAAATATGTGTAAGTTTGTATTTTGCTTCAAACGTTGTGCGATTTCCACATCCTGACAATAATTCCATGGTATGTCAGCTTCCTTGAGGAAACACTAATAATTTACGTTGATAATTTAGCGTAAAGCATATAATAAAATGCAAATTACGTACATGTATACGACTTATGCATCACAATGTATGAAACAGTTCCATTTACTCTAAAAGTTCAACAACAGTTACTAAATGATAGTTAATGTTGCCAAAATTACCCTTAACTGCTTTACATTGAAGTTTTGACTATAGTGATGGCTTTCTTACATGGTCAACCTACGTCCATGAGTAGAAACAACATACTGTTGTTACATAATACTGATAGTGTATCAATCAACCTCTTGTATCAGTCAACCAATCAATCAACCTATTGTATCAAAGTCCGTCACGGCTAGGAAATCTTACATTTGAAAGTTGCAAAAGTCCAACGAAGTGTCCAGTTCCTTCCTTGAGTTGATCCGAATCCATTGCTGATAGATGGCAAGTTAGAGTCTCAATAGTGTATCCACAACAGTTACAGCCATACTGTACACACTTGTATTGGCATAGTTTGACGCCAGTGTTCGTGAAGCTTACAGAGTCGACAAACTGCAGTTGGTATATTGACACTATTAATATCAAGCAGACTGTTAGGTGTTGGAGTGTGAGCCACATCTTAAAATACATTGCAATGTGTGTACATGAGATTCATGACAGACCACATTTTTTGTATATTCAGTATCGGGAGGCAAATTCGACCAGACCTAACATAAAGAAAGCTATATATGAGCATAGAGTGTATTGTGAACCAAACCCCACTGATCTGAGTTATCTTTGGTGATAAAATCTTTCTCAGAAACCAAAAGGAACCATGTTTGCATCCAAAGTTTGATAAGTCTTCTCTCACCTTTAGCAGGCATGTTATCAAGAGTGTTTAAATGAATTAATGAAACAGTAACGACCGATAGTAATTGTCATAGTATCCAGCTGATGCTATTACACAGAGTTCAAAATGTTAGAGTGAGTGAGTTAATATTTTACGTCACATCGGCAATATCTCAGCCATATCGTGACGAGAACATTCAACAATGAAAAAGGATCATATGCACATTATAAAAAACCTGTCAGCGAAGGACAATAAAACAACTAGAATATCACAAATGGAATTAAAACTAGCGTGGAAAGTTAAAACTAATAGCACTATTCGGACAAGACAATATAAAAACAGGTTATATATTGCCAACAACTGAAGGTAGATGACCAAACAAGGAACCATGGGGACTTACAGTACCTTTGCTACCTCCATGGACCCTAGTTGGATTTACATCATCCCTTCACCTGTTAGCAATTTAAACGTTATTAAAGAAACAAATAAAGAAACAAATATGCTATGATTAAGGACAGTGGAAATTTACTATGCGTGTTTTTGGACTTACGTACCCTCTCCGAAGGACAATAATTTTACAATACTTCAACCTCCTTTGAGGGTACAGCCACTAACAATTCCAGTTACAAATCGAAACTACCAATAATTAAAACACATCTATATACAGAACATATTATTCAAAATTCAACCAAAAAATCAATTTCTTTTAAAAAAACAATGATTAAATGAGAACTAACGCTGGTAAAAAGATCCTTGATAGTTTTGACATTGAAATATTTATTACTTGTGATGGAAGTGTTTCAAGCGGGAGAGAAAGTTAAATTTCACGTAGAACATAGGCAGTATTTCAGGAATATAACGTCAACGAGGTTTGTGCATCACTAAAATCCATTTGAGGCAGTTTCAATATCTCACTCGACTCTCTTCCATCAGTAGCGTGTCTAAAACACACGTTCAGGATAAACACACAATATTTGTAAAAACCTGTCAATGAAGGACAGTAAAGTTATTAGATTACCACTTGAGGAGTTAAAACTAGTTAACATGTATCTTAGTGAGTTAACTATTTTGGATAATGCATTAACTATTGAAGATACATCACCATATTAGGGTCCATGGAGACTTTCTTTACTGGACCATTTGCTGAATTTTCACCATCCTAATCTGTTTCCTTTAAAAAGTAATAAATACAGGAAACCTGATATTATTAAAAAGATTGTTCATAGTATATGACTTAAAATGGTTTTCCTTTGTAATGGAATAAGAAGATAACAAGTAAAGCTTGACCGTGACTCATTCATCACCATGGAATACAAAATGGAGGATCCGGACTGTTTCAATAGACATTCATGAGTATATCTTGCGCTCTCAGTACGACATGTCACATGACGACATTTTGAAAGCAGCACTGACAACCGAAGAACACTATTACGTTCTATTTCATGAAATTTATTAATACCTATTTGAGTGTCCCAGTTTGGCTTCAGATGTATGATCTAATCAGAGCTTTACAACAAATGTATGGAGTAAGAAATGGTATCATACGTTCTATTTCATGAAATTTATTAATACCTATTTGAGTGTCCCAGTTTGGCTTCAGATGTATGATCTAATCAGAGCTTTACAACAAATGTATGGAGTAAGAAATGGTATCATACGTTCTATTTCATGAAATTTATTAATACCTATTTGAGTGTCCCAGTTTGGCTTCAGATGTATGATCTAATCAGAGCTTTACAACAAATTTATGGAGTAAGAAATAGTATCATAGATTTCTTGACTGCTGCTTTGCAGCAGGATCGACCATCGCTTTCCCAGAAATGCCTATTTGGCTGGGTAACCAGCAAAAGACAATATCGTATTGACCAGTGGAAAGATCATTTTATTTGTTTATTTTTATTTATTTTTAGGCACCCGTGGCGAGCCACCTCCTCGTGGTGGGTGCTGGGTAACGCCAAGAGCTCGCCGACACCCCCGTTGTGGACCCGGGGGGATATTTGGTCCACCAACCAGTTTACTGTGGGTTGCGGCCCTGTGTCGGTGGAGGAGGGGATCCTGGTGGTTGAGGGCAATTGGAGCAGGACACACCACTTTGGCCCTGACTTTACCTACACGGGAGGTTGAATGGGCCCGGTTCAACCAATCGGCTGGTCACGTGAAACCCTGAGAATTACTATGTGTAATGTTGCACAAAATTTTGAGAATTGTAATATGTATACAATTAGGTCTAGGCCGAGTTTTGGATCTTCTGAATTTAAAATTTTACTAATTCATGTTTTTACCTAGAGTCCTATGCCCAGAAGGCGGTGGCTCATGGGCCAATCTGGTGGAATTATTAATGATTTTATTGTTCTGCTGGAGTATGTCATCCGAGTATCCTTGGTGCTGTAAGCTGGAGGCCCGCTTACTTTTGCATTGTCGTTGTGATGCTCCGCGGTGGGTGGGGAGCTCGGATGGTGAACCATTTAAACTAACCATGGATTATGAAAACCCAACCAAAAAAACAAAGCGTCCACTTGATATTGACCCTGTTGATACTGGCCATAGACCGTCTGCATCGACTGAGTATTGGCCGCGTTTCATTGTGACAAGACACCGTTGAAGTTGAACCCCTTTGCTGTACCCAAGGGTTTTCAGGGAATTGCAGGGGATGTGAAGAACATAAGATGCTTACGTTCAGGTGCCCTGTTAGTAGAGTGCGTGAAAAAGCAGTAAGCAACTAATTTGCTGAACATCAATTCTTTTGTGGGCATTCCGGTCTCAGTCTCTGCACACAAAACCTTGAACTCAAGCAAAGGTATTGTTAGAGATCTAGACCGATTGTTTGATGATATGTCGGAACTTGATATAGGATCTGAAATGAAGGATCAAGGCGTACTCTACTTCAAGCGATTTTCAACTCGCAAAAACAATGAAACCATCAAAACGAGCACGTATCCTTTTACTTTTTCGTGTCCAAATGCTCCGAAATCAGTGACGGCAGGCTACTGTAACATTCCAGTTGATACCTCCATTCCCAACCCGCTCAGGTGTTTTAAATTCCAGAAATATGGACACGGTGTAAATATTTGCACATTGTCTGTTGTGTGTACTCACTTTGGTGAGAAAACACACACAACAGAAAATTGGGACAGTGATTGTAAAGACGTTATGCTTCAGTGGCAAAAACATCATCGGGGTCTAGCTCTAAAACAACATCAACCACAAGCTGCCAAACTACCTTGACTTGGGTAAATTGTGATTCTCCACAGGTTTTGTACCCTGCTATATCACCACAAACTGAGGAATCACTTCCTAGTACCTCAAAGTCTTCTTCTGATTACAAATCATCATCTCAGTCACACTCAAAGTCTCAAACGACAGGTCATAGTCAACAAACGGTTAGTCCAAGATTTTACACCTTCAGCGATATGTTTCCAAGAGACATATTTAAAACAGATACATTTGACCTTCGTCAATTTAATGCATATCATTGTTTTGCATCTCCGTGTGATAGGGCCACTGGCGGGTCATCCAGTCTAGTCAGACAAAACGTTATTCAAAGCCCTGTTTCACTTAATACTAACATGCAGGCTGTTGCCGTGAGAATTACTTCACATGTAGCGTTTACGCTCTGCTCTATTTATATTTCACCGTCTTCGACATTTGCCAAAACTGATCTTCAAGTCCTGTATGACCAACTGCCGAAGCCCTGTATTATAATGATTTAAATGGGCACAACGCACTTTGGGGTAGTGTAACTACAAACACTAAAGGGAAATTGTTGGAGGACTTTTGTTCTGACAATGATTTATGTATTTATAATGATGGTGCCAATACATATTTACACACTGGTACAGGGACATATTCTGCTCTCGACTTGTCACTCACAAATTCAGAACTACTAAAATAATTCGAATGGTCAGTCCACGATGATCTCTGTGGAAGTGACCATTTTCCTACTATATTAAAACTCTAACTCCATCTGATGTTCCTCCATCATCAAGGCGGATGGCTAACTGGGCTTTATATGAAACACTGTGTCCTGAAAAACTTAAACCTGAGCTTTTTTTTGACGCTCCTGATGCTATTAAATGCTTTCCTGATGAACTGAATTTCATAGCTGATGAGTGTATACCAAAGTCTTCTGCAGTTTCACATATTCGAAAACCATGGTTAAACGATGAATGTAAAGAAGCTAGGAAGGCAAGGAAAATAGCAGAACATTATTTCCGTCGCCATCCTATGGTGCATAATTTAAATAAATTTAAACTTTTAAATGCTAAAACACGGCGTACTTTTAAACAGAACAAACGCCAATCTTGGCAAAATTATGTATCCAAAATAAATTCTCGGAAACCCACGTCCAAGGTATGGAACATGGTCCAGAAAATTAAAGGTAAAGGTACTAAAACTACTGTCCATCATCTTAAACATGGAGATCAATTACTTACTGATAAATCAGATATTGCGAATACACTGGGAGAAACTCTCGCTAAACATTCTTCCTCTTCTAATTATGAACCTAAATTTCAGCAATATCGAAAATAACAAGAAAAGAAAACTATTAATTTCAATTCTGATAATGGGGAAGACTATAATGAATCGTTTTGTATTCATGAACTCCATACTGCTCTTGATCAGGCTCATGACACTGCTACTGGAGCTGATAACATACATTATCAACTCCTGAAGCACTTACCAGAATAAATTTTTGATGATATTTGAACTTCCGGGAAATTTCCTTCTTCATGGCGGGAAGCCGTAGTAGTACCCATACCTAAACCTGGACGTGATCATACGGATCCATCCAATTATCGTCCGATTTCATTAACTAGCTGTGTTTGCAAGACCATGGAAAGCATGATACATAATCGACTTGTTTTGTACTTGGAAACAAATGACCTCATAACAGATATACAATGTGGTTTCCGTAAAAACAGAAATACTGTCCATCACCTAGAATCATTTATGAAAAATGCGCTGATTAATAAACAACACGCTGTGTCTATCTTTTTTGATCTGGAGAAGGCATGTGACACAACCTGGAAATATGGCATTCTGAGAGATTTACATGATTCGGTTTGCGAGGTTGTTTGCCTGAATTCATCGCCAACTTTTTGAATAACAGATAATTTCAAGTCCGCGTGGGTCACTGGAAAATAGTTCACCTTTATAAGCTTGTAAATCTTTTGTAAAGATGATGTTTTCAAGACATTTACAATTTTAGAAAGATGATGTTTACAAGACATTTACAATTAGGAAAGATACACAAGGAGAAATAACTGGTGGGTGATAGTAAAACGGTCTGCAAGGCCTGAAATTCACACCTAATAAATCCCAAAGGCTAATTACAGTTTGACCCCTCGACATAATTAATGAGGCAACTGGGACGTGAAATAAGAGTGGGACAGACCACTGTTCAGTGGACAGGGATCACTCTGTTAGGGGTAGGATGCTGATGCTCTTACTACAGTGTTCGGTGAAGTGAAGATGGGTGTTTCTTTCACTATGCGCAAGCTGTTTAGAAAAGAATTCCGACTCAGTGTCCCACTTATTTTGTGTTTGGGAACAGTGAATAACAATATCCACAAACAATATCACCTTGTCACCTCTGATAATATGCTAAATGGTACAGATTGTGTTGTGATAACATAACACATGACAGTATATGTTGTTATGAATCATGTGGTCGATCCAACTTTTACCAATAGTACTAGTGATACAGATGGGATAGGTCACCTTTTGAATATTTCACAATCATATTTGATTTTTGTTGTTTCTGTTGATTTCTGTGGTCAGCCAAGCAACAATCCACCATAATCAGTAATCAATATTTCAATGTCAAAACCGTTTAGTATCTTTTTACAAACGTCAGTTCTTATTTAATTATTGTTTTTTTTTAAAGAAGTTGATTTTGTGGTTGAGGTTTGAATGATGTCTTCTGTAGATAGATGTATTTTAATTATTGGAAGTTTAATTTCGTAGCTGCTTGTTAGTGGCTGTATCCTCGAAGGGGGTTGAAGTAAAGTAAAATTATTGTCCTCCTGAGAGGGTATATAAGTCCATAAACATTACACTAAATTTACACTTTCCACTGTTTTTAGTCGTAGCATATGTGTATTTTTAATTTGTGGCTAGATGTGTCTAAATTGCTAACAGCTAAGAGGACGATGTAAATCCAACTAGGGTCCATGCAGGTAGCAAAGGCACTGCAAGTCCCCATGGTCCCTAGTATGGTGATCTACCTTCAGTTGTTGGCAATCTATAGTCTGATTGTATATTGCATTGTCCGAATAGTGATATAACTTTTAACTTTCCACACTAGTCTTAATCCCATTTGTGATCTTCTAGTTGTTTTACTGTCCGTCGTTGACTGGTTTTTACTATACATATATTTCATTTCAGTAATAAATGTTCTCGTCACGATATGGCTGAGATATTGCCGATGTGACGTTAAGTGAGTGATTGAGTGAGTGAGTGAGTTTAGTTTTACGCCGCACTCAGCAATATTCCAGCTATATGGCGGCGGTCTGTAAATAATCGAGTCTGGACCAGACAATCCAGTGATCAACAACATGAGCATCGATCTGCGCAATTGGGAACCGATGACATGCGTCAACCAAGTCAGCGAGCCTGACCACCCGATCCCGTTAGTCGCCTCTTACGACAAGCTGAGTCGCCTTTTATGGCAAGCATGGGTTGCTGAAGGCCTATTCTACCCCGGGACCTTCACGGGTCCGATGTGACGTTAAATATTAACTCACTCACTCCACCATAATCCCATAAAATCATTGAGGCATGAAGTTCCATAAGCCGAATGAACTGTACCTAACTGAATAATTTTAGGCTTCGTGGGACTACACCTTTTGTACACGGGCTAGTTGCAGTTACCACATACTGCTATATTTAACATAACTAAACAATAACCTTCAGTAATGGAACCCCATGACAGAAATGTGCCCTGGACAAATAACAGGTTGGAGGTTGGCATGGGAGGTTAAAGTAACTTGTTGGAAAAGCCCATCCCAACGTTTTCGAGATGATAAATTTCATGTTGGACTGGAGACGCAAATTAATAAACTGAACATGGTGCAACATAGTGCTGGCCAGACACTGCTCCCAAAGAAAAAGAAATATCAAGACCTCCAGAGAGAACTGCCCACCCTGGAACAAAGGGCATTATTGATATGTTGTAGTATTTTGATAGGTTATCTCATGGAACGATTCCCGTGTGGACCCGGGACAGAATGTGGCCACAGCACCCCATTGCTTGTCGTAAGAGGCGACTAAATTGGGCAACCTGTTTGCCGTGGGTTCCGTCCCGTGTCGGTGGAGGACGGGATCCTGGTGGTTGAGGGCAGATGGGCTTTAAACTGCGTCCATTTGCCAAACACACCACTTTGGCCCTTACTTCACCTAGACGGGTGGTAGAATTGGCTCGATTCTATCAATCGGCTGGTCACGCCAAGCCCTGTGTATGGACTTCAATTTTTCTCAATACACTAATCTGTTTGGAAAATGTGTTACTTGTGGTCTTGGCAGAATTGTTCTCTAAACATGGTTATGATTTTGATGTTTGATGTTTTGCACTTTGCCTAGAGTCTTATGCCAGAAGGCGGTGGCTCATGGGCCAATCTGGTAGATGTGTTATTAATAACTCTTCTGCTGGAGTATATCATCCTAGTATAATGGGGGCTGCAAGTTGAAGACCCACTTCTTTTTAGCATTGTGTGTCCTTGTGATACTCAGTGGTGGGTGGGGAGCTCGGATGACGAACTATTGGAAATTAACCATGGCTTTTGAAAAAAAACAAAAACAAACGACAACTAGACACTGATCCAACTGATACTGATCAAAGACTGCCCACGTCAATTGAATACTGGCCACGATTTCTTGTAATTGAAACTGCTGACAAGACTCCATTAAAGTTGAACCCTTTTGCCATATCCAAGGGTATACAGGGCCTTGCAGGTGATGTCAAGAATATTAGACGTTTGCGTTCCGGTGCTTTGTTGGTTGAATGTGGGAAAAGGCAACAAGCCACAAACCTTATGAGCACAGAATTGTTTGTCGGCGTTCCAGTCACGGTTACGGCTCATAAAACACTCAATACGAGCAAGGGAATCATCAGAGATCGTGAACGATTGTTTGCGGATATGACAGAGCTTGACATTATCACTGAGATGAAAGATCAGGGTGTACTCAATGTAAAACGTTTCACAATCCGGAAGAATGATGTTGTAACTAACACCAATACTTACCTGTTCTCCTTTTCCTCACCAACTGCTCCAAAATCTCTTAAAGCAGATTATTGAAACATCAATGTGGAACCGTACATTCCAAACCCTTTGCAGTGTTTTAAATGTCAAAAGTTCGGTCATGGCGTCAATACTTGCACATTGTCTGTTGTATGTGCTCACTGTGGCGAAAAGACACATACAACAGAAGATTGTGACAGTAATGTTAAAAAATGTACAAACTGTGCGGGTGACCACTCCTCCTACTCTAAAAGTTGTCCTGTTTGGAAACATCAAATCGATATAAATAGGATAAAATTCACTCAAAACGTTAGTTTTGCGGAAGCTAAAAAGCTAGTTCAAAGCTCAGAACATAAGGAGACCTATGTTTCTATCACCAGAACACGGTCAGAAGCAGTAACCGCTAAAACAACAACGACATCTGTATGCTGTCAGACAAACCTGACCTGGGTTAAAACGGAATCTCCTCTGATATTCTCACCTGCAATATCTACCCAAACAACAGAATCAGTTCCTAGTACATCTCAAAGCCTATGTGAAACATCCTCTGATCTTAACGCATCATCTCAGCCTACAAAGTCTAAACAACTCTCTAAAGGCAAAGCCAGATTCTTTGAAAAAAACTTAGTGGTAGAGCCCCCAAAGGGTCAGACAATAAAATCAATTTATTCAAAAAATATGGATCCCTTGAGGACATGGACGTGACTGAAAACGTCCGCTCCAGGGCACACAGCTTGTCGCCATCCAAAAAGGTACGGGGAAGATCCCCAAGAAATACTTCCAAACGACAGATTATCATAATCCTATTATACAATGGAACGGTAGGGGACTAAGGAAAAATTTCCATGAATTACAACTTTTAATCCAAGATTTATCACCCTCAGCGTTTTGTCTGCAGGAGACATATTTGAAAGAGACAGATGTTCTTAACCTACGTTCGTTCAGTGCATACCATTGTTTTTCGCCTATGGGTGACAGGGCCACTGGAGGGTCTTCCATTCTAGTTAAACGGATGGTTATCCATAGCCCAGTTACACTTATTACTAATCTTCAGGCTGTTGCAGTGCGACTAACTTTGCACGTTGCGTTTACATTATGTTCTCTGTATGTTTCTCCGTCTTCAACTTTTCACAAACTCGATCTTCAAACTTTATATGATCAACTCCCAAACCCCCGCATTATTATGGGAGATTTAAATGGACACAACCCACTCTGGGGTAGTGCAACAATAAATGGTAAAGGTAAAGTACTGGAGGAATTTTGTTCAGATAGTGATTTATGTATTTATAATGATGGCTCCAATACATATTTACATCCTGGTACAGGAACTTATTCTGCTCTCGACTTGTCAGTCACAAAATCAGAACTACTAAATGAATTCGAATGGTCAGTCCCCCACGTTGACCTCTGTGGAAGTGACCATTTCCCTACTATACTAAAATCTGTAACTCCATCTGATGTTCATCCATCATCAAGGCGGAATTTGTTTTAAAAGGCTAACTGGGTTTTTTATATGAAACACTGTGTCCTGAAAAACTTAAACCTGAACTTTTTATTGACGTTCCCGATGCTATTACATGGTTTTCTGATGACCTGAACTCCATAGCTGATGAATATATACCAAAGTCTTCAGCAGTTCCACGTATCCGGAAACCATGGTTCAGTGATGAATGCAAACAAGCTAGGAAGGCAAGGGAAAAAGCAGAACATTATTTCCGTCGTCATCCTATGGTTCATAATTTAAATAAATTTAAAATTTTAAATGCAAAAGCACGGCGTACTATTAAACAGAACAAATGCCAATCTTGGCAAAATTATGTATCCAAAATAAATTCTCGGACACCCATGTCCAAGTTATGGAACATGGTCCAGAAAATTAAGGGTAAAGGTACTAAATCTAGTGTCCATCATCTTAGACATGGAAACAAAATTGCTTACTGATAAATCAGATATTCCTATTAAACCGGGTGAAACCCTCGCTAAACACTCTTCCTCTTCTAATTATGTACCTAAATTCCAACAGTATCAAAGACAACAAGAAAAAACAAGTATTAATTTCAACTCAGATAATGAGGAAGATTATAATGAAACTTTTTCTATTCATGAACTCCATACTGCTCTTGATCAAGCTCATGACACTGCTACTGGAGCTGATAGCATCCATTATCAGCTCCTGAAGCACTTACCAGTGTCCTGTTTGGAGGCACTCTTATCTATTTTTGATGATATTTGGACCTCAGGTAAATTTCCGTCTTCATGGTGTGACGCTATAGTGGTACCAATACCTAAACCTGGACGTGATCATACTGATCCGTCCAATTATCGACCTACTTCACTAACTAGCTGTGTTTGCAAGACCATGGAACGTATGACAAATAATCGACTTGTTTGGTACTTGGAAACTAATAACCTTATCACTGATATACAATGTGGTTTCCGCAAAAATAGAAGTACTGTCGATCACCTAGTGCGTTTAGAATCATTTGTTAAAAACACACTCATTAAAAAACAACACGCTGTGTCTATATTTTTTGATTTAGAAAAAGCATATGACACAACCTGCAAATATGGTATTTTAAGAGACTTACATGACTTCGGTTTGCGAGGTCATTTGCCGCAATTCATAGCCAACTTTTTAAATGACAGACAATTCCAAGTGCGCTTAGGTTCTACCCTGTCTGATCATTACAATCAGGATCAGGGTGTTCCACAAGTAAGTATTTTGTCAGTCACACTTTTTAGCATTAAGATCAACAGTTTATCAAAAGTTTTAAACGATTCAATTGATGGATCCTTATTTCTGGATGATTTTAATATTTCTTGTCGTGGTAAAAACATGAATACCATAGAGCGGCAGTTGCAGTTGTGTTTAAACAAGATAAATAAATGGTGTCTTGAAAACGGCTTTAAATTTTCTAAATCCAAAACTAATTGCATACATTTTTGTTGTAAATATAAACCACACAAAGACCCTGAACTATCTCTAGATGACACTCCCATTAAAGTTGTCAAGGAGGTCAAGTTCTTGGGATTAATTTTTGACTCACACCTAACGTTTCTGCCTCATATTAAATCTCTGAAAACTAAATGCCTGAAAGCACTTGATTTGTTGAAAGTGGTATCAAATTCTAAATGGGGAGGTGATCAAGCTACCCTCCTCCATCTATATCGATCACTTCTCCGTTCTAAACTTGATTATGGCTCCATCGTATATGGTGGAGCCTGCAACAGCAACTTAAAATTATTAGATTCTGTTCATCATCAAGGTCTAAGACTTTGTCTTGGGTCCTTTAGAACCTCTCTTGTTGACAGTCTGTATGTTGAAGCCGATGAACCATCTCTTACACAACGCTGTATAAAATTATCTTTACAATATGTAACAAAGCTATACTCTAACGAATCTAACCCTGCATATAACTGTGTTTTCAATCCTCTCTACGAGGACTTGTACAACAAAAAGTCTTCTCTTGTTCCCCCTCTCGGGCACAGAATTAAACCCTTTCTTTCTTCGGCTGGCATTGAGCTGGAAAACATAGCTCCTTCCCGTCTTCTTTCTTCTCCTCCTTGGCAGTTGGTTAGGCCACAAGTCGACCTAACATTAACTACATTTAAAAAATCAGAAACTAATGAATTACAATACAAACAAGAATATAATCAATTGAAACATAAATATAACAATTATAAATCCTTATTTACAGATGGGTCTAAGGATGGTGGCGCAGTGGCTTGTGCCACTGTCATTGGATCCAGAACAATATCTTCTAGACTACCAGATAACAGCTCTTAAATATATCCAAAGACATCCTAAACATAAACAATACATAATCTATTCAGACTCTCTTTCTTGCCTTCAATCTATTAAAAACATAACATGTAAACATCCACTTTTAATAGAAATTATTGAACTTTATAACTATCTTGCGACTGGCCAATACGACATCGTCTTTTGTTGGTTACCCAGTCACGTAGGTATTTCTGGTGAGTGAGTGAGTGAGTTAACATTTAACGTCACATCGGCAGTATCTCAGCCATATCGTGACAAGAACATTTAATTCTCAAACGAAATATATGCGTATTATAAAACCTGTCAACGAAGGACGGTAAAACAACTAGAATATCACAGAGTAAAATATAAAACTAGTACCTATACCTAAAACAATTTATCTATAGAGGACAATACAAGATAAAAATGGGCTATAGATTGCTAACAACTGAAGGTAGATCACCATACTAGGGACCATGGGGACTTACAGTACCGTGGCTACCTGCATGGACCCTAGCTGGATTTACATCATCCCCTCAGGCGTCAGCAATTCGGGAAATCTAGCCATTCAGTAAAAAGACACTTATTCTACGATTAAAAACATGGAAATTTTGAATCTACTTTGAATGTTTGTGGACTTACGTACCCTCTCAGGAGGACAATAGTTTTACAGTACTTCAATCCCCTTTGAGCACAGTTACCAATTTAAACTTCCGATAATAAAAACTTATCTATTTACAATTCATTTAATAAATCTAATTCTTTTAAAAATCTAATAATTAAATGAGAACTGATATTAGTAAAAAGGTCCTTCATACTACGTGATTTAAAATAGGTATCCCTTGTGATGGAATATTCCACGCACTCAAGCAAGACATGCTTCACCGTGATTCTTTCATCAGAAGGGATACAAAACGGAGGATCCTCACCTTTCAAAAGGTATTTATGCGTATATCTGGTGTGACCAATACGACATCGTCGCATAATGACCTCTTCAAATCTGGACTGACAGCCCAAGAAGGTGTAACCAATATACGGTTTTATTTCATGTAATTTATTTATACCTACTTGGGTGTCCCACTTCTTTTGCATGAGATCACGTATATAAGTTCTAATGTTCGCTTTGTAATCTGAGTATGGAATAAGAAGTGGTGTCACAGATTTGTTGAGTGCTGCCTTGGCAGCAAGATCGGCCGTTGTGTTCCCTGAAATGCCTGCATGGCTGGGTAACCAACAGAAGACGATGTCGTATTGGCCAGTAGCAAGATTATTATACAATTCAATAATGTCAATTAAAAGTGGATGATAAATTTTTAATCACCTGAAGACAAGAAAGAGAGTCTGAATAGATTATATATTGTTTACGTTTTGGTGCCTTTGAATATATTTTAGAGCTGTTAATATGGCGTTAGCTTCTGCTGTAAAAATAGAACTGTTATCTGGTAATCTAGAAGATATTGCTCTGGATCCAATGACAGTAGCACAAGCAACTGTGCCACCGTCCTTGGACCCATCTGTAAATAAGGATTTATAGTTGTTATATTTATGTTTCAATTGATTATATTCTTGTTTATACTGTAATTCATTCGTTTCTGATTTTCTAAATGTACTTAATGTTAGGTCAACCTGTGGTCGAACCAATTGCCAAGGAGGAGAAGAAAGAAGACGGGAAGGAGCTATATATTCCAGCTCAATGCCGGCTGAAGAAAGAAAGGGTTTAATTCTTAAACCAAGAGGCGGAACAAGAGAAGATTTCTTCTTGTATACATCCTCATACAGAGAACTGAAAACACAGTTATATGCAGGGTTTGACTCACTGGAATATAATTTTGTTACATACTGTAAAGCTAGTTTTACACGTCGCTGCTCAAGAGATGGCTCATCAGCCTCAACGTACAGGCTGTCAACAGGTGCAGTTCGAAATGAGCCAAGACAAAGTCTTAGACCTTGGTGGTGAACAGAATCTAAAAGTTTTAGGTTGCTTTTACAGGCTCCACCATATACAATGGAGCCATAATCACGTTTTGACCGGATCAGTGATCGATAGAGCTGCAGGAGGGCAACTTGATCCCCTCCCCACTTAGAATTCGAAACGACTTTCAACAAGTCAAGTGCCTTCAGGCATTTAGTTTTGAGGGATTTGATGTGTGGTAGAAACGTTAAATGCAAGTCAAAAAGTTGCCGTTCAATAGTATGCATATTTTTACCACGACAAGAAATATTAAAATCATCCACAAATAAAGATCCATCAAATGAATCGCTTAAAACTTTTGACAAACTATTTATCTTGATACTAAAAAGTGTGACTGACAAAATACTGCCTTGTGGAACACCCTGATCCTGATTGTAATGATCAGACAGGGTAGAACCCACGCGGACTTGAAATTGTCTGTCAGTTGGCTATGAATTGCGGCAAACGACCTCGCAAACCGAAATCATGTAAATCTCTCAAAATGCCATACTTCCAGGTTGTTTCATAAGCCTTTACAAGATAAAAAAAAATAGACACAGCATGTTGTTTAATAATTAGTGCGTTTTTAACAAATGATTCTAAACGCACTAAGTCATCGACAGTACTTCTATTTTTACGGAAACCACATTGTATATCTGTGATAAGGTTATTTGTTTCCAAGTACCAAACAAGTCGATTATTTATCATGCGTTCCATGGTCTTGCAAACACAGCTAGTTAGTGAAATCGGACGATAATTGGACGGATCCGTGTGATCAGGTCCAGGTTTAGGTATTGGTACTACTATGAAATTTCCCGGAAGTCCAAATATCATCAAAAATTGACAAGAGCGTCTCTAAACAGGATTCTGGTAAATGCTTCAGGAGTTGATGATGTATGTTATCAGCTCCAGTAGCAGTGTCATGAGCTTGATCAAGAGCAGTATGGAGTTCATGAATGGAAAACGTTTCATTATAATCTTCCCCATTATCTGAATTGAAATTAATAGTTTTGTTTACTTGTTGCTTTTGATACTGCTGAAATTTTCGGTATATAATTAGAAGAGGAAGAATGTATAGCGAGAGTTTCGCCCAGTGTATTCGCAATATCTGATTTATCAGTAAATAATTGATCTCCATGTTTAAGATGATGGATAGTAGATTTAGTACCTTTACCTTTAATTTTCTGGACCATATTCCATACCTTGGACATGGGTGTCCGAGAATTTATTTTAGATACATAATTTTGCCAAGATTGGCGTTTGTTCTGTTTAAAAGTAAAAGTAAAAGTTTAAATTTATTTAAATTATGCACCATAGGATGGCGACGGAAATAATGTTCTGTTTTTTTCCTTGCCTTCCTAGCTTGTTTGCATTCATCGTTGAACCATGGTTTTCGAATATGTGGAACTGCAGAGGACTTTGGAATACACTCATCAGCTACGGAGTTCAATTCAACAGAAAAGCACTTAATAACATCGGGAACGTCAATAAAACGTTCAGGTTTAAGTTTTTCATCACACAGTGTTTCATATAAAGCCCAGTTAGCTTTCTTAAAATTGCGCCTTGATGATGAAGGAACAGCAGATGGAGTGACAGATTTTAGTATAGTAGGACAATGGTCACATAAAGGTCATCGTGGACTGACCATTCAGATTCATTAAATAGATTAGAGTCTGCAAGAGACAGATCCAGAGAAGAGTAGGTGCCGGTTGCAGGATGCAGATATGTGATCGAATCATCATTACATATACACAAATCAGTATTGAAAATAAAATCTTCCAGTGTTTTACCTTTAGTGTTTATATTTGTACCACCCCACAGTGGATTATGACCATTGAGATCACCCATTATTATACAGGGTTTTGGAAGTTGGTCATAGAGAGCTTGCAAATCAGACAGTTGAAGTGTTGAAAAAGGTATAACATTCTGATTTACAAGGATTGAAGATCCTCCTGTGGCCCTATCACCTGGAGGAGAAAGAGAATGATACCCAATGAACTGACGTAAGTTAAAATTGTCTGCCTGCTTCAGGTAAGTTTCCTCTAAGCAGAAAGCTGATGGCTGTAAATCCTGAGTCAACAGCTGTAATTCATTCAAGTTGGTTTTTAGTCCTCTACAATTCCACTGGACAATACATGGAGAAACTGTTTCTATGGGGGAGTGATTGGGGATCTACCCCTTCTCTTTTTGTGGGTGACAAGCTACGAGCTCTACACAGGATGTTGTCAGAAACATCCATATCTTCAAGAGATCCAAACTTATTACACATTTGGATTGTATCTTCTGCCGGTTTGAGGTTCTGACCTAATGGTACTCATTTATTGGTTTGATTTTTTGTTTTGGTAGTTGCTTCCCATTATTCCCAGTTGAAGGCTTGGAAATGGACTGTGATGATGATTGTTCCTGGGAAGATGGCCGAGACTGAACTTCTTCTCTAACAGTTGTTGATGTAGATACAACAGTTTGCGTTGACAGGTCAGGACTGTAGATTTCGGGTGCAACAGTGTCAACCCATGTGAAATCAGTTTGGCATTTCGTTGATGAAGTGGACACTGTTAAAGTTACAGTTTGATTTGTTGATGTTCCCGCAACTGAAGCATAGGACTCGTTTGGTTCTGATGTGTGAACAACAATTTTCTTTGCATCAGCAAAACTAAGATTCCTTGTGAATTTGATTTTATTAATTTCCATTTGTTGTTTCCAGATCGGACATTCTTTTGAAAAAGATGAATGTGTTCCAGAGCAGTTGGTGCATTTTTAAAAGTTGCTGTCACAGTCTTCAGTAACATGAGTTTTTTCGCTGCAGTGAGCGCATGTAATAGCATTTGTGCAGTTCGTAACACCATGACCATACCTTTGGCATTTGAAACATCTCAACGGGTTAGGAATATAAGTATCGACATTGAGATGACAATATCCTGCTTTAATTGCTTTTGGAGCAGTTGGAGAAGAAAAATGGAATAGGTAGGTGTTTGTTGGTTTAGTTTCTGAGTTTTTTCGGGTTGTGAATCGTTTCACAAAAATCACTCCTTGTTCTTTCATTTATGTGGCTATATCTAATTCACTCATATCGGCAAATAGTTGATCCCGGTCTCTGACAATTCCTTTGCTAGTGTTCAAAGTTCTATGTGGAGATACCGAAATCGGTATTCCAACCAAAAGCTGTGTTTACATCAAATTTGTTGTTTGTTGTTTCCTGCTGCATTCGATGAGCAAAGAGCCTGATCTCAGTCGTTTGATGTTTGGGACTTCACCTGCAATACCGTGTATACCTTTTGACACTGCAAACGGGTTTAATTTTAAAAGATGACTTGTCAAGTGTCTCAAGAACTAAAAATCGTGACCAGTATTCAGTTGAGTTAGAAGGTCGTTGGTCATCATCATCACTGTCCAGTTGACGTTTGCTTCGTTTTTGGGGGGTTTTGTATTCCATAGTTAGTGTAGAAGGTTCATCATCCGAGCTCCCCATCCACCACGGAGTATCACAAGGACAATGCTATAAACAAGTGTGTCTCCAACTTGCAGCACCAAGGATACCCGGATGATATATTTCAGTAGAAGAATTAGAAATAATTAGTCTAGCAGATTGGCCCATGAGCAATCGCCTTCTGGCATAAGACTCTAGGCAAAGTTCAAAGCAACATAATTCAACATCAAACATGTTTTAGATATTAAAGCCAAGACCAAAATCAATCAAAATCAGTTCCAAATCATACTTGTGCAATGATAAATAAACTTATAGTCTATGCACAGGGCTTGGCATGACCAGCCGGTTGGTTGAACCGGGCCCATTCAACCTCCCGTCTAGGTGAAGTAAGGGTCGAAGGGGTGTGTTGAGCAAAGGGAACACAATTACAGGCCCCCAGTGCCCTCAACCCCCAGACTCCCGTCCCCCACCGACACAGGGCCGCAACCCACGGCAAACGGGTTGGTGGACCAAATATCCCCCCGGGTCCACAACGGGGGTGTTGGCGAGCTCTTAGCATTACCCAGCACCCATCACGAGGAGGTGGCTCGCCACGGGTGTCCAGGTATTTCTGGAAATGTGATGGCCGATCTTGCTGCAAAAGCAGCACTCAACAAATCTGTGACACCACTTCTTATTCCATATTCAGATTACAAAGCTTGAATTAGAACACACATAAAAAATAGAAATGCCAATTCAACCTATAAAGAAAAAAAACGTGAGTGATTCACTAAAGGCCTAATCTCAGTTAAGATTCATCAATTAACATGCCTTCTTCCTTGTTGGTGGTAAGCCAAGTTACATAATGCATCCTCTTAAAACAGATTCATCGAATTCTTGATTCCCGAAAGCTAGTTAAATTGGTTTTCATGTTTACTTACTGCAGTTTTTCTGGAACATTTTCTCATGTTTTGGTTGTTTTTCTTTCTTGAGACGGTTTCCTTTTTTGTCTGCAAACATCTTGTCATAGCCACTGCTACAAACAAAATACAATTGATACTTGTGTATTTAGTGCATTAGAACACAGGTGTTGTCTTAGTTTCATCTAATTCTTGATTCCCGAAAGCTAGTTAAATTGGTTTTCATGCTTACTTACTGTAGTTTTTCTGGACTATTTTCTCATGACATCATTGTGTTTGTTTTGGTTGTTTGTTCTTTCTTGAGAGGCACCCATGAAGAGCCACCTCCTGGTGGTGGGTGCTGGGTAATGCTAAGTGCTCTTCTCCCGTGTGGACCCGGGACAGAATGTGTCCACAGCACCCCATTGCTAGGCGACTTAATTGGGCAACCTGTTTGCCGTGGGTTGCGTCCCGTGTCGGTGGTGGACGGGAACCTGGTGGTTGAGGGCATTTGGGCTTTTTAACTGCTTTCCATTTGCCCGACACACCACTTTGGCCCTTACTTCACCTAGACGGGTGGTTGAATTGGCCCGATTCAACCAATTGGCTGGTCATGCCAAGCCCTGTGCATGGATTATATATGTATGTCGTTGCACAAATTTTATTTGTACTTTTAATTTCGGTCTTGGCCGAATTATTTATCGACTTTTCGGGTTTTGGAATGTATTTGAAGTTCTGAATTTTGCCTAGAGTCTTATCCCAGAAGGCGGTGGCTCATGGGCCAATCTGGTGGATTAATTCTTCGTAATTCTTCTACTGGAGTATATCATCCGGGTATCCTTGGTGCTGCAAGCTGGAGGCAAGCTTGCTTTAGCATTGTCCTTGTGATACTCCGTGGTGGGTGGGGAGCTCGGATGATGAACCATATTACACTAACTATGGCGTATGAAACCCCAACCAAAAAAACAAAACGTCCACTTGATATTGACCCTGTTGATACTGACCATAGACCGTCTGCATCGATTGAATATTGGCCGCGTTTCGTTGTTATTGAGACTCCTGACAAGACACCGTTAAAGTTGAACCCCTTTGCTGTATCCAAGGGTATTCAAGGTGTTGCTGGAGAGGTGAAAAACATTAGACGCTTGCGTTCGGGTGCCCTGCTAGTCGAATGCGGGAAAAAGCAATAAGCAACGAACCTGATGAACATGAAATCTTTCGTGGGCATTCCGGTCACGGTCTCTGCTCACAAGACCTTGAATACTAGTAAAGGTATCATCAGAGATCGTGATCGATTGTTTGCTGATATGTCCGAAATTGACATAGGATCAGAAATGAAAGATCAAGGTGTACTGTATATGAAGCGCTTTTCAACCCGAAAAAAACAATGAAACATTTCAAACTAATACCTATCTGTTTACTTTTTCATGTCGGCACCCGTGGCGAGCCACCTCCTTGTGGTGGGTGCTGGGTAACGCTAAGTGCTCGCCAACCCCCCGTTGTGGACCCGGGGCATATTTGGTCCACCAACCCGTTTGCCTTGGGTTGCGGCCCTGTGTCGGTGGAGAAGGGGATCCTGGTGGTTGAGGGCATAGGAGCAGGACCAGTGTTCCTATTGCTCAACACACCACTTTGGCCCTGACTTCACCTAGACGGGTGGTAGAATGGGCCCGGTTCTATCAATTGGCTGGTCACGCCAGGCCCTGTGCATGGGGATTATTTTTGCACATTTTCACTGTACTGTTGGGTCTTGGGTCTTGTTCAAAGTCAGATTTTATGCCAGAAGGCGGTGGCTCATGGGCCAATCTGGTGATGTTGACTGCTGAATTCTATATGTCTTTGGATTATTGTTATGGGCCGAACCAGCCTGACAACTAATCTTTTGGACAAATATAGCTATTCATGTCATATTTACTGGAGTATACCACCCCTGTATCCCTGGTGTTAGCATCCTGGAGATCCGGTGCAAATTGACACCGTCCTTGTTGACACTGCATGGTGGGTGGGGAGCAGGGGTGCTGAATTCGTATGTTATACCATGTCTCAATACAATTCACCTGGTTCCTGCAAAGCAACTAAACGCAGACATGTAGATGTGCTCTCGTCTGATGAGGAGGTAGCTCCAGATATTTCTGATTCTTGGCCACGGTTTATCACAATTGCATCAGTTGACAGAAGTCCTTTAAAACTAAACCCGTTTGCTATCTCACTGGGCATTAGAGGTGTCTGTGGAGATGTTAAGAATGTCACACGACTACGGACTGGTGCCTTACTAGTGGAGTGTTTGAGGAAACAACAATCAGTCAATCTGTTGGGTTTACAACAATTTGTTAATACTCCCGTTGTTGTTTCAGTGCACAAGACACTGAACACGAGCAGAGGCATTGCGAGAGATGTTGCTCGCTGTCTTTCTGATATGAGCGAGGAGGAAATTGCTGTTGAATTAAAATCTCAAGGAGTCACACATGTAAAACGTTTTTCCAGAAAAGCACAAGATGGTGTCTTTGTTAGAACCAACACCTATCTTTTCACTTTTTCTCAACCTGTAATACCTAAATCACTAAAGGCTGGATATTTCAACATCGGGGTGGAGGTTTATGTACCAAATCCACTCCGATGTTTTAAGTGTCAAAAGTTTGGTCATGGTGCTAAGTTCTGCCGTAGCAAGATGGTAGTATGCTGCCGTTGCACTGGAGCCCATGATAGCTCTGAGTGCACAAATGACCTCAAATGTGCTAACTGCAATGGTGATCACATGGCGTCTTCTAAATCCTGTCCATCGTTTGAATTTGAAGCCCAAATCTTAAGAATTAAGCACACAAACAACATAACCTACCAAGAAGCAAAAAAAAAAACTAGTACCATCTCCTGCTCAAACATATGTAAAAACATATTCCGCAGCAATTGCATCCTCCACTCGAGTTTGTAAGACAGTCTCCGTGTCATGTCAGACCGACATCTCCTGGGTCAAGGATGACCAGACTGTACTGCACCAACCCTCTGACATATCTCAGAAAAGTAATATGAAATCAACCACTTCACAAACAGACAATCCTACTCGTGATGTACCATCTCACTCCATGGAAAGTACACATACCGATGATGCAACTTTAACTAGAAAAGAGAAAAAGAAAGTACAGAAAAGACGAAAGGCGCTCACTAACGTGGAGACGCCCACTCAAGTTCTTGCATCTGTTGAGGTTCATAACTCGAATAAACCTCTGGAGATAGACGTTCCTCCTTCACAACCAATTCATAGGAGTGAACACTCCTCCCAATCACGATCTCCAGTTAAGCCTCCATGAACACTTCCAATACTATTATTCAATGGAATTGTAGGGGACTGAAGAACAATTTTAATGATATACATTTACTTATACAAGATTTTAAGCCATCGGCATTTTGTTTACAAGAAACATATTTTAAAGAAAACGATCACATCGATATACGACAGTATACTCCATATCACTGCTTTTCTCCTCCTGGGCCGAAAGCAACTGGAGGTTCTTCAATATTAGTGAGACAGGCCACCATTCACAGTCCTGTTCCTCTAAATACCCATCTTCAAGCCGTTGCTGTCCGTGTAACGATGCACATTGTTTTTACATTGTGCTCTCTCTATCTTCCTCCTTCCTTTTCTGTGCAGCCTGGCGATCTGCAGGCACTTTATGACCAACTTCCTAAGCCCTGTATCATCATGGGCGATATGAATGGACACAATCCCTTGTGGGGAGGTACACATACAAACAGCAAAGGTAACATACTAGAACATTTTCTTTCTGCCAACAATATCTGTCTCTTTAATGATGATTCCAACACTTATTTACATCCTGGTACAGGAACATATTCTTCCCTTGACTTATCAATTACTGACTCTACTCTGCTGGGTGAGTTTGAATGGTCAGTCCATGATGACTTGTGTGGAAGTGACCATTTTCCAACTATTCTTAAAGCTATATGTCCATCTGACGTCCCTCCTTTGTCACGAAGGAACTTTACCAAAGCTGACTGGCTTTTGTTTGAATCACTTTCATCCAACAGATTGAAGCCTGAACTGTTTATGGGAGTTCCTGACCCCGTCCAACTCTTTTCTGATGAACTGAACAAATTAGCCGATGACTGCATTCCAAAGTCCTCTACGATTCCACACATACGAAAACCATGGTTCAACAACGACTGCAAACAGGCTAGGAAGGCACGGAAAAAGGCTGAGCATTATTTCCGTCGCCACCCTATGGTCCATAATTTGAACAAATTCAAAATATTAAATGCAAAAGCACGAGGTATCTTCAAACAAAATAAACGTCAATCTTGGCGAAACTATGTGTTGAAAATCAATTCGCGTACGCCGATATCAAAAGTATGGAACATGATCCAGAGAATCAAGGGCAAGGGCTCACAATCTAGCATTAAACATCTTAAAGACGGAGACCAAATATTAACTAGTAAATCTGACATTGCAAATAAACTTGGAGAAACTTTGGCCAGACACTCTTCCTCGTCGAATTATGTACCCCGGTTTCAAAAGTATAAAAACCAACAAGAAAGGACACCTATCAATTTCACTTCAGATAATGGGGAAGATTACAATGAAGTATTTTCGATCCATGAGCTTCGTACTGCTCTTGACCAGGCTCATGATACTGCTACAGGAGCTGATAACGTGCATTATCAACTCCTGAAGCACTTACCAGAATCATGTTTAGAAACGCTCTTAAACATTTTTGATGATATTTGGACGTCTGGAAACTTTCCCTCGTCTTGGCGAGATGCTATATTTGTTCCCATTCCCAAACCTGGACGTGATCATACTGATCCTTCCAATTATAGGCCCATTTCACTAACTAGCTGCGTTTGCAAGACCATGGAGCACATGATAAATAATCGACTTGTTTGGTACTTGGAAACCAATAACCTAATAACAGATATACAGTGTGGTTTCCGTAAAAACAGAAGTACTATCGATCATTTGGTGCGTTTGGAGTCTTTTGTTAAGAATGCCATAATTAATAAACAACACGCAGTGTCAATCTTTTTCGATTTAGAAAAAGCATATGACACAACATGGAAACATGGGATTTTAAAAGATTTACATGATTTTGGATTACGAGGCCGTTTGCCTCAGTTTATATCGAACTTTTTAAATGACAGACAGTTTCAAGTTCGAGTGGGTTCTACCCTGTCTGACCATTATAGTCAGGATCAAGGTGTTCCGCAGGGTAGTATATTGTCTGTCACATTGTTTAGCATTAAGATCAATAGTTTATCCAAGGTTTTAAACGATTCAGTTGATGGATCACTTTTTGTGGATGATTTTAATATTTCTTGTCGTGGTAAAAATATGCATACCATTGAACGGCAACTGCAGTTATGTTTAAACAAAATAAATAAATGGTGTTTAGAAAATGGCTTTAAATTTTCAAAGTCCAAAACTAACTGCATACATTTTTGCCGCAAATACAAACCGCATAAAGACCCTGAACTGTATTTAAACAATACACTTATCAAAGTTGTAAAGGAGGCCAAGTTTTTGGGTCTTATTTTCGACTCCCACTTGACGTTTTTGCCGCATATTAAATCCCTTAAGGCCAACTGTCTGGAGGCACTAGATTTGTTAAAGGTTGTTTCAAATTCTAAATGGGGAGGAGATCAAACTACCCTGCTTAACTTATATAGATCACTTATCCGTTCGAAACTAGATTACGGATCCATCATATAAGGTGGAGCTTGTGAAAGCAACTTAACACTTCTAGACTCTATCCACCACCAAGGTCTAAGACTTTGTCTTGGGTCCTTTAGAACTTCTCCCGTTGAAAGTCTCTACGTTGAGGCTGATGAACCATCTCTTGAGCAGCGCCGTATAAAGTTAGCTTTACAGTACATTACTAAATTATACTCTAACGAATCTAACCCTGCCTATAACTGTGTTTTCAATCCCCTTTATGAGGATTTATACAACAAAAAGTCTTTTCTTGTCCCGCCCCTAGGACATAGAATTAAACCATTTCTTTCTTCGGCCGGCATTGAGCTGGAAAACATAGCTCCATCCCGTCTTCTTTCTTCTCCTCCTTGGCAGTTGGTTAGACCTCAAGTCGACCTAACATTAACTTCATTTAAAAAATCAGAAACTAATGAATTACAATATAAACAAGAATATAATCAATTAAAAATTAATTATAGCAATTACAAACCCTTATTTACAGATGGTTCCAAAGACGGTGGTGCAGTAGCTTGTGCCACTGTCATTGGATCAAGAACAATATCTTCTCGAATTCCAAATAACAGCTCTATTTTTACTGCAGAAGCGAACGCCATATTAACAGCTCTCAAATATATTCAAAGACACCCTAAACATAACCAATATATTATCTTTTCCGACTCTCTTTCTTGCCTTCAGGCCATCAAAAATATTTCTTGTAAACATCCACTTTTAATAGAAATAATTGAATTAATTAATAATCTTGCTACTGGCCAATACGACATCGTCTTTTGTTGGTTACCAAGCCATGTAGGCATTTCTGGCAATACAATGGCTGATCTTGCTGCCAAGGCAGCACTCAAGAAACCCGTGACTCCACTTCTTATCCCATACTCTGATTATAAAGCTACAATCAGATCGTACATCCGAGACCTGATGCAAAAGAGGTGGGACACCCAAGTGGGTATGAATAAATTACATGCAATAAAACCTTATATTGGTTATACCCACTTGAGTTGTCAGTCCAGATTTGAGGAGGTCATTATGAGGCGATGTCGTATTGGCCATACACGATATACTCATGAATACCTTTTGAAAGGTGAGGATCCTCCGTTCTGCATCCCTTGTGATGAAAGAATCACAGTCAAGCATATCCTGCTTGACTGTGTAGAGTATTCCATCACAAGGGATCAGTATTTTAACTCACGAACTATGCAGGATATTTTTACTCATACCAGCTCTCATTTAATTATTGCCTTCTTAAAAGAATTAGATTTGTTATCAGAATTGTAAATAGATAAAAAAATTTATTATTGGTAGTCTAGATTAATAACTGAGATTGTTAGTGGCTGTGCCCTCGAGGGGGGGGGGGTTGAAGTATTGTAAAATTATTGTCCTCCTGAGAGGGTACGTAAGTCCAAAACATTCTATGTAAATTTAGTACGACCAAACTTTTAATCGTAGTATATTTGTTGTTTTTAATAATGGCTAACTTTCAGTATAATCGCCAACGGCTGAGGGGATGGTGTAAATCCATCTGGGGTCCACGCAGGTAGCAAAGGTACTGTAAGTCCCCATAGCCCCTAGTATGGTGATCTACCTTCAGTTGTTGGCGATCTGCAGCCCGTATTTTATGTTGTATTGTCCGAATAGTGGTAATTGTTTTAACTCTCCAAACTAGTTTTAATTGTAAATGTGATGCTCTAGTAGTTTTACTGTCCTTTGACGACAGGATTTTATAATGTATACATATTTCATTTCAGTATCAAAATGTTCTCGTCACGATATGGCTGAAATATTGCCAATGTGACGTTAAGTATTAACTCACTCACTCACTCACTTTTTCATGTCCAAATGCTCCTAAATCAGTGAAGGCAGGCTATTGTAACATAC
The DNA here is from genome assembly GCF_037392515.1 of Haliotis asinina. Taxonomy (NCBI): domain Eukaryota; kingdom Metazoa; phylum Mollusca; class Gastropoda; order Lepetellida; family Haliotidae; genus Haliotis; species Haliotis asinina. The sequence goes on from NC_090292.1 coordinate 24,002,136, forward strand.
AAGTTGATACCTACATCCCCAACCTGCTCAGGTGTTTTAAATGCCAGAAATATGGACATGGCGTGAATACTTGCACATTGTCTGTTGTGTGTGCTCACTGTGGCGAGAAGACACACACAACAGAAGATTGTGACAGTGATTATAAAAAATGCACCAATTGCTCAGGCGACCATTCTTCATTTTGTAAGCAATGTCCTATTTAGAAAGAGCAAATGGAAATCAATAAAATCAAATTTACTCAAAATATCTCTTTTTCCGAGGCCAAAAAAATGATAAAAAGAGATCTGATCTTCCACAAACTTATGCTACAGTAGCAAAAACATCATCGGGATCTAAATCTAACACTACATCAACCACAGGCTGCCAAACTACCTTGACTTGGGTAAATTGCGATTCTCCACAGCTTTTGTAACCAGCTATATCATCACAGACTGATGAATCACTTCCTAGTACCTCACAGTCTTCTTCTGATCACAAATCATCATCTCAGTCACACTCAAAGTCTCAATCCACAGCTCATAGTCAACAAACGGTGAAAAATAAATCGAAGCCAAAGCCTGATGCTTCAAAACAACAAAGTGGCAAAGCTCCTAAAGGGTCACAGAACAAAATTCAAATGTTCAATAAATACGGGTCTCTTGAAGACATGGACGTTTCTGAAAACGTCCATTCTAGGGCACATGGCTTGTCGCCCTCCAAAAGAGTGCGGGGTAGATCCCCAATAAATCCCCCCAAAAGATAGTTTATTCCAGTAATATTGTACAGTGGAACTGCAGAGGATTAAGGACTAATTTACATGAATTACAGCTATTAGTCCAAGATTTTATACCTTCAGCGATATGTCTCCAAGAGACATATTTAAAACAAACAGATACATTTAAATTTCGTCAGTTTAATGCATATCATTGTTTTTCACCTCCGGGTGATCGGGCCACTGGAGGATCATCCATTCTAGTCAAACAAAACTTTATTCAAAGCCTTGTTTCACTTAATACTAATATGCAGGCTGTTGCAGTGAGAATTACGTTACATGTAGCGTTTACGCTATGCTCTCTTTATATTTCTCCGTCTTCGACGTTTGCCAGAACTGATCTTCAAGCTCTATATGATTAGCTCCCGAAGCCCTGTATTATAATGGGAGATTTAAATGGGCACAACCCACTCTGGGGTAGTGTAACTACAAACACTAAAGGTAAGTTGTTGGAGGACTTTTGTTCTGACAATGATTTATGTATTTATAATGATGGTTCCAGCACATATTTACATCCTGGGGCAGGGACCTATTCTGCTCTTGACTTGCCATTGACAAATTCAGAACTACTTAATGAATTCGAATGGTCAGTCCATGATGGCCTCTGTGGAAGTGACCATTTTCCTACTGTATTAAAAGCTGTAACACCATCCGATGTTCCTCCATCATCAAGACGAAAATTAAAAAAAGCTAACTGGATTTTATATGAAACACTGTGTGCTGAAAAACTTAAACCTGGAGGTTTTATTGACGTTCCCGATGCTATTAAATGCTTTTCTGATCAACTGAATTCCATAGCTGATGAGTGTATACCAAAGTCCTCTGCAGTTCCACACATAAGAAAACCATGGTTCAACGATGAGTGTAAACAAGCTAGGAAGGCAAGGAAAAAAGCAGAACATTACTTCCGTCGCCATCCTATGGTGCATAATTTAAATAAATCTAAAATTTTAAATGCTAAAGCACGGCGTACCTTTAAACAGAACAAACTCCAATCTTGGCAAAATTATGTATCCAAAATAAATTCTCGGACACCCATGTCCAAGGTATGGAACATGGTCCAAAAAATTAAAGGCAAAGGTACTAAGTCTACTGTCCATCATCTTAAACATGGAGATCAGTTACTTACTGATATATCAGATATCGCAAATAAACTGGGCGACACCCTCGCTAAACACTCTTCCTCTTCAAATTATTTACCTAAATTCCAGCAATATCAAAAACAACAAGAAAAGGAAACTATTAATTTCAACTCAGATAATGGGGAAGATTACAATGAAACTTTTTCTATTTATGAGCTCCATACTGCTCTTGATCAAGCTCATGATACCGCTACAGGAGATGATAACATACATTATCAACTCCTGAAGCACTTACCAGAATCCTGTTTAGAGACGCTCTTGTATATATTTGATGACATTTGCACTTCCGGGAAATTTCCTTCTTCATGGCGTGATGCCATAGTAGTACCAATACCTAAACCTGGACGTGATCATACGGATCCGTCCAATTATCGGCCGATTTCGTTAACTAGCTGTGTTTGCAAGACCATGGAACGCATGATAAATAATCGACTTGTTTTGTATTTGGAAACTAATAACCTTATCACAGAGATACAATGTGGTGAACTGTCTCTAGATGGGATGCCCATTAAAGTTGTGAAGGCAGCCAAATTCTTGGGTCTAATCTTTGATTCACAGTTAACGTTTTTATAACATATTAAATCACTTAAAACTGAATGCCTCAAAGCTCTTGACTTGTTGAACGTAGTTTCAAATTCAAAATGGGGAGGGGATCAAGCTACTCTTCTCCACCTGTATCGATCACTCGTTCGTTCTAAACTTGATTATGGCTCCATCGTATATGGTGGAGCCTGCAAAAGCAATCTTAAACTTCTTGATCCTGTCCATCACCAAGGTCTAAGACTTTGTCTTGGGTCCTTCAGAACTTCACCTATTGACAGTCTTTACGTTGAGGCCGATGAAGCATCTCTTGCACAACGCCGTGTCAAATTATTTTTACAACATATAACAAAACTATACTCTAACGAATCTAACCCTGCATATAACTGTGTCTTCAATCCTCTTTATGAGGAATTGTATAGCAAAAAGTCTTCTCTTGTTCCATCTCTTGGGCTCAGAATAAAGCCGTTTATTGCTGCTGCTGGCAGTGAGCTGAACAATATAGCTCCTTTCCGTCTTCTTTCCTCTCCCCCTTGGCAGTTGGTCAGGCCACAGGTTGACCTAACATTAACTACATTTAAAAAATCAGAAACCAATGAATTACAGTATAAACAAGAATATAATCAATTGAAACATAAATATAACAATTACAAATCCTTATTTACAGATGGGTCCAAGGACGGTGGTGCAGTTGCTTGTGCTACTGTCATTGGATCCAGAACAATATCTTCTAGATTACCAGATAATAGTTCTATTTTTACAGCAGAAGCTCACGCCATATTAACAGCTCTAAAATATATTCAAAGGCACCAAAACGTAAACAATATATAATCTATTCAGACTCTCTTTCTTGTCTTCAGGTGATTAAAAATTTATCATGTACACATCCACTTTTAATTGACATTATTGAATTGTATAATAATCTTGCTACTGGCCAATACGACATCGTCTTCTGTTGGTTACCCAGCCATGTAGGCATTTCAGGGAACACAATGGCCACAAATATAGACACCCGAAACGTAAATAGTATATAATATATTCAGACTCTCTTTCTTGCCTTCAAGCTATTAAAAATATTTCCGGTAAACATCCACTTTTAATAGAAATTATGGACCTGTATAATACTCTTGCTACTGGCCAATACGACATCGTCTTTTGTTGGTTACCCAGTCACGTAGGTATTTCTGGGAATGTGATGGCCGATCTTGCTGCCAAGGCAGCACTCAACAAATCTGTAACACCACTTCTTATTCCATATTCAGATTACAAAGCTTGCATTAGAACGTATATCCGTGATCTGATGCAGAAGAGGTGGGACACTCAAGTGTAGGTATAAATAAATTACATGAAATAAAACCTTATATCGGTTATACTTACTTGGGTTGTCAGTCCAGATTTGAGGAGGTCATTATGCGACGATGTCGCATTGGCCATACGAGGTATACTATTAAAAGGTGAAGATCCTCCGTTTTGTATCCCTTGTGATGAAAGAATCACAGTCAAGCATGTCCTGCTTGACTGTGTTGAATATTCCATCACAAGGGATAAATATTTTAATTCACGACCTTTGAACGATATTTTTAATTCTGTTAGCTCTCATTTAATTATTGCATTTTTTAAAGAATTAGATTTGCTAAATGAATTGTAAATAGAAAAATATTTTATGCTTGGAAGTTTGAATTAGTAACTTAGAGTGTTAGTGGCTGTATCCTCGAGGGGGGTTAAAGCACTGTAACATTATTGTCCTCCTGAGAGGGTACGTAAGTCCCAAAACATTTGAAGTCAAATTTGATCTTCCATTTTGTCTTAGCCGTAGAATATGTGTCGTTTTATTTTGTGGCTAATCTTGCATACAATCACCAGCAGCTGAGGGGATGAGGGGATCCAGCTACGGACCATGCAGGTAGCAGAAGTACTGTAAGTCCCCCTGGCCCCTAGTATGATCTACCTTCAGTTGCTGGTGATCTATATAGCCTGTTTTTATATTGTTTTGTCTCAACAGGAATATTAGTTTTATTTCTTATTGTGATATTCTAGTTGTTTTACTGTCCTTCGTTGACAGGTTTTTATGATATACATAGATTCCTTTTTAAGAATGCTCTCGTCACGATATGGCTGCAATACTGCCGATGTGACATTAAATGTTAACTCACTCACTCACTTTCTTGAGACGGTTTCCTTTTTTGTCTGGAAAAATCTTGTCGTAGCCACTGCAACAAACAAAATACAATACCCTGACAGAAACTTTATGTTTCAACAAAACTGACGTATATTATAGGGTGATTACAAAATTATAACAAGAAGTCGTTACCAAACACATGCACACGATTCAAGCGGTTGAACAAAATCGCCTATGAACATCACATTTAGGTGCATAATTTTTCTGTGCAACAAAAGTCACGTTTGGAGCTCAAGAAATGAGCATTCTTAATTAAATGACAGTGGGTTGTGCTCATTTTTTGTTGTACACTGATGCGTATACGACAGAGCATTAAGCAGAACTGCAATACCTTGAAACTCAGCGTGCGGAATAACAGGGAGAGCTGCCTTAGCGTCCTCATATTCTGTCCTGTTTCCAACCAGAAAAAATACAATTCTAAACTATTGTCAGCACAATGAAGAAAAATTCATGTCGAGGTTATTGTAGAAACACCTGAAGTTTTACTTGTTGAATGGTTTAATGCATTGAAACTCTTGCAGTTACTGTATTTAAATCATATTAAAGCATATTCTTACGTCTGTTGTGGATTTAGGGTCATTCCTCTTACAGACTCATCATTCCGTAGAGTCTGCCTCACAGTTGTATGTGAAAGTAAATTCATGGGAAAAATGCAATTAGCATTTTGAAAAACCTAACCTAAAAACATGACTAGCAGGTATTACAACTAAAGTCTTCAATAAAGTCGAATACTGCTAATACAGCATCGTATAAGAATATCTTGCCTGAGAACGTTACAAACATTTACAAAGAAATAAACAATCAATTTAGTTTTTAAAATATATTTGTGTTAAATTTGATTTTGAAATGCCTTAGCGATGAAGGAGTAAGCATTAACTCCGAAACGTTGTGTTCTCATATAAAGAAGTTGATATCCATAAAATCTTCATTCTTATGCATTTCACTTCTAAATGCCCTTCAAAGACTTGAGTTGTGTTTAGATAAAATAGATAAATGGTGTCTTGAAAACGGCTTCAGATTTTCTAACTCAAAAACCAATTGCATACACTTCTGTTGTAAATACAAAGCCCATAAAGACCCAGAACTATTTCTACGTGATACTCCAATCAAAGTGGTCAAGAAGGCCAAGTTCCTGGGACTTATTTTCGATTCACATTTGACCTCTTTGCCCCGTATTAAATCCCTAAAATCAAATGCTTGAACACACTCGATTTATTAAAGGATATTTCTAATTCAAAGCGGTGAGGTTATCAGACTATCCTCCTTCACTTATATAGATCACTGGTCCCCTCTAAACTTGATTATGGCTCCATCGTATATGCAAAAGGAGCCTGAAACTATTAGATTCTGTCCATCACCAAGGTCTAAGACTTTGTCTTGGTTCCTTCAGAACTTCACCTGTTGACAGTCTCTATGTTGAACTATCTCTTACACAACGTCGTATTAAATTATCCTTACACTACATTTTTAAATTATACTCTAATGAATCTAACCCTGCATATAACTGTGTGTTCAATCCACTGTATGAGGATTTGTACGACAAGAAGTCTTCTCTTGTACCACCTCTAGGGCGCAGAATGAAACCCTTTTTTTCTTCGCCCGGCATTGAGTTGCAAAACATAGCTCCATCCCGTGTTCTTTTTTCTCCTCCTTGGCAGTTGGTTAGGCCCCAAGTAGACCTTACATTAACTACATTAACTACATTTTAAAAAATCAGAAACGGATGAATTACAGTGTAACAAGAATATCATTAATTGAAACATAGCATTAATTGAAATATAGCAATCATAAATCCTTATTTACAGATGGGTCCAAGGATGGGGCGCAGTGGCTTGTGCCACTGTCATTGGATCCAGAACAATATCTTCTAGATTACCAGATTATAGTTCTACTTTTACAGCAGAAGCTAACGCCACACTAACGTCTCTCAAATACATACAAAGAAACCCTACACATAAACAGTATATAATATATTCCGAATCTCTTTCTTCCCTTCAGGTTATTAAACATATTTCTTGAAAACATCCACTTTTAATTGAAATTATTGAATTATACAATAATCTACAGGCCAATATGATATCGTCTTTTGTTGGTTATCAAGCCATGTGGGCATTTCTGGTAACGCAATGGCCGATCTTGCTGCCAAAGCAGCACTCAACAAATCTGTAACACCACTTCTTATTCCATACACTGATTATAAAGCTAACATTAGATCTCATATCCGTGATCTGATGCCGAAGAAGTGGGACACCCAGGTAGGCATCAATAAATTACATGTAATAAAATCGTATATTGGTTATTCCTACTTGGGTTGTCAGTCCAGATTTGAAGAGGTGATCATACGGCGATGTCGTATTGGCCTTACTAGATATACTCATTCATACCTATTGAAAGGTGAGGATCCTCCGTTTTGCATCCCTTGTGATGAGAGAACCACGGACAAGTATATTCTGCTTGACTGTGTTGAATCATCCATCACAAGGGATAAATATTTCAATGTCAAGACAATTAAGGGCTTTTCTAACACCGTTCGTTCTCATTTAATTCTTGGATTTTTAAAAGAAATTGACTTCATCATTGAGTTTTGATTATTATGTTCTGTAGGTAGTTGCATTTTAATTCATGGTAGTTTAGATTAGTAACGTGAATTGTTAGTGGCTGTACAGTCAAAGGGGGTTAAAATATTGTTCAATAATTGTACTCCTGAGAGGGTACGTAAGTCCCAAAACATTTCCTGTAGGTTTAGTCTTCAACTGTTTTTAATCGTAGAATATGTGTATTTTTAATTCTTGGCTAGATGTGACTAAATTGCAGCTGAGTGGATGATGTAAATCCATCTAGGGTCCATGCAGGTAGCAAAGGTACTGTAAGTCCCCATGGCCCCTAGTATGGTCATCTACCTTCAGTTGTTGTCAATCGCTCGCCTGATTTTATGTTGTATTGTCCGAATAGTGATGTTAGTTTTAACTTTCCATGCTAGTTTTAATTGAAATTGTGATATTCTAGTTTTTTTACTATCCTTCGTTGACGGGTTTTTATAATGTATATATGCTCTTTTTCATTGTTGAATGTTCTCGTCACAATATGGCTGAGATATTGCCGATGTGACGTTAAATATTAACTCACTCACTCTTGCCTTCAGACTATTAGAAATATTTCTTGTAAACATCCGCTTTTAATTGAAATTATTGAATTGTGCAATAATCTTGCTACTGGTCAGTGCGACATCGTCCTTTGTTGGTTACATAGTCACGTTGGCATGTCTGGTAACACAACGGCCGATCTTGCTGCCAAGGCAGCACTCAACAATCTATGACACCACTTCTTTTTCCATACTCAGATTATAAAGCTACAGTAAGATCTTCTATCCGTGATCTGATGCAGAAGAAGTGGGACACCCAGGTAGGTATAAATAAATTACATGCAGTAAAACATTATATCGGTTATACTTACTTGGGTTGTCAGTCCAGATTTGAGGAGGTCAATATGCGACGATATCGCATTGACCATACGAGGTATACTCACGATTATCTATTAAAAGATCCTCCGTTTTGTATCCCTTGTGATGAAAGAACCACAGTCAAGCATGCCATAATGTTAACTCTCATTTAATTATTGCAGTTTTAAAAGAATTAGATTTGCTGAATGAATTGTAAATAGATAAATATTTTATGCTTGGAAGTTTGAATTAGGAACTTAGTATGTTAGTGGCTGTATCCTTGAGGGAGGTTAAAAGACTGTATAATTATTGTCCTCCTCAGAGGGTACGTAAGTCCAAAAACATTTGAAGTCAAATTTGATCTGCCATTTCTTTTATTCGTAGTATTTCTGTCATTTCAATGTGTGGCTAATCTTACATACAATCACCAGCAGCTGAGGGGATGGTGTAAATCCAGCTAAGGACCATGAAAGGTAGTAGAAGTGCTGTAAGCCCCCATCGCCCCTAGTATGGTGATCTACCTTCAGTTGATGGTGATCTATATAGCCTATTTTTATATTATATTGTCTGAATAGGGATATTAGTTTTAACTTTTCACGCTGAGTTTTATTTTGTATTGTGATATTCTAGTTGTTTTACTGTCCTTCGTCGACAGCTTTTTATCATATACATAGATTCTTTTTTAAGAATGCTCTCGTCACGATATGGCTGCAATACTGCCGATGTGACGTTAAATATTAACTCACTCACTCACTACCCCCAATAAGGGCCGCTTCTAAAGTGGAAAAAATGTAGGTGTTTCACATGTATTTCTCTCTGACCGCGAGAAGCAAATCCTTGAGCGATCAGGATACATATTCTACGAACGATACCAAATTTCAAAACAATTGATTTCGTTCACCTCTTCCAAAAAACCAATTTCACGCATTTAATGGAAAACTGCTAGTTATGCTCTCAAACTGCTCGGAGCCTGAGACAACTTAACATGTTAGTGCAACTGATCACCCCGTTGGAAGAAAGCAATGTGTTTTATTAAAAAATATAGACGTAGACTACAAACATCAGGGCCGCCTCCCACTTGAGGTTGCAGAATGCCTAATCATACACGAGTTTCTCCAAAATATTGGAAATTTATATGATCAGGCCTGTGTTGGATGGGCCCTACGATATACAAAACTCGTTAGAAATTTAGCAAAGAACAGCATGTGTAGGAATGATCAATGTATTTACCGGCTACTATCAGGAGAATCAGAACCCGCTCAAGGGTTTAATTTGGAAATTATACCGCGCCAATTACGGAACTACGGTGGGCCAAAGGGGTTGGAAGTAGCAGCACCACCATGCAGTGAACATCGAAAAGCTGCCGACGTCCTGGAAGGAGTCTACGTATGCAAAAAGTTTACTATAGCCAAACACGAAGGGAAGAATAGGCTGTTGCTGCTTCTTGAGTCATGGAGTGGAAACACATTACGGACTGTGACAATACTGACTTTTTGTCTGCGTCAGTTTCAAGAACGGACATAGAAAATACAATCAAAATGTTGAAATCTGATAAATCCATATATATTGATGGAACACCACCCGATTTATACAAACGTGCTCATAGTAAACTTGTTTAAAGCTATTCTAGATTGCGGCATTTTCCCTGGCAGTTTTACTGTTGGCATTCTACTCTAACAAAGGAAGCTGTCATGAACCAAATAACTATCGAAGAATGAAAGACGCCTAAATTATTGCCATTTACCTTAAACTATATTTACCTGTATAGATTTCAAATTGTTCACCTGTTCATGTGTAATATTTCGGTGACTGAAATCAGTTCTTGGTTATTTGGACATAAACACTGAACAAAGCTCTTCTTATACAGACACACTGTTGGGCACACTGTTTTGAAAGAAGTTTCGGTATTAAATGTGATATGAAGACTGTTGGCAATCATCAACTTTTTTATAGAACGTATTGTTGCCTGTTATCGGAAACATTCTTTTATGCATCACGGCAGAATATATCGTTCTGCGTCACTGGTTGACTCCCACTGTAATAACTATCAGTTGTTTTTTTTACTGGACAAGTTTAAATATACACCTATGATATTCTATCCATTTCGATGTTTTTTTCTAAAAGTTCTTGATACAGGCAAACATTTTATGCGTTTTTATATAGCTTTTATATGCACGATATGACTGATATGGCATTCGTAGTCCCTCACTCACGCTCTGACTGGCAGGCTTGTAATAGTAGCTTTGTTATAGACACGTACCCACATTTACTCGCTACCTCGCTAGCATTTAAGCCATGATTATTCCTCGTGGTTAAATCTACAATTCGCTTTGACAGTACATAATTCACCATGTCTTCATCTCCGTGTGTACAGGCGATATGAAGGACATTTTCACCATCACTATTTACTACTGAAGGATCGGCTCTACTCTCTAGTAGCAATTCAAACACACCGAATGTACTTTGTCTTGCTGCTAAAAGCAGTGGTGTCATCCCTTTCGACCCTCTACAGTTTATATCAACAACGTGTAACTTGAGGATATGCTCCACTATCTCCTCATCTTCCCCCATACAGGCGAAATGAAGGATGTTGTTACCATCACTATCTACTACTGAAAGATTCGCTTCACCTTCTAGTAGCAATTCAAACACACTGAATGTACTTTGTCTTGCTGCTAACAGCAGTGGTGTCATCCCTTTCGACCCTCTACAGTTTATATCAACAACCTGTAACTTGAGGATATGCTTCACTATCTCCTCATCTTCTCCCATACAGGCGAAATGAAGGATGCTGTTACCATCACTATCTACTACTGAAAGATTCGCTCCACTCTCTAGTAGCAATTCAAACACACCGAATGTACTTTGTCTTGCTGCTAAAAGCAGTGGTGTCATCCCTTTCGACCCTCTACAGTTTATATCAACAACCTGTAACTTGAGGATATGCTTCACTATCTCCTCATCTTCTCCCATACAGGCGAAATGAAGGATGCTGTTACCATCATTATCTACTGCTGAAAAATTCGCTCCACCCTCTAGTAGCAATTTAAACACGCCATATGTACTGTACTCTGCTGCTACCAGCAGTGGTGTTTTCCCTTTAAATCCTCTACAGTTTGTGTCCAGAGTGTGTAGCTTGAGGATATGCTTCACTATTTCCTCATTTTCTCCCATAGAGGCGAAATGAAGGATGCTGTTACCATCATTATCTACTGCTGAAAGATTCGCTCCACCCTCTAGTAGCAATTTAAACACGCCATATGTGCTGCACTTTGCTGCTAACAGCAGTGGTGTCCTCCCTTTCGATCCTCTACAGTTTATGTCCAGAGTGTGTAGCTTCAGGACATGCTTCACTATCTCCTCATCCCCTCGCATACAGGCCAAATGAAGGGCGTTGTCACCATCTCTATTTACTAAAGAAGGATCCGCTCCGCTTTCCAGTAGCAACTGAAACACATTGCGTGACTGATATTTTACCGCTAACAGTAGTGGTGTCATATCATTAAATCTACAGTTTATATCCACAATGTGTAACCTGAGGATACGCTTGACTATCTCCACATCTTCTCCCTCACAGGCCAAATGAAGGATGTTCTTACCATCATTTTCAAATCCTGACAGATCAGCTCCTTTCCTCACCAGATTATCAAATACTTCTCTTTTCGCACACCATGCTGCAATCATCACTGGTGTCACTCCATCATTGTTTTTTGCATTTATATCCACAATATTTTGCATCAGGATATAATTGACTATCTTAACATGTCCTCCTCGAGAAGCCAAATGAAGGATATTGTCTCCATCCCCGTCAATTACTGACAGATCAGCTTCTTTTTTCACGAGAATATCAAATGCTTCGTTTTTTGCAAGACATGCCGCAATCATTACTGGTGTCATTTCTTCATCCCCTTTAGAGTTTATATCCACAATGTTTTGCATCAGGATATAAGTCACTATCTTAACATTTCCTCCTCGACAAGCCGAATGAAGGATGTTGTCACCATCGTCGTTAATTTCTGACAGATCAGCTCCTTTTTGGACAAGGATATCAAATGCTTCGGTTTTCCCATGATATGCTGCAAGCATCACTGGTGTCATTTCTTCATCCCCTTTACCATTTATTTCCACAATGTTTTGCATCAGGATGTAAGTCACTATCTTTAGATTTCCTCCTCGACAAGCCCAGTGAAGGATGTTGTCGCCATCCTCGTCAATTACTGACAGATCAGCTCCCTTTTTGACAAGAATATCAAATAGTTCTCTTTTCCCATGATATGCTGCAAGTAGCACTGGAGTCATTTCTTCACAATCTTTACTATTTATGTCCACACTGGTCTGGTTCAGAACATACTTCACTGTGTCCACATGTCCTCCAATGCAGGCAAGATGGAGACTGTTTCTACTTTTCTGGTTCACTGCTAAAGTATTCGCACCTTTTTCTATCAATAACCCAAACACATCTTTTTTCCCATGATATGCGGCTAACAACAATGGAGTCATGTTATTTTCATCGTTGCCGTTAATGTCAACAATGTTTTGTGTCAGGATATATTTCACAATATTCACACTTCCTCCTTGACAGGCCCAGTGAAGAATATTTCTGTTTGTACTATCCTTTGTTAAGGTGTCAGCTCCTCTCTCTATCAGAAAGTGAAACACAACTTTAATCCCATAACCAGCTGCCAACAACAATGGTGCAATGCCCTTGTCATCTGTACTGTTTATATACAGAACGTTATGTTTTAGGACATATTTCACTATATCTACATTTCCTCCCTGACAGGATACATGGAGGATATTTTCACAATGATCGTTCTCTTTTGATATATCAGCTCCTATTTTCATAAGGAAACAAAACACGTCCTTCTTCCCAAACAGTGCTGCTGACATCAAAGCCGTTGTCCCGTTTCCTCCCCTACTTTCAATGTCTATGATCTTCAGTGAGTGGATGTACTTCACTATCCCCAGATTTCCCTCCATACAGGCGACGTGTAAGATATTATTATTCGCATCATCTAATACGGTCAAATTTGCGCCTTTCTCCACAAGTAATTCCAGCAATGTCCTGTGTCCTGCTACTGCCGCTATCATTGCTGGCGTCCTACCAGCTTGTCCTCTCGAGTTGACGTTGGCAGGATCATGAGACAATAAGTATTTAACTTGATGCAAGTCTCCTATTCTGCAGGCATCAATAAGAGTAGTGTTAACGAAGGCCCGGTTATGTGTTTGATGATGTTCATCTGAAAGAAACGATGAAAACATGACACAGTTTTCAGTTTTAGACCCATGTTAATTTAACCCATTACGCTCCACGCACCCCAAAATGCTGTACATCTACAGAGCTGAAACAGAGGTATACAGGGATTCAATAGTTATTTGAGTGAGTGAGTGAGTAAGTTAATATTCAACGTCATACCGAGAATATTGCAGCCATATCGTGACGAGAACTATTCATTATAAAAATTGCAAATAAATTAATAGCACCTAAAAACTGTCAACGAAGGACAGAAAACTAACTAGAACATCACTGAGTAATGTAGTGTAAAACTAGTGATTAGACCTAAATCAGTGTATGTATAAAGGACAATACAATATAAAAATGAGCTATACTTTGCCAGAACGGAAGGCAGATCACCATACTAAGAACCATTGGGACTTACGGAACATTTACTTCCTGCATGGACCCTAGCTGGATTTACATTATCCCATCAACTGATGTAAAACTTAAATTTACATCAAATGTTTTTGGACTTATGTACCCTCTCAGGAGGACAATTATTTTACGGTACTTCAACCCTCTTTGAGGGTACAGCCACTAACGATTTGACTTACTGATAAAATATTCCAATTTTAAAATATTTATCTATTTACAGTTCAGTTAACAAATCTAATTCCTTTCAAAATACAAAAATTAAAAGAGGACTAATATTGCTAAAAAGATCCTTCATCGTTCGTGAATATTGATATCTTGTGATGGAATATTCAACACAGTCAAGCAGGATATGCTTGACTGTGATTCTTTCATCACAAGGGGTACAAAACGGATAATCCTCTCCTTTAAGCACATATTTATGTGTATATCTTCAGTGGCAAATGCGACATCGTTGCATGATGATCTCTTCAAATCTTGTCTGACAACCCAAGTAGGTGTAGCCAATATAGGGTTTTATAGCATGTAATTTATTGATGTCTAGAATAGATTATACATTGTTTATGTTTAGGGCGTTCGCTTCCTGTGTAAAAAATATTATTGGTATACATGAGTTTCTGTATTCGTGATTGTTTCTGATAGACAGGACAGGATTTTGATGAGGAGAAGTACTCGCCGTGGCAGTTAGCAGACCTAATGGCATCTGTACAGGTAGTGCCTTCGTGATCTTTACTGCAACGGGAGCAAGTTGGGGACTTAGTACACGACCTGGCCCCATGCCCAAACTTTTTAGAATTATAACATCATAGTGGATTTGGTGTATATACATCCACTCCGATGTTGAAATAACTAGCCTTAATTGATGATGGTACTTTGGGAAGTACAAACGCACGATCACGGATGACACCCTTACACGAAGTTAGATATTTGTGAACAGAGACTCCGATTTCAGTAGTTTCAAAATGATCTGCTTTGTGGAGATTAATTGGCTGTTGATGTAGTGAACAGTCGACAAGCAGAGATCCATTTCTGAGACGCGTTACATTCTTGACATCTCCACGAACCCCTTCATCAGCCTTGGACACAACAAAAGGTTTAATCTTCAGAGGTGCTCAACTCCACTAACCATCGGAAACCGAACCACCTCCTTGTGGTGGGTGCTGGGTAATGCTAAGAGCTCGCCAACACCCCCGTAGTGAACTCGGGGGGATATTTGGTTCAACAACCCGTTTGCCGTGGGTTGCGGCCCTGTGTGGGTGGAGGAGGGGATCCTGGTGGTGTTCTGTGTTCCTGTTGCTCAATACACCACTTTGGCCCTGACTTCGCCCAGACGGGTGGTTGAATGGGCCCGGTTCGAGCAATCGGTTGGTCATGCCAAGGGAGTATATATATATATATATATGTCATTGCACAAATTTTATAGGTCTGTTTGTTCATTGAGCTTTTTCTGATTTTAGATTGCATTGGTGAAGTTCTGAACTTTTACCTACAGTCTTATGCCCAGAGCGTGGTGGCTCATGGGCCAATCTGTTAGATTAATTATTTATAACTCTTCTGCTGGAGTATATCATCCGGGTATCCTGGGTGCTGCAAGCTGGAGGCCCGCTTCCTTTAGCATTGTCCTTGTGATACTCCGTGGTGGGTGGGGAGCTCGGATGATGAACAATTTACACTAACTATGGCTTATGAAAACCCAACGAAGAAAACCCAAAACGTCCACTTGATACTGATCCTGTTGATACTGACCATACACCGTCTGCATCGATTGAATATTGGCAGCGTTTCATTGTGATTGAGACAAGACACCGTTAAAACTGAACCCCTTTGCTGTATCCAATAGTATTCCAGGTATTGCTGGGGATGTGAAGAACATAAGACGCTTACGTTCGGGTGCCCTGCTAGTGCGGGAAGAAGCAGCAAGCAGCTAATTTGCTGAACATCAAATCTTTCGTTGGCATTCCGGTCATGGTCTCTCCACACAAAACCTTGAAGTCAAGCAAAGGTATCGTTCGAGATCGAGACCGATTGCTTGATGATATGTCGGAGTGAGTGAGTTAATATTTAACGTCATATCGGCAATATCTCAGCCATATCGTGACGGGAACATTTCACATTTAAATGGAATATATGCATATGTTAAAGAATCTGTCGTCAAAGGACAGTAAAATAACTAGAATATAACAGATACACATGCAAAAGTAGTAATTATATATAAAACAGTTTACCCAGAAGGGACAACACAGTATAAAACAGGCTACAGATCGCCAACTGCTGAAGGTAGATCACCACACTAGGGACCATGGGAACTTACAGTGCCTTTGCTACCTGCATGGACCCTAGCTGGATTTACACCACCCCTTCAGCTGCTGACGATTGTAGGAAATCTTAGCCAAAACTAAAATAACAGAAATTTTAGTTTTGGCTAATAAAGAAACAGAATGTACATTTAAAACTCCTGGTAACCTTAAATTCACTTTGAATGTTTCGGACTTACGTACCCTCTTAGGAGGAGAATAATTTTGCAATACTTCAACCCCCTTTGAGGGTACTGCCACTAACAATATCAGTTACTAATCTACACTATCAATAATAAAATATATAATTATTTACTAATTATTTATTTAGTCACTTAATGAATCTATTTCTTTTAAAAACGCAATAATTAAATGATAACTGACATTATTAAAAAGATCCTTCATAGTTCGGGATTTGAAATGTGTGTCCCTTGTGATGGAATATTCAACACAGTCAAGCAAGACATGCTTGACCGTGATTCTTTCATCACAAGGGACACAAAAAGGAGGATCCTCACCTTTAAGCAGATATCCATGTGTATATCTTGTGTGGCCAATGCGATATCGTCGCATGATGACCTCCTCAAATCTGGACTGAAAACCCAAGTAGGTGTAACCAATGTACGGTTTTATTTCATGTAATTTATTTATACCTACTTGGGTGTTCCACTTCTTCTGTATCTTATCACGGATATACGTTCTAATGCAGCTTTGTAAACAGTGTATGGAATAAGAAGAGACGTCACAGATTTGTTGAGTGCTGCTTTAGCAGCAAGGTCAGCCAGTGTGTTACCAGAAATGCCTACATAGCTGGGTAACCAACAGAAGACGATGTCGTATTGGCCAGTAGCAAGAACATTATACAATTCAATAATTTCTATTAAAAGTGGATGTTTACAAGAAATATTTTTAATAGTCTGAAGACAAGAAAGAGAGTCTGAATAAATTATATATTGTTTACGTTTAGGGTGTCTTTGAACATATTTAAGAGCTGTTAATATGGCGTTAGCTTCAGCTGTAAAAATAGAACTATTATCGGGTAATCTAGAAGATACTGTTCTGGATCCAATGACAGTGGCACAAGCAACTGCGCCATGGTCCTTGGACCCATCTATAAATAAGGATTTATAATTGCTATATTTATGTTTTGAATTGGTTATATTCATCTTTATACTGTAATTGATTGGTTTCTGATTTTTTAAATGTACTTAATGTTAGATCAACTTGTGGCCTAACCAACTGCCAACGAGGAGAAGAAAGAAGACGGGAAGGAGCTATACTTTCCAGCTCAATGCTAGAAGCAGCAAGAAATTGCTTAATTCTGAGCCAAAGAGGCTCAGGGAAGACTTTTTGTTATACAAATCCTCATAGAGAGGATTAAAAACACAATTAGATGCGGGGTTAGACTCATTAGAAGCTAATTTTGTTATGTATTGTAAAGATAGTGTGATACAACGTAAGTTGAGAGAAGGCTCATCAGCTTCGACGTATAGACTGTCGATAGGAGAGGTTCTAAAAGAACCGAGACAAAGTCTTAGGCCTCGGTGGAGCACAGGATCAAGTAGTTTTAGGTTGCTTTGACAAGTGCCACCAAATACAATGGAACCGTAATGAAGTTTAGATCTGATCAGTGATGTATATAAGTGAAGGAGGGTAGTTTCATCCCCTCCCCATTTTGAATTTGAAACAACCTTTAATAAATCGAGTGCCTTCAGGCATTTGGCTTTAAGGGATTTAATATGCGGCATAAAGGTCAAATGTGAGTCGAAAATAAGTCCCAAGAACTTGGCCTCCTTGACCACTTTGATTGGCGTACCACTGAGATATAGTTCTGGGTCTTTATGGGGTTTGTATTTACGACAGAAGTGTATTCAATTGGTTTTTGATTTAAAAAATGTAAAGCCGTTTTCAGGACACCATTTATTTATTTTGTTTAAACACAGCTGCAATTGCCGTTCAATGGTATGCATATTTTTACCACGACAAGAAATATTAAAATCATCCACAAATAACGATCCATCTATTAAATCATTTAAAACTTTAGATAGACTGTTGATCTTGATGCTAAAAAGAGTGACTGACAAAATACTGCCTTGTGGAACACCCTGATCCTGATTGTAATGATCAGACATTGTAGAACCCACTCGGACTTGAAATTGTCTGTTATTTAAAATGTTGGCTATGAATTGAGGCAAACGACCTCGCAAACCGAAATCATGTAAATCTCTCAAAATGCCATATTTCCAAGTAGTGTCATATGCCTTCTCAAGATCAAAAAAGATGGACACAGCATGTTGTTGATTAATCAGCGCATTTTTCACAAATGATTCTAAACGCACTAAGTGATCGACTGTACTTCTGTTTTTTCGGAAATCACATAGTATGTCTGCGATAAGGTTATTTGTTTCCAAGTACCAAACAAGTCGATTATTTATCATGCGTTCCATGGTCTTGCAAACACAGCTTGTTAGTGAAATAGGTCGATAATTGGACGGATCCGTATGATCACGTCCAGATTTAGTTATTGGTACTACTATGGCGTCCCGCCATGAGGGAGGAAAGTTACCCGATGTCCAAATCTCATCAAAAATATTTAGAAGAGTTTCTAGGCAGGATTCTGGTAAGTGCCTCAGGAGTTGATAATGTATGTTATCATCTCCTGTAGCTGTATCATGAGCTTGATCAAGGGCAGTATGGAGCTCATGAATAGAAAAAGTTTCATTATAATCTTCCCCATTAACTGATTTGAAATTAATAGTTTTCTTTTCTTGTTGTTTTTGATACTGCTGGAATTTAGGTAAATAATTAGAAGAGGAAGAATTATAATGAGATTCTTCTATTGTTACAGGACTTTAAACCTTCAGCATTGTGTCTACAGGAGACGTATCTGAAACATACTGATGTTTTTAACGTAAGACAATATAGTGGCTACCATTCACTTTCTCCCCATGGGGGACAAAGCTACAGGAGGATCTAGTATCCTGGTCAGACAGGACATGATTCATAGTGCCGTTCCACTGAATACTAATCTTCAAGCTGTTGCTATCCAGCTGACCTTGCACATTGCTCTTACTTTGTGCTCACTGTTCTTCGTCAAACTGACCTTCAAAGTTTGTATGACCAGCTACCAAAGCCCTGCATCATTATGGGCGACTTAAATGGGCACAACCCTCTATGGGGTAGTACAACTACAAACAATAAAGGGGAAGTTATTGAAGATTTTATTTCCGATAATAATTTATGTGTTTTTAATGCTGATTCCAATACTTACTTGCATCCAGCCACTGGAACGTATTCTGCACTTGATCTAACTCTCACAGAGTCGAACAAAATACTGCCTTGTGGAACACCCTGATCCTGATTGTAATGATCAGACATTGTAGAACCCACTCGGACTTGAAATTGTCTGTTATTTAAAAAGTTGGCTATGAATTCAGGCAAACGACCTCGCAAACCGAAATCATGTAAATCTCTCAAAATGCCATATTTCCAAGTAGTGTCATATGCCTTCTCAAGATCAAAAAAGATGGACACAGCATGTTGTTGATTAATCAGCGCATTTTTCACAAATGATTCTAAACGCACTAAGTGATCGACTGTACTTCTGTTTTTTCGGAAACCACATAGTATGTCTGCGATAAGGTTATTTGTTTCCAAGTACCGAACAAGTCGATTATTTATCATGCGTTCCATGGTCTTGCAAACACAGCTTGTTAGTGAAATAGGTCGATAATTGGACGGATCCGTATGATCACGTCCAGATTTAGTTATTGGTACTACTATGGCGTCCCGCCATGAGGTAGGAAAGTTACCCGATGTCCAAATCTCATCAAAAATATTTAGAAGAGTTTCTAGGCAGGATTCTGGTAAGTGCCTCAGGAGTTGATAATGTATGTTATCATCTCCTGTAGCTGTATCATGAGCTTGATCAAGGGCAGTATGGAGCTCATGAATAGAAAAAGTTTCATTATAATCTTCCCCATTAACTGATTTGAAATTAATAGTTTTCTTTTCTTGTTGTTTTTGATACTGCTGGAATTTAGGTAAATAATTAGAAGAGGAAGAATTATAATGAGATTCTTCTATTGTTACAGGACTTTAAACCTTCAGCATTGTGTCTACAGGAGACGTATCTGAAACATACTGATGTTTTTAACGTAAGACAATATAGTGGCTACCATTCACTTTCTCCCCATGGGGGACAAAGCTACAGGAGGATCTAGTATCCTGGTCAGACAGGACATGATTCATAGTGCCGTTCCACTGAATACTAATCTTCAAGCTGTTGCTATCCAGCTGACCTTGCACATTGCTCTTACTTTGTGCTCACTGTTCTTCGTCAAACTGACCTTCAAAGTTTGTATGACCAGCTACCAAAGCCCTGCATCATTATGGGCGACTTAAATGGGCACAACCCTCTATGGGGTAGTACAACTACAAACAATAAAGGGGAAGTTATTGAAGATTTTATTTCCGATAATAATTTATGTGTTTTTAATGCTGATTCCAATACTTACTTGCATCCAGCCACTGGAACGTATTCTGCACTTGATCTAACTCTCACAGAGTCGAACAAAATACTGCCTTGTGGAACACCCTGATCCTGATTGTAATGATCAGACATTGTAGAACCCACTCGGACTTGAAATTGTCTGTTATTTAAAAAGTTGGCTATGAATTCAGGCAAACGACCTCGCAAACCGAAATCATGTAAATCTCTCAAAATGCCATATTTCCAAGTAGTGTCATATGCCTTCTCAAGATCAAAAAAGATGGACACAGCATGTTGTTGATTAATCAGCGCATTTTTCACAAATGATTCTAAACGCACTAAGTGATCGACTGTACTTCTGTTTTTTCGGAAACCACATAGTATGTCTGCGATAAGGTTATTTGTTTCCAAGTACCGAACAAGTCGATTATTTATCATGCGTTCCATGGTCTTGCAAACACAGCTTGTTAGTGAAATAGGTCGATAATTGGACGGATCCGTATGATCACGTCCAGATTTAGTTATTGGTACTACTATGGCGTCCCGCCATGAGGGAGGAAAGTTACCCGATGTCCAAATCTCATCAAAAATATTTAGAAGAGTTTCTAGGCAGGATTCTGGTAAGTGCCTCAGGAGTTGATAATGTATGTTATCATCTCCTGTAGCTGTATCATGAGCTTGATCAAGGGCAGTATGGAGCTCATGAATAGAAAAAGTTTCATTATAATCTTCCCCATTAACTGATTTGAAATTAATAGTTTTCTTTTCTTGTTGTTTTTGATACTGCTGGAATTTAGGTAAATAATTAGAAGAGGAAGAATTATAATGAGATTCTTCTATTGTTACAGGACTTTAAACCTTCAGCATTGTGTCTACAGGAGACGTATCTGAAACATACTGATGTTTTTAACGTAAGACAATATAGTGGCTACCATTCACTTTCTCCCCATGGGGGACAAAGCTACAGGAGGATCTAGTATCCTGGTCAGACAGGACATGATTCATAGTGCCGTTCCACTGAATACTAATCTTCAAGCTGTTGCTATCCAGCTGACCTTGCACATTGCTCTTACTTTGTGCTCACTGTTCTTCGTCAAACTGACCTTCAAAGTTTGTATGACCAGCTACCAAAGCCCTGCATCATTATGGGCGACTTAAATGGGCACAACCCTCTATGGGGTAGTACAACTACAAACAATAAAGGGGAAGTTATTGAAGATTTTATTTCCGATAATAATTTATGTGTTTTTAATGCTGATTCCAATACTTACTTGCATCCAGCCACTGGAACGTATTCTGCACTTGATCTAACTCTCATAGAGTCGAACAAAATACTGCCTTGTGGAACACCCTGATCCTGATTGTAATGATCAGACATTGTAGAACCCACTCGGACTTGAAATTGTCTGTTATTTAAAAAGTTGGCTATGAATTCAGGCAAACGACCTCGCAAACCGAAATCATGTAAATCTCTCAAAATGCCATATTTCCAAGTAGTGTCATATGCCTTCTCAAGATCAAAAAAGATGGACACAGCATGTTGTTGATTAATCAGCGCATTTTTCACAAATGATTCTAAACGCACTAAGTGATCGACTGTACTTCTGTTTTTTCGGAAACCACATAGTATGTCTGCGATAAGGTTATTTGTTTCCAAGTACCGAACAAGTCGATTATTTATCATGCGTTCCATGGTCTTGCAAACACAGCTTGTTAGTGAAATAGGTCGATAATTGGACGGATCCGTATGATCACGTCCAGATTTAGTTATTGGTACTACTATGGCGTCCCGCCATGAGGGAGGAAAGTTACCCGATGTCCAAATCTCATCAAAAATATTTAGAAGAGTTTCTAGGCAGGATTCTGGTAAGTGCTTCAGGAGTTGATAATGTATGTTATCATCTCCTGTAGCAGTATCATGAGCTTGATCAAGGGCAGTATGGAGCTCATGAATAGAAAAAGTTTCATTATAATCTTCCCCATTAACTGAGTTGAAATTAATAGTTTTCTTTTCTTGTTGTTTTTGATACTGCTGGAATTTAGGTAAATAATTAGAAGAGGAAGAATTATAATGAGATTCTTCTATTGTTACAGGACTTTAAACCTTCAGCATTGTGTCTACAGGAGACGTATCTGAAACATACTGATGTTTTTAACGTAAGACAATATAGTGGCTACCATTCATTTTCTCCCCAGGGGGACAAAGCTACAGGAGGATCTAGTATCCTGGTCAGATAGGACATGATTCATCGTGCCGTTCCGCTGAATACTAATCTTCAAGCTGTTGCTATCCAGCTGACCTTGCACATTGCTCTTACTTTGTGCTCACTGTATGTACCACCTTCATCAGTTCTTCGTCAAACTGACCTTCAAAGTTTGTATGACCAGCTACCAAAGCCCTGCATCATTATGGGCGACTTAAATGGGCACAACCCTCTATGGGGTAGTACAACTACAAACAATAAAGGGGAAGTTATTGAAGATTTTATTTCCGATAATAATTTATGTGTTTTTAATGCTGATTCCAATACTTACTTGCATCCAGCCACTGGAACGTATTCTGCACTTGATCTAACTCTCACAGAGTCGAACATTGTCAATGAATTTGAATGGCCTGTACATGATGACCTTTGCGGAAGCGATCACTTCCCTACGCTCCTGAAATTTATAGCACCAGGTGACAATCCACCTTCATCCCGGTGGAATTTCACTAAGGCAAATTGGCATGTATATGAGCAATTATGCGTTGAAAAATTAACACCTGATTACTGCAGTAATGTACCAGATCCCATCTTGATGTTCTCAACACAACTGAATGAAATTGCTGATCAAACCATTCCTAAGTCCTCTGCAACTCCTCATATTAGTAAACCATGGTTTACTGACGAATGCAAACAGGCAAGAAAACGTAGGAAGAAAGCAGAAAAATATTTTCGCAGACATCCTACTGTTCATAACTTCAACAACGTTAAAATTACTAGTGCTAAGGCACGACGTACGTATAAGCAAAACAAGCGCCAATCTTGGAGGAACTATGTTTCAAAAATTAATTCATGTACACCCATGTCTAAGGTGTGGAACATGGTTCAGCGAATAAAAGGCAAAGGTTCAAAATCTGCTGTTCACCATCTTAAAGATGGTGACAAATTAGTAACTAACAAAGCAGACATTGCAAATAAAATTGGCGAAACTCTTGCCAAAAACTCATCATCAGCAAATTATGTTCCTGAGTTTCAGAGGTATCAGAAACACCAGGAAAAGACAAAAGTTAATTTCGATTCCAATAATGGTGAAGACTATAATGAAGTGTTTTCGTTACATGAGCTCCACACGGCTCTTGATCAAGCTCATGATACTGCAGCAGGTGATGACAATGTTCATTACCAGCTATTGAAACACTTGCCTGAACCATGTCTGGTCACACTTTTAGATATATTTGACCAAATATGGACGTCTGGAATTTTTCCTCCCTCGTGGCGTAATGCCATTGTAGTTCCAATACCAAAACCTGGCCGGGATCACACGGACCCATCAAATTACAGACCGATATCTTTAACCAGCTGCGTCTGTAAAACCATGGAACGAATGGTAAATAACAGATTAATTTGGTATTTGGAAACCAATAACCTCATTACAAATATTCAATGTGGTTTTCGGAAGAATCGAAGTACTATTGATCATTTAGTACGTTTAGAATCCTTCGTCAAAAATGCTATTATCACCAAACAACACGCAGTATCTATATTTTTTTATCTTGAGAAAGCATACGATACTACGTGGAAGCATGGCATTTTAAAGGATTTACATGATTTTCGTTTACGAGGTCGTTTGCCTCTCTTTAAATCACAGTTTTTAACCGACAGGCAGTTTCAAGTCCGAGTGGGTTCAACCCTGTCTGCTCATTATAATCAGGATCAGGGTGTCCCACAAGGTAGTATTTTGTCGGTCACGCTGTTTAGTATTAACATAAATAGTCTTTCAAAGGTTTTAAGTGATTCCATTGATGGATCATTATTTGTGGATGATTTTAATATTTCTTGCCGTGGTAACAATATGCGAACTATTGAGAGACAGTTACAAATTTGTCTAAACAAAATTCATAAATGGTGTCTGGAAAACGGGTTTATATTTTCTAAAACTAAAACCAATTGTATAAATTTTTGTAGGAAATACAAACCCCATAAAGACCCCGAATTATCATTAAATGGCACACCCATCAAAGTTGTGAATGAGGCTAAATTTCTTGGTCTCATCTTTGACTCGCATCTAACCTTTCTGCCCCACTTTAAGTACCTCAAAGCCAAATGTCTGAAGGCACTCGATTTGTTAAAAGTTGTTTTTAATTCAAAGTGGGGAGGGGACCAAACTACCCTCCTTCACTTATATAGATCTCTGGTTCGATCGAAACTTGATTACGGTTCCATTGTTTATGGTAGAGCCTGCAAAAGCAACCTAAAGCTATTACATTCTGTACATCACCAAGGTCTGAGGCTATGTCTTGGATCTTTCAAAACATCTCCCATTGACAGTCTCTACGTTGAGGCCGATGAACCATCTCTAAAACTTCGCCGTATCAAATTGTCTTTACAATATATCACAAAGTTATATTCTAATGAATCCAATCCTGCTCACAACTGCGTCTTTAATCCTCTTTATGAGGATTTGTATAATAAAAAAAACTTCACTTGTTCCACCTCTTGGGATCAGAATCCAGCAATTCATTTCTGCTGCTGGCATTGAGTTGAAGACTATTTCTCCTTCCCGGTTTTTTCTTCTCCCCCTTGGCAAATGGTTCGGCCACAAGTTGACCTAACACTGACAATGTTTAAAAAATCAGATACTAATGAACTACAATATAAACAAGAATTCATTCAATTAAAACATAAATATAATACATACAAATCCTTCTTTACAGATGGGTCCAAGGATGGTGGCGCAGTAGCTTGTGGCACTGTCATTGGATCCAGAACAATCTCTTCTAGAATACCTAATGATAGCTCTATTTTACAGCAGAAGCAAACGCAATACTAACAGCTCTTAAATATATTCAAAGACATCCTAAATATAAACTGTATATAATCTTTTCAGACTCTCTTTCTTGTCTTCAGGCTATTAAAAACATATCTTGTAACCATCCACTTTTAACAGAAATTATTGAGTTATATAATGTTCTTGCTACTGGCCAATGCGACATCGTCTTTTGTTGGTTACCCAGCCGCGTTGGCATTTCTGGCAACACAATGGCTGATCTTGCCGCTAAGGCAGCACTCAATAAATCTGTGACACCACTTCTGATTCCATACGCAGACTATAAAGCTACAATTAGATCTTATATCCGTGATCTAATGCAGAAGCAGTGGGACACCCAAGTGGGTATTAATAAATTACATGAAATAAAACCCTATATTGGTTCCACCTACTTGGGTTGTCAGTCTAGATTTGAGGAGGTTGTTATGCGACGATGTCGCATTGGCCATACTAGATATACTCACGAATATATGCTTAAAGGTGAGGATCCTCCGTTTTGTATCCCTTGTGATGAGGGAATCACAGTCAAGCATATCTTGCTTGACTGTATTGATTTTGCCATCACAAGGGATACATATTTTAATGTCAAAACAATGAAGGATCTTTTTAATGTTAATTATCATTTAATCATTGAATTTTTAAAGGAAATAGAATTATTACATAAATTTTGAAAAATAGGTATTGTAAATAGAAAGCTGATATTTTAACCATGGTGGTAAGAATTGTCAACTGCGATCGTTAGTGGCTGTGCCCTCAAAGGGGGTTAAAGTAAAGTAAAATTATTGTCCCCCTGAGAGGATACGTAAGTCCCAAAACTTTCAAAGTGAAATCTAAACTGACCAATTTTTAAACGTAGTATTTTTGTCATTTTAAATTTCGGCTACATTTTCCTACAATCACCAACGGCTGAGGGGATGGTGTAAATCCAGCTAGGGACCATGCAGGTAGCAAAAGTAATGTCAGTCCCCATGGTCCCTAGCATGGTGATCTACCTTCAGTTGTTGGCGATCTACAGCCCGTATTTTATGTTGTATTGTCCAAATAGTGGTATTTGTTTTAACTCTCCACACTAGTTTTAATTGTAACTGTGATATTCTAGTTGTTTTACTGTCCTTTGACGACAGGTGATTATAATGTATACATATTTCATTTCAATGTCAAAATGTTCTCGTCACGATATGGCTGAAATATTGCCGATGTGACGTTAAATATTAACTCACTCACTCACTACCTCTAGCATTAGTAGTTGTTCCACCACAGACTGGGTTTTGGCCATTCAAATCTCCCATAATAATACGCGGTTCTGGGAGTTGGTCATATAGAATTCGTAGTTCAGTCTTCTAAAGAGTTGAAGACGGTGAGATTTACAATGAACACAATGTGAGTGTACCATGTAAAGCGATTAGGAAGGCAATTACTTGAAGATTAGAATTAAATGTAATTTGGCTATTTATAATACTCGTTTTCACTAAGATCCTCCAGTTTCCCTGTCACACGAAGGTGAGAAATAATGATAAACATTGAAACCACATAGGCGCAAAGGATTTTTCTGTGTTCTGTCTCCTGCCGACATAATGCTGATGGCGTATGATCCTGGACTACTAACTGTAATTTGTTGTAATTATACCTTAGTCCACTCCAATTCCACCAAGCAATGTTA
The DNA here is from genome assembly GCF_037392515.1 of Haliotis asinina. NCBI lineage: Eukaryota > Metazoa > Mollusca > Gastropoda > Lepetellida > Haliotidae > Haliotis > Haliotis asinina. Next base: position 24,029,311 of record NC_090292.1, read on the forward strand.
TTCTGATAACCCATGTTTAAGGGGGATTTACTGGGGATCTACCCCGCACATTTTTAGTGGGTGAGAAACTGTGTGTCCTAGACCAGACGTTGTCGCACAAGTTCATATTCTCAAGAGATCCATATATGTTGACCAACGAAATTTTATTTTGAAATCCTTGAAGGATTATGTTATTGAGCTGTCTCGAGAGGAATCTGGTTTTTAACTTCGGTTGTAGCGATTTGTTGAGAGTTCACTGTTGACTGAGGGGATGGTTCATGATCAGAGGATGTGTCTGACTGGATTTGGGATGTACTAGGAAGTGGTTCTGCTGTTTCAGTAGACATGGCAGGTGAAATAGGTTGAGGAGTATCTGTTGTCATCCATGTTACGTTTGTCTGACAAACTGCACGTAATTTAGTAACTGTGGAAGTGGCTGCTGACGTACTGGCAATGGAAGCATACCTTTGTGTTTGTTCTTAGCTTTGTACCGGTTTCTTTCTGTCTTTAAAACAAAAGGTTTGTGTAACTTCTATTCTATTGACATCCATTTGATTTTTCGTCCATTTTCCAAACAGGATAATTTGAGAATGACGGGTGTTCATCTTTGCAGTATATGTATTGTTTTACATTACTCTCACAATCAATACTGTCAATCCATGCTGAGTGTGTCTTTTCACTGCAGTGATCACACACAACAGATATGCAAATATTTAAACATCGTGCCCAAACTGTTAGCATGTAAAACATCTAAGGGGTTTAGGACCAGCCGACTGGTTGAACCGGGACCATTCAACGGCCCGTCTAGGTGAAGTAAGGGTCCAAGCGGTGTGTTGCTCCTATACCCTCAACCACTAGGATCGCTTGATCCACAGACACAGGGCCGTCACCCTCGACTAACAGGTTGGTGGACCAAATGTGCCCACGGGTTCACAACAGGGGATTGAGCACTTAGCCTTACCCAGCGCCCGCCACGATGTGGTGATCACTTGTGTTTCAACAGTTTATTGTAGCGCCATAATGTCATTTACTGGCTTAGAGTATACACTGATGAGTCATTATAATATGTGCAGGTAGTGGTATATAAATCTGTACATTATATATGCTGTCGCGCTATGGTAATAAGACTGTATGCTGTGGGTAGTGGCGAGCCTTCACGACACGTCTGTATATTTTATGTGCTGATGACCCATGATGATGTCTGTGAGCATGTGTATATGATCTGAGCTGATTTAATCCTGTTTCTGTATTAGACGAACAACAGAGTCATAACTTGTAAAACTTGCAATGATGAATATGATATGGTGACTAAGTTTCCGTGACGTGGTCTTGATGTTGAGGGCGATGACGACGATGGCGATTATGATAATGTTGATGAAGTTTAGTGGAAAATATAAGCTGCAAATGGCATACCATATGTGTTGTTTTGTTTGTAGCACTGCGTGAAGTGCAGAACAATGTTGAGCATCACGTAGTTGTAACACAGTGTTTCGTTTTCATCCAAGTAAGGTAAAGTCGGGCCCGACATTGTATACCTGGAACCAATGCCCGCAACCACCAGAATCCCTTCCTACACTGACATAGGGACGCAACCCAGAGCACACAGGTTGCCCAATTCGGGGTTGATTGTACTGTGGCCTATATACCCCTAGATCCACACGGTGGTCAAGAGCTATCAGCCTTACCCAGCATCCACCGAAATGGTGCCTGCAATTTCTGAATAAATATACAAATATGCTGAAAATAAACTCAACTGAGAGGGTAATTGCAAAACTATTTTTGAAAATAAGCAATATTAAAATGGCCCAACCTTTGCGTTTTAACAATAAATCATGGTAAGTACCTTTCACACAGACAGCCTTCCCACAATTCGTCTCTAGGCATCTCATCCCTCGGCATGCGCCCAATGTACAAGTGGCAGCCTTGACCTGAAGAGAGATGCGAGTTGAAGTAAATGACTTTCTATATCCATTATTATGTCATTTTAGTGATGCATGCTTATCACTAATTGACCTATGATATAAACAGACTATTTAATGCTAACTCAGCCATTTCAGCTTGCCAACAAAGGAAACCTGAAATGGCATAGGGATCTACATACTCTTAAAAAAAGCCACACACTTGACAATTTTAAATTTTCTGCTGGAGCATATCATCGGAAGAATCCTTGGTGCTGCACGCTGGAGATCCACTTGGTATTCTTTGTGTTTCTTAACCATTGTCCTTGTGATACTCCGTGGTGGGTGGGGAGCTCGGATGATAAAATCTAAATAACGTACCATGGCTTACAATTCCCCGACTAAAAAGAGCAAACAACCTCTTGAAGATGATCCTGTTGACGACTCCAGACCGCCCAAACACATTCATTACTGGACACATTTTCTTGTCATTGAGACCAAAACATTTAAACCCTTTTACTGTGTCTATAGGGTATCAAAAGCACTGACAGCGGTGAAAAGAACATCGGAAGATTACGTTCTGGTGCGCTGTTGACTGAATGCGCCAAAAGGCAACAGTCAACCAACCGGTTAAACACGGACACTTTTGTTGACACTCCGTTATAGTCATGGCCGACAAAAGGCTAAACACGAGTAAGGGAATCATTCGAGATCGTGAGCAATCGCTGGTAGACATGCCTGAACTTGATGGCTTTTCTGACAAGAGAGATCAGGGTGAACTAGAGGTTAAACAGTTCTCAACCCGTAAAACAAAGCAAATATTCAAACTAATGCCTATGTTTTCTTTCCAGTCACGTACTGTTCCAAAATCACGGCACTGTAATATCAGTGAGGAAAGTATATTCCCAATCACCTTCGGTCCTTCAAATGATTAAAGATCGTTCATGGTGTAAATACGTGCACATTGTTCATTTTACTCTTAAAGACTGTCCCGTATGGAAACAGCAGATGGCAGTCAATAAGATAAAATTCACACAAAGCATTAGTTTTGTAGAGGCCAAGAAATTAGTATACAGCTCAGATCAGGTCTGCAAAAACAACCTAAAACTATCAGATTCTGTCCATTATCAACGTGTAAGACTTTGTCTTGGGTCCTTTTGAACTTCACTTGTTACTTGTGCCTGATGCACCATCTCTTGATCAGGTCCGTATAACATTACCCTTGCAGTATATAACAAAACTATATTCTAACACGTCACACCCTGCATAAAACTGTGTCGTCAATCCTCACTATGATGATTTATACAATAAGAAATCTTCTCTTGTTTTGCTTCTTGGTTTAAGTGAGTGTCTGAGTGAGTTAATATTTAACGTCACATCGGCAGTATTGCAGCCATATTGTGACAAGAACGGTTAATTATAAAAATACAAATGAATTACACATACATTGTAAAACCCTGTCAACGAAGGACAGTAAAACTGACTGGAACATAACAGAGTAGAATGTAAAACTAGTCATTAGACCTAAAACAATGTATTTATAGAGGAGAGTAATATATAAAATGAGCTATAGGTTGCCAACAACTGAAGGTGGATCACCATACTAAGGACCATGGGGACTTACATTACATTTGCTTCCTGCATGGACCCTAGTTGGATTTACATCATCCCTTCAGCTGTTAGCAATTTATAAATATCTAGTCATATAGTAAAAGAACACCTATCCTACGATTAAAAGCTGGAAAACTGAAATTTACTTCAAACGTTTTTGCACTTAAGTACCCTCTCAGGAGAACAATTATGTTACGGTACTTCAACCCCCTTTGAGGGTACAGCCACTAACTATTTGAGTTACTAATTCAATCTTCCAATTATAAAATATTTATCTATTTACAGTTCAGTTAACAACTCTAGTTCCTTTAAAAATGCAATAATTAAATGAGGGCTAATATTGCTAAAAAGATCCTCCATAGTTTGTGAATGAAAAAACTGATCCGTTGTGATGTTTTAAATGCCAGAAATATGAACACGGTGTAAATACCTCCACATTGTCTGTTGTGTGTGCTCACTGTGGTGAGAAAACACACACAACAGAAGATTGTGACAGTGATTATTAAAAAAAACACCAATTGCTCAGGCGATAATTCCTCATTTTCTAAGCAATGTCCTATCTGGAAAGAGCAAATGGAGATAAAAAAATCAAATTTACTCAAAATATCTCTTTTTCCGAGGCCAAAAAACTGGTAAAGAGATCTGATCTTCCAGACAGTTATGCTAGAGTAGCAAAAACATCATCGGGATCTAACTCCAAAAACAACATTAAACACAGGCTGCCAAACTACCTTGACTTGGATAAATTAAACTTTTGTACCCTGCTATATCATCACAGACTGAGGAATCACTTCCTAGTACCTCGAAGTCTTCTTCTGATCACAAATCATCATCTCAGTCACACTCAAAGTCTCAATCGACAGCTGATAGTCAACAAACGATGAAAAGTAAACCGAAGCCAAAGCCTGATGCTTCAAAACAACAAAGTGGCAGAGCTCCTAAAGGGTCACAGAACAACATTCAATTGTTCAATAAATACGGGTGTCTTGAAGACATGGAGGTTTCTGAAAACGTCCATTCTAGGGAACCTAGCTTGTCGCCCTCCAAAAGAGTGCGGGGTAGATCCCCAATAAATCCCCCCAAAAGATAGTTTATTCCAATAATATTGTACATTGGAACTGGAGAGGATTGAGGACTAATTTACATGAATTACAGCTATTAGTCGAAGGTTTGTTCACCTTCAGTGATATGTCTCCAACAGACATTTAAAACAAACAGACACATTTGACCTTCGCCAATTTAATGCATATCATTTTTTCACCTCCGGGTGATACGGCCACGGGAGGATCATCCATTCTAGTCAGACAAAACGTTATTTAAAGCCCTGTTCCACTTAATACTAATATGCAGGCTGTTGCAGTGAGAATTACTTTACATGTTGCATTTACGCTATGCTCTCTCTAAATATTTCGCCGGCTTTGACGTTTGCCAAAACTGATCTTCAAGCTCTGTATGTCCAACTCCCGAAGCCGTGTATTATAATGGGAGATTTAAATGGGCACAACCTACTCTGGGGTAGTGTAACTACAAACACTAAAGGCAAATTGTTGGAGGACTTTTGTTCTGACAATGATTTATGTATTTATAATGATGGTTCCAACACATATTTACATCATGGTACAGGGACTTATTCTGCTCTTGTCTTGTCATTGACAAATTCAGAAATACTAAATGAATTTGAATGGTCAGTCCACGATGACCTCTGACAAGAAAAGAAAATTATTAATTTCATCTCAGATAATGGGGAAGATTATAATGAAACTTTTCCTATTCATGAACTCCATACTGCTCATGATCAAGCTCATGATACTGCTACAGCAGCTGATAACATACATTATCAACTCCTGAAGCACTTACCAGAATCGTGCCTAGAAACTCTCCGAAGTATTTTTGATGATATTTGGACATCGGGTAACTTTCCTCCATCATGGCGTGATGCCATTGTAGTACCCATACCTAAACCTGGACGTGATCATACCGATCCATCCAATTATCGTCCCATTTCGTTAACTAGCTGTCTTTGCAAGACCATGGAACTCATGATAAATAATCGACTTGTTTGGTACTTGGAAACAAATAACCTTTTAACTGATATACAGTGTGGTTTCCGGAAAAACAGAAGTACTGTTGATCCCTTAGTGCGTTTAGAATCATTTGTTAAAAATGCACTAATTAATAAACAACACGCTGTGTGTATCTTTTTTTTATCTTGAAAAAGCATATGACACAACCTGGAAATATGGTATCTTAAGAGACTTACATGACTTGGGGTTGCGAGCTCGTTTACCTCAATTTATAGGCAACTTCTTAAATAACAGACAGTTTCAAGTTCGAGTGGGTTCTACCCTGTCTGATCATTACAATCAGGATCAGGGTGTTCCACAAGGCAGTATTTTGTCTGTCACACTTTTTAGCATAAAGATAAATAGTTTATCAAAAGGTTTAAATGATTCAATTGATGGATCGTTATTTGTGGATGATTTTAATATTTCTTGCCGTGGGAAATATATGCATTCTATTAAGCATACTATTTGGTTAAAGAAAGTTAATAAATGCTGTCTTGAAAACGGCTTCAAAGTTTCTAAATCCAAAAGTAATTGTATACATTTTTGCAGAAAATATAAGCCACATAAATACCCTGAACTCTCTCTAGTTGTAAAGGAGTCCAAGTTCTTAGGCCTAATCTTTGACTCCCATTTAACATTTCTGCCTCATATTAAGTCCCTTAAAACTAAATGCCTGAAGGGTCGTCACTTGTTGAAAATTGTTTCCAACTCAAAGTGGGGAGGGGATCAAACAACCCTCTTACACCTATATCGATCACTGGTCCGTTGGAAACTTGATTATGGCTCCATCGTATATGGTGGAGCCTGCAAAAGCAACCTTAAACGTCTTGATTCTGTCCACCATCAAGGTCTAAGACTTTGTCTTGGGTCTTTCAGAACTTTTTTTGATAGTCTCTACGTTGATGCCGATGAACCATCTCTTACTCAACGTCGTATAAAACTGTCTTTACAATACATTACTAAATTATATTCTAACGAATCTAACCCTGCCTATAACTGTGTGTTCAAACCCCCTTATGAGGATTTGTATAACAAAAAGTCTTCTCTTGTTCCACCTCTTGGGCAAAGAATTAAACCATTTATTTCTTGATCTGGAAAGTTTATCGCCTTCCCGTCTTGTTTCTTCTCCTCCTTGGCAATAGGTTCGGCCACAAGTTAAACAATACAATATACACAAGAATATAAACAATTAAAACATCAATATAGCAATTACAAACCCTTATTTACTGATGGATCAAAAGACGGTGGTGCAGTGGCTTGTGCCACTGTCATTGGATCCAGAACAATATCTTCTAGATTACCAGAAAATATATATTTTTTTTACAGCAGAAGCTAACGCCATATTAACAGCTCTTAAATATATCCAAAGACATCCTAAACATATACAGTACATAATCTATTCAGACTCTCTTTCTTGCCTTCAGGCTATTAAAAACCTAGCATGTAAACATCCACCTTTACTTGAAATTATTGAACTGTGTAACGTTCTTGCTACTGGCCAATAACACATCTTCTTCTGTTGGTTACCCAGGCATGTTGGAATCTCTGATAACACATTGGCTGACCTTGCTGCTAAAGCAGCGTTCAACAAATCTGTATCATCACTTCTTATTCCTTACAGTGATTATAAAACCACCATTAGATCTTACATCCGTGTCCTGATGCAGAAGAAGTGGGACACACAAGTAGGTATTAATAAATTACATACAATAAAACCATTTGTTGCTTACACCTACTTGGGATGTCGGTCCAGATTTCAAGAGGTCATTATACGACGATGTCGTATTGGCCACACTAGGTATACGCACGAATATGTTTTGAAAGGTGTGGATCCTCCTTTCTGTATCCCTTGTGGTTTTATAGTAGACATATAATTGATTTTGATATTAGTTGTTTTCGTCACGATATGGCTGATATATTGCCGATGTGACGTAAAATATTAACTCACCCACTCACTCACTGTATCCCTTGTGATACAGTCTTGCTTGACTGTGTTGAATATTCCATCACAAGGGACAATTATTTTAAATCAAGAACTATGAAGGACGCTAGTTTTAATACTAACTGTGATAGTCTAGTGGTTTTACTGTCCTTCGTCCACAGGGTCTTCATAACATGCATATATATTCGTTTTTGTCATTTATGTTCTCGTCACGATATGGCTGCAATATTGCCGATGTGACGTTAAATATTCACTCAGTCACTCACTCACTCATTTTTAGCCGCAGTATTTCTGTCATCTTAATTTGTGGCTAATCTTGCATACAATCACCAGCAGCTGAGTTGATGGTATAAATCCAGCTAGGGACCATGCAGGTACCAGAAGTACTGAGGTCCCCATCGCCCCTAGTATGGTGATCTACCTTCAGTTGGTGGTGATCTATATAGCCTGTTTTCATATTGTATTGTCTGAATAGGGATATATGTTTTAACTTTCACGCTAGTTTTATTTCTTATTGTGATGTTCTAGTTGTTTTACTGTCCCTCGTCGGCAGGTTTTTTATCATATACAAAGATTACTTTTTTCAAGAATGTTCTCGTCACGATATCGCTGCAATACTGCCGATGTGACGTTAAATGTTAACTCACTCACCTTATTTACAGATGGGTCCAATGAAGGTGGCGCAGAGGTTTGTTCCACTGTCATTGAATCCAGAACAATATCTTCTAGATTGCTAGACAACAATTCTATCTTTACAGCTAAAGCTAACGCCGTATTAACAGCTTTTAAATATATTCAACGACACCCTAAACATAAACAGTATATAATCTATTCCGACTCTCTTTCTTGCCTTCCAGCTATTAAAAATACTTCTCGCAAACATCCACTTTTAACTGAAATTATTGAATTGTATAGTAATCTTGGTACTGGCCAATACGACATCGTGTTCTGTTGATTACCCAGCCACGTAGCCATTTCCGGTAACGCAGTGGTCGATCGTGCTGCTAAGGCAACAAATCTGTGACACCACTTCTTGTTCCATACACTGATTACAAAGAGAGAATTAGACCTTACATCCATGTTCTCATGCAGTTGTTTTACTGTACTTTGTTGACAGGTTTTTATAATACACATGTATTCCATTTCAGAGTTTTTTCCTGTCACGATATGGCTGAAATATTGAGGATATGACGTTAAATATTAACTCACTTACTGACTGCACTGCATGGACACTAGCTGGATTCAAGCCATGTCCCCATCTGCTGGCAACAGTAGGCAACTTTAGCCAAAATTAAAATGACAATGATACGAGTAAAAATGTGAAACAGTATATTGCTTTGAATGTTTTGAGACTTACGGATCCTCTTAGGCGGACGATAATTTTACAGTACTTCAACCTCCCTTGAGGAAGGACTAATAATCTAAATTGATATTGTAACTACCAGCACCTTTCTACAAACGCATGAATCAAAATGTATGAAATAGTTCAATTGCACCTATATTTCTCTAACTAATTGATGGTTAATATTGTTGAACAGATATTTCACCTTTTTTGCAATAAAATACTTATTACTTGCGATGGCTTCTTGGATCCTATTTATCACTGGACAGGACTGGAATATAATAAATGCGAAAGTTGTATCAATCAAACGTAAAGACAGTCATCGGAAATCTTACATTTGAAAGGTGCAAATGTCCAACGAAGTGCCCAGTCTCCTCCATCAGTTGATTAGAGTCCATGTCTGATAGATGACAAGTTAGAGTCTCAATAGTGTATCGAATACGGCGACAGCCGTACTCTGCAGACTTGCATTGACATAGCTTGATGCCAATGTTCGCGAAGCTTAGAGAATGGCAAAGCCGCAGTTGGTCTATTGACACTACGAATATCAGGAAGATTGTTAGGTGATAGGGTGTGAGCCACATCCTTAGAGATATTGCACTGGATGGATCTGAGATTCCAATTTCTGTATATTCCGAGATTCTGGTGGAAAGTTCGCCTAGAACTATCATAAAGAAAGCTATCAAAGAGAATCGTGCATATTGCCACCCAAACCTAACTGATGTGTGTTATCTTTTAGATAAGTGTCCTTTCACTTTTAGCGGGCGTGCTATCACGGCTATTTAATGAATTAATGAAACGGTAGGAGCTGATAATGATTGTAAACATTTACGTCGACAGGAGCAGAGACTTAAATGCAGACACCCGTGAATGCTTGTCGTACGAGGCAACTAACGCGATCATGAGGTCAGGATTGCTGACTTGGTTGACACATGGCATTGGTTCCCAGTTGCGCAGATCGTTGCTCATGTTGTTGATCACTGGATTATCTGTTCCAGACTCGATTATTTACATACCGCCACCATATGTTTGTAATATTGCTGAGCGCAGCGTAAAATCAAACTCCCAGTTGCACATATCGATGCTCACGTTGTCGATCACCGGATTGTCTCGTCCAGATTCGATTATTTAGAGACCGCCATCATATAGCAGGAATATTGGTGGCGTAATACTGAAATCACTCACTTTAATGGAGATAGAGTATCCATGTCATTGCACAATGTATTAAATGTCAGAGCGTCTCAAGTGAGGGAATATGTTAAACGTCAGAAAGACCATATACAACATTTAAGGAGTATAATGTCTATGGCGGTTATGTATTACTAAATTCCATCTGATCCAATACCTTTTGAGTAAGTCTCTTGACTGAAACAAATTATGTTTTCATAGTAAATACACATAATTTATAAAACCCTGTCAACGAAAGGAGAGTAATACTACTACATTATCATTTAATCAGTTAAAACAAGCTAACATTTCTAAACGTAAACACTTATTTTGGACAATACAAGTGAACGGAGATCACCATACAAGGGTCAAAACGGATTTACCTTACTTTTACCTGCATGGAATCTACCTGGATTCACACCATAACTTCACCCATTGGCAATTTTGCTGAGGATTAGCCATATACTAAAATGACGAATATAATACGATTAAAAGGATGGTGCTTTTATTTTTACTTGGAATGTTTTGGGCATTATGTATCCTCTCAGGAGGACCTGAGTACAGTACTCTTAACTCTCTTTGAGGATATATAGCCTTGTTTACATGCACCCTTCTGCACCCGGCGGTAAAATAACCAAGGGGAAAAACCTAGGGGCCCTGTGGGGCAAATATGTTCGTCTAAATGTGTCAAACACGGGGGTAAATGTATTCTTCCCCTGGTCAGAATTTCAGTTAAACATGTCATGTAGACAGTCTCACTACAACGGAAACTACTGTTCCTAGATGTGTCCTTGCAGACAGAACCCCCAACAACATCCTCCGTCTACAGAAAACCCACCCACACCGACCAGTATGTTCACTACCTCTCCAACCATCATCCCCCGGATCAAACGTGGAATTGTGTCCACCATAGCCAGACGAGCCAAATCCGTCTGCGACTCTGACCATCTCCAAACTGAAATAGGACCCGTGAAGGTCCCGGAGTAGAGTAGGCCCCAGAAACCCATGCTTGCCATAAAAGGCGACTGTGCTTGTCGTAAGAGGCGACTAACTTGGATGACGCATGTCATCGGTTCCCTATTGCGCAGATCGATGCTCATGTTGCTATCACTGTATTGTCTGGTCCAGACTATATTATTTACATACCACCGCCACATGGCTGCAATAGTGCTGAGTGAGGCGTAAAACAAAACTCACTCACTCACTCCAAACTGAAATAAACCACGTAAGAAACGTCTGTGCACATTTATGTTTTCCGGAGCAGAACTCCAAACCCGTTCAATATTTCTTCATAATGCTTGACACATAGATTGGCTTAGTTAAAGGTGAACAAGGCAATGATGAATTGTCTTGCGAAATCACCTGGAAAGGTCATTTTTTCAGTCTTCAGCAGTCAGTTTCATCAGCTACAGACATTTCTTATCCCGAAGTTACCGATGGTCATGATACAGACAACATCGCTGATGGTGTCGAACCTGCTGAACCCGGAGATAATGAGTGAGTGAGTGAGTTAATATTTAACGTCACATCGGCAATATCTCAGCCATATCATCACGAGAACGTTAAATACTGAAATGAAATATATGGATACCATAAAGACCTGTCAACGAGGGACAGTAAAACAACCCTAACATCGCAAATGGGATTAAAACTAGTGTGGAAAGTTAAAACTAATATCCCAAGTAGGAATAACCAATATAAGGTTTTATGTCATGTAATTTATTGATGGCTACATGGGTGTCCCACTTCTTCTGCATCAGATCACGGATATAAGATCTAATGTTAGCTTTATAATCAGAATATGGGATAAGAAGTGGTGTCACGGATTTGTTGAGTGCTGCTTTGGCAGCAAGATCGGCCATTGTGTTACCTGAAATGCCTACATGGCTGGGTAACCAACAGAAGACGATGTCGTATTGGCCAGTTGCAAGATCATTATACAATTCAATAATTTCTGTTAAAAGTGGATGCTTGCAAGGAATATTTTTAATAGCTGGAAGGCAAGAAAGAGAATCGGAAGAGATTATATATTGTTTATGTTTAGGGTGTCTTTGAAAATATTTGAAAGCTGTTATATATGGCGTTAGCTTCAGCTGTAAAAATAGAACTATTATCTGGTAATCTAGAAGATATTGTTCTGGATGCAATGACAGTGGCACAAGCCACTGCGCCGCCGTCCTTGGATCCATCGGTAAATACGGGTTCGTAATTGCTATATTTATATTTTAATTGATGATATTCTTGTTTATATTGTAATTTCTTTCTGATTTTTTCTATATGATGTTAATGTTCGGTCAACTTGTGGCCTAACCAACTGCCAAGGAGGAGAAGAAAGAAGACGGGAAGGAGCTATATTTTCCAGCTCTATCCCGGCAGACGAAATAAAGGGTTTAATTCTGTGAGTGAGGGAGTGAGTTAAAATTTATCGTCACATCGGCAATATTTCGGCCATACCGTGACGAGAACAATTAATTTCCTACATAATAAGTAATGGTAATTTGTATAAACCTGTCAGCGAAGGACAGTAAAACAACTAGATTATCACAGATTCTAATGTAAAACTAGCAACTAGATCTAAAAACGTTTAACCATACAGTACAATACAAGGTAAAAGCCAGCTATATATTGCCAACGACTGAAGGTCGATCACCACACTAAGGCCATGGGGACTTACAGTGCATTTGCTTCCTGCATGGACCCTAGCTGGATTTACATCATCCCCTCAGTCGTTAGCAATTGAGACACATCTAGCTATAAATTAAAACTACACATATTCTACGATTAAAAAAGTGGAACGTTTAAATGTACTTGGAATGTCCTGGGACTTACGTACCCTCTCAGGAGGACAATAATTTTACAGTACTTTAACCCCCCTCGAGGATACAGCCACTAACAATCTAAGTTACTAATTCAAACCTCCAATCATAAAATATTGATATATTTACAAATCAGCCAACAAATCTAAGTCTTTTAAAAATGCAAAAATTAAATGAGAACTTATGTTGCTAAAAAGATCGTTCATAGAACGTGATTTGAAATAATTAGCCCTTGTGATGGAATATTCAACACAGTCAAGCAAGACATGCTTGACTGTGATTCTTTCATCACAAGGGATGCAAAATGGAGGATCCTCACCTTTCAATAAGTAGTTATGAGTGTATCTCGTATGTCCAATACGACATCGTCGCATGATGACCTCTTCAAATCTGGACTGACAACCCAAGTAGGTGTAACCGATATATGGTTTTATTTCGTGTAATTTATTTATACCTACTTGGGTGTCCCACTTCTTCTGCTTCAGATCACGGATGTAGGCTCTAATGCCGGCTTTATAATCAGGGTATGGAATAAGAAGTGGTGTCACAGATTTGTTGAGTGCTGCCTTAGCAGCAAGATCGGCCATTGTGTTCCCAGAAATGCCTACGTGGCTGGGTAACCAACAAAAGACGATGTCGTATTGGCCAGTAGCAAGAGTATTATACAGTTCAATAATTTCAATTAAAAGTGGATGTTTACAAGAGATGTTTTTGATAGCCTGAAGACAAGAAAGCGAGTCAGAATAAATAACATATTGTTTATGTTTTGGATGTCTTTGAATATATTTAAGAGCTGTGAATATGGCGTTTGCTTCAGCTGTAAAAATTGAGCTGTCATCGGGTAATCTAGAAGAGATGGTTCTGGATCCAATGACAGTGGCAGAAGAGACTGTGCCACCACCCTTGGACCCATCTGTAAATAAGGTTTTGTAATGGACATATTTACTATTTAATTGACGATATTCCTGTTTATATTGTAATTCATTAGTTTCTGATTTTTTAAACCGTGTTAGAGTTAGGTCAACCTGTGGCCTAACCAACTGCCAAGGAGGAGAAGACAGCAAACGCAAAGGAGCTATATTTTCCAGCTCAATGCCGGCATCAAAAAGGAAAGGTTTAATTCTATGCCCAAGAGGTGGAACAAGAGAAGATTGCTTGTTGTATAAATCCTCGTAGTGGGGGCTACAGACACAGCTGAAAGCAGGGTTAGACTTGTTAGAATATAACTTTGTAATATATTGTAAGGATAGTTTTATACGTCGCTGTTCAAGAGATGGTTCATCTGCCTCAACGTAGAGACTGTCAACGGGAGAAGTTCTAAAGGAACCAAGACAAAGTCTTAGACCTTGGTGATGGATAGAATCTAACAGTTTAAGGTTGCTTTTGCAGGCTCCACCATATACAATGGAGCCATAATCAAGTTTGGAACGAATGAGTGATCTATATAGATGAAGGAGAGTAGTTTGATCCCGTCCCCACTTTGAATTGGAAACAACCTTTAACAAATCGAGTGCCTTCAGGCATTTAGCTTTTAGTGACTTAATATGTGGCAGGAAGGTTAAATGTGAATCGAAAATAAGACCCAAGAACTTGGCCTCCTTGACAACTTTGATAGGGTTACCATTTAGATATAGTTCAGGATCTTTATGTGGTTTGTATTTACGGCAGAAATGGATACAATTTGTTTTGGATTTAGAAAATTTAAAGCCGTTTTCAAGACACCAATTATTTATTTTGTTTAAACACAACTGCAGTTGCTGTTCAATAGTATGCATGTTTTTGCCACGACAAGAAATGTTAAAATCATCCACAAATAATGATCCGTCGATTGAATCATTTAAAACATTTGACAAACTATTTATCTTTATACTAAACAGTGTAACGGACAATATACTGCCTTGTGGGACACCCTGATCCTGATTGTAATTATCAGACAGGGTAGAACCCACGCGGACTTGAAATTGCCTATCATTTAAAAAGTTTGAGATAAATTGAGGCAAACGACCCCGTAATCCAAAATCATGTAAATCTTTTAAAATACCATACTTCCAGGTGGTGTCGTATGCTTTTTCTAGATCGAAAAAGATCGACACTGAGTGTTGTTTATTAACTATGGCATTTTTAACAAAAGATTCAAGACGCACTAAATGATCAATGGTACTACGGTTTTTACGGAAACCACATTGTATATCAGTTAGAAGATTATTGGTTTCCAAGTACCAAACGAGCCGATTATTGATCATGCGTTCCATGGTTTTGCAAACACAGCTAGTAAGTGAAATTGGTCGATAGTTTGAAGGATCAGTATGATCACGTCCAGGTTTAGGGATAGGGACAATTATAGCATTACGCCATGAAGTAGGAAATTTTCCAGATGTCCAAATATCATCAAAAATATGTAACAGAGTTTCTAGACATGATTCTGGTAAATGCTTCAGGAGCTGATAATGTATGTTATCAGCTCCCGAAGCAGTATCGTGAGCCTGGTCAAGAGCGGTATAAAGCTCGTGTATGGAAAAGGTTTCATTGTAATCTTCCCCATTATCGGAACTGAAATTAATAGCTTTCTTTTCTTGTTGTAGTTTGTATTTTTGGAACTTAGGTTCATAATTTGACGAGGAAGAATGTTTTGCTAAAGTTTCACCAAGTTTATTTGCAATGTCGGGTTTACTAGTTAACAACTGGTTTCCATCTTTAAGATGTTGAATGCTAGATTTGGAGCCCTTACCTTTGATTTTTTGGATCATGTTCCAGACTTTAGACATTGGCGTACGCGAATTAATGTTCGATACATAATGTTGCCAGGATTGGCGTTTACTTTGTTTAAAAGTACGCCGTGCTTTAGCATTTAAAATTTTAAATTTATTTAAATTATGCACCATGGGGTGTCGACGGAAATAGTGTTCCGCCTTTTTCCGATCCTTTCTGGCCTGTTTGCAATTATTGTTGAACCATGGTTTCCGAATATGTGGAATAGCAGAGGACTGTGGTATACATTCGTCAGCAATGATATTCAGTTCATCAGAAAAACGTTGTATAGCATCAGGAATATTGATAAAAAGTTCAGGTTTAAGCTTGTCTGCACACAACATTTCATATAAAGCCCAGTTAGCCTTTTTGAAGTTCCATCTGGATGATGAAGAAACATCTGACGGGGTTACAGGTTTTAATAGTGTTGGAAAATGGTCACTACCACAGAGGTCATCATGGACTGACCATTCAAATTCATTTAATAGGTTTGGGTCTGTGATTGAAATATCGAGGGCTGAATATGTTCCTGTGCCGGGATGTAAATACGTGTTTGAACCGTCATTATAAATGCACAAATCATTATTTAAAATGAAAGCTTCCAGTACTGTGCCTTTATTGTTTGTAGCTGAACCACCCCAGAGCGGGTTGTGGCCATTTAGATCACCCATAATAATGCAGGGTTTAGGAAGTTCATCATAAAGAGCTTGTAGATCATTCGGTTGAAGAGCAGAAGAGGGTGGTATATATAGAGAACATAACGTGAAAGTAACGTGCAACGTAAGCCGCACTGCAACAGCTTGGAGATTAGTTCTGAGCGTAACAGGGCTGTGAATAACATTTTGCTTAACAAGGATGGAAGATCCTCCAGTCGCTCTCATACCTGGAGGGGAAAAAGAGTGATAGGCATTGAAATGACGCAGGTCAAAAACATCAGACTGTTTGAGATATGTCTCCTGTAGACAGATTGCTGACGGTGTAAAATCTTGCACTAAAAGCTGTAAATCATTGAAATTAGTCCGTAGTCCCCTGCAATTCCACTGAATTAAGGATGTGTTAGTCATTTAAGGGGCAGTAACAGGTGACAATGCTCTCCCTTTCTTTTTGGGTGAGTGGCCATTGGTATGGACGTTGGTGCTGACATGGGCGGATACCTCCATATCCATGTCCTCAAGCAACCCATATCTGTTATGGAGTTGCACGACATCTTTCAGGGCCTTTGGCACACGATCTGATTGAATTTGTTGTTTTTTAGAGTCCACTTTGGTGGATGTAGATGGCTTAATCTTTGATTCAGTCTGCGTCGATGATGACGATTCTCTGTGTTTACTCTGTGATGTATGATTGGAACTACTTTCTGAATGTCACGCACTAGGTACCACTGCAGAAACATTTGTTGGGTGTTCTGACGTTATCCAAGTCAGATCTGTTTGGCAAGGAACTGATGCCGTTACCTTTTTAGCTACAGCGGCATAAGAAGGACGACTGATGGTTTCAGATGTGAGTAAACGTGCTTGTTTTCGGTCCTCACCATAGCTGATTCTTTTCTCACATTTCAGTTTCTGAACAGTTGCCTCATGTTTAAACACTGAGCATTCCTTGGATGAAGCCATGTGGTCGCCATCACAATGCAAACACTTGACTTTGTTAGTTTTACCATCATGATCACATTCTCCACACCTGTAGCAAGTGAGCTTATTCCTGCAAGACTTTTGCCCATGACCAAACTTCTGACAATTAAAGCAGCGTGTTGGTCGTGGGATGAAAAGTTCCACACGCATATTAAAACATCCTACTTTAATAGAACTAGGTAGCACTGGAGAATCAAAAGTTAGTAGATATGTGTTTGATGGAAACACACGGTCATCTTTTCGAAAGGTGAAACGTTTTGCATCGATGACACCTTGACATCTGAGTTCGGACACAATATCTTCAATTGATTCATTGGCAAGGCTTCGGTCTCTATCACGTATTAGACCTTTTGAAAAATTTAAGGTCTTGTGAGCAGAGCAGGTAATTGGAATATCAGCCAATCCTGTTGAAGTCATAAGATTAATTGCTTGAGACTTCCTAGCACATTCCACCAAAAGTCCTCCTGAACGCAGTTTTGTCACATCCTTTAAATCTCCAGCTTTACCTTGAAGTCCTTTTTCCAAAAGAAATGGTGAATAAGAAGTAAGGGTACGTTCACCCTTAGCTTCAATGACTAGAAACCGAGGCCAAGTATCCCTCTCAGAATAAAGTAATTTGGTAACTGTTTCATCATCAGAGGAATCTAGTTCTGAATCTGAGTCAGACAATTGCCGCTTTGGTTTTTTTGGATTTAGTTTTCCCATGGTTATATGTATTGTGGTTCAGCATTCCTGCTCCCTGCCCGCCACGGAGCGCCAACAAGGGCGATGCCACATGTAAGCGGTTTTAATTCTTTGCCCAAGAGGCGGAACAAGAGAAGCCTTTTTGTGAAACAAATCCCCATAATGCGGATTGAACACACAGTTATAGTCAGGGTGTGATTCATTAGAATATAATTTAGTAATGTATTGTAAAGACAATTTTATACGACGTTGAGTAAGAGATGCTTCATCGGCATCAAGGTAGAGACTATCAATAGCTGAAGTTCTGAAAGACCCAAGACAAAGTCTTAAGCCTTGATGGCGGACAGAATCAAGAAGTTTAAGGTTGCTTTTGCAGGCTCCACCAAATACCATGGAGCCATAATCGAGTTTCGAACGGACCAGTGATCGATATAGGTGTAAGAGGGTTGCTTGATCCCCTCACCACTTTGAGTTGGAAACAACTTTCAACTTCAACTTTCAATGTGGCTGATATTTTCTGCAGAAATGTATACAATTAGTTTTTGGTTTAGAAAATTTAAAGCCGTTTTAAAGACACCATTTACCTATTTTGTTTAAACAAGGCTGCAGTTGCCGTTCAATAGTATGCATATTTTTCCTCACGACAACAAATATTAAAATCATCCACAAATAATGATCCATGAACTGAATCGTTTAAAACTTTTGATAAACCGTTTATCTTGATGCTAAACAGTGTGACAGAAAAAATACTGCCCTGCGGAACACCCTGATTCTGATTCTAATGATCAGACAGGGTAGAACCCACTCGAACTTGAAACAGTGTCATTTAAAAAGTTGGCTATAAATTGACGTAAACTGCCCCGCAAACCGAAGTCATGTAAGTCTCTTAAAATACCGTATTTCCAGGTTGTGTCATATGCTTTTTCTAGATCAATAAAGATAGACACACAATGTTGTTTATTAATTAGTGCGTTTTTAACAAATGATTCTAAACGCACTAAGTTTTCGACGGTATTTCTGTTTTTGCGGAAACCACATTGTATATCAGTCATAAGGTTATTTGTTTCCAAGTACGAAACTAGTTGATTATTTATCATGCGTTCCATGGTCTTGCAAACATAGCTAGTTAACGAAATGGGACGATAATTGGATGGATCGGTATGATTACGTCCAGGTTTAGGTATCGGTACTACTATGGCGTCACGCCATGAAGAAGGATAGTTACCCGATGTCCAAATATCATTAAACATATTTAGGAGAGTTTTGTTGTTGTTTTTGATAGTGCTGGAATTTTGGTACATAATTTAAAGAGGAAGAATGTTTAGCAAGGGTTTCACCTAGTTTATTAGCAATATCTGATTTATCAGTAAGCAATTGATCTCCATGTTTAAGATGATGGACAGTAGAGTTAGTAACTTTAGCTGTAAATTTCTGGACCATGTTCCATATTTTGGACATGGGTGTCCGAGAATGTATTTTGGATACATAATGTTGCCAAGAATGGAGTTTGTTCTGGTTAAAAGTACGCTGCGCTTTAGCATTTAAAATTTAAAATTCATTTAAATTATGCACCATGCGATGGCGACGGAAATAATGTTCTGGCTTTTTCCTTGCCTTCCTAGCTTGTTTGCACTCATTGTTGAACCATGGTTTTCTTAGGTGTGGAACCGGAGAAGAATGTGGTATACAGCTATGCAGTTCAGTTCATCAGAAAAGCATTTAATAGCATCAGAAACGTCAATAAAACGTTCAGGTTTAAGTTTTTCAGCACACAATGTTTCGTATGAAGCCCAGTTAGCCTTTTAAAAATTACGTCTTGATGATGGAGGAATATCGGATGAAGTTACAGCTTTGAATACAGTAGGAAAATGGTCACTTCCACAGAGGTCATCGTGGACTGACCATTCGAATTTCTTTAAGAAGTTCTGAATTTGTCAGTGACAAGCCGAGAGCAGAATAGGTCCCTGTACCAGGGTGTAAATATGTGCTGGAACCATCATTATAAATACATAAATCTTTGTCAGAACAAAACTCCTCCAACAATATACCTTTAGTGTTTCTGCGTACACTACCCCAGAGTGGGTTGTGCACATTTAAATGTCGCATTATAATACAGCGCTTCGGGAGTTGGTCATATAGAGCTTGAAGATCAGTTTTGGCAAATGTCGAAGATGGAGAAATATAGAGAGAGCATAGTGTGAACGCTACATGTAAAGTAATTCTCACTGCAAGAGCCTGCATATTAGTACATGTATTCAGTGAAAGAGGGCTTTGAATTACGTGTTGTCTGACTAGAACGGATGACCCGTCAGTGGCTTTACCACCCGGAGGTTAAAAACAATGATATAAATTAAAATGACGAAGGCCAAATGTATCTGTTTGTTTAAATATGTTTCTTGGAGACATATCGCTGAAGGTGTAATAGCTGTATTTCATGTAAGTTAGTCCTCAATCCTCTGCAGCTCCACTGTACAACATTATTGGAATAAACTATCTTTTGGGGGGATTTATTGGGGATCTACTCCGCACTCTTTTGGAGGGCGACAAGCTATGTGCCCTGGAATGGACGTTTTCCTGTGGATGATTTTGTTACTTTAAAGCTGGACTCAGATGATGATTTTGCTACTGTAGCATAACTGTCTGGAAGGTCAGATCTCTTCAGCAGTTTCTTTGCCTCAGAAAGAGAGATATTTTGGGTGAACTTTATTTTGTTAATCGCCATTTGCTCTTTCCCTATTGGACACTGTTTTGACGAAGATGAATGGTCGCCTGAGCAGTTGGTGCATTTTTTATAATCACTGCCACCATCTTCTGTTGTGTGTGTCTTCTCACCACAGTGAGCACACGCAACAGACAATGTGCAGGTAGATACACCGTGATCATTTCTGGCATTTAAAGCACCTGAGCGGGTGGGGGATGTAGGCTTCAACTTGGATATTGCAGCAACCTGCCTTCACTGATTTGGTAGCATTTGAAAAGAAAACAGATATGTATTCGTTTGGAATGTTTCATTGTTTTTTCGGGTGGAAAAGCGCTTCACATACAGCACACCTTGATCTTTCACTCCGCATGCTATATCAAGTTCGGACATGTCAGCAAACAACCGATCAAGATCTCTGACGATACTTTTACTTGTGTTCAAGGTCTTGTGAGCAGAGACCGTGACCGGAATGTCCACAAAAGATTCAATGCTCATCCGATTGGTTGCTTGCTGTTTCTTGCCACACTCAAATGGCAGTGCACCCGAACGAAAGCGTCTAATGTTCTTCACATCCCGAGCAATACCTTGAATACCCTTAGATACTGCGAAAGGGTTCAGCTTTAAAGGTGTCTTGTCCGGAGTCTCAATAGGAAGAAACGTGGCCAATACTCAATCGATAGAGACGGTCTATGGTCAGTATCAACAGGATCAATTTCAAGTGGACGTTTTGTTTTTTTTGTTTTTTTGTTAGGTATTTCATAAGCCATGGTTGGTGTCATATGCTTCATCATCCGAGCTCCCCACCCACTACGGAGTATCACAAGGACAATGCTAAAGCCAGCGGGCCTCCAGCTTACAGCACCAAGGATAACCGGATGATATACTACAGTAGAAGAATTAAAACATTAATAATTCCACCAGATTGGCCTATGAGCCACTGCCCTCTGGGCATATGACTCTAGGCAAAGACATGAACAAGGAAAATTGAAATTGAGAAGATAAAAAAATATCGGCCAAGACCTAATATATACATATTACAATTCTCAACATTATGTGCAACATTACATACAGTCATGCTCAGGGCTTGGCGTGACCAGCCGATTGGTTGAACCGGGCCCATTCAACCTCTTGTCAAGGTGAAGTCAGGGCCGAAGTGGTGTGTTGAACAACAGGATCACTGGTCCTGCTCCCATTGCCCTCAACCACCGGGATCCCCTCCTCCACCGACGCAGGGCCGCAACCCACGGCAAACGGATTGGTGGACCAAATATCTCCCCAGGGTCCAATACGGGGGTGTCGGCGATCTCTGAGCATTACCTAGCACCCACCACGAGGAGGGGGCTTGACCCGGGTGCCCCGGAGATAATGGATATGTTTAAAATGTTACAAATGACCAAGAAATTGATTACATGAAAATAGACGGAACAAAATAGGAAATTCAGAAGAAACAGAACGGAAAAAGGAAAAAAGAATCAAACAACTTTGGAGCTACGATGAGATTGTCTAGAGAAAGGTTGAAAAAGAACCGAATTGAGATACAAATGAGGAACATCGTTGAGGAGAAAGAAAACAGAGAACTTAGAAAACTTGATAAACAAGAAAGACGGACACTCATCGACCATGTGCCAAGCCGTGATCCATCCAATATCCACCAGTACCTCGGTGTCCTGTTGATCCAGCATATGCTCAATGTCATGAATCAGTAACTCGAACCAGTCTTGTCCCCACTTACTGCATTGCACCAATAACCATTTTCCTTGTCATGGTCAGAACCATAGGCAGTGTCACTTAAGAAGAGTGAGTTAGTTAATATTTAACGTCACATCGGCAATATTTCAGCCATATCGTAACGAGAACAGTTAATACTGAAATGCAATATATACGTGTATCATAAAAACCTGTCGTCAAAGGGCAGTAAAATAGAATATCACACTTTAAAACGAGTGTGGGAAGTTAAAACTAAATATCACTATTTAGACAAGACAATATAAAATACGGGCTATATATTACCAACAACTAAATGTAGATCCCCATACTAGGGACCATGAGGACTTACAGTACATTTGCTTCCTGCATGGACGCTAGCTTGATTTACATCATCCCTTCAGCCGCTGCTGAGTTTAAGAAATGGTAGTCAAAATTAGAATAACAAGAATACTACTTTCAAAAACTCGGTAGACTTTCTTTCGAATTTACCGCAATGTCCCTAGTATGGTGATCTGCCTTCAGTTGTTGTCGAGCTATAATCCGTGTAAAGTCTAATTTAATTACTAGAATGTTTTCCTTTGCCATGCTAGTTTTATATCTATATCTGTGATGCCCTAGTATTTTTAGTGTCCATCGTGAAAGCATATGTTCTTCTAAATGCTTTCATTTTCTCATTTAAATTGTTTTGATCACGATATGGCTGAGTAATTGCCGATATGACAATAATTATTAACTCACCCTCCTCACCCAAACAGTGCGTTCTCTGCGTACTAATGAACCCAGACTCAAAATTGAATTGTGGACGTATATCTTCATCGCTGTAATGTGAAGTCAATTTTACCTCTTCCCTATATGGGTAAATTTACCCAGGGGCAAAACACCAATAGGGGTAAAAGGAGTGGATATAAACAGGGCTTAAAGATCACAAGGTGTGTGTGTGTGTGTGGGGGGGGGGGGGGGGGGGGGGGTTGGTTGGGGGGTGTATAGGTATGGAGTTATAGCTATGAAGGCCTATGCAAAATACATTTACATTTCAGGAGACTAAATATATTTCGTTCGTATACAGGTTTGTCCAAACCTGAACTCGCGACAGCTGTTGGGGAAAATGAAAGCCATATGTTCACAATATAATATTATTTAGTTTTGTTTCCTTCTTTCTAGTTTTCGAGTTACAACCCTTGTTTTCATACACGATTCTGTCAATATCATTTGGTGTCGCTAGGTTGTAACCTACACACTATTTGTCATTCACTTGATATTCAGTTAGTGAATTTATAACAGGTATAATTAGTGGTAACACCACATAGATTACCCCTCAAAGGTTCCCATTTTGGCATTTCCTGTGTCTGTATCGATCAAGGGATCCATAACATGCTGATTGATTAATTACTTTTATGCGGATTAAAGTGACTAATGTCTACATACTCGTGAGTCAACGTGTATAAACCAAGTGAATTTAGCAACTGAAGAAATATATCGCGCAGTATTGTCACTTCGACCCCCACCTCGCTTCCGTGGAAGAACAGTTATGTTACAAGTTGTGTCATGCAAATCCTCTTGACCATGACTCAAATGCGTATTGTAACTATTCCTAACTATTCCTAACTATTTTAGAAAGTAGTTTTGATTGTCCAACTTGATGAAAACAAACAACAATCTTATTAATTCTAACGAACTTTGGCCGGTGACATCACAATTTTTGAAAATCTGTGCATGGCGACACCATCACCTGACCCCAAGGAGCAATTGACGGGAACTCAACTATTCGGCATTGTTGACGTCGAGAAATCAGCAAAATGATGAGCTTCCTACACATTTCCCATATAACTAACTGCAAAATCCTCATATAACGTCACTCTGGCTCTGGCTACAGAGTTACGTAACCTGTATGTGGTTTCGTTGGCGGTCGAGAGTGAAGCAGACCGCTTTTTTGGCAACTTTTAATCGCTTGGTATGAATTAGCGAGAATTTTTATTTTAAGTATGAGTTTGGTGTTCCGCATATGGCACACCACAAGTCTTTCATATGCAATGGTTAAAGAGTACAAAAATTTGAGTATAATTATTTCTTTAAGTTGGTGCACGTAAACAAGTGTTAAGTTACTAATGTAAAGTTAAAATATTAAAATAGTTATCTAGTTACAAAATCTGTTTCTTTAAAAATGCAATAACTAAATGTAAACTAATATTATTGAAACATTGTTCCTAGGTCGTGATTTAAATTAGTTATCCCATGTAATGGCACACAGTTTCTTCTCGATTAGAAGATAACAGCTCTACTTTTTACAGCAGAAGCAAACGCCATATTAACAGTTCTCAAATATATCTAAAACAGTCTAAATACAACCAATTTACAACCTTTTCTGACTTTCTTTCTTGCCTTCAGGCGATTAAAAATCTTTCTTATGAACATCTACTTTTAACTGAAATTATTGAATTACATAGTGGTCTTACTACAGGCCAGTGGCACCCGTGGCGAGCCACCTCCTCGTGGTGGGTGCTGGGTAACGCCAAGAGCTCGCCGACACCCCCGTTGTGGACCCGGGGGGATATTTGGTCCACCAACCCGTTTGCCGTGGGTTGCGGCCCTGTGTCGGTGGAGGAGGGGATCCTGGTGGTTGAGGGCAATAAGGACCTGTAACCGTGTTCCTGTTGCTCAATACACCACTTTGGCCCTGACATCGCCTAGACGGGTGGTCGAATGGACCCGGTTCGACCAATCGGCTGGTCATGCCAAGCCCTGTGCGTGGATTATTTATGTAATTGCACAGATTTGATTTTGTACTGTTTCAATTTTGGCCTTGGCTTTTTCATTCATATAAAACTTTTAGATTTGAAAACCGATGTTAAGAACTTTGCCTAGAGTCTTATGCCCAGAAGGCGGTGGCTCATGGGCCAATCTGGTGGATCGATTAATTTTGAATTGGTCTTCTGCTGGAGTATACCATTCCAGTATCCTTGGTGCTGCCAGTCGGAAAGCCACTGGTATATAGCATTGTCCATGTGATACTCGGTGGAGGGTGGGGAGCTGGGATGGTGAACTTTCTATTATTAACCATGGCTTAACCCAAAAAACATAAACGAGCACTAGTTGAGTGTTTGTTCTCGGACGAGGACAGTGCTACAAACAGATTACCGGATACATGGAGTAGATTTTTGGTTGTATCTTCTACTAACGGTGAACCTCTAAAATTCAATCCATTTGCCACACCAAAAGCAATTTATGGACTTCTTGGGGATGTCCAAGCTGTTACAAAAAATAGATCTGGGTTTCTCCTCATTGTGTGTAAAACAGCGAAACAATCAGCTACCCTCATAGGTACAAAACAGCTTGCAAATACTGCAGTATCTGTTTCTCCCCATAAGTCTTTGAACAGCAGCAAAGGCATCTTGAGAGACAGAGACCGGTGGCTTGCCCACATGAGTGAAACAGAAATCGCCACTGAACTACAAAATCAAGGAGTCACTCATGTCAAACGATTCACTTTTAAGAAAAATGGAGAAACTTTCAATACAAATACTTATTTGATTTCTTTTTCACAACCGAAACATCCAAAGTATATCAAAGCTGGATATTGTAATATCGAGGTGGAGCAATATATTCCAAATCCACTTCGTTGTTACAACTGTCAAAAGTTTGGTCACGGTGCCCAATCTTGCAGGAATCGTGCAACATGCTACAGATGTGGTGAAGAAGATCATGAAGGTTCTGACTGTTTGTCTTCTCCAAAATGTGTTAATTGCCTGGGAGACCATATGTCTTCATCAAAGTCATGTGAAATCTGGAAACGTGAATATGAAATTATCAAAATCAAAACTCAAAAGAATGTCACCTATCATGAGGCAAAACGTTTAGTAAATGCAGCCTTGCCTCAGTCATCAAGTATAACATACTCTGCTGTCGTTGTTCGCCCTCATGCTAAATCTGTGCTGTCTGTTTCATGTCAGACAGATATCACCTGGGTTAAAGCTGACAAACAAACTTTAAGTACATCAGATTCTGCTGGTGCTAAGAATCATGCCACATCAGCTTGTCAGACCGAATCACAAACAATATCTCCTGCAGTGAAAAATCCTTGTCATAAAGTAGATTATAGACAAAAATCTGATCGAGTACTAAAGGGATCACGTGATCCTGTACAAGTCTATAACAAGTTTCAACTTTTAGAAGACATGGACGTCTCTCCTCATCCCCGTGCGCGAAACAGAAGCAGTTCACCTCGGAAGGGGAAAAGTCGGTCCCCAGTACTACCACCTGCTATCAAATGAACAATAATTCCTTAATCCAATGGAATTGCAGAGGACTTACGACCAATTTTAATGAAGTACAATTACTAGCACAGGATTATGGACCATCAGCATTTAGTTTTCAAGAAACGTACTTGAAACATACTGATAAGTTCGAACTGCGTTAATACCATACTTATCATTCTTTTTCACCCCCTGGTGACAAAGCCACGGGTGGATCTTCCATACTGGTGAGACATGGTACTATTCATAGCCCTGTTCTTCTTAAAACCAATCTTCAGGCTGTTACTGTTCGTCTTACTTTACATATAACTCTCACTCTTTGTTCCTTGTATATCTCCCCTTCTTCCATTCTCCATCAGAATGATCTTCAAGATTTGTATGACCAATTACCAAAACCCTGTATCATAATGGGTGATCTCAATGGACATAACCCATTATGGGGAAGTCCTGATACCAACAGTAAAGGGAAAGAGTTTATATTTGATAATAATTTATGTATATTTAATGATGGTTCTGACACGTATTTGCATCCTGCAACGGGAACATATTCGTCTTTAGACCTGTCACTCACTGATTCAAACGTTTATAATGAGTTTGAATGGTCAGTCCATAATGATCTTTGTGGTAATGACCATTTTCCTACAGTAATTACAGCAGTTAACCCTTCCGATGATCCGCCTGTGACAAGATGGAATTTTTCAAAGGCCAATTGGCCATTATTTCAGGCCACCTGCCTTATGGAACTTAAACCAAACCTTTTCATGGATGTCCCTGATCCAATTAAAATGTTCTCAGACAAACTAAAACATATAGCTGATGAAACTATTCCTAAGTCCTCTGTAAATCCGCACATCCGTAAACCATGAATGCAAACAGGCTAGGAAAAAGAGGAAGAAAGCAGAGAAATATTTTCGTCTTCATCCCACTGTTCATAACTTAAATAATGTAAACATCAGTGACGCTAAAGCTCGACGAACGTTTAAACACATAAAACGTCATACTTGGAAAAATTACGTTTCCAAAATGAATTCCCGTACTCCTATGTCAAGGGTATGGAATATGATCCAAAAAATTAAAGGCAAGGGTTCCAAATCCAGTAGTATTCAGCATCTCAAAAATGATAATAACATACTAACTGCAAAATCTGATATTGCAAACAAGTTGGGTGAAACTTTGGCTAAACATTCGTCCTCCTCAAATTATCATCCAAAAAAAGCCATAGTTGTTCCTATTCCAAAGCCTGGGAGGGATCATACAGATCCATCAAATTACCGACCTATTTCCTTAACTATTTGCAAAACCATGGAGCGAATGGTAAATAATAGCTTAGTTTGGTTTTTGGAAACCAACAATCTGATTAATGATATACAATGTGGTTTTCGTAAAAACCGAAGCACAATTGACCACTTTGTTCGGTTGGAATCATTTGTAAAAATTTCTTTCATTAGAAAACAACATGCAGTATCAATCTTTTTTGATCTCGAAAAAGCATATGATACTACTTGGAAGCATGGTATTTTGAAAGATTTATATTCTTTTGGGTTGAGAAGTCGCTTGCCTCAGTTTATATCCAATTTTTTAAATGACAGACAGTTTCAAGTACGTGTGGGATCAACCCTCTCAGACTATTTTCCTCACGATCAGGGTGTTCCACAAGGCAGTATTTTGTCTGTGACTTTATTTAGTATTAAAATCAATAGTCTTTCTAAGGTTTTCAGTGATTCAGTAGATGGATCACTATTTGTGGATGATTTTAATGTTTCTTGTAGAGGTAGAAATATGCATACAATAGAGAGGCAATTACAAATTTGTCTGAATAAAATTGAAAAATGGTCACTTGAAAACGGGTTTAAATTTTCTATAACAAAAACAAATTGTTTGCATTTCTGCAGAAAGTATAAACCGCATAAAGATCCAGAACTATTTTTAAATGGCACCCCCATCAAAGTTGTAAAGGAGGCCAAGTTCTTGGGTCTTATTTTCGACTCACATCTAACTTTTCTATCCCACATTAAATCCCTTAAAACTAAATGCCTAAAGGCACTTGATCTGTTAAAAGTTGTTTCCAATTCAAAGTGGAGACCAAATTACCCTACTCCACTTATACAGATCTCTCATCCGTTCGAAACTTGATTACGGCTCCATCGTTTATGGTGGAGCCTGTAAAAGCAACCTCAAACTACTTGATTCTATCCACCATCAAGGTCTAAGACTATGTCTTGGGTCATTTAGAACTTCTCCTATTGACAGTCTTTACGTCGAGGCCGATGAGCCATCTCTTACTCAACGGCGTATAAAACTCTCCTTACAGTATATAACAAAGCTATATTCTAATGAAGCCAATCCTGCATTTAACTGTGTTTTTAATCCTCTTTATGAGGATCTGTACAAAAAAAGTCTTCTCTTGTTCCGCCTCTGGGACTTAGAGTGAAACCTTTTCTGTCTGCTTGCGGCATTGAGCTAGCCAATATATCTCCTCCCCGTCTACTTCCATCTGGGAGTTTGTTAGACCCGAAGTTGACCTAACACTGACAAGTTTTAAATTCTAATGAATCTAACCCTGCCTATAACTGTGTGTTCAATCCCCTTTATGAGGATTTGTATAACAAAAAGTCTTCTCTTGTTCCACCCCTTGCGCACAGAATTAAACCATTTATATCTGCTGCCGGTATTGAGCAGGAAAGTATATCGCCTTCCCGTCTTCTTTCTTCTCCTCCTTGGCAGTTGGTTAGGCCACAAGTTGACCTAACATTAACTGCATTTAAAAAATCAGAAACAAATGAATTACAACATAAACAAGAATATAATCAGTTAAAAAGTAAGTATAATACATACAAATCTTTATTTACAGATGGGTCCAAGGATGGTGGCGCAGTGGCTTGTGCCACTGTCATTGGATCCAGAACAATATCTTCCAGATTACCAGATAATAGTTCTATTTTCACAGCAGAAGCAAACGCTATATTAACATCTGTTAAGTATATTGAAAGACATCCCCGACATAAACAGTATACTATCTATTCTGATTCTCTTTCTTGCCTCCAGGCAATTAAAAACATGCCATGTAAACATCCACTTTTAATAGAAATAATTGAATTGTATAATAATCTTGCTACTGGCCAATACGACATCGTATTCTGTTGGTTACCCAGCCATGTAGGCATTTCTGGGAATGTGATGGCCGATCTTGCTGCCAAGGCGGCACTCAACAAGTCTGTAACACCACTTCGTATTCCGTACTCAGATTTTAAACCTACTATTAGATCTTATATACGTGATCTGATGCAAAAGAAGTGGGACACCCAAGTGGGTATAAATAAAGTACATGCAATAAAACCCTACATTGGTTACACCTACTTCGGTTGACAGTCCAGATTTGAAGAGGTCATTATGCGGCGATGTCGTACTGGCCACACCAGATATACACATGAATACCTTTTGAAAGGTGAGGATCCTCCGTTCTGCATCCCTTGTGATGAAAGAATCAGTCAAGCATATCTTGCTTGACTGTGTTGAGTATTTCATCACAAGGGGTCAGTATTTTAATTCACAAACTATGAAGGATCTTTTTAACAGTGTTAGTTTTCATTTAATTATTGCATTTTTAAAGGAATTAAATTTGTTAACTGAACTGTAAATAGATAAATATTTTAAAATTGGAAGATTAAATTTGTAACTCAAATTGTTAGTGGCTGTACCCTCAAAGGGGGTTGAAGTACCGTCAAACAATTGTCCTCCTGAGAGGGTACGTAAATCCAGACTCATTCGAAGTAAATTCAGTTTTCCAGCCTTTTAGTCGTAGAATAAGTGTGTTTTTACTTTATGGCTAGATTTGTCTAAATTGCTAATAGCTGAAGGGATGATGTAAATCCAGCTAGGGTCCATGCAGGAAGCAAATGTACTGTAAGTCCCCATGGTCCTTAGTATGGTGATCTACCTTCAGTTGTTGGCAACCTATAGCTCATTTTTATATTGTACTCTCCTCTATAGATACATTGTTTTAGGTCTATTCATTAGTTTTATATTCTATTCTGTGATATTCTAGTCAGTTTTACTGTCCTTCGCTGACAGGGTTTTGCAATGTCCGTGCTATTAACTCATTTGTATTTTATTCGTTCTCGTCACGATATGGCTGCAATATTGCCGATGTGACGTTAAATATTAACTCACTCAGGCCAGTACGTCATCGTCCTTTGCTGGTTTCCTCTCAAATGTAATGATTACATAATGATCTTGCTACTGGCCAGTGTGACGTCGTCTTTCATTGGTTACCCAGCCAAGATGGCATTTCTGAAAACATGATGGCAGCACTCAACAAATGTAGATGTTATATCTGATACAGAAGAAGTGGGACACTGAAGTAGGTGTCAATACATTACATGCAATAAAACCCTGCACTGGTTACACCTACTTGGGTTGTCAGTCCAGATTTGAGAAGCTCATTGTGCGACGATGTCGCTTGGCCATACGCGATATAAACGCGAACACTTGTTAAAAGGTGATGATCCTCCGTTTTTATCCCTTGCAATGAGTTGAGCTGGGCTTAACGGCACATCTTTCAGTCCAGCCATATGGTGACGAGATCAATTTTGCATGAATTACCATTCAAAGTCCATGGTCCAAAAGTGCCCTATTTCAAAAACATACCCTTTCATTTCACTACCATTTAAAAACAGGAAATGACATAGCAATAAATACACAAGCAAGCATATGATACAGGTCAACTGTCCTCAGGTAATCTATGATACGCACTTACAGGGAAAACAGATCTTTCAGATTTCTCACATCTTAATGGGACTTACTTGCAACAGATAGGTTTACACAGTCAAGCAACATATGTGTGATGGTGAACACTTCATGGGAGATACATCCCCATCCGTTTTCAGCAGATAGTCCTTAGTAAATCGGCTGTGGCCAGTACGACATCGCCGCAAAAAACATTTCATCAAGTCTTGCCTGACAACCCAAGTAAGTATATCCAATTGTTCACTTCAGTCCATGAAGTGTATTTCTTCCTACCTGGGTGTGCAAACGTTTTTTGCTTAGGGTCCTGAGAATAAGTTATGACAGTGGGTTTGAAGTCAGTGTAGGGCATCAGCAGTGCAGAGAAGTACTTATCAAGAACTGCAGCATCGGTCTTCGTTTTAGCTGCAATGCTGACGTGACCTGGCAACCAGTAGAAAACGTCCAAGATGATAGGGTGACAGAGTAACATTCTGAAATGCTTGACGGCAAGATAATGAGTCTGTTAAAACGATATTATTTTTCGAATGGTTCTGGTGTTTCATATAGGGCAAAGCTGTGAATATAGCCTTGGCCTCGCAGTGAAGATGGAACTGTTGTCTGAGATTCTTCAGGAGACAGTGGATCCAATGACAAATTGGCAACCTGGCCATCATCGTTCGATCCATCTGCCAGAGCGTTGAAGATAAAAACCAGTAAGGTGCTATTGTGTTGAGATCAATTTTACCTGCTGATATGTGGGGTTGTGGTCGCTTCCACAAAGGTCATCATGGACCCACCATTCAGACTCGTTTAGAAGATTAGAATCAGTAAGTGATAGATCGAGAACAGAGTAAGTTCCAGAACCTTTCTCTTGTTGATTGTGTCAGTACTACGCCACTAGGGGCTTATGACCGTTGAAGTCGTCCATGATTATAAAGGGTTTTGTAAAAATATGTATGTTTTGAAGATCTGATAGGCAGTCAGTTGAGGATACAGGAAGATCGAGTGAACATAGTAAACGCTATGTTCAGAGTGATGCACACAGCTAAAGTTTGTAGGTTGGTGGAACAGGGCTGTGGGGGATGCCCTGCCTGAACAGGACAGAAGTCTGTAGCTTTAACACCGAAAGGGTAAAAGGAGTGGTAGGAACTGCACCAATGGATGTCGAACTTATTGGTTCTTTTCGTTTTGGCAGATTTCTTGGAAAATCTTGGATGAATAACTGCAGTTTATTAAAATTATTCTGAAGTCCTCTGCAGTTCTGTTCAATCATGTTTTGTGGATTCATGGTTCTTCCAATGGTGATCGAGGATTGGGATTTGGCAGTTGCTCTATCTGCCTTAGTTTCTGCAGTTTCTTTTCTTTCTTTTCCGTTTCATGCTTTGGACATTCGTGCGGGTGTTTGTGAATCAGAGGTTTTTATCGGCTGAGATAGGCTGAGAAAATGTGACCCATGCCAGATCGGTCTGGCAAGAGATACTTGCAGTAGTCATAGGCAGACGAGAAACGGCAGAAGAGTAGAAGATGGTTGGAGGAGTTGCAGTTAAACTGGCGACCGTCTTCTTAGCTTCGTGAAAGGAGACATTTTCTGTGTTTGACCTTTAAGATCTCTGATTCACTTTGCCACACTGTACAAGACTTGGAAGAGGCAATATGGTTACCGCTGCAGTGTGCACACTTTACTGTCCTAGTCATTGCCCTAATGCTTGTCACCACAGCGGGGCCCCCTGACAAGCCACCTCCTCGTGGTGGGTGTTGGGTAACGTTATTAGCTCGCCAACCTCCACGTTGACCCAGGGGCATATTTGGTCCATCAACACGTTTGTCGTGGGTAGCGGCCCTGCGTCGGTGGACGACGGGATCCTGGTGGTTGAGGGCTCTGGGAGCACCGCTTCCCCTTTGTTCAACACACCACTTAAGCCCTAACTCCACCTAGACGGTTGGTTGAATGGGCCCAGTTCAACCAATCGGCTGGTCATGGCAAGCCCTATGCCCAGAAGACGGTGGCTCATGGGTCAGTCTGCTAGATTCTTTATATTTTCTGCCGGAGTATATCACCTGGGTATCCTTGGTGCTTTGTAGCTGACCCGCTTGTGTTAAGCATTCTCCTTATGATACTCCACGGAGTATGGGGGGCTCGGATGAAGTACCATTCCTCACTAACTATGGCGTCCGGAACTCCTATTACAAAGAATAACTTGACACTGATCCAGATGGAAACGACAAAGGACTGCCCACGTTCTCTGGCCACGTTTTCTCGTGATTCAGAGAAAGGATGACACCACAATAAAGTTGAAACCTTTTGGAATACAGGCACCCATGAAGAGCCACCTCCTCGTGGTGGGTAATGGGTAACGCTAAGTGCTCTCCTCCCGTGTGGACCCGGGACAGAATGTGTCCACAGCACCCCATTGCTTGTCGTAAGAAAAGTTCTAAGTTAAAATCTTCCATCCATAACACTTCTGCGTTCTGGAAAGAGCTGAGAAGTCTGAATGCTACAAAGAGCCCACGTTGTCCACTAGACAAATCTTTACTGTATAATCATTTTAAAGGGTTGTTCACACCTAGAAATCTAGCTGACGATACCACTGAGAATGATGTTTTCTGTCCTGATGTGAATATTCCTTTAAATGATATTGATAGCTATATTCTTGAGTCCTCTATCACTGATGAGGAAATATGTTCATGTCTTTCCCATCTGAAAAATGGCAAGTCAGCGGGTAGTGATGGTGTAATTACTGAGCTGTTGAAATCATCTAAGCATGTTATTATGCCCTTTTTAAAGGTATTGTTTAATAAGATTTTTGATACAGGCGTTTGTCCCATGGCTTGGACGAAAGCAATAGTTATTCCTTTACATAAAAAGGGCGATCGCTAAAACCCAGATAATTACAGAGGGATTTCAATACTGTGCATGTTAAGTAAATTATATACGTCCATTTTAAATGTCCGCATCAGAACCTGGGCAAATATAAGGAGTAAAATTCCCGAAACACAAGCTGGTTTTAGACAAGGGTACTCTACGATTGATCATATTTTTACTTTACATGGTGTTATAGAAAAATGTCTAATTAAGAAAAGGAAAAAGTTATATGTTGCTTTTATTGATTTTAGAAAAGCCTTTGACTCAATTGACCGTCCTAAGTTATACAAGTGCTTATTCAAATCTGGTCTTCAGGGGAAAATGCTATCTGCTATCATGAGTATATATAGTTCAGTAACAGCTTGTGTTAGAGGTTATAATGGGTATACTGAATATTTTGATTGTCCAATTGGTTTAAAGCAAGGTTGTGTTCTTAGCCCCGTATTGTTTTCCTTTTTCATTAATGGATTATCAGATGACATATCTAGATATGGCAAATATGGAGTGCAGTTATTTCCCGACCTATTAGGAATAATGTTACTTATGTTTGCAGATGATGTTGTTCTTATATCTGATAAAATTACAGGCTTACAGAATCAACTTAATATACTGCACAATTACTCTGAATATTCAAGTCTAGAGGGAAATTTAGACAAGACAAATATAGTTGTTTTTAGAAGGGGAGGGCGCTTAGCAACGAATGAAAAGCCAGCCAATAACAACATTAAGTACTTATAAATATCTGGGAGTTGTATTTTCGTCAACATTCAAAATGAGAAATTGCATCACTGATTTAGCATTGAGGGGCAAGCGGGCCTTAATGGAAGTAATAAGTAATTTAAATGGAATTGGAATAATAGACCCCAGTGTGTACTTCAAAATTTTTGATGCCCAGATACAGCCGATATTACTGTACGGAGCAGAAATCTGGGGAATGCATAGATTTTATGAAATAGAAAAGGTCCATTTAATAGCCTGCAAACGTTTCTTGAATGTCAGCCCTCAAACACCTACTGCTATTGTATATGGCGAATGTGGAAGATATCCTCTCTATATAAACGCATTGTGTAAAACTTTGAAATATTGGGTAAAGGTTATTCATATGCATGAAGATAGAATCCCCTTGAAAGTGTACAAAATGCAAGTGTATTACGATAACTGTGGCTACAAGACATATGCTTCTTACATAAGAGAAATACTTTTTGCACATGGGTTTGGTTACGTCTGGATGTCCCAGACAGTTGGTGACGCAGCTTTATTTTTAAGTAGATTCAAGACTGTTGCAATCAATATATTTTTTCAATCATGGAACAGTACATTGAATAACAGTTCACGATACCATATGTACCGTGAGTTTAAAAGTCTGTTAACTCCAGAAAAATATTTATCATGTATATTGGACAAAAAGTTTCGAAATATTTTGACCAAATTCCGATGTGGATTATTAAGGCTAAAGTATAATGAAGGTAGATGGTTGAATGTCGAGGTTGCTGAACGTAGTTGCCCTCTGTGTAATCTAGGTGTAGAAGACGAGTACCATTTCATCTTTATATGTACTGAATATAACGCACTAGGATTAAAATACTTGCCATGTATATATCAGAAACAACCAAACTACTATAAATTTAAGTCTCTGTTATCAACGAACAATGAAACAACTTTAAGAAATTTATGTAAATATATCTATCATGCTTATAAAAGCAGGACAATCAAACTTCAATAATTTTTCTTCAAACCACAGGTTCGTACATTTTAACCATATATTTACATTTGTGTGTATATATGTTTATATCACAATGTTATATTTATAGTGACAAGAATCTGTTAATACAATCCACATGCACCATTGATATGTATACCCTGTAATAATTAACTTATATTTGTAACAATTGCGTGTATATTGTATATGGGCCAGTGGCCTACGTACGGAATAAAAAAAAATACTTGACTTGACTAAATTGGGCAACCTCTTTGCCGTGGGTTGCGTCCCATGTAGGACAGCATCCTGGTGGTTGAGAGCAGTTGGGCTTTTAACTGCATTCCATTTGCCCGAAACACCACTCCGGCCCTAACTTCACCAAACGGGTGGTTGAATGGGCCCGATTCAACCAATCGGCTGGTCATGCCAAGCCCTGTGCATGGACTATGTATGTAAATTTGATTTGGAATTGTTGTGAATTTTGCTCTTGGCACTACTGTTGATGTGTAACTTTTTTGATTGTGAAATATCCAAATTATGATGATGTGAACTTTGTCTAGAGTTTTGTGCCAGAAGGCAATGGCTCATGGGCCAATCTGGTAGACTAATTAGTTATAATTCTTCTACTGAAGTATATCATCCGGGCATCCTTGGTGCTGCAAGCTGGAGGCCCGCTTTCTTTAGCATTGTCCTTGTGATACACAGTGGTGGGTGGGCAGCTCGGATGATGAACCAAATTAGACTAACCACTGGTTATGACATAACCCCCAGATAAACAAAACGTCCACTTGAAATTGATCTTGTTGATACTGACCACTGACCGTCTATATCAATTGAGTATTGGCCACGTTTTCTTGAGACTCCGGACAAGACACCATTAAAAATGAACCCTTTCGCAGTATCTAAGGGTATTCAATGTATTGCTGGGGACGTAAAGAACATCAGACACTTACGTTCGGGTGCGCTGTTAATTGAATTGAAAAAGACAACAATCAACCAACCTTATGAACATCAAATCTTTCGTGGGCATTCCGGTCACGGTCTCTCCGCATAAAACCTTGAACACAAGCAAAGGTATCATGAGAGATGGGGATCGATTGTTTGATGATATGTCGGAACTTGATATAGGATCTGAAATGTAGCAACAAGGTATGCTCTATGTCAAGCGCTTTTCAACTCGGAGAAACAACGAAACCATCACGACAAATACGTATCTGTTTACTTTTTCATGTCCTAATGCTCCCAAATCAGTGAAGGCAGCCTATTGTAATATTCCAGTTGATACCTACATCCCCAACCCGCTCAAATCTTTCAAATGCCAGAAATATGGACACGGTGTAAATACCTGCACATTGTCTGTTGTGTGTGCTCACTGTGGTGAGAAGACACACACAACAGAAGATTGTGACAGTGATTATAAAAAATGCACCAATTGCTCAGGCGATCATTCTTCATTTTCTAAACAGTGTCCAATCTGGAAAGAGCAAATAGAGATCAATAAGATAAAATTCACTCAAAATATCTCTTTTCCTGAGGCCAAAAAACTGGTAAAGAGTTCTGATCTTCCAGAAAGTTATACTGCAGTCGCAAAAACATCATCGGGGGCTAGCTCTAAAACAACATCAACCACAGGCTGCCAAACTACCTTGACGTGGGTAAATTGCGATTCTCCACAGTTTTTGCACTCTGCTATATCATCACAGACAGAAGAATCACTTCCTTGTACCTCAAAGTCGTCTTCTGATCACACATCATCATCTCAGTCATACTCAAAGTCACAATTGACAGCTGTTAGTGACCAAATGGTGAAAAGTAAACAGAAGCCAAAGCATGATGCTTCAAAACAACAAAGTGGCAGAGCTCCTAATGGGTCACAAACTATAATACAATTGTTTAATAAATGCACGTCTCTTGAAGACATGGACGTTTCTGAAAACGTCCATTCTAGGGCACATAGCTTTTCGCCCTCCAAAAGAGTGCGGGGTATATCCCCAATAAATCCCCCAAGCGGTAGTTTATTCAAATAATATTGTGCAGTGGAACTACAGAGGGTTGAGGACTAATTTACATGAATTACAGCTATTAGTCCAAGACTTTACACCTTCAGCGTTATGTCTCCCAGAAACATATTTAAAACAAACAGATAAATTTGGAATTGTTTGCATTTTAAGCTTGGCTACCTTTGTTCTTAGAATATTATTTGACTTGATTTTTGATTACATGAACTTTGCCTAGAGTCTTATGCCCAGAAGGCGGTGGCTCATGGGCCAATCTGGTGGGACTTTTAATATTTTTAATATTTCTGCTGGAGTATATCATCTGAGTATCCTTGGTGCTGTAAGCTGGAGGCCTGCTTGCTTTAGCATTGTCCTTGTGATACACAGTGGCGGGTGGGGAGCTTGGATGACGAACCATTATACCAATAAACATGGATTACCAAACCCCTAACAAAAAAACAAAACGTCAACTGGAAAACGATGATCAACATCGACCCTCTATACAAATTGATCACTGGCCACGTTTTTTGATTATTGAGACCCTGGTGGTTGAGGGCAATCGGAGCAGGACCAGTGTTCCTATTGTTCAACACACCACTTCGGCCCTGTCGTCACCTAGACGGGTGGTTGAATGGGCCCGGTTCAACCAATCGGCTGGTCATGCCAAGCCCTGTACATCGATTTTATGCCAAGCCCTGTACATGGATTTTATGTCATTGCACAGAATTTGATTTGGAATTGTTTACATTTTAGTCTTGG
Source organism: Haliotis asinina (assembly GCF_037392515.1). Taxonomy (NCBI): domain Eukaryota; kingdom Metazoa; phylum Mollusca; class Gastropoda; order Lepetellida; family Haliotidae; genus Haliotis; species Haliotis asinina. The sequence goes on from NC_090292.1 coordinate 24,067,896, forward strand.
CTCCCTTTGTTCATGGCACCTGTGGCGAGCCACCTCCTCGTGGTGGGTGCTGGGTAACGCCAAGAGCTCACCAACAGCCCTGCTGTGGACCCGGGGGGATATTTGGTCCACCAACCCGTTTGCCGTGGGTTGCGGCCCTGTGTCGGTGGAGGAGGGGATCCTGGTGGTTGAGGGCAATAGGTTCCTGGAACCGCGTTCCTCTTGCCCAACACACCACTTTGGCCCTGACTTCGCCTAGACGGGTGGTAGAATGGGCCCGGTTCTACCAATCAGCTGGTCATGCCAGGCCCTGTGCATAGTGATTTATTATTGCACAAATTTGATATATTATTTGGTCTTGGCTTTTTGAAATTACAATTATTCCTGATATTATATTGCCTAGAGTCCTGTGCCAGAAGGCGGTGGCTCATGGGCCAATCTGGTTATTCCTCTGGATTAACTGGAGTATACCATTCCTGTAACCCTTTGGTGTCAGTTTGCTGGAAGTCCGTATGACATCGCCCTTGTTGGCGCTCCAAGGCGGGCAGGGATTAGGTTTGCTGAACCAATATACATTTCAACATGGGTAAACACAATCCAAAAAAACCAAAACGTCAACTTTCAGAATCCGATTCTGATCTTGATTCTGATGAAGATGAAATCGTTACCATATTATTGTATTCTGAAAGGGATACTTGGCCACGCTTTCTTATGCTGGAAGCAAAGGGTGAGCGTGCCCTTTCTTCCTACTCACCATTACTTTTGGAAAAGGGTCTACAAGGTAAAGCTGGTGTCTTGAAAGATGTTACAAAATTACGCTCTGGAGGTCTTTTGGTTGAATGTGCGAGGAAATCACAAGCTGTTAATCTTATGACTTCAACCAAATTAGCAGACATTTCAATTACCTGTTCTGCACATAAAACCCTTAATTTCTCTAAGGGTCTTATCCATGATAGAGACCGAAGCCTTGCTGATGAATCTATTGAAGGAATCGTATCAGAGCTTACAAGTCAAGGTGTCATTGATGCCAAACGGTTCACTTATCGTAAAGATGACCGTGTGTACCCGTCAAATACATACCTTTTGACTTTTGACACGCCAGTACTGCCAAGTTCTATTAAGGTTGGATGTTTCTCTATGCCTGTGGATCTTTTTATTCCACGCCCTACACGTTGTTTCAATTGCCAGAAGTTTGGTCATGGGCAAAATTCTTGTAAGAATAAACTGACTTTTTTCAGATGTGGAGAATCTGATCATGATGGGAAGATGTGCACTAACACCATTAAGTGCTTACATTGCAAAGGCGATCACATGGCATCATCAAAAGACTGTCCCATTTGGAAATATGAGGCCAGTGTGCAGAAACTGAAATATGAGAAACGAATCAGTTACTCTGATGCCAGACAACAAACACGACTACTTATACATGAAAATGCTGAACCGAGATCTTATGCTTCAGCAGCCAAAAAAGTGTGTTCCGTGTCAAACTGATTTAACTTCGCCACGGGTAACATTGGACCATCCAACATCCCTTTCCGAAACAGTACTGATTCAAAAAGTAGCCTCAGATTCAAAACAGCCATCGTTAAAACCAACAGGAACAACATCATCTACACAAACATAATCCCATCAAATCAAAATGTCAAAGTGTGCCAAAGTAGATATTAAGAAAAAGCAGAGTCAGTCAGATAGATTGCCGAAGGCAGTAAAAGACACTTCACAATAAATACGGATTGCTTGAAGATATGGATACTGAAGTATCCACCCATGTGAGCCCTGGTGGCCATCCAAGTGGTCACTCACCGAAAAAGAAAGAGAGAGCAGTATCTCCTGTTACTGCTCCTTAGATATTTAAACCACAATGGGTTATTCACCTAATCTATTACAATGGAATTGCAGAGGACTTAAAAATAACTTAAATGAAGTACAGTTGTTGGTTCAAGACTTTAAACCGTCAGCACTATGTCTCCAAGAGACGTATCTCAAACATACCGATGCATTTGATTTAAGGCAGTATTGTTCTTATCATTCATTTTCTCCTCCTGGGGATAAAGCGACTGGAGGTTCAACTATATTAGTTAGACAGAATATCATTCATAGCGCTGTTCACCTGAATACAAATCTCCATGCCGTAGCTATTCGCCTCAGCTTGCACATTGCGGTCACTCTTTGTACATTCCACCCTCGTTTGCTCTTCGACAAACTGATCTTCAGAATCTATATGATCAGTTACCAAAGCCCTATATTATCATGGGCGATTTGAATGCGCACAACCCTCTGTGGGGAAGTACAAGTACAAGCAATAAAGGCAAGGTTATTGAGGATTTTATATGTGATAATAGCTTGTGTGTTTTTAATGACGAATCATACACCTATTTTCATCCTGGAACTGGAACCTATTCTATACTTGATCTGTCTCTTGCTGATTCGAATATTTACAACGAATTTGACTGGTCTGTTCATGACGACCTTTGTGGAAGTGACCACTTCCCAACTGTCCTAAAAGCTATCAAACCTGACGATGACCCACCTTTATCACGGTGGAATTTTAAGAAGGCCAATTGGTCTTTATATGAAGCATTGTGTATGGAAAAATTAATACCAGAAAATTGTATCTATATATCAGACCCGATAGAGTTGTTTTCTGCTCAGTTAAATGAAATTGCTGACCAGTCTGTTCCTAAGTCCTCTGCAGTTCCTCACATTCGTAAACCGTGGTTCAATAATGAATGTAAACAGGCAAGAAAGTGTAGAAGGAAAGCTGAAACGTATTTTCGCCGACACCCCACTGTACATAATCTAGATAAAGTAAAAATTTTAAATGCCAAAGCTAGACGGGCATTCAAACAACATTCAGTCGTGGAGAAATTACGCTAGTAAAATAAATTTACGCACGCCAATGACAAAGGTGTGGAACATGATCCAAAGAATAAAGGGCAAAGGTTCGAAATCACCTAAAGGATGGTAATAATTTATTAACTAACAAAACTGACATTGGAAATAGACTTGGTGAAACTCTCGCCAAGCATTCATCCTCTTCCAATTATGTCCCTGAGTTTCAAAAGTTTCAGAAACAACAGGAGAAGAAAGATTAAATTTTAACTCAGACAATGGTGATGATTATAATGAATTATTCTCAATACATGAGCTACATACCGCCCTTGAGCAAGCGCATGATACAGCAACAGGGGCTGATGATATCCACTATCAGCTCCTGAAGCATTTGCCCGAATTATGGACATCAGGGAATTTCCCACCTTCCTGGGGTAATGCCATTGTGGTCCCAATACCAAAGCCTGGCCGGGATCATACAGATCCGTCAAATTACAGACCAATATCTCTCACTAGCTGTGTCTGTAAAACCATGGAACGAATGGTGAATAATAGATTAGTTTGGCATCTTGAAACCAATAACCTTATCACAAATATTCAATGTGGTTTCCGGAAAAATCGTAGTACCATTGATTGTCTGGTACGCCTAGAATCCTTTGTTTAAAATGTTCTAGTAAATAAACAACACGCAGTATCGATTTTCTTTGATCTCGAGAAGGCTTACGATACCACCTGGAAGCATAGCATTTTGAAGGATTTACATGACTTCGGTTTAAGGGGTCGTTTACCTCTTTTCATATCACAGTTTTTAAAAGACAGGCAAGACGTTGGCCTGAATTTATAGCCAAGTATTTAAATAACAGACAATTCCAAGTCCGAGTGGGCTCAACCCTGTCTGATCATTATAATCAGGATCAGGGTGTCCCACAAGGCAGTATTTTGTCTGTAACACTTTTTAGTATCAAGACAAACAGTTTATCCAAGGTTTTAAATGATTCAATCGATGGATCACTTTTTGTGGATGATTTTAATATTTCTTGTCGAGGTAAAAATATGCATACTATTGAGAGACAATTGCAGTTGTGTTTAAACATAATAAATAAATGGTGTCGTGAAAACGGCTTTAAATTTTCTAAATAAAAAACTAATTGTATACGCTTTTGTAGAAAATATAAGCCGCATAAGGACCCAGAACTATTTTTAAATGGTTCTCCCATCAAAGTTGTAAATGAGGCCAAGTTCTTGGGTCTAATTTTCGATTCCCACTTAACGTTTTTGCCGCATATCAAATCACTAAAAACAAAATGCTTAAAGGCACTCGATTTACTAAAAGTGGTATCCAACTCAAAATGGGGAGGTGATCAAGCAACTCTCCTACATTTATAGCGATCACTTGTCCGTTCAACACTCGATTATGGCTCCATCGTATATGGTGGTGCTTGCAAAAGCTACCTGATACTTCTTGATTCTGCCCATCACCAAGGTCTAAGACTTTGTCTTGGGTCTTTTAGAACATCACCTGTTGACAGTCTCTACGTTGAGGCTGATGAACCATCGCTTGACCAGCGCCGTATAAAATTAGCTTTGCAGTACATTACTAAATTGAAATTGTACTCTAATGAATCTAACCCTGCATTTGATTGTGTCTTCAATCTCCTTTATGAAGATTTATACAACGAGAAATCTTCTCTGGTTCCACCTCTAGGACATAGAATTAAGCCATTTCTTTCTTCACCCGGCATTCAGCTGGAAAGCATAGCTCCCTCTCGTCTTCTTTCTTCTCCTTCTTGGCAGATGGTTAGGCCCCAAGTGGACCTAACATTAACTTCATTTAAAAAATCAGAAACTAATGAATTACAATATAAACAGGAATATAATCAAATGAAACATAAATATAGCAGTTATAAATCCTTATTTACAGATGGGTCCAAGGACGGTGGCGCAGTAGCTTGTGCCACTGTCATTGGATCCAGAACAATATCTTCTAGATTACCCGATAATAGTTCTATTTTTACAGCTGAAGCTAACGTCATATTAACAGCTCTTAAACATATTCAAAGACGCCATAAACATAAACAATATATAATCTATTCCGACTCTCTTTCTTGCCTTCAGGCGATTAAAAATCTTTCTTGTAAACATCCACTTTTAATTGAAATTATTGAATTGTATAATAATCTTGCAACTGGCCAGTACGACATCGTCTGTTGGTTACCCAGCCACGTTGGCATTTCTGGTAACGCAATGGCTGATCTTGCTGCTAAGGCAGCACTCAACAAATCTGTGACACCACTTCTTATTCCTTATTCTGACTACAGAGCTAGCATTAAAGCTTACACTCGTGATCTGATGCAGAAGAAGTGGGACACCCAAGTAGGTATACATAAACTACATGAAATAAAACCCTACATTGGTTATACATACTTGGGTTGTCAGTCCAGATTTGAAGAAGTCATTTTGCGACGTTGTCGTATTGGCCATACAAGATACACTCATGCATACCTTTTAAAAGGTGAGGATCCTCCGTTTTGTATCCTTTGTGATGAGAGAGTCACGGTCAAGCATATCCTGCTTGACTGTGTTGAATTCTCCATCATAAGGGATAAGTATTTTACTGTAAAAACTGTTAAGGGTCTTTTTAACACAGTCAGCGCTCATTTAATTATTGGTTTTTTAAAGGAAATTGATTTCTTAATTGAATTTTGATAAATATGTTCTGTATATAAATGTATTTTAATGATTGGTAGTTTAGGTTAGGAACTAGACTTGTTAGTGGCTGTACCCTCAAAGGGGGTTGAAGTATTGTAAAATTATTGTCCTCCTGAGAGGGTACGTAAGTCCACAAACATTCGATGTAAATTTAAATCTACCAGGTTTTTAATCGTAGTATTCTTGTTGTTTTAATTTTGGTTAGCATTTTGTATACTCGCCAGCGGTTGAAGGGATGGTGTAAATCCAACTAGAATCCATGCAGGTAGCAAAGGTACTGTAAGTCCCCATGGTCCCTAGTTTGGTGATCTACCTTCAGTTGTTGGCGATCTGTAGCCTGATTTTATAGTGTATTGTCCTAATGCTGATGTTGTTTTTAACTTTCCATGCTAGTTTTAATTCCATTTGTGATATTCTAGTTGTTTTACTGTCCTTCGTTGACAGGTTTTATAGCAGACATATAATTAATTTTGATATTAGATGTTCTCGTCACGATATGGCTGAGATATTGCCGATGTGACGTAAAATTTTAACTCACTCACTCACTCTGGGAACAGATTGGCTGACCTCGCTGCTAAAGCAGCACTCAACAAATCTGTGACACCACTTCTTATTCCTTACAGTGATTACAAAGCCACCATTAGATCTTATATCCGTGATCTGATGCAGAGGAAGTGGGACACTCAAGTGGGTATCAATAGATTACACGAGATAAAACCTTACATTGGTTATACCCACTTGGGTTGTCAGTCCACATTTGAAGAGGTCATACTCCGACGATGTCGTATTGGCCATACAAGATTTACCCATAACTACCTGTTAAAAGGTGAGGATCCTCCATTTTGTATCCCTTGTGATGAGAGAGTCACGGTCAAGCATATTCTGCTTGACTGTGTTGAATTCTCAATCACAAGGGATAGATATTTCAATGTCAGAACCATCAAGGATCTTTTTACCACTGTTGCCTCTCATTTAGTTATTTGTTTTTTAAGGGAAATTGATTTTTTGGTTGAATTTTGAGTACTATGTTCTGTAAATGGATGTATTTTAAATACTGGTAGCTTAGATTGGTAACTTGTATTGTTAGTGGCTGTACCCTCAAAGGGGGTTGAAGTAGTGTAAAATTATGGTCCTCCTGAGAGGATACGTGAATCCCAAAACATTGATAATAAATTTAATTCTACCATGTTTTTAATTGTAGCATTCTTGTCATTTTAAATTCGGCTAGCATTTCGTACACTCGCCAGCAGCTGAAGGGATGGTGTAAATCCAGCTAGGGTCCATGCAGGTAGCAAAGGTAATGTAAGTCCCCATAGTCCCCAGTATGGTGATCTACCTTCGGTTGTTCACGATCTATAGCTCGTGTTTTATCATGTAATGGACTTCTTTAATTACAATGTTTTAGCTTTTCATGCTGGTTTTATATTTATATCTGTGATGTTCTAGTGTTTTTACTGTCCTTTGTTGACAGGTTTTTTACGCTATACATATATTTCATTTCAGAATTAAATGTTCTCATCACGACATGGCTGAAACATTGCCGATGTGACGTTAAATTTTAACTCACTCACTCACTCACTCCCTTTGTTCTTAGAATATTATTTGACTTGATTTTTGATTACATGAACTTTGCCTAGAGTCTTATGCCCAGAAGGCGGTGGCTCGTGGGCCAATCTGGTGGAACTCTTAATATTTTTAATGTTTCTGCTGAAGTATATCATCCCAGTTTCCTTGGTGCTGTAAGCTGGAGGCCTGCCGTATCTTTGTCATTGCCGGTGAGGTAAAAGATATCAAACGCTTGCGATCAGGTTCACTGCTGATTGAATGTAGCAGAAAACAACAAGCTACCAACCTGTTATCAACTGATATGTTTGCCGGAATCGCGGTATTAGTTTCTGCCCACAGAACACTGAATACAAACAAAGGTATAGTTCGAGACCGTGAGCGTCTTCTAGCAGACATGACTGAGCTTGATATAATGTCCGAGATGAAAGATCAAGGAGTATCTTTCGTCAAACGTTTCACAACACGGAAAAGTAAGATGACTGTCCAGACCAACACATATCTGTTTTCATTTTCAGCTCCAACACCTCCAAAGTCAATCAAAGCAGGTTACTGCAATCTGAATGTTGACTTATATATTCCAAATCCTCTGCGCTGCTTTAAGTGTCAAAAGTACGGACATGGTGTTAATACTTGCACATTGTCTGTTACATGTGCTCACTGTGCTGAGAATACACATGTAACCGAAGATTGTGACAGTATTCACAAAAAATGTGCAAACTGTTCAGGAAACCATTCATCCTTCTCGAAAGAATGTCCCATTTGGAAAAGGCAAATGGAAATTAACAAAGTCAAAATTTCCAGGAACGTCAGTTTTGCTGAAGCAAGAAAGATTGTACAATGTACTGAGCACCCTGAAACTTACGCCTCTGTCACAAAAAAAAAAAAAAACATCTGAAACCTGATCAAAAGGAACAACTACGCCAGTACTAACTTCGTCAAGCTCATGTCAGACTGACCTGACATGGGTAAATTCAGATATTCCTCAGTCTATCTCTACTGATCTTCCACAGTCTATCTCAGAACAGTCTACTCAGACAGACACAGCTCAGTCCAAACAAAAGACCGCATCTCCTTCATCAAAGTCTTCTTCCGATCACAAATCATCATCATCACCGTCTCAGTCACACTGAAAGTCTCAATCGACAGCTGATAGTCAGCCACCTCTTAAAAGTAAACCGAAGCCTAAGCCTGATGCTTCAAAACAACAAAGTGGCAGAGCTCCTAAAGGGTCACAAAATAAAATTCAATTCTTTAATAAATATGTGTCTCTTGAAGACATGGACGTTTCTGAAAAAAAGCAGAACATTATAATTTAAATAAAATTTTAAATGCTAAAGTATGGCGTATTTCTAAACAGAACAAACGCCAATCTTGGAAAAAATATGTATTTAAAATAAATACTCGGACACGCATGTCCAAAGTATGGAACATGGTCAAAAAATCAAAGGTAAAGGTGCTAAATCAATTGTCCATCATCTTAAACATGGAGATCAATTACTTAGGGATAAATCAGATATCGCAAATAAACTGGGCAAAACCCTCGCTAAACACTCTTCCTCTTCAAATTATATACCTAAATTCCAGCAGTGTCAAAAACAACAAGAGAAGAAAACTATTAATTTCAATTCTGATAATGGGGAAGATTACAATGAAACTTTTTCTATTCATGAACTCCATGCTGCTCTTGATCAAGCTCATGATACTGCTACAGGAGCTGATAACATACATTATCAACTTCTGAAGCACTTGCCAGAATCCTGTTTAGAGACGCTCTTATCAATTTTTGATGATATTTGGACTTCCGGGAAATTTCCTTCTTCATGGCGTGATGCCATAGTAGTACCAATACCTAAACCTGGACGTGATCATACGGATCCATCCAATTATCGTTTCATTAACTAGCTGCGTTTGCAAGACCATGGAACGCATGATAAATAATCGACTTGTTTGGTACTTGGAAACAAATAACCACATAACAGATATACAATTTGGTTTCCCTAAAAAACAGAAGTACTGTCGATCACTTAGTGCGTTTGGAATCATTTGTGAAAAATGCACTGATTTATAAAAAACACGCTGTGTCTATCTTTTTTTATCTCGAGAAAATATATGACACAACCTGGAAATATGGCATTTTGAGAGATTTACATGATTTCGGTTTGCGAGGTCGTTTGCCTGCATTCATAAGCCATTTTTAAATAACAGACAATTTCAAGTCCGCGTGGGTTCTACCCTGTCTGATCATTACAACCAGGATCAGGGTGTTCCACAAGGCAGTATTTTGTCAGTGACACTTTCTAGTGTAAAGATAAATAGTTTATCAAAAGTTTTAAACAATTCAATTGGTGGGTCGTTATTTGTGGATGATTTTAATATTTCTTGTCGTCAGCCGTCTTATTTCTTCTCCTCCTTGGCAGTTGGTCAGGCCCCAAGTGGACCTGACATTGACCACATTTAAAAAATCAGAAATTAATGAATTACAATATAAACACGAATATAACCAATTGAAACATATATATAGCAATTATAAATCCTTATTTACAGATGGGTCCAAGAATGGTAGCACAGTGGCTTGTGCTAGTGTCGTTGGATCCAGAACAATAGTTCTATTTTTACATCGGCACCCGTGAACAGCCACCTCCTCGAGGTGGGTGCTGGGTAACGCTAAGAGCTGTTCAAATCCCCGTGTGGACCCGGGTCAGCTAGGTCCATAGCACCCCATTGCTGGTCGCAAGGAGCGACCGAATTGGGCAACCTGTTTGCCGTGGGTTGCGTCCCGTGTCGGTGGAGGACGGTAGTCTGGTGGTTGAGGGCAATGGGAGCCTGTTACCGTGTTCCTTTCGCCTAACACACCACTTTGGCCCTTACTTCACCTAGACGGGTGGTAGCATCGGCCCGATTCTATCAATCGGCTTGTCACGCCATGCCCTGCGCATGGACGTTAATTTTGATAACTGAGAAAAGTTTAGAATACTTTCGAATATTTTCACTTTGTATGTTCTAACCATGTCATATACTTACATTGCCTAGAGTCCTATGCCAGAAGGCTGTGGCTCATGGGCCAATCTGGTAGGACATATCTCTTTTAAGATATATTCCTGCTTAAGTATACCCTCCGGGTATCCTTCGTGTCGTCTGTTGGAGGTCCACAGACATAAGGCATCGTCCATGTAGACACTCCGTGGAGGGTTAGGAGCTAGGAGGATGAATTCTATCCAATATAACCATGGCACCCCCACAAAAAAAAACGTTCACACGAATCGGATGATTCGTGTACTTCCGATGATGATGTTATAACACTTCCAAAAAATCTTGATCATTGGGCACGGTTTCTCGTTATGTCTTCTCCCGATGGTAGTCCTCTCAAGTTAAATCCCTTTGCCATTGCTAAGGGCATTGAAGGCTTAGCTGGAGACGTAAAGGAGGTCAAAAAGCTTCGATCTGGACTTCTACTGATAGAATGTAAGAAACCGATCCAGTCTCAAATTTTACTCTCTTCCAAATCACTGGCAAATGTTCCTGTTGAGATTTCACCGCATAGAACCTTACACAACAGTAAAGGCATTGTACGCGATGTTGGACGATGCCTATCAGACATGAATGTGTATGACATTGTTTCAGAACTTCACTCACAAGGAGTAACTGATGTAAAGCGATTCACATCCAGAAAAGACAATGAAGTCACGAACACCAATACGTATTTGTTTACCTTTGGTGTCCCAACACACCCGGATTCACTCAAAGCAGGCTATTGCAATTAAAGGGTAGATGCTTTTATACCAAATCCCCTTAGATGCTACTCTTGTCAAAAATATGGACATGGCTCAAAATCTTGCCAAAACCGAGCTGCCTGTCATAGATGTGGTGGGAAATGTGACAATAGCACAGTATGTGACAAATCTCCTTCTTGTGTAAACTGTTCTGGCAATCATCCTTCTTCATCCAAAGACTGTCCAACTTGGAAGGTACAATCTAAAATTTCACGCATCAAGCATGAACGTAACATATCTTTCCTTGATGCAAAGAAACTTGTTCTTGCCCAAGAATCACCAGGGCCATCATACGCTGCTGCTGTTTCCACGTCCACTCTAACTTCTAGCACAGATTCTAGAGCCATTTCGTGCAATTCCGTTGGTTGCCAGACTGACTACACTTGGATTGATTCTTCGGCTCCTACTTTACTGCCTCCACCTATCCAGATTCAACCCGGTTAGAGGACATCTGCTTCACAGACAACTCCTGTTTCCAGAGATAAGAACACTAACGGTAAATGTTAATTAATCGAAGAAAAAAACACAATCTGATCGTGTTCCTAAAGCACAGAAAAACACCACTTTTCTGTGTAACAAGTTTGGGGTGCTAGAGGACATGGACGTGTCCCCTCTTCAAAACACCCGCTCCCAGAGTCATTCTCCAAAGAAAAAAGATCGTGAGCGATCTCCCATAACTCCACCTTAAATGACCACCAATACAGTGGAATTGTAGAGGTCTTAGGAATAATTTAGATGATTTACAACTCTTAATTCAAGATTTTCAACCATCGGCCATCTGTTTACAAGAGACATACTACAAAAACACTGATAAATTTGACGTAAGAGGCTATACTTCCTATAATGTTTTTTCCCCTCCTGGGCATAAAGCGACTGGAGGTTCAACCATCTTATTTAAAAATGGCATCATCCATAGTCCTGTCCATCTGAATACTCCGCTTCAAGCTGTAGCACTCCGTATAACTTTGCACATTGCATTTACATTGTGTTCACTGTACCTTCCACCATCTACTTCTATACAACAGTCTGAACTTCAAGATCTCTATAACCAACTCCCCAAGCCCTGCATTATTACGGGTGATTTAAACGGACACAACAGCCTTTGGGCTTGTGCTCAGACGAATACTAATTGGAAGCTCATAGAGTGAGTTAATATTTTACGTCACATCGGCAATATCTCAGCCATATCGTGACGAGAACAACTAATATCAAAATCAATTATATGTCTACTATAAAACCTGTCAACGACGGACAGTAAAACAACCATAATATCACACACAATTCTAGATGATGGGGCTCAGACAAGATCCAGTATGATCACCGAGAAAACAACAAGCACATCTAGCTTGTCAACCACGCCAGCCGCCATTGTTCTCGACTCGGACAAGGTAGACCGGGACGACTTAAAAAGCTTTATTGCTGAAGCTCTACAAGTACAAACTAAGGAAATAGTAAGTAGAATGGAATCAATGAATACTGAGATAAAGGATTTACACACGAAAACGTCCGACATACTTGCCACTGTTCACTACAATGCTGAACAAATTGAGGCGAACATTTTGGAAATAAATCAGCTAAAAGATGATATGTCGGCGATGAAAACAGAATATGACAAAAAGTTTCTCACTCTTGAACTTTACTCCAGGAAAAACAATTTGCTAATCTATGGCATACCCGACGAAAAAGATCCTGAAACAGCCGCAAAAGAAATCTTCAGTCTACTAGGGATACAGCATGCCAAGGAGATGATGTTCGACAATGTGCACAGACTACCCAGAAAAAGCACGGATCCTCAAAACTTCAGGGCTTCAATGCCGAAGCCAATCGTAGTGAAATTCGTCAGGGCAATAGATAGACAGAATGTCTACAGTGCTGCAGGCAAGAACTGGGGAATTCTGAAGGGAAAGAAGGTCACGATCCGAACTGATCTCCCTGTCTCTCTGAAAAAACACCGTGGTCGCCTTGCAAATAAAGCCTTTGAACTGAGAAAAACCCATAAAGTACAGACACGGATTCTTGAAAAAGGAATTGACATCTCCTTGCAGGTCAGGAAGAACCCACAAGATAACTGGAGAACAATTGGACTGTACTAAACTTTCTAATCTTTGTGTTCTGTTTGCACGGATATGTAAACATGTGCACCACTCGGGTAAAGGATAAGTATTCAAACGACGTAATTTACTTTATATACATCTAAGACTACTGTTGAAGTTGGACACGATGACTATACAACCCAAATGTGCCGAACAATTCGACAATCTGGCAACGAGAAGCTTTCTGGGAGCCATTCTCACCAAAACGTTTCCATCCTTGCTTTGCTTCTAATGTTTGTAAACAAATACACGTGGTAATCTATTTATAGCGGCTTTATTCACCCCGGGGCTACCGGATGTTGTTACGTTACTCTGATGGATGTGTTAGCACAGTTAGACGAAGTTCGTATGATGTTATCTATGACGTTCTACGCTTTTTCTCCACTCAGTATAAGGATGTTTCTGGATAAGTATTCCTCTTTCAATACTATTAGAGGCAGGTCCCGGCATCAATGTATATATATTACGTCAGTTGGACATCTAGCTCTAGTTCACATTGCACACATTTGGACTATCATTCATGCGGCTTGACTTCGAAGACCAAGAACATGGTTCGCCCGCTATTTCGTTTTAGTTACCCTCTATTTCTTTTAATGCATGTTTTCTATTTATCAGGAAAAAAAGGTTCTCGTGATATCACAACACAAATATTTACTGTACAAGCTCTCCCACAAGCATGTTATGAGCGCTTCTACCTCCATTCAGTTGGCAAGGATACCACTGTGTCAGTTTAATTTTAGGTATATTGATAGTTCTCGTAACCATTGACTACAATGGATAATGTTAAGAAAATCAAAGTTATCTCAGCTAATTGTAGAGGACTTGCAGACAAATTTAAAAGAAAAGAATTAATGAACATACACCGGAAAAAACTACACTCAATCATATGTCTGCAAGATATTCATATTGATGCATCTACTTGCAATATCATGAGAAATGAATGGGGTTTACAATCCATAATTGCACCTTTTAAATCTAATTCCAGAGGAGTGGCCATTCTCTTTAATAATGATGTTGATCTTAAAATACATAAGACCTTAATAGATGAAAATGGAAATTATATAATAGCTGATGTAACAATAGAGGATAAAAGACTAACACTAACTAATCTCTATGGTCCAAATATCGATGACAGTAATTTTTACAGTAATCTATTTAAAAATATTCTAAATCTTGAGAATGATTCTCTGATAATAGTTGGAGACTGGAATTTGGTGATTGATCCAACAATTGATCTTGAGAATTATAAACATGTAAACAACCCTAAATCAAGAAATACTGTTTTAGAATTTATTGAATCTTATAGTCTTGTTGATGTTTGGAGGAATATGAATGATAAATGCAGAAAATACACCTGGTGGAAAAAAATCCAAGACAACAAGCCAGACTGGATTTCTTTATTGTATCAGAGGATATATTTGACATAACTCTAGACTCAGATATTTTGCCAGGCTATAAAAGTGATCACTCAACAATTACATTAACCTTTTCCAACACTTTAGGCCAGGAACGAGGACATGGATATTGGAAGTTTAACACTTCATTGCTGTTAAATCCTGAATATGGAAACTTAGTCAGATCTATTTTGAACGACACAGTTCAGGAATATGCAACAGAAAAATTGGATGATCTTAATAACACCGAAAATATTATACTTACTATTTCTAACTCTTTATTTCTGGAAACGTTACTAATGAAAATTCGAGGAAAGACTATATCTTTCTCATCCTACTTGAAGAAAACAAAAGCAAAAAATACAGAACAGTTAGAACTTAAAATAAAACAGGTTGAAGATACTATAAGAAAAAACTTTCAAAACATAGATGAAGAACTTTTGAGTGAACTATCAAAATATAAGAAAGAAATGGAAGAAATTAAAAATGAGGAAATGAAAGGAATACAAATTCGAAACCGACTTCTTTGGTATGAAGAAGGTGAAAAACCTTCAAAATATTTCTGTCACCTGGAAAATAGAACGTTCACCCAAAGATCAATCAACAAGTTAGTAACTAATGATAATAGTGAAATTACTGACAGCAAGTCAATACTGAATGAACTAAAATTATTTTACAAAAATCTGTATGCCTCTCACAAACAATATGAGGATGAAAATTGTTTGAAGGATATTAATACTCCAATCTTAAACCAAACACAGAGGGACTATCTTGAAAGAGAAATCAGTTTAGATGAAATTAGTAATACTGTGCACAGAATGAAGAATAATAAAAGTCCAGGGATTAATGGTTTTCCTATTGATTTCTTTAAATTTTTTTGGAAAGAATTAAAAACATGGATCTATAGATTCATTAGAGATGTATTAGCCAAGAATGAAATGTCTGTGAATTGGAAAAGAGGTGTTATTACCTGTATTCCAAAAACCAATAAAGATAGAACATTACTTAAAAACTGGAGACCGATCACTTTACTGAATGCTATTTACAAAATCATCAGCTCCTGTATAGCACACAGATTAAAAACTACCCTAGACGAACTCATTCATTCTAACCAAACTGGTTTCATACCAGGGAGGACAATTAGTGAAAATACAAGATTATTATATGATATTATGTTCGAAACAAAGAAACAGAACATCCCTGGTTTGCTAATCCTTATTGATTTTGAAAAAGCTTTTGATTCTGTTTCAAAAGATTTTATCAATCTAGTCCTCCATAAATTCAAATTTGGCCCCAAACTGATAGGATGGATAAATACACTAACTTACGAAACAACATCTTGTGTCATCCAGCATGGTAACTTGTCTGAGTTTTTTTCAAATGAAAGGGGCTGTAGACAAGGAGACCCTTTATCCCCATATCTTTTCCTCTTTGTAGCTGAGATTCTTGGTTGCATGATAAGACATAATGAAAATATCAAAGGTATAGTTATTTATGATAATGAATATAAACTGAATCAATATGCCGATGATACTGAACTATTTCTGAATGGAACTGAAGAGAGTTTGTACTCTGCAATAGACACAGTTAATACTTTTTACAAGATGTCAGGTTTGAAAATTAATGTGGATAAATCAAAAACAATATGGATTGGATCAAAAGCTAAATCTACTGATATGATATGTCATGATCTAAAAGTTGAATGGGTAGTTGGTGAATTTGATGTACTAGGTATCAAATTTACACCAGATCTTGAAGATCTATGGGTAATCAACACTAGGAAAAGACTTGAAGAAATTAATAGACTCCTAGCATCTTGGAGAAAGAGAAATTTAACACTTATTGGTAAAATAACAGTAATAAAAACTCTAGCAATCTCCAAATTGGTTCATATTTTCAATTCCCTGCCCAACCCACCAGCAGATTTTATTACTTCTATTGAAAAAATGCTTTTTAAATTTGTTTGGAATGACAAGAATGACAAAATAAAGAGGAATATAATAAAAAATAACTATAAAGAAGGAGGTTTGAGAATGATCGATATTAAAACATTTATAGACGCTTTGAAATTATCCACGTTGCGACGATACTTCGGAAAAGGTGATAAGGAAAATCCATGCAACATACCTTTCAAAGACATATTTAATTTAGGAGCAAATTCTGAGGCCTACATTAAGATTGAAAACCCTTTTTGGCAGGATGCACTGAAAGCATGGCAACTATTTCACCAAAAACATTATATTGACCCAAATAACATCAATGAAATTCTATCACAACCATTATGGTTTAATCACAATTTCAAAAATTCATTAAACTATATAAAGAATTGGGCAGATAAAGGGGTTATTAATATTAGGGATATTTGTGACGAAAATGGACTATTGTCATTGGAATCTTTAAAAGAAGTATATGATATCCAATGTACTTTTTTAGATTATAGATATTTACTACACACATTTCCAGATTCTTGGAAAAATACTCTAAATCAATGTCATTCAATACCAGTCTGGGATTTAAATATTAACCATTGCCAGACTTGTCTCATAAAAACATCTAAAGGATGCAGAACTTTTTATGATAAACTTATTTCCAATGATATATACCAAAATGTTTGTAAAAAGTGGCAGCGGTTTTTCCCAAAAACAGACTTTGACTGGGAACAAATATTCACAGGATACAGAAAAGATTTGCAAGACACAAAACTCATAGATTTTCAATATAGATTTCTACAAGGTGCTATTTATACTAAAAGAGAATTGCTTAAAATGAAGAAAGTTGATAGTAGTACATGCTGTTTCTGCAAGGATATAAATGAGACTGTTTGTCATGTGTACTGGGAATGCCAAGTGACCCAAACATTTTGGAGAAAATTACAAATTTGGCTCAACAATTCATTCCCTCATCCATTTCACTTTACAAAACATATGGTTTGGTTTGGTACTCTAAACCGAAATACATTACTAAACCACATCACCCTTGCAGCCAAAAGACACATTTACATATGTAGTATTAAGAATATACATCCTGATATGACTTCATTTACAAAAACCCTAAAAGAAATATTCTTTGTTGAGAAACATATATGCCAAAAAACTAATAAAATAGATCATTTCAGTCATAAATGGGGCCCTCTTTTCCCAGTACTTGGATAAATTTTAATCTTCCTATATACCTACGAATCACCTATATCAACCTGTATATGTCTATTACCAAAATGTTGATATGATTTCTGTATATCATCCATCCATATGTACCTGTGTTTTGTACTATGTGTAATCACATGAACCAATAAAATAAAGACAAAAAAAAAACAAAAAAAAACTATAATATCACAAATGGAATTAAAACTAGCATGGAAAGTTAAAAATAACATCATCATTTGGACAATACACTATAAAATCAGGCTATAGATCGCCAACAACTGAAGGTAGATCACCATACTAGGACCATGGGGACTTACAGTACCTTTGCTACCTACATGGACCCTAGTTGGATTTACACCATCCCTTCAACCGCTGGCGAGTGTACAATATGCTAGCCACAATTAAAACAACAGGAATACTACGATTAAAAACAGTGGTAGACTTAAATTTACTATCAATGTTTTTGGACTTACGTACCCTCTCAGGAGGACAATAATTTTACAATACTTCAACCCCCTTTGAGGGTACAGCCACTAACAATTCTAGTTACTAATCCAAACTACCAATTATTAAAATACATCTTTTTACAGAAACATATTGCTCAAAGTTCAGTCAAACAATCAATTTCTTTTAAAAAACCAAGAATTAAATGAAAACTAACGCTGCTAAAAAGATCCTTCATTGTTGTAACTGAAAAATACATATCCCTTGTGATGGAGAATTCAACACAGTCAAGCAGAATATGCTTGACTGTAACTCTCTCATCACAGGGATACAGAAAGGAGGATCCTCACCTTTTAACAGGTACGCATGAGTATATCGAGTGTGTCCAATACGACATCGTCGTAGAATAACCTCTTCAAATCTGGACTGACAACCCAAGTGGGTATAACCAATGTAAGGTTTTATATCATGTAATTTATTCATACCCACTTGGGTGTCCCACTTCTTCTGCATCAGATCACGGATATAACATCTAATCGTGGCTTTGTAATCACTGTAAGGAATAAGCAGTGATGTCACAGATTTGTTGAGTGCTGCTTTAGCAGCAAGGTCAGCCAATGTGTTACCAGAGATCCCTACATGACTGGGTAACCAACAGAAGACGATGTCGTATTGGCCAGTAGCAAGATCATTATACAATTCAATAATTTCTATTAAAAGTGGATGTTTACAAGAAATATTTTTAATAGCCTGAAGGCAAGAAAGAGAGTCGGAATAAATTATATATTGTTTGCGTTTAGGGTGTCTTTGAATATATTTAAGGGCTGTTAATATGGCGTTAGCCTCTGCGGTAAAAATAGAACTATTATCGGGTAATCTAGAAGATATTGTTCTGGATCCAATGACAGTGGCACAAGCTACTGCGCCACCGTTCTTGGATCCATCTGTAAATAAGGATTTATAACTGCTATATTTATGTTTCAATTGATTATATTCTTGTTTATACTGTAATTCATTAGTTTCTGATTTTTTAAACCTCGTCAATGTTAGGTCCACTGCGGGCCTAACCAACTGCCAAGGAGGAGAAGAAAGAAGACGGGAAGGAGCCACACCCTCCAGCTCAACGCCGGCAGCAGCAAGAAATGGTTTAATTCTTAAACCAAGAGGCGGTACAAGCGAAGATTTCATATTGTATAAGTCCTCACACAGAGGACTGAAAACACAGCTACATGCAGGGTCTGACCCACTGGAATATAATTTTGTTACATGCTGCAAAGCCAATTTGATACGTCGCTGCTCAAGAGATGGCTCATCGACCTCAACGTACATGATGTCAACAGGTGAAGTTCGAAATGAGCCAAGACAAAGTCTTAGACCTTGATGGTGAACAGAATCTAAAAGTTTCAGGTTGCTTTTACAGGCTCCACCGTATACAATGGAGCCATAATCAAGTTTTGACCGGATCAGTGATCGACAAAGCCGCAGGAGGGTAGCTTGGGCCCCCCCCCCCCCCCACCCCCATTCAGAATTTCAAACGACTTTCAACAAGTCAAGTGCCTTCAGGCATTTAGTTTTGAGGGATTTAATATGTGGTAGAAACGTCAAATGCGAGTCAAAAATTAATCCCAAGAACTTGGCCTCCTTCACAACTTTGATGGGAGTGCCATCTACAGATAGTTCAGGGTCCTTATGTGGCTTATATATTCTGCAAAAATGTATACAATTAGTTTTGGACTTCGAAAATTTGAAGCCGTTTTCAAGACACCATTTATTTATTTTGTTTAAACACAACTGCAGTTGCCGTTCAATAGCATGCATATTTTTACCTCGGCAAGAAATATTAAAATCATCCACGAAAAGCGATCCATCAATTGAATCGTTTAAAACTTTTGATAAACTGTTGATCTTGATGCTAAAAAGAGTGACAGACAAAATACTGCCTTGTGGAACACCCTGATCCTGATTGTAATGATCAGACAAGGCAGAACCCACACGGACCTGGAATTGTCTGTCGTTTAAAAAGTTGGCAATAAATTGAGGCAAACGACCTCGCAAACCAAAGTCATGCAAATCCTTCAAAATACCATGTTTCCAGGCTGCGTCACACGCCTCCTCAAGACCAAAAAAGACAGACACAGCACGCTGCCCATTAATTAGTGCGTCCTCAACAAATGACTCCAGTCGCACTAAGTGATCGACAGTACTTCTGTTTTTACGGAAACCACACTGTATATCTGTGATAAGATCATTTGTTTCCAAGTACCAAACAAGTCGATTATTTATCATGCGTTCCATGGTCTTGCAAACACAGCTAGCTAGTGAAATAGGTCGATAATTGGACGGATCCGTATGATCACGTCCAGGTTTAGGTATTGGTACTACTATGGCGTCACGCCATGACGGAGGAAAGCTACCCGATGTCCAAATATCATCAAAAATATTGAGAAGCGTTTCTAGGCAGGATTCTGGTAAGTGCTTCAGGAGTTGTCAATGTATGTTATCAGCTCCTGTAGCAGCGTCATGAGCTTGATCAAGAGCAGTATGGAGTTCATGAATAGAAAACGTTTCACCACAATCTTCCCCACTATCAGAATTGAAATTAATAGTTTTCTTTTCTTGTTGTTTTTGATATTGCTGAAATTTAGGTACATAATTTGAAGAGGAAGAGTGTCCAGCAAGGGTTTCACCCAGTTTATTAGCAATATCTGATTTATCAGCAAGCAACTGATCTCCATGTTTAAGATGATGGACAGTAGATTTAGTACCTTTACCTTTGATTTTCTGGACCATATTCCACACCTTGGACATTGGTGTCCGAGAATTTATTTTGGATACATAACTTTGCCAAGACTGGCGTCTGCCCCGTCCAAAAGCACGCCGTCCTTTAGCATTTAAAATTTTAAATTTATTTAAATTATGCTCCATAGGATGGCGACGGAAATAATGTTCTGCTTTTTTCCTTGCCTTCCTAGCTTGCTTGCATTCATCGTTGAACCATGGTTTTCTTATGTGTGGAACTGCAGCGGACTTTGGTATACACTCATTAGCTATGGAAGTCAGTTCATCAGAAAAGCATTTGATAGCATCAGGAACGTCAATAAAACGTTCGGGTTTAAGTTTTTCAGCACACAGTGTTTCATATAAAGCCCAGTTAGCCTTTTTAAAATCCCGCCTTGATGAGGAACATCAGATGGAGTTATAGCTTTTAATATAGTAGGAAAATGGTCACTTCCACACAGGTCATTGTGGACTGACCATTCGAATTCATTTAATAGTTCGGAATTTGTCAATGACAAGTCGAGAGCAGAATAAGTCCCTGTACCAGGGTGTAAATATGTGTTGGAACCATCATTATAAATACATAAATCATTGTCGGAACAAAAGTCCTCCAACAATTTACCTTTAGTGTTTGTAGTTACACTACCCCAGAGTGGGTTGTGCCCATTTAAATCTCCCATTATAATACAGGGCTTCGGGAGCTGGTCATATAGAGCTTGGAGATCGGTTTTAGCAAACGTCGAAGACGGCGAAATATAAAGAGAGCATAGCGTAAATGCTACATGTAAAGTAATTCTCACAGCAACAGCCTGCATATTAGTATTAAGTGAAACAGGGCTTTGAATAACGTTTTGTCTGACTAGAATGGATGATCCTCCAGTGGCCCTATCACCCGGGGGTGAAAAAGAATGATATGCATTAAAATGACGAAGGTCAAATGTATCTGTTTGTTTTAAATATGTCTCTTGGAGACATATCGCTGAAGGTGTAAAATCTTGGACTAATAGCTGTAATTCATGTAAATTAGTCCTCAATCCTCTGCAGTTCCACTGTACAATATTATTGGAATAAACTATCTTTTAGGGGGATTTATGGGGGATCTACCCCGCACTCTTTTGGAGGGCGACAAGCTATGTGCCCTAGAATGGACGTTTTCAGAAACGTCCATGTCTTCAAGTGACCCATATTTATTAAACAACTGAATCTTGTTTTGTGACCCTTTCGGGGCTCTGCCACTTAGTTTTTTCAAAGGATCTGGCCTTTTAGGTTTAGTTTTAACGGTTTCCGAAGATTTTGGAGTTGACTGAGAAGATGCCTCATGATCAGATGGTGCTACTGATTGGATTTGGGACGAATGTGACTCTGGCGTTTGGGTAGATATTGTAGGTGAAGTAATCAGAGGAGCTTCTGATGTAATCCACGTCAAGTCAGTTTGACAGCTTGTGGTTGATTTTGTAATCCTTGCTTCTGACGTTGTTTTAGTTATAGAAGCATAGCTTTCTTTAGGTTCAGAACTTTGGACCAGTTTTTTGGCATCTGCAAAACTAATGTTTCGGGTGAATTTTAGTTTGTTGATCTCCATGTGAAACTTCCAGACAGGACATTGTTTAGAAAAGGATGAATGGGCACCAGTGCAGTTTGTACATTTCTTAACGTTACTGTCACAATCTTCTGTTGTATGTGTCTTTTCACCACAGTGAGCACAAACAACAGACAATGTGCAGTTATTAACCCCATGGCCGAACTTTTGGCATTTGAAACATCGAAGAGGGTTTGGAATGTACATTTCAACCTGGATGTTACAGTATCCTGCTTTCAGTGATTTTGGAACATTTGGAGAAGAGAAAGAAAACAAATATGTGTTTGTGTTGACAGTAGCATCATTTCTACGGGTTGTAAAACGTTTGACAAAAAGGACACCTTGCTCCTTCATCTCTGAGGCGATGTCAAGTTCTGACATGTCAGCAAACAAACGTTCACGGTCCCTGACAATTCCTTTGCTCGTGTTAAGTGTTTTGTGAGCCGAGATCGTAACTGGAATGCCGACATAAGATTTTATGCTCATAAGATTGGTGGCTTGCTGTCTTTTTGCACACTCAACGAGAAGGGCACCGGAACGTAATCGCCTAATGTTTTTAACATCACCAGCGATGCCTTGTATACCTTTAGCTACGGCAAAAGGATTCAACTTTAAAGGGGTCTTGTCAATAGTCTCAACAACAAGAAAACGTGGCCAGTAATCAATTGAGTTGGGCAGTCTGTGGTCAGTTTCAACAGGATCAGTATCAAGTTGACCTTTGCTCTTTTTTTGAGGGGTTTCGTGAGCCATGTTTAGTTAGTTAGATTTCATCATCTGAGCTCCCCACCCACCACGGAGTATCACAAGGACAGTGCTAAACGCAAGTGGGTCTCCGACTTGCAGCACCAAGGATACTCAGATGATATACTCTAGCGGAAGGATTATGAATAACTAATCCACCAGATTGGCCCATGAGCCACCGCCTTCTGGGCATAAGACTCTAGGCAAAATTCAAGTACAAATTATCATATTGCAAAATCCAAATAATGTCACTGTAATAATAAGGCCAAGTCCGAAAATCAAACAATTCCAATTAAAATTTGTGCATTAACATATATATAGTCCATACACAGGGCTTGGCATGACCAGCCGATTGGTTGAACCGGGCCCATTCAACCACCCGTCTAGGTGAAGTAAGGGTCGAAGGGGTATGTTGGGCAAAGGGAACACGATTACAGGCCCCCAGTGCCCTCAACCCCCAGACACCCGTCCTCCACCGACACAGGGCCGCAACCCACGGCAAACGGGTTGGTGGACCAAATATCCCCCCGGGTTCACAACGGGGGTGTCGGCGAGCTCTTGGCGTTACCCAGCACCCACCACGAGGAGGTGGCTCGCCACGGGTGCCGAAGCTCATAGAAGATTTCATTTCTAATAATAGCTTATGTATACTTAATGATGGCTCAAACACCTATTTACATCCAGGCACAGGAACTTACTCTGCTATTGATTTAGCAATTACAGATGCAGCATTATTAAACGAATTTGAATGGTCTGTCCACGAGGATCTCTGTGGAAGTGACCACTTCCCCACTATTGTGAAAACTGTGACTCCTTCAGATGTTCCTCCTACTACAAGATGGAACTTTTCCAAGGCCAACTGGTCTTTACTTCAACTGCTTGCTTCTAGTACATTTAAACCTGATCTATTTCTTGACATCGCCGACCCTGTACAATTATTTTCAGATGAACTGAAGAAGATAGCCGATGAATGTATTCCTACGTCCTCCACAAATCAACACATTCGACAACCATGGTTTAATGATACCTGCAAACAAACCAGAAAGGCACGGAGAAAAGCTGAGCATTATTTCCGTCGCCATCCAATGGTCCATAACTTGAACAAATTGAAAATTTTAAATGCAAAAGCACGGCGTACCTTTAGGCAAAATAAACGCCAATCTTGGCGAACCTATGTCTCTAAAATCAATGCACGTACACCAATTTCTAAAGTATGGAATATGATCCAGAGGATCAAGGGTAAGGGCTCTAGATCTAGCATTCACAATCTTAAAGACGAAAACCAGTTGCTGACAAATAAATCCGATATTGCTAATAAACTTGGTGAAACACTGGCGAAACATTCTTCTTCATCAAACTATGTACCTCAATTTCAAAAGTATCAAAATCAGCAGGAAACCTATTAATTTTACTTCCGATAATGGTGAAGATTATAATGAAGTATTGTCGATTAATTAACTCCATACTGCTCTTGACCAGGCTCACGATACTGCTTCAGAAGCTGATAACATACATTGTCAACTCCTGAAGCATTTACCAGAATCATCTTTAGAGACGCTTCTTCATATTTTCGATGGTATTTGGACGTCTGGAAATTTCCTTCATCATGGCGTGATGCTATAATTGTGCCCATTCCTAAGCCTGGACGTGATCACACTGATCCTTCCAATTATAGGCCGATTTCATTAACTAGCTGCGTTTGCAAGACCATGGAACGCATGATAAATAATCGACTTGTTTGGTACTTGGAAACGAATAACTTAATAACAGATATTCAATGTAGTTTCCGTAAAAACAGAAGTACTATTGATCATTTAGTGCGTTTAGAATCGTTTGTGAAGAATGCCATCATTAATAAGCAACATGCAGTGTCAGTATTTTTCGATTTAGAAAAAGCATACGACACAACCTGGAAACATGGGGTTTTAAGAGACTTACATGACTTTGGATTGCGAGGCCGCTTGCCCCAATTTATATCCAACTTTCTAAATGACAGGCTATTTCAAGTCCGCGTGGGTTCTACCCTGTCTGATCATTACAATCAGGATCAGGGCAGCATTTTGTCTGTCACTTTATTTAGTATTTAAATAAATAGTCTTTCAAAAGTGGTAACAGATTCAATCAACGGTTCCCTTTTCGTGGATGACTTTAATATTTCCTGTCGTGGTACAAACATGCGAACCATTGGGAGACAGTTGCAAATCTGTCTCAACAAAATTCATAAGTGGTGCCTTGAGAACGGGTTTAAATTTTCTCAATCTAAAACCAACTGCATTCACTTCTGCAGAAAATACAAACCTCATAAAGACCCTGACTTATCGTTGAATGGTGCACCCATCAAAGTTGTCAAGGAAGCTAAGTTCCTTGGTCTCATCTTTGACTCACACTTAACCTTTCTGCCACATCTTAAATACCATTGTCTATGGTGGAGCAACCTCAAAATACTTGATTCTATCCATCACCAAGGTCTAAGGCTTTGTCTTGGATCATTCCAAACTTCTCCTGTTGACCATCTATACATTGAAGGAGAAGAACCTTCTCTTGACCACCGTCGTATTAAACTATCTTTACAGTATCTCGCTAAACTGTCTTCAAATAAGTCCAACCCTGCATATAACTGTGTCTTCAATCCCGTGTACGGGGATTTGTACAATAGGAAATCTTCTCTTGCTCCACCTCTTGGGCTAAGAGTGAAACCTTTACTTTCTGCTGCTGGCCTTGAACTAGAAAATGTAGCTCCTTCTCGCTTGTTTTCTTCTCCTCCGTGGCAGCTGGTTAGACCACAAGTTGACCTTACATTAAGTAAATATAAAAAAGCAGAAACGAATGAATTACAATATAAACAAGAATATAATCAATTAAAACATAAATATAGCAATTATAAATCCTTATTTACAGATGAGTTCAAGGATGGTGGTGCAGTAGCTTGTGCCACTGTCATTGGATCCAGAATAATATCTTCTAGATTACCAAATAACGGTTCCATTTTCACAGCAGAAGCACATGCCATATTAACAGCCCTAAACTATATCAAAAAACACCCTAAGTATAAACAATATATCATTTATTCAGACTCTCTTTCATGCCTCCAGGCTAATAAAAATGTATCTTCTCAACATCCACTTTTAGCTGACATCGTTGACTTGTATAATGATCTTGCTACTGGCCAATGCGACATCGTCGTCTGTTGGTTACCCAGTCATGTTGGAATCTCTGGTAACACAATGGCCGATCTTGCTGCCAAGGCCGCTCTCGACAAATCTGTGACACCGCTTCTGTTCCCTTATTCTGATTAAAAAGCCGTTATAAGATCATATATCCGAGATCTAATGCAAAAGAAGTGGGACACCCAAGTAGGTATCAATAAATTACATGGTATAAAGCCCTGTATCGGTTATACCTACTTGGGTTGTCAGTCCAGATTTGACGAGGTTATTATGCGACGATGTCGCATTGGCCATACGCGATATACTCACGAATACTTGTTAACTCATTAAGCCCTGGAGCCGCTCCACTGCCCAACACCTGGCACCCATCGCTGACTGCCTGATTGCTGCGACGAGAGGCTAATTAGTGCTAATCATGCCTGATTTCCCTGGCAGGTCTCGCATATGACAGGAGACTGTCTAGTCTCACAAACAAGTACTGATTATTTAATTGTGTCGTAAAGATGTAAATGGGAAAGAGGCCGATGTGAATACATATATTACAGCATTTCATGTAATTTATTACCTGAGTCTCTCATACCCCTTTGCCAGTGTGTGCTGTATTTTTATCAACACCTACGCGGTCTTTGTACGTACGAGATGAACAAATATACAAATTCCTCTTGTTTCTCTCATCATATGGACTGAATGATGATATATTATTTATAATAGAGTTTAAAAGAGGGGGGCTTGCATTATAATCGTCTATATTTTTTGCCAATACATTGCTCGTGCTTACTGACTATTTCAAGGAAAGTATCAATAGGTGTGTAAGTAACATGGAACATATAGAGATTTATAGTTTGTCACTTTGTTCATCTGAACTTAACGCTGCAAACATACATCACCATTCATACACATACATACTGCATGATACATTTATCATTACTCGATGCTAAACAAAGCTTCCCGTCACGTGAAGGGATAAAATATCCCGAATGTAACGCATTATATCTCAGTTACTCATTATACTGGCTGATACTTTGACCAATCGTATCGTGAGAACCTGTCACACAGGAAGGGCAAGGTGATGGGGCGTGGCCTAAATTTCTGAAGAGCACGTTTGGACACTCAAAGTGATAG
Organism: Haliotis asinina; assembly: GCF_037392515.1. Lineage (NCBI taxonomy): Eukaryota > Metazoa > Mollusca > Gastropoda > Lepetellida > Haliotidae > Haliotis > Haliotis asinina. Next base: position 24,095,213 of record NC_090292.1, read on the forward strand.
GGTAGAGATTGGTTATTGGCTTTATCGTTGACCAATGGCTATGTTGTGTTTCAGCTGTATCAACTATCATGCAACAATTTGTGTATTGTAAACATAACATCAGTTACTGTAATGATGTATGAATGTATATATGCACATATATAAGACAAAGGGTCATGGGATGGGCGTCATTAAAGTTCCCGAATAGGACGTTTTGTATCTTAACTGTTCAATGTAGTCCCTGATTTGTTATCTATGACCAATCGTATCATGAGATACCTGTCGCATTGGAAATGACAGGTGATGGGGCGTGGGCTAAATTTCTGAAGAGTACGTTCGGTCACTAGACAGCTTGGATACAGATTGACTATTGGTTAGATCGTTGACCAATCGATATGCTAGATTTCGGCTTCATCACCTCTAGCTATCATGAAAAACTTTGTGTATCGTGAACATACATAATCGTAAGGATGCCTGAAATGTACACGCAGGACTAACAAATACTTTGACGAGTTTATTTTTTTCTAAGCGTTCAAAGCGCTACAGTCCGATTAATTTTACCCCGGATAACCCAATCCAATCATTGAGTAGAGATAGTATTTATTTGCGTATACTTTTTGCGCACACTACTTGTACATCAAACATAATGGCTTGCTGAACATTTCAATATAATCTGTACATTGTTATGAATAAATATCATAATTCAAGTACATGTATTATAGAATTCAAAAAAGTAAAACGATACTGATTTATTGTGATGTATACACTTGCAGTTGAATCTCAGCAAATATTTATGAAGATGGGCATACTTATATTTGTTTTGAAAGCAAACGAGGTTCAGAAGATTGACAATGGGCGTGACTCCACAAAACAGGTTGTCCAATGATGTAAAAGCGCATAAGTTTGTTTTACACTTGTCACAGGACAAAAGTTTACCTGGACATGCATTCGACTAGAGGCTGTTATTTTGAGGTTGAAAGAGGTGTTCATATATTTAGTGTTGTCTGATTGAATGATTATACGCATCAGTTCCGTAACTGATATATTCTCTTCCTTTTATTGACGATGGATCTGATACACGTGACCATTACACAGGATAAGATAATTACAGAGATCAAATACAAACGTTTCTTACACAATGCTTATGTAAATTGCATTGAAAAATCACATTTCAAATAAGCATGAAACAGCTTGAACAAAATACCCCAGTTACCTTTGGATGGTTTATGTGTACTATATATGTATATTATGAGTAGATGCAAGAGTTATCACTTCATATTCGATTATGTATTATTGTCAACTTTAAAAATCAATAGTCGCAAATGAATTAGGTCTAAATTAGTAGCTTGGTTTATTTCAAATCTACACGAACATGAGTGTAATATAATATTGCTATTTATGTCTACGATTCATTATATGAACTATTTCAATGAATGAATGAATTATTTAATTTAGAAGAAGGTTTTGTAACCTTGTCACCGTTAATTCAATCAATGTGCAAACATAGTATCTTAGTATTCACTCCCAATGACGAGTAACAAACACGTACCTCCTGAAACAACATCTGATAATCCCTTTTCTCGCAGACATGTGTTCATTTGCCTGTATAAGCCCCCGACATTGCAAGCAATTGTTATCAAAACACATTAATAGTTCTTCTGATTAACACAGAAAGTAATCTCTCTCGTAAGAAAGGCTAATCTTTGATCATTACTGCTAAATGGATTGAAATTATAGGTAATGTACGAATATAAAATGTAAAACCCCCAATATGCGGCTCTCGCTGAATAAGAGGTGCTTTTTATTACCCCCAATACGCGGCTCTCGCTGTGAGAAGCTAATTAATTTGCCGCATATATGCGGCTCTCGGCCTTAATGAGTTAAAAAATTAAAGGTGAGGATCCTCCGTTTTGTATCCCTTGTGATGAAAGAATCACGGTCAAGCATGTCCTGCTTGACTGTGTTGATTTTGCCATCACAAGGGACAAATATTTCAATGTGAAAACTATAAAGGATTTTTTTTATAATGTTAATCATCATTTGATAATTGAATTTTTAAAGGAAATAGAATTGCTACATAAATTCTGAATATGTATTGTACATAGATAATATGTATTTTAATCATGGTATTGTCAAATAGCATCTGCGATCGTTAGTGGCTGTACCCTCAAAGGGGGTTGAAGTAGTGCAAAATTATTGTCCTCCCGAGAGGAGTCAATTTCAAAAATTTCAAAAATTTCAAAGTCAATTTTGCCCAGCCATACTTTTTAGTCGTAGTATTTTTGTTCTTTTAACTTCTGGCTAAATCTTCATATCATCGCCAGTGGCTGTAGGGATGGTGTAAATCCAACCAGGATCCATGCAGGTAGCGAAGGCACTGTAAGTCCCCATGGACCCTCGCATAGTGATCTACATTCAGCTGCTGGTGACGTATATAGCTCGTGTTTTACCTTGTCTTGTCCCAATAGTTATATCAGTTTTACCGTTCCACACTAGTGTTATCCGCAACTGTGATATTCTAGTCGTTTTACTGTCCTTTGATGACAGATTTTTATCATATAGCCATATCCCATTTCAATTTCAAATCTGTTCTCGTCACGATATGGCTGAAATATTGCCGATGTGACGTTAAATACTAACTCACTCTCTCACTATTTTTACAGCTGAAGCTAACGCCATACTAACAGCTCTTAAATATATTGAAAGACACCCTAAACATAAACAGTATATAATCTTTTCAGACTCTCTTTCTTGCCTTCAGGCTATTAAAAATATTTCTTGTAAACATCCACTTTTAATAGAAATTATTGAATTGTATAATAAACTTGCTACTGGCCAATGCGACATCGTATTCTGTTGGTTACCCAGCCACGTTGGCATTTCTGGTAACGCAATGGCCGATCTTGCTGCGAAGGTAGCACTCAACAAATCGGTGACACCACTTCTCGTTCCATACACTGATTACAAAGCTTGCATTAGAACTTATATCCGCGATCTGATGCAGAAGAAGTGAGACGCCCATGTAGGTACAAATAAATTACATGAAATAAAACCGTATATTGGTTACACCTACTTGGGTTGTCAGTCCAGATTTGAAGAGGTTATTTTAAGACGATGTCTCATTGGCCATACTAGATATACTCATGCATACCTTTTGAAAGGTGAGGATCCTCCATTTTGTATCCCTTGTGATGAGAGAGTTACGGTCAAGCATATCCTGTTTGACTGTGTTCAATTCTCCATCACAAGGGATAAGTATTTTACAGTTAAAACCATTAAGGATCTTTTTACCAGCGTTAGGTCTCATTTAATTATTGATTTTTTAAAAGAAATTTTTGGTTGAATTTTGAAATTATGTTGTGTAAATAGATGTATTTTATTTATTGGAAGTTTGGATTGGTAACTTGAATTGTTGGTGGCTGTACCCTCAAATGGGGTTGAAGTATTGTAAAATTATTGTCCTCCTGAGAGGGTACACGTAAGTCCAAAAACATTCACAGTCAATTTAAACTTTCCACTGTTCTTAGTCGTAGTATATGTGTATTTTTAATTTTTGGCTAGATGTGTCTAAATTGCTAACAGCTGAGGGGATGATGTAAACCCAGCTAGGGTCCATGCAGGTAGCAAAGGCACTGTAAGTCCCCATGCTCCCTAGTATGGTTATCTACCTTCAGTTGCTGGCAATCTATAGCCTGGTTTTATATTGTATTTTCCGAATAGTTATATTATTTTTAACTTTCCACACTAGTTTTAATCTCATTTGTGACATTCTAGTTGTCCTTCGCTGACAGGTTTTTATACTATATATGTATTTCATTTCAGTATTAAATGCTCTCGTCACAATATAGTTGAGACATTGTCGATGTGACGTTAAATATTAACTCACTCACTCACTCAGTTATATCACTAAAACACTCAGGTCCAAGTTTTGATTCACACATAGTTTGATTTAAAGACCAGTTAGCCTTTTAAAAGTTCCATCTCATAAACGATGGAGAATCAGATGGAGTAATTTCTGAGAGGATAGTTGGGAAGTGGTCACTTCCTCAAAGGCCATTATGAACAGGCCAATCAAATTCATTGAGGATGTTAGAATCTGCAAGAGATAAATCTAGAGAAGAAAAAGTGCCAGTTGCAGGGTGCATATAGGTGCTTGAATCATCATTAAATATGCATAGATCATTATTTGAAGGCACCCATGAAGAGCCACCTCCTCGTGGTGGGTGCTGGGTAACGCTAAGTGCTCTTCTCCCGTGTGGACCCGGGGCAGAATGTGTCTACAGCACCCCATTGCTGGTCGTAAGAGGCGACCAAATTGGGCAACCTGTTTGCCGTGGGTTGCGTCCCGTGTCGGTGGAGGACGGTAGTCTGGTGGTTGAGGGCAGTGGGAGCTCGAACATTGTTCCCTTTGCTCAACACACCACTTTGGCCCCTACTTCACCTAGACGGGTGGTAGAACCGGCCCGGTTCTATCAATCGGCTGGTCATGCCGAGCCCTGAGCACCTAATTGTTATTGCTCTGTGATTATTTGGCTTGGTTGTTTTAGAAATATTACTGACTTGTGTGTTTTTGTATACATTGTGTTACATGAATTTTAAATTTGAACAAATTTGCCTAGATGCTGGTGCCAGAAGGCGATGGCTCATGGGCCAAACTGGTAGAACTTACTGCTGGTGTATATCATCCTTATATCTCTGATATCTGTCTGTTGGACATCCACAGGCGTTAGATATCGCCCTTGTTGGCACTCGGTGGCGGGTGGGGAGTAAAGATGATGAAACGTTATACATATAAACATGGCTTTTCAAACTCCCATTAAAAAATCCAAACGTACGCTTGAAAATGATTCTGAGACGGATGATGTTGATCTCATTTCAAAATCTGTTGAATACTGGCCACGATTCTTGGTGATGGAAACACCTGACAAAACCCCAATTAAACTTAACCCTTTTGCTGTTGCAAAGGGCATTCATGGAATAGCGGGTGATGTAAAAAATATCAAACGGTTGAGAAGTGGATCAATTCTCATTGAGTGTTGCAAACGACAACAAGCAACAAACCTGATGTCAATTGATGAACTTGTCGGAGTCCCAGTCAGTGTGTCTCCTCACAGATCTCTCAATACTAGCAGAGGAATTATTAGAGATCGTGATAGACTATTCAGTGATATGACTGAATTGGATATTGCTTACGAAATGAGGGATCAAGGTGTTAGATTTGTGAAAAGGTTCACCAGGCGTCAAGGTGCTGAAACAATCAACACAAATACGTACCTGTTTAGCTTTTCATCTCCCACTGCACCAAAATCAGTCAGAGCAGGATACTGTAAAATAGATGTTGACATGTATATCCCTAACCCACTGCGGTGTTTTAAATGTCAGAAATTTGGGCATGGTGTCAATTCCTGTAGAAACAATATAACCTGTGCACATTGCAGTGAAACTACCCATGTCACTGAAGACTGTATCAGTGAGGTCAAAAAATGTACGAACTGTTCTGGGTCTCATTCATCTTCCAGTAAATCTTGTCCAGTTTGGAAAAGAGAGATGGAAATCAGCAAAATAAAATGCACCAAAAACATCACGTATGCAGAGGCAAAGAAACTTGTACCAAATAATGAGCAGATTGCTACGTATGCAAATGTGACCAAAGGACACGCAGTATCAACAATGACAGCATCAACTCAATGTCAGACAGATATAACGTGGGTGAATTCTGTGAACCCAAAGCCCATCGTAACATCTGATTCTACTACACAAACTGCTGATCAAATTTCAGCCACAGAGGCCTCTGACGTTTTACCTTCTATGACAATTACATCAAAATCACAGTCAGGTTTACACCATGAACTATCACAAAAGGCACATTCTGGAAAAGACCAAAACGTTAAAGCGTCACGTAAATCGGACAACACATCTTCTCGTGCAAATCAAACTGGTAGACAGTCTAAAGGTTCAGATGATCCCATCAAACTGTACAATAAGTATGGATCATTAGAAGAGATGGATGTCTCAGAAACTATCCACCGTAGAATTGAAAGTTCTTCACCTAAAAGAAATGGGCGAGGTAGGTCCCCAATCAAACCGCCCAAGAGATGAATCATTCCCAAATACTAATGCAATGGAATTGTAGAGGACTTAGGACAAACTTAAATGAATTACAGCTACTGAACCAGGAATTGAAACCTTCAGCTCTTTGCCTTCAAGAAACGTATTTGAAGGCGTCAGATACAATTGAAATACGACACTTTAGCTCGTATCATTGTTTTTCTCCTCCTGGGGTACGAGCTGCTGGAGGCTCATCTATTTTAGTAAGGGAGGGAGTGATCCACAGCCCTGTGTTGCTGAATGTCAATCTTCAAGCTGTTGCTGTGCGAATTACACTGCACGTTGTGTTTACGTTGTGCTCTTTGTATATTCCACCTTCTTGTGTGCTTCAACAGTCTGATCTCCAGACATTGTATGATCAGTTACCTAAACCATGTATCATCATGGGTGACCTAAATGGCCACAACCCACTCTGGGGTGGTAATGTTACAAACACCAAAGGTAAATTACTGGAGGATTTCATTTCAAATAATGACTTGTGTATTTATAATGACGGTGCAAATACTTATTTACATCCTGGCACAGGAACATATTCAGCGCTTGATTTATCTATTACGGACTCCAACCTTTTGAGTGAATTTGAATGGTCAGTCCACGACGACCTCTGTGGAAGTGACCATTTCCCAACCATACTAAACCCTGTGAATCCATCTGACGTTCCTCCATCATCAAGATGGAATTTTAAAAAGGCTAACTGGCCTTTATATGAAAGTCTCTGTGCTGACCAACTCAAAACTGAACTTTTTAATGATATCCCTGATGCCATAAAATGTTTCTCAGATACACTAAATGAAATAGCTGACGAATGTATCCCAAAGTCCTCTACAGTTCCTCACATACGAAAACCATGGTTTACAGATGAGTGCAAACAGGCTAGGAAGGCACGGAAGAAAGCTGAACATTACTTCCGTCGCCATCCTATGGTCCACAATTTAGATAAATTAAAACTCATTAATGCTAAAACACGGCGTACTTTCAAGCAAAGTAAACGCCAGTCTTGGCGCAACTATGTATCAAGAATCAATTCGCGCACGCCCATATCAAAGGTGTGGAATATGATCCGGAAAATAAAGGGTAAGGGATCAAAATCTAGCATCCACCATCTAAAAGATGGGAACAAATTATTGACTAATCAATCAGATATTGCAAACAAACTTGGTGGTACGTTGGCCAAACATTCTTCCTCATCTAATTATGTACCTGAATTCCAAAAATATCAAAAACAGCAAGAAAAGAAACATATTAATTTCAATGCAGATAATGGAGAAGACTACAATGAAACCTTTTCGATACATGAGCTTCATACTGCTCTTGATCAGGCTCACGACACTGCTTCTGGAGCTGATAACATCCATTATCAACTTCTGAAGCACTTACCAGAATCATGTTTGGAGACACTGTTACATATTTTTGATAACATCTGGACAAGTGGAAATTTCCCTTCGTCGTGGCGAGATGCAATAATTGTTCCCATCCCCAAACCTGGACGTGATCATACTGATGCTTCCAATTATAGGCCAATTTCATTAACTAGCTGTGTTTGCAAAACCATGGAACGCATGATAAATAATCGACTTGTTTGGTACTTGGAAACCAATAACCTAATAACAGATATTCAATGTGGTTTCCGTAAAAACAGAAGTACTATCGATCATTTAGTGCGTTTAGAATCTTTTGTTAAGAATGCCATAATTAATAAGCAACATGCAGTATCGATTTTTTTCGATTTAGAAAAAGCCTACGACACTACCTGGAAACATGGGATTTTAAGAGATTTGCATGACTTTGGCTTACGAGGTCGTTTACCTCAGTTCATAGCCAACTTTTTAAACAACAGGCAATTTCAAGTTAGAGTGGGTTCTACCCTGTCTGATCATTACAATCAGGATCAGGGTGTTCCACAAGGCAGTATTTTGTCTGTAACACTTTTTAGTATAAAGATAAATAGTTTGTCAAAAGTTTTAAACGATTCAATTGATGGATCGTTATTTGTGGATGATTTTAATATTTCTTGTCGTGGTAAAAATATGCATACTATTGAACGGCAACTGCAGCTGTGTTTAAATAAAATTAATAAATGGTGTCTTGAAAACGGCTTTAAATTTTCTAAATCCAAAACTAATTGTATACACTTTTGTAGAAAATATAAACCGCATAATGATCCTGAACTGTTTCTAAACGGATCTCCCATAAAAGTTGTAAAGGAGGCCAAGTTTTTGGGAATAATGTTTGACTCACATTTGTCGTTTCTACCACATATCAAATCCCTCAAAACTAAATGCCTGAAGGCACTTGACTTGTTGAAAGTCGTTTCAAATTCTAAGTGGGGTGGGGATCAAGCTACCCTCCTGCAGCTTTATCGATTACTGATCCGGTCAAAACTTGATTATGGCTCCATTGTATATGGTGGAGCCTGTAAAAGCAACCTAAAACTTTTGGATTCTGTTCACCATCAAGGTCTGAGACTTTGTCTTGGCTCCTTTCGAACTTCACCTGTTGACAGCCTGTGCGTTGAGGCTGATGAGCCATCTCTTGAGCAGCGACGTATAAAATTGGCTTTACAGTATGTAACAAAATTATATTCCAGTGAGTCAAACCCTGCATATAACTGTGTTTTCAGTTCTCTGTATGAGGATTTATACAATAGGAAATCTTCTCTTGTTCCGCCTCTTGGTTTAAGAATTAAACCATTTCTTGCTGCTGCCGGCATTGAGCTGGAATACATAGCTCCTTCCCGTCTTCTGTCTTCTTCTCCTTGGCAATTGGTTAGGCCACAAGTGGACCTAACATTAACTACTTTTAAAAAATCAGAAACAAATGAGTTACAATACAAACAAGAATATAATCAATTAAAACATAAATATAGCAATTATAAACCTTTATTTACAGATGGGTCCAAGGATGGTGGCGCAGTGGCTTGTGCCACTGTCATTGGATCCAGAACAATATCTTCTAGATTACCAGGTAATAGTTCTATTTTTACAGCAGAAGCTAACGCCATACTAACGACACTTAAATATATTGAAAGACACCCTAAACATAAACAGTATATAATTTATTCCGACTCTCTTTCCTGCCTTCAGGCTATTAAAAATATTTCTTGTAACCATCCACTTTTAATTGAAATTGTTGAATTGTATAATGATCTTGCTACTGGCCAATGCGACATCGTCCTTTGTTGGTTACCCAGTCACGTAGGCATTTCTGGCAACACAATGGCCGATCTTGCTGCGAAGGCAGCACTCAACAAATCTGTGACACCACTTCTTATTCCTTACTCAGATTATAAAGCTACAATAAGATCTTACATCCGTGATCTGATGCAGAAGAAGTGGGATACCCAGGTAGGTCTAAATAAATTACATGAAATAAAACCTTATATCGGTTATACTTACTTGGGTTGTCAGTCCAGATTTGAGGAGGTCATTATGCGACGATGTCGCATTGGCCACACAAGGTATACTCATGAATACCTATTGAAAGGCGAGGATCCTCCGTTCTGCATCCCTTGTGATGAAAGAATTACAGTCAAGCATATTTTGCTTGACTGTGTTGAATATTCCATCACAAGGGATAACTATTTTAAATCACGAACTTTGAAGGATCTTTTTAGTAACGTAAATTCTCATTTAATTATTGCATTTTTAAAAGAATTAGATTTGTTAAGTGATTTGTAAATAGATATATATTTTATGGATGGAAGTTTGAATTAGTAACTAAGATTGTTAGTGGCTGTATCCTCGAGGGGGGTTAAAGTACTGTAAAATTATTGTCCCCCTGAGAGGATACGTAAGTCCCAAAACATTTGAAGTAAATTTGAACTTACCAGGATTTTTAGACGTAGTACTCCTCTAATTTAATCGTGGCTACATTTCTTACAATCGCCAACAGCTGAAGGGATGGTGTAAATCCAGCTAGGGTCCATGCAGGTAGCAAAGGTACTGTAAGTCCCCATGGTCCCTAGTGTGGTGATCTACCTTCGGTTGTTGGCGATATATATAGCCTGTTTTTATATTGCATCGTCTAAATAGCGATATTAGTTTTAACGCCCCACGCTAGTTTTATTTCAAATTGTGATAATCTGGTTGTTTTACTGTCCTTCGATGACAGGTTTTTATAATATACATATAGTCCTGTTCATTGTTAAATGTTCCCGTCACGATATGGCTGCAATATTGCCAAGGTGACGTTAAATAGTAACTCACTCACTCACTCATTATTTGAAATGAAATCTTCAAGTATTTTGCATTTAGTATTAGTGTTAGTACTGCCCCATAGTGGGTTGTGACCGTTAAGGTCACCCATAATAACACATGGCTTCGGGAGTTGGTCATAGAGTGAGTGTCTGTTGTAGTTTTGACGAAGGCGGAATATACAGAGAGCATAGTGTAAATGCTACTCCCAGAGTCAGTCGCACAGCAACAGCTTGTAGATTAGTTTTAAGTGTAACAGGCCTGTGAATTACATCCCGTCGTATAAGGATAGTGGAACCTCCAGTGGCCCTATCAGCTGCAGGGGAAAAAAATAATACGGTTCAAACTGACGTGAACTAAAGTTATCTGTCTGTTTCAGATATGTCTCTTGCAGACAGAACACTGATGGTGCTAAATCCTGGATTAACAACTGTAGATTTGTTCGTAGTCCTCTACAGTTCCACTGCACGATATGCTGAGATGGACCTATCTTTTAGGTGGATTAATAGGGGATATACCCCATACCCTTTTCGAGGGCGACAAGCTATGTGCCCTAGAATGGACGTTTTCAGACACGTCCATGTCCTCAAGGGATCCGTATCTGTTAAATAATCTGATCTTATCATCTGACCCCTTTGGGGCCCTGCCACTTTGCTTTGTGAAAGAATCTGGTTTCGGTTTGGTTTTGCTTTTGACAACTGGTTGAACGTTCCTGTTAGACTGAGTCATTTGAGATGCCTGAGAAGATGTATCACAAGCAGAAGAAGGTTCGGATTGGGTTTGGGGCTTGTCAGGACGTTGGTTCCACAGTTTGTGTAGATATTACAGGCGGTAACATCGTAGGAGATTCGGTTTTAAGCCAAGTCAAGTTCGTTTGACAGCTATCAGATGACATGGTTACTGTGGGGGGTTTATCCGAGGTTGTTTTTGCAATTGAAGCATATACGTTTCCTTAATCTCAGAACCTAAGACAATCTTTTTTGCATCAGAGAAACTAATGTTTTGAGTACATTTGATCTTGTTGATCTCCATATGCTGTTTCCAAACTAGACAAGCTTTGGAAAAAAGATGAGTGAGCACCCGAGAAGTTGTTACATTTCATAAAGGTACTCTCGCAATCTTCTGTTGTATGTGTCTTCTCACCACAGTGAGCACATACAACTGACAATGTTACAGTAACCTGCCTTCACTGATTTAGGAGCATTTGGACATAAAAAAAGAAAACAGAAACGTATTGGTTTGGAATGTTTCATTGTTTTTTTCGGTTTGAAAAGTGCTTTATATACAGCACACCTTGATTTTTCATTTCTGATGCAATGTCAAATTCGGACATATCAGCAAACAATCGATCACGATGTCTGATGATATCTTTACTAGTGTTCAAGGTCTTGTGAGTAGAGACTATGACCGGAATGCCCATCAGATTGGATGCTTGTTGTTTCTTGTCCCACTCAACTAGTAGCGCACCCAAACGTATGCATCAAATGTAACATCCCCAGCAATACCTTGAATACCCTTGGATACTGCGAAAGGGTTCAGCTTTAATGTTGTCTTGTCGGGAGTCCCAATAACAAGGAAACGTGGCCAATACTCATTCGATAGATATGGTCTGTGGTCAGTATCAACAGGATCAATTTCAAGTGGACGTTTTGTTTTTTTTGTTGGGTACTTCATAAGCCATGGTTGGTGTCATATGGTTCATCATCCGAGCTCCCCACCCACAACGGAGTATCACAAGGACAATGCTAAAGCAAGCGGGCCTCCAACTTGCAGCACCAAGGATACCCGGATGATATACTCCAGTAGAAGAACTATAAATAATTAAACTACCAGATTGGCCCATGAGCCATCGCCTTCTGGCATAAGTCTCTAGGCAAAGTTCATATTAGAATTCACAATCAAAAAGTTACAGATAAGCAGTAGTGCCAAGGCCAAAATTTAAAACAATTCCAAATCATATTTGTGCAATAACACATACACAGTCCATGCACAGGGCTTGGCATGACCAGCCGATTGGTGGAATCGGGCCCATTCAACCACCCATCTAGGTGAAGTAAGGGCCAAAGTGGCGTGTTGGGCAATGGAACGCAGTTAAAAGCCCAAATGCCCTCAACCACCAGGATCCCATCCTCCACCGACACGGGACGCAACCCACGGCCAACAGGTTGCCCAATTTAGTCGCCTCTTACGACAAGCAATGGGGTAATATGGACACATTCTGTCCCGGGTCCACACAGGAGAAGATCACTTAGCTTTACCTAGCACCCACCACGAGGAGGTTGCTCTTCATGGGTGCCCAGGTGGTAGAACTGGCCCGGTTCAACCAATCGGCTGGTCACACAATGCCATGTGCATAGCTAATACTCTGTGCACATTTTCGTCGTTTTCGGTGTTTGCCTCTTCCATTGTTCAAATTATTAATATGGTTAACTGCCTATAGTCCTATGCCAGAAGGCTGTGGCTCATGGGCCAATCTGGTGAAGTTGACTTCCAAATTCGTTATGTTTCCAATTTCTTGTCACTGGACTCATCCTCCCTGGCATGCACTTTGGTATACGAATACTGAAGTGAAAAATGTTACTCGCCTTCTCTCCGGCTCTTCGCTAGTAGACAGTTTACGTAAACAGCAATATTTGAACCTTTTGTCGATTAAACAGTTTGCCACCATTGAGGTTTTCGTTTCAGAACACAAAGCACTGAATTCATTTAAAGGAATCGTACGAGATCGTGCTCAATGTCTATCTGACATGAGTGAAAAGGACATTGTTGCTGAAATGAAGAGTCAATGAGTGACTGATGTGAAACGTTTCACTAAAAAGCGAAATGACAATATTATCCTGACTAACACCTATCTCTTCATGTTTTCCCTTCCAATGAGTGAGTGAGTGAGTTTAGTTTTACGTCGCACTTAGCAATATTCCAGCTATATGGCGACGGTCTGCAAATAATCGAGTCTGGACCAGACAATCCAGTGATCAATAACATGAGCATCGATCTGGCATCGATGGGGAACCGATGACATGTGTCAACCAAGTCAGCTAGTCTGACCACTCGATCCAGTTAGTCGCCTCTTACGACAAGCATAGTCACATTTTATGGCAAGCATGGGTTGCTGAAGGCCTATTCTACCCCGGGACCTTCACGGGTCTTTTCCCTTCCAAAATTGCCAACAAGTATGAACGCGTCTCAGATGTTACAGGTGTCAAAAGTTTGGCCATGGACCAAAGAACTGCAATCACAACGCTGTGTGCTCTCGTTGCAGTTATACTCATGACAGTTCCACATGCGCTACAGAAACATTTAAGTGCGCAAACTGTAAACTATCTGGCCTATTCCAAATGATGTGCAGATAAATAAAAAATTCTTCAACTTAAGTGCAAACACAACATTTCATATCATGAGGCTAAAAAGTTATTGATGTCACAAGCATCTGTATCTTCTTTGTCAACTAAAACTTGTTCAGCAGTTCAACTCAACAATCTACACCAGCTCCAGTGACAGTATCTGTAGCTTGCCAAACAACACTTTCCTGGTTCAAACAACAGGTTCCACTGGACACTGTAGCTCCAAATCCTCAGCTTGATGCTAAAACTTCAACATCAGCATCTCAAACTGATATTATGCCAGAAATACATCCAACAAGGCAGTTCAGGGCACAGCCCAGTTATCCAGAAAAGAAAAGACACAAATGGGAAGAAAAACCAGGTCCCTCCTGCACTTGGAGGTACCTTCTTCACTTCCAAATACTGTTGAGGTTCATAATTCGTTTGAACCTCTTGACATGGAGATGGTCCCTCGCACATTGTGAGGGATAGCACACCTTAATCCCGATCTCAAATTAAGCCCCCATGAATGACTCACATATCACTCAGTGGAATTGCAGAGGACTGCGGAATAATTTAAATGATTTACCATAGCTTATACAGGATTTAAAAACCTTCAGCGTTATGTTTACAGGAGACATATTTACCAAATACTGAGAAACCTAAGACAGTACAGTTCATACAATTTCTTCTCACCCCCGGGTGTTAAAGCAACAGGAGGTTCTTCGATTCTGGTGAGACAACATTTCAGCGTTATGTTTACAGGAGACATATTTACCAAATACTGAGAAACCTAAGACAGTACAGTTCATACAATTTCTTCTCACCCCCGGGTGTTAAAGCAACAGGAGGTTCTTCGATTCTGGTGAGACAAGGTACTATTCACAGCCCTGTTTCTCTGAATACCCCCACCAAGCTGTTGCTGTCCGAGTAACTTTGCACACTGTTCGTACATTATGTTCACTTTATGTTCTTCCCTCTTCATCTCTTCAGCATGCTGATCTTCAGGTGTTGTATGATCAACTTCCCAAGCCCTGTATCATCATGGGTGATTTGAATGGACACACCCCTCTTTGGGGAAGTGCACACACTAATAATAAGGGGAAAGTACTTGAAGATTTTCTTTCCAACAATGACATATGCCTCTTTAATGATACTTCCAACACGTATTTCCATCCCAGTACAGGTACTTACTCATCCCTTGATCTGTCAATGATAGACCCGGATCTTCTGAATCAGTTTGAATGGTCAGTCCACAATACCCTGTGTGGCAGTGATCATTTTCCAACCATTCTCAAAGTTATTGCTCCGTCAGATGCTCCTCCATCATCAAGGTGGAATTTTGAAAAGGCTAAAAGTCTATGTACTGACAAACTCAAACCTGAACTGATCCTGATATACCTGATGCCATACAATGTATTTTCAGATGAACTAAATAACATAGTTGATGAGTGTATCCTGAAGTCCTCTGCAATTCCACATGTGTATAAACCATGGTTTAACAATAAATGCAAAAAGGCTAGGAAGGCACGGAGGAAAGCTGAAATGTTTTTCCGTCGATATCGCATGGTCCATAATTTGGGCAAATTTAAAATTTCAAATGTTCAAGCAAAATAAACCCCACTCTAGGAGGAACTATGCATGAAAAATTATTTCGCGCACACCAGTATCAAAGGTATGGAATATGATCCAGAAACTCAAAGGTAAGGGCTCTAAATCTCAAAGATGGGAATCAATTATTAACCAATAAATCAGATATTGCTAATAAATTAGGTGAAACGCTAGCCAAACAATTCTTCCTCATCCAATTATATATCCGAATTTGAAAAATATTTAAAAAAATGGAAAAAAAGAAAAATATTAATGTCAATTCAGATAATGGTCAAGATTACAATGAAACATTTTCGATGCATGAGCTTCATAGTGCGCTTGACCAGGCTCACGATCCTCCTTCAGGCAGTGATGGTATACATTATCAGCTCCTAAGGCACTTACCTGAGTATTGATTAGAGACGCTCTTACATATATTTGATGACATTTGGACATCTGGAACATCTCCATTAATGGAATGATGCTATTATTGCTCCCATACCAAAGCCAGGTCGTGATCATACGGATCCCTCCAATTATAGACCAATATCACTAACTAGCTACGTTTCCAAGATCATGGAACGTATAATAAATAATCGACTTGTTTCGTACTTGGAAACCAATGAACTCATAACAGATATACAGTGTTGTTTCCGTAAAAACAGAAGTGCGTTTAGAATCCTTTGTAAAAAACGCGCTGAGTAATAAACAACATGTTCTGTCTATCTTTTTTTATCTTGAAAATGCATATGACACAACCTGGAAAGATGGCATTTTAAAAGAATTGCATTGCTTCAGTTTGCGAGGCCGTTTGCCTCAATTTATAGCCAACTTTTTAAATGACAGGCAATTTCAAGTCCGCTTGGGTTCTACCCTGTCTGATCATTACAATCAGGATCAGGGTGTTCCAAAAGGCAGTATTTTGTCTGTCACATTATTTAGTATTAAGATCAACAGTTTATCCAAAGTTTTAAACGATTCCATTTACGGATCACTGTTTCTGGATGATTTTAATATTTCTTGTCGTGGTAAAAATATGCATACTATTGAACGCCAACTACAGTTGTGCTTAAATAAAAAAAATACATGGTGTCTTGAAAACGGCTTTAAATTTTCTAAATCCGAAACTAATTGTATATACCTTTGTAGAATTATAAGCCGCATAAGGACCTTGAACTATCTTTAAATAGCACTCCCATCAAAGTTGTAAAGGAGGCCAAGTCCTTGGCTTTAATTTTCAATTCTCATTTACCTTTTTTACCGCACATTAAATCGCTTGAAGCTAAATGCTCAAAACTCGATTATGGCTCCATCGTATATGCTGGAGCCTGCCAAAGCAACTTTAAACTTCTTAAGACTTTGCCTTGGGTCTTTTAGAACTTCACCTATTGGTAGTCTCTACGTTCAGGCTGATGAACCATCCCTTCCACAACGTCTATAAAATTATCCTTACAACACATTACTAAATTATATTCTAATGAATCTAACCCTGCCTATAACTGTGTGTTCAATCCGCTTTAGAGCACAGAATTAAACCCTTTCTTTCTTCTGCCGGCATTAAGCTGGAAAGTATATCGCTTTCCCGTCTTCTTTCTTCTCCTCCTTGGCAACTGGTAAGACCACAAGTCGTCCTAACATTAACTTCATTTAAAAAATCAGAAACGAATGAATTACGATATAAACAAGAAAATAATCAATTAAAAACTAAATATAGCAATCATAAACCCTTATTTACAGATGGTTCTAAGGACGGTGGTGCAGTAGTTTGTGCCTGCCACTGTCATTGGATCCAGAACAATATGTTCTAGAATTCCAGGTAACAGCTCTATTTTTACTGCAGAAGCAAACGCCATATTAACAGCTCTTAAATATATTCAAAGACATCCTAAACGTAAACAATATATAATTTATTCAGACTCTCTCTCGTCTTCAGGCGATTAAAAATATTTCTTGTAAACATCCACTTTTAATAGAAATTATTGAATTGTACAATGATCTTGCTACTGGCCAATACGACATTGTCTTTTGTTGGTTACCCAGCCACGTTGGCATTTCTGGTAACAGACTGGCTGACCTTGCTGCTACAGCAGCACTCAACAAATCTGTGACGCTATATTCAGAGACACCATAAACACAACCAGTACATTAAATTGTATAATACTCTTGCTACTGGCCAATGCGGCATCGTATTCTGTTGGTTACCCAGCCGCGTTGGCTGGCAAGGCAGCACTCAACAAATCTGTGACACCACTTCTTATTCCATACACTGATTACAAAGCTTGCATTAGAAGGTATATCCGTGATCTGATGCAGAAGTGGGACACTCAAGTAGGTATCAATAAATTACATGAAATAAAAACCGTATATTGGTTACACCTACTTGGGCTGTCAGTCCATATTTGAAGAGGTCATTATGAGACGATGTCGTATTGGTCACACCAGATATACGCATAAATACCTTTTGAAAGGTGAGGATCCTCCATTTTGTATCCCTTGTGATGAAAGACTCACGGTCAAGCATGTCTTGCTTGAGTGCGTGGAATATTCCATCACAAGGGATACCTATTTTAAATCACGTAGTATGAAGGACCTTTTTACTAATATCAGTTCTCATTTAATTATTGGATTTTCAAAAGAATTAGATTTATTAAATGAATTGTACATAGATAATTGTTTATTATTGGAAGTTTAAATTGGTAACTGTGCTTGTTAGTGGCTGTATCCTCAAAGGGGGTTGAAGTACCGTAAAACTATTGTCCTCCTGAGAGGGTACGTAAGTCCACAAACATTCAAATTAAATTCAAACTTTCCATGTTTTTAATCGTAGAATAAGTGTCGTTTACTGAATGGCTAAATTTCCCGAATTGCTGACGGCTGAGGGGATGATGTAAATTCAGCTAGGGTCCATGCAGGTAGCAAAGGTACTGCAAGTCCCCATGGTCCCTAGTATGGTGATCTACCTTCAGTTGTTAGCAATCTATAGCCCATTTTTGTGTTGTATTGTCCTCTATAGATTAATTGTTTTAGGTATAGTTACTAGTTTTATATTCTCCTCTGTGATATTCTAGTTCTTTTACTGTCCTTCGTTGACAGGTTTTATAATAGGCATATATTTCATTTTAGAATTTAATGTTCTCGTCACGATATGGCTGAGATACTGCCGATGTGACGGTATATATGAACTCACTCACTCACTCACTCACTCATAACATGAAATTTCAGAAATACATACGCCATTAGAGAGTTCGAAGCACATGGTCAAAACTGAAAATTGGAATTTCCCGGATTATTTTTAGCACAGTTGCCCCTTGAAACCCATACAACGGGCTCCGTCATACGAACAGGCTAGCTATTCTCGAAACGTTCGTAGCCCTACGAACTTCTTAGGTCCATTCCTAACGCACAGACTACGATCAAAGTTGAGAATTCTTAGGGCTACGAACGTTTCGAGAATAACGGCCCACATCACATGTAGCGATAGAAAAAGACATCTGACGACGTCGTACAACGTCATGCGTCAACAATGCAGAAAAAGAAACAGTTACTGATAATTTAACGTAAGCGAAATCTGTCGTACGACGTCGGAAAAGGAAACGTTACTTAACAACTAAAACAAGAGTGATTGTTTGCTGCTTGCTGTCCCATCACATGGAGAAACCCCCTATATGTATCATCTCTCCAAGGCCATTAAAGTTTTTTGATTCTACTCGGCACTCACCTAGTTCCCAGCTCTATGGCGGTGCTCTTCAATCGAGTTTGTACCAGGCAATCCAATGATCAACATTATGAGCAAGGACCTAGTCAGCTTCAAAGTGATTTGAAAATTATGCGTTTGCTGGAGCCTTCAGCTCGTTGGTCAGTGCCGTAGCCAAGTCAGCGAGCGAGAACACACGACCTGATTGTCGCCTCCGCATAGGCTGCGAAATATCAATTCTTTCCGTTGTTTTCACGGGAGTGATACTACTAAATCTAATCAGCTTCGGTTAAGTGCGCATGTAGTTTTAGCGAGTCTGTGAATTTATCGTTAATTGTATGAATTGAATAATATGGAATAAAAAACAAGCTAAGTGACTTAGTTCATTTTCAGAAACTGTAGCGATCAAGACTTGCCACATCTTATATACCTGCATGGGCCGTTATGGATATATTTGTTTGAGAACCTGTGAGTTCACGTTTTGCTTCTAACTGCCCAAGTTCTATAACCTGGCTGAGGCCACATCAACATTGGTATCGAACGTTAAAGGCGTCTGGCACTTGTCTACAGTCTGTCCAAGTTCTATAACCTGGCTAAGGTTGCCTCAACATAGGATCTCGTCCGCCCTGAGTAGGAGCGACTGTGCTGGACGAAATTCACGTGAGTGAAATTGACACGGCTCACTAGGGCAGACAGCATTGGAGAGATAAATTCTTACAATATATGCTGGTGTGGTCTGAGTACAACGCACCCAGTCGGAGAATTGCAAGGGCTACAGTTGCATACATTGTACTCTCCCCATTGTATACTCTTGCAATCACTTCGAATCCTCACTGTTTTCACCCATCAAAGCGCCCATTGTTGTTGAGCTTTAAATAAGTAAGGCCGAATGAAAAAGGTAAACATGCTCTCAACAAAATCCGCTCAAATCCTGCCAAACTTTGGAGCTAAGGCATCTTATAAAACTATAGAGGCCGCGGTAAGCAACAGTCGAATTGTCTCTAAATAATTGACAAGACAATCCAGTGTTCAACAGCATGAGCATCGGTCTACGCAACTGGGATGTGATATAGTTTCAGCCAGTCTGACCACCCGACGATTATCTATGAAATATAAACATGTTTATTTTAGATGTTTGTCATCTACATGTATATATTTACAGACTATGTTTTCAACAAGAGAGTGAGCGAGTGAACACTAAAAAGTCACATAGGCTATATTTCAGAATATGAAATTTATAGACTAATAAGAAACACGATCTTTAACGATATGAAAACCTGTCAAAAAACCTGCGGTAAAATAACATGAATGTCAACAATGATGAAATAATTACCTTATATTCTACAAGCAGGTTCAACGGGTTTGGCTGATGTATGTTCAACATTTATTTTTCCCGCATTTTATCCACCTTGACCCCAAGATGGAATAAGCAAGAAATGACCATTAAAGCCGATATGTCCACTCTGTGAGTAAGCATTTTCTGATTGGAGGCAATGTGACGGGAGTGACAGAACAAAACTTAAACCAACTTAATCACTCACTCTCTCACTCAGCACTACAAAATTTCACCGCGTCCTTTATTGATCAATTGTGTATCTCTTTAGCGCCGCTCGGCAATAATCTAGTGTAATGGCACTGATCTGAGTAAATTACCGAGTGTGGACAAAACAAGCCGGTGATTGATGTTTGAACATGCGATATGGTTACTGCAAGTTTGAGCTGTTCTAACCCAGGTCTTGACGGGTCAGTAAATCCGCATATCGCAATAGATGTCTCCCGTGAAGGGAAACTGGCTGTCCCAACAAAACATGAAGTCGTGACCTTCTAGTTTGTTACCAGGTTATTGTTTACGGCCGCGCCAAGCCCTACTCCAGTTATATAACACGGTCTGTAAAATAATCAACACTAGACCAGACACACCAGTGATTAAGAGCAGCGGACCTGACCACACCATTCCTTAATCACCTTGCATACAACTTAACCCAGATCTGCGCCGGTGAGACCCTGTAGTTTATATCTCAATTTCATTTTTTTTATTCTCCAAAAACCACCTTGGTGGTACAAGAGCATATAATCTAGACACATATACAAATACAAAATCAGCTCAGATCAAAGATGGCAGGAAAACAACATGTAAACACATTAACATATTATATTCTGATAGATTCATTATATCTTGCGAAGTTTTGACAGAAAGTATTTTCGAAAACTTTATTTAATTAGGAAAAATGATTAGATGGGTTGGTTGATATTGCTTCCTCAAAGTATCTAATGCTTTACAATGGAAATTATAACGATACTCGTCCCCAATGTTTTTAGAAGTACATAGCTGGCACGTTCTCTCGTCCCATGGAATATTATACCAGCGGCCCGTCCCAATAGGTAAATTATGATTACATGTTCTAAATCTCAACAGTGGCAATGAAATACGTTTTGGGAGAAAGAGATATTCGTCAAAAATAGGAAAAGGCTTTAGATGTTGATAGTAAATTCCCTTGGGGCTAGAAATAATGTCATTGTGCCAGTTTTGGATAAACTGATCCTTAAGAATATAATCAACTTTTGCGACCAGCCTCTGGGGTGTCCAAGTTGATGGATTTTCAAAAACATAAGATAGTCCAGTAGAGTCTAATATATTTTTAAAGTGCTGTAGCCGGGGACTACATTTTTTATTTGTTCTTCTTTGGAATGATAGGTAATTGTAAGTTAAGTTGGTAAGCTTAAAAAACACCTTCTTGGTAAGTTAGATTGTGCCGAAAGTTTAATAAACGTTTATATATCATAATTCTAATAGGGAATCTTCCTAGTTCACCTTACAGCATGAAACCAGGGGCTGAATTTCTTAATCCTGTAATGAGTCTTAAAGAATTTAAATGAATTTTCTCAAGAATTTCAAGGTTTTCAAAAGACCACACTTCAGCCCCGTAGGTTAAGATAGGTGTTACCATTGAATCAAATGCTGACAATAAGCAACCTAAAGGCAAATCCAACTTTCTAGCTTTGTTTAACTAAATTATACTTTGCTTCCGAAGCACTATTACTTCCAGTTTTGATACTCGAAACGAGTTCTCTGTTTCTGTGGAGCGTTATACCGAGGTAGGTGTAACTATCAACTATTTTAAGAAACATACCATCCAAATTGAATTTATTGTTTGTGCTTTTTGATGGTCCTCCCCCAAAAATTACTATTTTAGTTTTGCTTAAATTCACTTTTAGCTTCCATGAATCACATTTGTTCTGAAATGAGT
Source organism: Haliotis asinina (assembly GCF_037392515.1). NCBI lineage: Eukaryota > Metazoa > Mollusca > Gastropoda > Lepetellida > Haliotidae > Haliotis > Haliotis asinina. The sequence continues at coordinate 24,117,348 of NC_090292.1, forward strand.
TCAAAGAATCTTGTAGTTCCTCTGGCAATTCGTCAAATATTATAGTATCATCTGCGTATAAAAGAAATAATAACTTTACAAATATCACCAAATTTTCGTCTTCAATATAATTTAGATTTACACCATTATAGTCTGAATGAAGTAAATTAGATTCAATATCATTTATGAAAATGGAGAATAAAAGCGGTAACAGATTTTCTCCTTGTCTGACGCCATTGTTACACGATGGTTGATACCTCTTTATTACATTGTACAAGTGATTTGATATCATTATACATTGATTTAGCAAGATTCAGGAATTTAACCTCCATACCAATCGTCTGCATTTTTTTCCACAATCCTACTCGCCAAACAGTATCAAAAGCTTTTGTAAAGTCTATAGAGGCACAACAGAGTTTTTGTTTCCTATCTTTCAGAATTTGCATTACATTATAAATAATAAATATATTATCAACGGTGGAGAATAACTTTCTGAACCCAGCCTAGGCCGGTGTTAAAATGTTATTTGGATCCAGAAAATTTGAAAGGCGATTGTTTAATATTTTGGTGAACAATTTTCCAAAACATCTAAGTAGCGTAATTGGTCTATATGAGTTAGGATCAGATTTATCCCCTTTTGTCTTATAAATCGGCTTAATTATTCCCGTTAACCATGGGTCTGCTAAAACACCTGTTTCAAATATCAAATTAAATAGCTCCACTAACAATGGGACAATGAGATACCGGGTTCCCATGGCCACCATTCCCGATCGGGTCTTTAAGCTCTTGAAGTAAATCCACGCTTGCAAATTCACGTCTTAGAAAAGTCACTAACACTGACATATTCATACATATTTGTGTGATACTAACGGACATTGCGAGACCGTGACATTAGTAATAAATGCCAAAGTCTCAAGGTTAGAAGGCAGACATATGTCTGACAGGCCATTCTGGGTAGGAATCTTTCTTCTGCCAGGACCCCTAGGCAGATCACGGATGCATGGCTACAGTTCAATAATTTACTTAATAACTAAAAGTCTGTAAATTCACTTTTTAAAAATGTCAAGCTGGACTGTCCTCGTTCTCAGAAAAGGCAGTAATGTTGAGCTGCCTCATATTATATAGAACTGCATGGGTTTTCCTTGCTATGTTTGATCCCAGGCCTGACGATTAAATTCACGGACTGTTTCTCAACGTTTCGATGCCATATTGGGATCAGAACCAAACACCCTGAGGCGTGTTTCTACAGTCTGTCTAAGTTTTATACCCTGGCAAAGGCCGCTTCGTCATTGGCTTTTCATCTACCCTGAGTGGGAGCGACTGTGTCGCACGAACTGCACGTGGCTGAAACTGACGTGACAAGCTGGAACATACAGCATAAGAGATCCGACGCTCACGAAATCTATCTCGAGCCTGCCGCAGAAATGAAAGGGGAGCTTTTGAATATCACCGTACTCTTCCCCATTTTATGCTCCGGCAATCGGGCTTGGACGGCTTTTTAATAATCTGAGAAATTTTAGAAATTTTACTGAGGTTAAATACAATGTTATAAGACAAAACGGAATAGATCTAATTAAACAATGGTTCGACTAAAATACAAAGTAACTAGATGTAATTCGAACATTAAATAAAATTCATGAATATGAAACGCATGACAGATGAAACTCACCGTCTATAAAGGATCTATGAATTAGTATAAGCTCTAGTTTATTTAGAAGTTTTGAAAGGAAACAATATTAATTCTTACGTTTTGATGTATGTAGCTAAATACTCTATCAATCGAAAGAGTTTAATTTTGTAGAAAACATTTGTTATGTTTAGTTTCAAGATCATATGAGAAAGGCATAGTGTTATAGATGATACTGAATCACGTTTCAATCACCTCGGACCACCGTGAACCACGCCCCATGTTGAGTAAAGGCTTGTCCATTGGCATGCACCCAGCACGCTTACACTCACAGTCCCACATTTCGTCCTATTCCTGCAATGCTATAGACACATAAACGAGGCAAGTTTATAATTCCTCTTTACCTTTAATAAGAATCTACTTAAATAGAATGTTTTGTTATACTAATTAAGTCCCGTTCTTCTGGCCCGAATACGTCTGCTAGCTTCAAGGTTCGGTGGGGTTGGCCCGTTGTTAAAGTGTTCGTTTCCCACGTGCAGTGCCGTGCCAGTTATATTCGAACTCTTAACGTAATTCCCATAGACTTACATGTTAATTTAGTGTAGCATAAATAATTTTCATGACTTTAATTCACATGATACAAGTCAAATTTTGCACATTTGTGGGGAATCATCTTATCTACAACTGCATGATTTCTGTTTAATTTTCCGTTGCTTATTTATCGAATGACAACAAGTTGATCAACATATGTACGGTGCCAAGATGGCCTTTAACATGGCAAAGCACAAGACTGGGCATTGTAGAACCATATTTGAATGATAAATGTAATGTCATTAGTTATATGGTGGTCGGAAAACTGAATTGAAATTATGTGCGCAAAGATAAGTCCACATTTGCCTGTCAAATATAACAAAGATCTATCCTAAAGTCATTTCATGGAAATCATTAACGCTACACTGAAATAACATGTAAAGTCTAAGGAAGTTACGTCATGTGTCCGAATATAACTGGCACTGGTGTGTAGGTACGTAGTATGAAGCCAATTTCCTGCGCCCTCTGTCGTGATATTGCTGGAATATTATTAAAAACGGTGTAAAACCCGACTCACTCTGATTCCCAGCAGGATTTACGTCATTACTTTGGCCCTCTGTGGTTTTATGCCGAGCTAAGAAATATTTTTAAATAGTTGTAATCGAGTAAGTAGACAACTAGTTCATGTTAAATACGTTATGTAAGTTGGACTCGCGTCAGGGAGACAATGCCTTTACTTTAACTGCCATCAGTAATCTCAGTAACATCATACAAAATTCAAAGCCATTCAAATATTCAAAATTTATCAAGTATTTTGCTTAAAACTGTAGAAAAGTATTACCTGATACACAAGGAAAACAATCAAGGCCCTTTGAGCACTGTAACGTGTGGACATTTTCATGTAACATTTCCACTGCGTTGCCTTCAGATGTCTTTAACACATTTCCTAGTGTCTAAAATGTTATGTTTAAAACTAAGTTTGTACATATGTTTTTAATTATTTTTTTACTGGTTCCCAAGATCAAACCAATACAGATATACAAGTACCAGGCTGTGATACACACGACTTAAAGTAATACAGTTACATAATGTACAGATGAAATATTATTGTAATGATATTTTTATATACACGCATGGTGCATTAAATACATGATGTATAATGTCAAGAACAAATCAATGCAGTATGAGTCATTGCAGTACTGGGCAAGCATACGCCATTTATTATGAAAGCTGTTTATTTTATTACTTCTTATTGATACATGCTTATCCACAAAGAATATTTCTTTTCATGTATAAAGTTAAATTTGGAAGCATACTTTTAATGTTGCATATGTGAATATGTCTATTCGATGCTATGATGTGATTTAGAAGTCTATTTTCACCTTGAGTACCAAACTAAATGTTTTGTGATAATTCCAATGGATGTGGATAAAAATTGTTAAGCCAGATTTTTAAATTTATCCGAAAGTTTTGAGTCACCTGACATTCCCAATAAACTTCACACAAACTCTCATTTACATCTTTGCAAAAACAAAACATTTACATCTTTGCAACAACAAAACAGACTGTTGTCAACATTTTTCACTCTGACCAATTCCAACCTACCTCGATAACTGTTTTAATATTGTCATTGTTTCTAATCGTACAGAAGTTTGTAAAATTGTTCAGTTTTTAGTGAGTGAGATGTCTAGCAGGTGTCAGTACAAGTTGCTTTATAGATTTTGTCACGGGTCAATTAGGTCCATAGCACCCCATTGCTGGTTGCAAGGAGCAACCGAATTGGGCAACCTGTTGGCCGTGGGTTGCGTCCCGTGTCGGTGGAGGACGGTAGGCTGGTGGTTGAAGACACTGGTTCCAGGAATAGCGTTCCTTTGTCCAACACACCACTTTGCCCCTTACTTCACCTAGACGGGTGGTAGAATGGGCCCGATTCTACCAATCGGCTGGTCATGCCAAGCCCTGTGCATGGACAAATATGTTGCACACAATATGATTTATTCCACTATGTATTGTATTGTCTTGGCGCTAAAGGTTGGTTGAAAAACATAATTTCTGACTCATTCTTTTGCCTAGAGTCCTATGCCAGAAGGCGATGGCTCATGGGCCAATCTGGTAGGATTTATCTTTTCAAGATTTTTCCTGCTTGAGTATACCCTCCTAGTATCCTTGGTGCCGTCTGCTGGAGACCCACTGACATAAGGCATCGTCCATGTAGACACTCCATGGTGGGTGGGGAGCTAGGAGGGTGAATCATATTTGCTACAACCATGGCACCCCCACAAAAAAAACGTTCACACGAATCGGATGATTCTTGTTCTTCTGATGATGATATCTTACTATCTCAAAACAAACTTGATCATTGGGCACGTTATCTTGTTATGTGTTCTCCTGATGGCAGTCCTCTCAAGTTAAATCCCTTTGCCATTGCAAAGGGCATTGAAGGATTAGCTGGTGACGTCAAACAGATAAAAAAGCTTCGATCGGGACATTTACTTATCGAATGCAAAAAACAAATCCAATCACAGATCCTCCTTTCTGCAAAGTCACTAGCTAACGTTCCTATTGAGGTTTCACCTCATAGAACTTTAAACACCTGTAAAGGCATTGTCCGCGATGTTGGTCAATGCCTCTCAGATATGAATGTGTGTGACATTCTTTCAGAGCTACATTCGCAAGGTGTTATTGATGTGAAACGTTTTACTCTCAGGAAAAACAATGAAATTAAAATACTAACACTTATTTATTCACTTTCGGTGTTCCAACGCGTCCGGACTCGCTAAAAGCAGGTTCTTGTCATCTAAGGGTCGATGCATTTATTCCAAATCCACTGAGATGTTACTGTTGTCAAAAGTATGGACACGGCTCTAAATCATGCCGAAACCCAGCTGCTTGTCATCGATGTGGCGGAACATGTGAAAACAGTGCATTGTGTGACAAATCCCCTTCTTGTGTCAATTGTTCAGGCAATCATCCTTCTTCATCTAAAGACTGCCCAGTGTGGAAACAGCAATCCAAAATTTCACGCGTCAAATATGAACGCAATATCTCTTTCCAGGATGCAAAAAAGATTGTTCTTGCCCAAGAAACCCCAGGGCCATCCTATGCTGCTACTGTTTCCGTTTCTATTCCAGCTTCTAATACAGCCCCATGAACCATTTCAGTTAATACAGTGGGTTGCCAGACAGAATACACATGGACTGAATCCTCTGCTCCGTTATTACTGTCTACTAATGCTCATGCCACATCATCTCAACGGACATCTGCGTCACAAACTGATCATCATTCAAATGAAAAGAAAACAAATCCAAATGTAAACTATTCCAAGCAAAAGCAACGTTCAGATCGTGTGCCTAAAGCACAGAAAAATACTGCTTTTCTCTTCAATAAGTTTGGCGTGCTAGAGGACATGGATGTTTCCTCTCCTCAGAGCACCCGTTCCCGGAGTCATTCTCCGAAGAAGAAAGACCGTGAGCGATCTCCTATAACTCCACCATAATGTCTAAAAGTACATTAGTTCAGTGGAACTGTAGAGGTCTTAGGAATAATTTCACTGATTTACAGCTCTTAATTCAAGATTTTAATCCATCGGCTATATGCTTACAAGAAACGTACTTCAAAGACACTGACAAGTTTGATGTCAGAGGCTATACTTCTTATAATGTCTTTTCACCTCATGGAGCTAAAGCCACTGGTGGTACATCAATCCTAATGAAACGAGGTGTCATCCATAGCCCTATCAACCTTACTACTCCTCTTCAAGCTGTTGCCGTCAGAGTAACTTTACATATTGTTTTTACATTGTGTTCTCTGTATCTTCCACCGTCTTCATCTCTCCAACAATCTGAACTTCAAGCTCTCTATGACCAGCTCCCAAAGCCCTGCGTTATCATGGGGGATTTAAATGGACATAATCCACTTTGGGGTAGTTCTCAGACCAATACTAAGGGGAAGCTCCTAGAAGATTTCATTTCTAATAACAGCTTATGTGTATTTAATGATGGCTCCCAAACATATTTACATCCCGGTACTGGTACTTACTCTGCTCTTGATTTATCAATTACAGACGCACACTGCTAAACGAATTTGACTGGTCCGTTCACGTGGACCTCTGTGGAAGTGATCACTTCCCTACCATTCTAAACCCTGTGACTCCTTCTGATGTCCCTCCCTCCACAAAATGGAATTTTAATAAGGCCAACTGGTCTTTATTTGAAATGCTTGCCATTAATAATTTAAAATCAGATGTGTTTATTGATGTCTCTGACCCTATACAATTATTTTCTGATGAGCTGAAAAAGATAGCCGATGAATGTATTCCTAAGTCCTCTATGAACCCACACATTCGAAAACCATGGTTTAATGATACCTGCAAACAGGCCAGAAAGTCACGGAAGAAGGCCGAACATTATTTCCGTCGCCATCCCACAGTCCATAACTTGAACAAATTTAAACTTTTAAACGCAAAAGCACGGCGGACTTTTAAGCAAAATAAACGCCAATCTTGGCGAACATATGTCTCTAAAATCAATGCACGTACCCCAATTTCGAAAGTGTGGAATATGATCCAGAAGATCAAGGGTAAGGGTTCTCGAGCTAGCATTCACCACCTAAAAGACGGAAACCAGCTACTAACAAATAAATCCGATATTGCTAATAAGCTTGATGAAACATTGGCCAAACATTCTTCTTCAACTAATTATGAACCTCAATTCCAAAAGTATCAAAAACAGCAAGAAAAGAAATCTATCAATTTCACTTCCGATAATGGTGAAGATTATAATGAGGTATTTTCAATTAACGAACTCCATACTGCTCTTGACCAGGCTCATGATACTGCCACAGGAGCTGATAACATACATTATCAACTCCTGAAGCACTTACCTGAATCATGTTTAGAGACGCTCTTACATATTTTTGATGACATTTGGACATCTGGATCATTTCCTTCATCATGGCGTGATGCTATTGTTGTTCCCATACCGAAACCTGGACGTGATCATACCGATCCATCGAATTATCGGCCAATTTCGCTAACAAGCTGCGTTTGTAAGACCATGGAGCGCATGATAAATAATCGACTTGTTTGGTACTTGGAAACCAATAACCTAATTACAGATATACAATGTGGTTTTCGTAAAAATAGAAGTACTGTCGATCATTTAGTGCGCTTGGAATCTTTTGTCAAAAATGCCCTTATTAATAAACAACATGCAGTGTCGATCTTTTTCGATTTAGAAAAAGCTTACGACACGACATGGAAACATGGAATTTTAAAAGATTTACATGACTTTGGCTTACGAGGCCGTTTGCCTCAATTTATCTCCAACTTTTTAAATGACAGGCAATTTCAAGTCCGAGTGGGCTCTACCTTGTCTGATTATTACAGTCAGGATCAGGGTGTCCCGCAAGGTAGTATTTTGTCTGTCACATTGTTTAGTATAAAGATCAATAGTTTATCCACGGTTTTAAATGATTCAATAGATGGATCACTCTTTGTGGATGATTTTAATATTTCTTGCCGCGGAAAAAATATGCATACTATTGAGCGGCAACTGCAGATGTGTTTAAATAAAATAGATAAGTGGTGTCTTGAAAACGGCTTTAAATTTTCAAAATCAAAAACCAATTGTATACACTTTTGCCGTCGATACAAACCCCATAAAGATCCAGAACTGTTTTTAAGTGGCACCCCATCAAAGTTGTCAAGGAAGCTAAGTTCTTAGGTCTCATTTTCGATTCACATTTGACGTTTTTGCCTCATATTAAATATCTAAAAGGAAAATGCTTGAAGGCACTTGATTTATTAAAGGTTGTTTCTAATTCAAAATGGGGAGGGGATCAAACTACCCTCCTTCACTTATATAGATCGTTGGTACGATCGAAACTTGATTATGGCTCGATCGTCTATGGTGGAGCCTGTCAGAGCAACCTAAAATTACTTGATTCCGTCCACCACCAGGGCCTAAGACTTTGTCTTGGGTCTTTTCGAACTTCTCCTGTTGACAGTCTTTACGTTGAGGCCGATGAACCTTCTCTTAACCACCGTCGTATAAAGCTCTCTTTACAATATATTGCCAAATTATTTTCTGCTGAGTCAAATCCTGCATTTGACTGTGTCTTTAACCCTCTTTATGAGGATTTGTATAACAAAAAGTCTTCTCTTGTCCCGCCTCTTGGGCTCAGAATTAAGCCATTTATTGCTGCTGCTGGTATTGAGCTGGACAATATAGCTCCTTCCCGACTTCTTTCTTCTCCTCCATGGCAGTTGGTGAGACCACAAGTCGACCTAACATTGACCTCATTTAAAAAATCAGAAACCAATGGCTTACAATATAAACAAGAATATTATCAACTTAAAAACAAATATACCAATTACAAATTCATATTTACCGATGGATCCAAGGACGGTGGCACATTGGCTTGTGCCACTGTCATTGGATCCAGGACAATATCTTCTAGAATACCAGATAAAAGCTCTATTTTTACTGCAGAAGCAAACGCGATATTAACGGCTCTTAAGTATATTCAACGACATCCTAAACATAAACAGTATATAATCTATTCTGATTCTCTTTCTTGCCTTCAGGCTATAAAAAATGTGTCTTGTAAACATCCACTTTTAATTGAGATTATTGAATTGTATAATGATCTTGCTACTGGCCAATGCGACATCGTCTTTTGTTGGTTGCCCAGCCACGTGGGCATTTCTGGAAATACAACGGCTGATCTTGCTGCCAAGGCAGCACTCAACAAATCTATTACACCACTTCTTATCCCTTACTCTGATTTCAAAGCTTGCATTAGAACTTACATCCGTGATCTGATGCAGAAGAAATGGGACACCCAAGTGGGAAGAAATAAATTACACGCCATAAAACCGTATATTGGATATACCCACTTGGGTTGTCAGTCGAGATTTGAAGAGGTTATCATGCGACGATGTCGTATTGGCCACACAAGGTATACCCATGCGTACCTGTTGAAAGGTGAAGATCCTCCGTTTTGTATCCCTTGTGATGAGAGAGTTACAGTCAAGCATATCCTGCTTGACTGTGTTGAATTCTCCATCACAAGGGATAAATATTTCAATGTGAAAACACTTCATGATCTTTTTAGCACAGTTAATTGTCCTTTAATCATTGGTTTTTTAAAAGAAATAGATTTTCTTGTTGAATTTTGATTAATATGTTCTGTATATAGTTGTATTTTAATGCTTGGTAGTTTATGTTAGTAACTTTGATTGTTTGTGGCTGTACCCTCGAAGGGGGTCGAAGTAGTGTAAAATTATTGTCCCCCGGAGAAGGTACGTAAGTCCCGATACTTTCATTGTCAATTTAAATTTACCAATAGTTTTTAATCGTAGTATATTTGTTATTTTAATGTATGGCTAGCATTGTCCAAATTGCTAATGGCTGAAGGGATGGTGTAAATCCAGCTACGGTCCATGCAGGAAGCTGAGGTACTGTAAGTCCCCATAGTCCCTAGTGTGGTGATCTACCTTCAGTTGTTGGCAATCTATAGCCCAATTTTACATTGTGATGTCCAAATTGGTTTGTATTGTTCTATTATTTTTTAGATTTCGACGCTAGTTTTATATTCTCAATGTGATAATCTAGTCATTTTACTGTCCTTCGTTGACAGGTTTTTATGATATACATAGATTCCTTTTTAAGAATGCTCTCGTCACGATATGGCTGCAATACTGCCGATGTGACGTTAAATATTAACTCACTCACTCACTCACTCTTGTAAAGAAACTCGGACCATTCATTTCCCTAGTACACAATTGTTGGTCCCTGTAAGTTATAATATATGTCTCCACATACAATTTCGGTTTCTATATTTCATCATGCTTTACATTTGTTTCACTCTGGAAATTTGCAGTGATGAAACCTTTCATTCAATTTACGACCATAAGGAAAACTGTATTCTTGTTTTGTTACAAGATATTTTAACAGATTTAGGGCAATTCCTTTCATCATTTTGTTCAAACTGTTTTGAGCTTTCAGTTTTCATTTTCATGTTCAAGTTTTCTTTTGGGAGATTTGTGGCCTTGAAAAAGGCCGTCAAGGAAGCCAGGTTCCTGACATGTGATGTTACCGGCGGCCGAACTCCCAGTGGTTGATGAAGCCCTCCACTCCTCGCCTGAAGTCCCCGTACTCCAACCGCATCTCCGCACCAGCACTTATCCCTGTCGTGGTCACAATCCAGAACCTCGGCCGTTCCCCCCTCATCCCCATTACTCGGGTCATCCTACAGTTAGAGCTATCCCTAGAGTGGTTCATGGTAGCCCCCAAATTTGAGTTAGGGTCGATCAGATCGCCCTGTTCATTTCTATGGCCATCCAAAACAAGTGCTTCAAAACCATGAGCCCCCGCCACGTGAATAAACATGTAAGATAAATTCAGCCTGCCGTACTCCTCCAACCTCCCATCAACGGTTGCCCTCGGAATTAGTTGGCCGAAGCACTCGCACACCCTGTCCCCCCGTTTATAATTCCGAGAGGCAACATGACCCTTCCCCGTTTCCGTGTCGACAGGTGCAACAATCGGTGCCGAAAACATATCCCCCCTCCTCTCCCTCTCCTGCACTGACCTACGAGAATTGTAATCCCTCAAAGAATACCGTAAAGAATCCCCCAAAACGTCCCGATCTCCCTCCGCTCTCCCCAAATTTCGACCTATCCTTACCCGTCTAATCCTGTACCCACGGCGTGGATGCTTCACGTAAACGAAGTCTAAGTTGATGGCGGCACCCGTGGCGAGCCACCTCCTCGTGGTGGGTGCTGGGTAACGCCAAGAGCTCGCCGACACCCCCGTAGTGGACCCGGGGGGATATTTGGTCCACCAACCCGTTTGCCGTGGGTTGCGGCCCGTGTCGGTGGAGGAAGGGATCCTGGTGGTTGAGGGCAATAGGTCCCTGCAACTGTGTTCCTGTTGCCTAATACACCACTTTGGCCCTGACTTCACCTAGACGGGAGGTTGAATAGGCCCGGTTCAACCAATCGGCTTGTCATGCCAAGCCCTGAGCATTGTCATTGGTTTTGCTCAAATTTGACTTTTTCAAATGTTTGTAAATGGGCCTTTGTCATATAGCTTGTAGACCAGTAATATCTATTGATATATTGATGCCACATTAACCAAACTGTTATTACCTAGAGTCTAATGCCCAGAAGGCAATGGCTCATGGGTCAATCTGGTGGATTTATTGATCTTGAATTGATACTTCTGCTGGAGTATATCATCCCAGTATCCTTGGTGCTGTCAGTAGGAAACCCACTGGCATATAGCATTGTCTTTATGATACTCCGTGGTGGGTGGGGAGCTGGGATGATGAAGTTCTATGACTTTACCATGATACTCCCAAAACAACTCAAACGTACTTTAGAGGATAGTTCATCTTCTGATGATGACACAGTCTCCAAAGGCAAATCTGACCATTAGTCTCGTTATTTAGTGATTTCTTCTTCAGATGATGGTCCGTTGAAACTGAATCCGTTTGCCCTGTCAAAAGCGATTTATGGCATTGCTGGTGACGTTGTGTCAATGAAAAAGATATGATCTGGTCTTATATTACTTGAATGCAAATCAGCGTTTCAGTCATCTACACTCTTAGCTGTTAAGCATCTCGTGTCCGTACCCGTTACTGTGTCTCCACACAAAACTCTCAACAGTTCTAAAGGCATTGTCAGAGACCGAGAACGTTGTCTGCTAGACATGTCTGAAGATGAGATAGCGTTTGAACTAAAAGACCAGGGTGTAACAGGCGTAAAACGTTTTACAAGTCGGCACAATGGTCAGATTGTAAACTTAAACACGTATCTGCTCAACTTTTCTGTTCCTGTTCCACCGTCATCCATCAAAGCAGGGTACTGCAATATCAATGTTGATAAGTACATACCGAACCCGCTTCGGTGTTACTCATGTCAAAAGTTTGGTCATGGTGCTAAATCTTGTACCAGCAGCAAGAAATGTCATCGTTGTGGAGAACTTGCTCATGACACGTTAGATTGTCCAAACAACCCTAAATGCGTTAATTGCTCTGGCGATCATGCTGCCTCATCAAAATCTTGCCCTGTCTGGCAACAACAACATCAGATAGTGAAACTTAAACATGAAAGAAACATCACTTTCGCAGAGGCTAAACGTTTGGTTGCACATGACAACACTCCAGTCGCAACTGTGTCATACTCTGCAGCTGTTACCCGTCAACGTACTAAGACTGTTAAATCAGTTAAATGCCAGACTGAAATCACTTGGGTGAATACTGAGACTTATTCTACGTGTGAAATGCAAACTGTTGCTTCCACGCAAACAGCATCACAATCCCGTCCACAATCTCGTTCACCATCACCTGTTATCGTGAATGCTAGCAACTATTCAAAAGAACTATTCAAAAAAGTCAGATCGGGTTCCAAAGAGTCAACGGAATCCGGTACAAATATTTAATAAATATCAACTTCTGGAAGATATGGATGTCACTCCTCACCACCGTGTGCGGCAAAATAGTCATTCGCCACGGTCCAGGAACAGATCGCCCGTGTTACCACCTAATGTAGCATGAATAATACACTTATCCAGTGGAACTGCAGAGGCCTTAGGACCAACTTAAATGAAATACAATTATTAGTACAAGATTTTCAACCATCAGTTTTCTGTCTCCAGGAAACATATCTTAAGCAGACTGATAAATTTGACTTACGTCAGTACAGCTCTCACCATTCCTTTTCTCCTCCGGGTGACAAAGCCACTGGAGGCTCCTCTATCTTGGTGAGGCAGGGTATAACACACAGCCCTGTTGATCTCACTACTAACCTTCAAGCTGTTGCAGTTCGGATTTCGTTACACATTGCGTTTACTTTATGCTCTTTGTATATCCCTCCATCTTCAAACCTCCAGAAATCTGACCTTCAAGCTCTGTATGATCAGCTTCCTCATCCCTGCATACTCATGGGTGATTTGAATGGACATAATCCTTTATGGGGGAGTAATGTTATCAGTACCAAGGGGAAAATAATAGAAGATTTTATTTCTGACAACAGTCTCTGCATATTTAATGATGGTACACACATATATTTACACCCTGCTACAGGTAGCTATTCTGCCTTGGACGTTACACTCACAGATGCAGATCTTCTGAATGAATTTTCATGGTCAGTTCATGATGATTTATGTGGAAGTGACCATTTCCCAACACTTCTCTCAGTCAATAACCCGTCTGGTGTTCCACCCTCATCAAGGTGGAATTTTTCAAAGGCTAACTGGTCTAAATTCACATCATTGTGTACTGAGAAACTCAAACATGAAACGTTCCAGAATATTGCTGACCCCATTCAATTGTTTTCAGATACACTGCATACTGTAGCTACCGAAACGATTCCTAAGTCCTCTGTGCATCCACGCATTCGTAAGCCATGGTTTGATGGCGATTGCAAACAGGTTAGGAAAAACAGGAAGAAGGCGGAAAAATATTTTCGCAAACATCCAACTGTACATAATTTGAATAATGTTAAAGTAACCAGAGCTAAAGCTCGACGTACATTCAAGCAAAATAAACGGAAGTCATGGAGAGCCTATTTCTCCAAGATTAACTCCCGCACACCTATATCAAAGGTGTGGAATATGGTACAAAGGATCAAGGGCAAGGGTTCCAAAACAAGCGTTAAACACCTTAAAGACGGAGATCACATTTTGGAAGATGCTTCAGACATTGCAAACAAACTTGGTGAAACATTAGCTAAACATTCGTCTTCATCAAACTATCTTCCTGAATTCCAGAGGTACCAGAAGTTAGAAGAAAAGAAAATCATTAATTTCACCTCTGACAATGGTGAAGACTACAACGAAGTATTTTCCTTACATGAACTACAAACTGCTCTAGTGCAAGCTCATGATACAGCAACAGGGGCTGATAATATTCACTATCAGTTCTTGAAGCATTTGCCTGATTCATGTCTTGAGGTACTTTTAGGCATATTTGATGAAATTTGGACTTCAGGAACATTCCCTCCCTCTTGGCGGAATGCTATTGTGGTTCCTTTACCTAAGCCTGGTAAAGACCATTCAGATGCATCTAATTATCGACCTATATCATTAACTAGCTGCGTTTGCAAGACTATGGAACGAATGGTAAATAATCGTTTAGTGTGGTATTTGGAGACCAATAATCTGATTTCTAACATTCAGTGTGGTTTCCGTAAAAACAGAAGCACTATTGACCATTTGGTCCGATTGGAATCTTTCATTAAGAATTCTATTGTTAATAACCAGCATGCTGTATCTATATTTTTTGACCTTGAAAAGGCTTATGATACGACATGGAAACATGGTATTTTAAAAGATTTACATGAATTTGGTTTACGAGGTCGTTTGCCTCATTTCATATCACAGTTTTTAACGGGCAGACAGTTTCAAGTCCGAGTAGGGTCTACCCTCTCTGATCATTACAAACAGGACCAGGGTGTTCCACAAGGCAGTATTTTGTCTGTGACTTTATTTAGTATTAAAATAAATAGTCTTTCAAAGGTTTTAACAGATTCAATCAATGGTTCTCTTTTCGTGGATGACTTTAATATTTCTTCTCGTGGCAAAAACATGCGAACCATTGAGAGACAGTTACAAATCTGTCTCAACAAAATTCATAAATGGTGCCTTGAGAACGGGTTTAAATTTTCTCAATCTAAAACAAACTGCATTCACTTCTGCAGAAAATACAAACCTCATAAAGACCCTGACTTATTTTTAAATGGTGCACCCATCAAAGTTGTCAAGGAAGCTAAGTTCCTTGGTCTCATCTTTGACTCACACTTAACCTTTCTGCCACATATTAAATACCTAAAAACCAAATGCCTGAAGGCGCTCGATTTGTTGAAAGTCGTTTCAAATACAAAGTGGGGAGGAGACCAAACAACCCTCCTACATTTATACAGGTCACTCATCAGATCTAAACTGGATTACGGCTCCATTGTCTATGGTGGAGCCTGTAAAAGTAACCTCACAATACTTGATTCTATCCATCACCAAGGTCTAAGACTTTGTCTTGGATCATTCCGAACTTTTCCTGTTGACAGTCTATACGTTGAAGCAGACGAACCTTCTCTTGGCCACCGTCGTATTAAATTATCTTTACAGTATCTCACTAAACTGTATTCAAATAAGTCCAATCCTGCATATAACAGTGTCTTCAATCCCCTGTATGGGGATTTGTACAATAAGATGTCTTCTTTTGTTCCGACTCTTGGACTGAGAGTTAAACCTTTTCTTTCTGCTGCTGGCATTGAGCTGGATAATATAGCTCCTTCTCGCTTGTTTTCTTCTCCCCCTTGGCAACTGGTTAGACCACAAGTTGACCTTACATTAAGTAAATATAAAAAATCCGAAACTAATGACTTACAATACAAACAGGAATATAATCAATTAAAAAGTAAGTATAGTACATATAAAGCCTGATTTACAGATGGGTCCAAGGACGGTGGTGCAGTTGCTTGTGCTACTGTCATTGGATCCAGAACAATATCTTCTAAATTACCAAATAGCAGTTCCATTTTTACAGCAGAAGCACATGCCATATTAACAGCCCTAAACTATATTAAAAAACACTCTAAATATAAACAATATATCATTTATTCAGACTCTCTTTCATGCCTCCAGGCTATTAAAAATGTATCTTCTCAGCATCCACTTTTAGCTGACATTGTTGAATTGTATAATGAACTTGCTACTGGCTAATGTGACATCGTCTTCTGTTGGTTACCCAGCCATGTTGGAATCTCTGGTAACACACTGGCCGATCGTGCTGCCAAGGTAGCACTCAACAAATCTGTGACACCACTTCTCATACCCTATTCTGATTATAAGGCTGTCATAAGATCATATATCCGTGATCTAATGCAAAAGAAGTGGGACACCCAAGTAGGTCTCAATAAATTACATGGAATAAAGCCCTATATCGGTTATACCCACTTGGGTTGTCAGTCCAGATTTGAAGAGGTTGTTATACGACGATGTCGCATTGGCCATACTAGATATACTCACGAACACTTGTTAAAAGGTGAGGATCCTCCGTTTTGTATCCCTTGTGATGAGAGAATCACTGTCAAGCATATCCTGCTTGATTGTGTTGATTTTGCCATCACAAGGGATAAATATTTCAATGAGAAAACTGTAAAGGATCTTTTTTATAACGTTAATCATCATTTAATACTTGAATTTTTAAAGGAAATAGAATTGCTACATAAATTCTGAATATGTTTTGTACATAGATAATATATCTTTTATGCATGGTATTGTAAATTAGCAACTGCAATCGTTAGTGGCTGTGCCCTCGAGGGAGGTTGAAGTAGCATAAAATTATTGTCCTCCCAAGAGGGTACGTAAGTCCCAAAAACTTTCAAAGTCGATTTTTCTCAACCATACATTTTAGTCGTAGTGTGTTTGTTGTTTTAAATTCTGGCTAAATCGTCCTATCATCGCCAGTGTCTGAAGCGCTGGTGTCAATCCAGCCAGGGTCCATGCAGGTAGCAAAGGTACTGTAAGTCCCCATGGACCCTGGCATGGTGATCTACCTTCAGCTGCTGGTGATGTTGTATGGCCCGTGTTTTATCTTGTCTTGTCCAAATAGTTCTATCAGTTTTACCGTTCCACACTAGTTTTATCCGTAGCTGTGATATTCTAGTTGTTTTACTGTCCTTTTACGACAGTTGTTTTATAGTATGCACATTTCCCATTTCAATTTCCAATCTGTTCTAGTTACTAGTTTTATATTCTACTCTGTGATATCCTGGTTGTTTTACTGTCCTTCGTTGACAGGTTTTATAATAGACATATATTTCATTTTAGTATTAAATGTTCTCGTCACGATATGGCTGAAATATTGCCGATGTGACGTTAAATATTAACTCACTCACTCACTAAGTTGATGGCGAGCACCCGGAACTGGGAAGTGAAGGCTTGGCGTCTGTCGGCGAGATCACGGAGATTCTTGTCTTCAGTCCAGGCTGCCACCTTGGCCTTGTACTCTGCGAAGAGATCCAAGGTTGGGATGACACTGTTGTCCGAGCTTGGAGCGAACAGATTGGCGAACCTGGAGAGGAATGGACACTTGCACTGTGTAGACCGATCCACTGAGAGCCCGTGCCGGTCATTTCGCCTTCGAGACATGACGTTCGTGTCTTCGAAAGAAAGAGCAAAATGGCGCACTTACCCAGGCGCTTTCTTTTATAGTCCCGCTCAAAACTGCAGTGATTGATAAGCACACGTGACAGAAATATATGTCATGGCCATCACTGATTGGCCAGTTAAATTCACCGGACTTTACACAAGAAGTTGGAGCTCATTTGTTTCCATCAAGAAAATATTATTTGGTTTTCGGTTTTAAGCACTAAATCTTTAGAACTAAAAACATAAAGAAATGTAGACGAAGATGGTGACCAAGGCGTTGCGTAGCGGTTCCCATGTACTTGTATAACAACTTGGGGAGGGGTTAACAATATTGGTACTCGCTCTATACACCCCCAACAGTACCACAGGTGACTCAGCTTGCCATCTAATTTGTGCTGGTTCAATCTGTCTAAATGCTGCCAAGAGGTGTAGGCCACACAACCAACCACACTGAAGTCTAACTACCCCTGGGAGCCGGATACCAAAGTAACCATAGCGCTCCTTGTAATCAAGTATTACCCCCACTCCCGTTATGCCCTCCACTGAGCTAACCTTGTCCAGTATCAGGCTTCTTCTGTTGCACTGTTTCAGTAACAGAAACACTCAGTGCTGAATAATTCTGCTAAAAGTCATTTGTAGGAGATGCTGAAACAGGACAGATAACCGAAAACAGAAATTCTGCGTTGTATGGCCTAACCGAGCACCTGTTACTTTGCAAACTTTGACGCCATGGATTTTCTACCAGACGCGACAGGGGTGTTTGGGGCATTGTTATATATAAATAAATATACATAAATATACATAAATTCTTTTTTCAAGAATGTTCTCGTCACGATATGGCTGCAATACTACCGATGTGACGTTAAATATTAACTCACTCACTCACGTATGTTACATCATGGATTATTCTTTCCTTATTATTACAATGACCTTGTACAAATGAACTTATAATTATAAACGGACTTCGTCGTTGTGTCAACGGGCATTTGACTTTGCATTACCGAATTTTAAGTGACCAGCCTGGAGAAAGCTATAGATGAGTGAGTGAGTTAATATTTATCATCACATCGGCAATATCTCAGCCATATCGTGACGAGAACATTTAATACTGAAATGAAATATATATATCTATTATAAAACCTGTCAACAAGAGACAGTAAAACAACTAGAATATCACAGATCAGAATATAAAACTAGTAACTGTACCTAAAACAATGTATCTATACAGGACAATACAAGATAAAAATGGGCTATAGATTGCTAACAACTGAAGGTAGATCACCATACTAGGGACCATGGGGACTTACAGTACCTTTGCTACCTGCATGGACCCTAGCTGGATTTACATCATCCCCTCAGCTGGCAGCAATTTGGGAAACCTAGCCATGCAAATAAAAAGACACTTATGCTACGATTAAAAACATGAAAGTTTGAATTTACTTTGAATGTTTGTGGACTTACGTACCCTCTCAGGGGGACAATAGTTTTACAGTACTTCAACCCCCTTTGAGGATACAGCCACTAACAAGCACAGTTCTGAATTTAAACTTCCAATCATAAAATATTTATCTATTTACAATTCAGACAATAAATCTTATTCTTTTAAAAATGCAATGATTAAATGAGAGCTTGTGTTATTAAAAAGATCCTTCAGAGTTCGTGAATTAAAATACTGATCCCTTGTGATGGAATACTCGACACAGTCAAGCAGGATATGCTTGACTGTGATTCTTCCATCACAAGGGATACAAAACGGAGGATCCTCACCTTTAAGCAAATATTTATGTGTATATCTTGTGTGGCCAATACGACATCGTCGCATGATGACCTCCTCAAATCTGGACTGACAACCCAAGTAGGTGTAACCAATATAAGGTTTAATTTCATGTAATTTATTTATACCTACTTGAGTGTCCCACTTCTTCTGCATCAGATCACGGATATACGTTCTAATGCAAGCTTTGTAATCTGAATATGGAAGAAAAAGTGGTGTCACAGATTTGTTGAGTGCCGCCTTGGCAGCAAGATCGGCCATCACATTTCCAGAAATACCTACGTGACTGGGTAACCAACAAAAGACGATGTCGTACTGGCCAGTAGCAAGAGTATTATACAATTCAATAATTTCTATTAAAAGTGGATGTTTACAAGAGATATTTTTAATAGCCTGAAGGCAAGAAAGAGAGTAGGAATACATTATATATTGTTTACGTTTAGGGTGTCTTTGAACATATTTGAGAGCTGTCAATATGGCGTTAGCTTCTGCTGTAAAAATAGAACTATTATCTGGTAATCGAGAAGATATTGTTCTGGATCCAATGACAGTGGTACAAGCAACTGCGCCACCGTCCTTGGACCCATCTGTAAATAAGGATTTATAATTGCTATATTTATGTTTCAGTTGATTATATTCTTGTTTATACTGTAATGCATTGGTTTCTGATTTTTTAAAAGTCGTTAATGTTAGGTCAACTTGTGGCCTAACCAACTGCCAAGGAGGAGAAGAAACAAGACGGGAAGGAGCTATGTTTTCCAGCTCAATGCTGGCAGCAGAAATAAGTGGTTTTATTCTTAAACCAAGAGGCGGAACAAGAGAAGATTTCTTTTTGCATAAATCCTCATACAGGGGATTGAAAACACAGTTATATGCAGGGTTGGACTCATTTGAATATAGTTTTGTTACATACTGTAAAGCTAATTTTATACGTCGCTGCTCAAGAGATGGTTCGTCAGCCTCAAAAGACAGGCTGTCAACAGGTGAAGTTCTAAAGGAGCCAAGACAAAGTCTTAGACCTTGATGATGGACTGAATCTAATAGTTTTAAGTTGCTTTTGCAGGCTCCACCATAGACAATGGAGCCATAATCGAGTTTCGAACGCACGAGAGATCGATATAGATGGAGAAGGGTAGCTTGATCCCCTCCCCATTTTGAATTTGAAACCACTTTCAACAAGTCAAGTGCTTTCAGGCATTTAGTTTTAAGTGATTCAAAATGTGGTAGAAACGTTAAGTGTGAGTCAAAAATGAGACCCAAGAACTTAGCTTCCTTCACAACTTTGATGGGAGTGTCATCTAGAGAGAGTTCAGGGTCCTTATGTGGCTTATATTTTCTGCAAAAATGTATACAATTAGTTTTGGATTTAGAAAATTTAAAGCCGTTTTCAAGACACCATTTTTTTATTTTGTTTAAACACAGCTGCAGTTGCCGTTCAATAGTATGCATGTTTTTACCACGACAGGAAATGTTAAAATAATCCACAAATAACGATCCATCAATTGAATCCTTTAAAACCTTTGCTAAACTATTTATCTTTATGCTAAAAAGTGTAACAGACAAAATACTGCCTTGTGGAACACCCTGATCCTGATTGTAATGATCAGACAGGGTAGAACCCACACGGACCTGAAATTGTCTGTTATTTAAAAACTTGGCTATAAATTCAGGCAAACGACCTCGCAAACCGAAGCCATGTAAATCTCGTAAAATGCCATATTTCCAAGTTGTGTCATATGCTTTTTCAAGATCAAAAAAGATAGACACAGCGTGCTGTTTGTTAATTAATGCGTTTTTTACAAATGATTCCAAACGAACTAAGTGATCGACTGTACTTCTGTTTTTCCGGAAACCACAGTGTATATCTGTGATAAGGTTATTAGTTTCCAAGTACCAAACAAGTCGATTATTTATCATGCGTTCCATGGTCTTGCAAACACAGCATGTCAATGAAATCGGACGATAATTGGACGGATCCGTATGATCACGTCCAGGTTTAGGTATGGGTACCACTATTGCATCACGCCATGAAGAAGGAAATTTCCCGGAAGTCCAAATAGCATCAAATATATACAAGAGCGTCTCTAAACAGGATTCTGGTAAGTGCTTCAGAAGTTGATAATGTATGTTATCAGCTCCTGTAGCAGTGTCATGAGCTTGATCAAGAGCAGTATGGAGCTCATGAATCGAAAATGTTTCATTATAATCTTCCCCATTATCAGAATTGAAATTAATACTTTTCTTTTCTTGTTGTTTTTGATATTGCTGGAATTTAGGTAAATAGTTGGAAGAGGAAGACTGCTTAGCAAGGGTTTCACCCAGTTTATTTGCAATATCAGATTTATCCGTGAGTAACTGATCTCCATGTTTAAGATGATGGACAGTAGATTTCGTACCTTTACCTTTGATTTTCTGCACCATGTTCCATACCTTGGACATGGGTGTCCGAGAATTTATTTTGGATACATAATTTTGCCAAGATTGGCGTTTGTTCTGTTTAAAAGTACGCCGTGCTTTAGTATTTAGAATTTTAAATTCATTTAAATTATGCACCATAGGATGGCGACGGAAATAATGTTCTGCTTTTTTCCTTGCCTTCCTAGCTTGTTTGCACTCATCGTTGAACCATGGTTTTCTTATGTGTGGAACTACAGAGGACATTGGTATACACTCATCAGCTATGGAATTCAGTTCATCAGAGAAGTATTTAATAGCATCGGGAACTTCAATAAAAAGCCCAGGTTGAAGTTTTTCAGCACACAGTGTTTCATACAAAGCCCGGTTAGCCTTTTTAAAATTTCGCCTTGATGATGGAGGAACATCAGATGGAGTTACAGCTTTTAATACAGTAGGAAAATGGTCACTTCCACAGAGGTCATCGTGGACTGACCATTCGAATTCATTTAGTAGTTCTGAATTTGTGAGTGACAAGTCAAGAGCAGAATAGGTTCCTGTACCAGGGTGTAAATATGTGCTGGAACCATCATTATAAATACATAAATCATTGTCAGAACAAAAATCCTCCAATAACTTACCTTTAGTGTTTGTAGCTACACTACCCCAGAGTGGGTTGTGTCCATTTAAATCTCCCATTATAATACAGGGCTTCGGGAGCTGGTCATATAGAGCTTGAAGATCAGTTTTAGTGAACGTCGAAGACGGCGAAATATAAAGAGAGCATAGCGTAAACGCTACATGTAAAGTAACTCTCACTGCAACAGCCTGCATATTAGTATTAAGTTAAACATGGCTTTGAATAACGTTTTGTCTGACTAGAACGGATGATCCGTCAGTGGCCCTATCACCCGGAGGTGAAAAACAATGATATGCATTAAATTGACGAAGGTCAAATGTATCTGTTTGTTTTAAATATGTCTCTTGGAGACATATCGCTGAAGGTGTAAAATCTTGGACTAATAGCTGTAATTCATGTAAATTTGTCCTCAATCCTCTGCAGTTCCACTGTACAATATTATTAGAATAAACTATCTTTTGGGTGGATTTATTGGGGATCTACCCCGCACTCTTTTGGAGGGCGACAAGCTATGTGCCCTAGAATGGACGTTTTCAGAAATGTCCATGTCTTCAAGAGACCCGTATTTATTGAACAGTTGAATTTTGTTCTGTGACCCTTTAGGAGCTCTGCCACTTTGTTGTTTTGAAGCATCAGGCTTTGGCTTCGGTTTACTTTTCACAGTTTGTTGACTATCAGCTGTCGATTGGGATTTTGAGTGTGACTGAGATGATGATTTGTGATCAGAAGAAGACTTTGAGGTACTAGGAAGTGATTCCTCAGTCTGAGATGATATGGCAGTGCACAAATGCTGTGGAGAATCACAATTTACCCAAGTCAAGGTAGTTTGGCAGCCTGTGGCTGATTTTGTTATTTTAGGGGTAGACTCCAATGAAGTTTTTGCTACTGTAGCATAACTTTCTGGAAGATCAGACCTCTTTACCTTTTTTTTGCCTCAGAAAAGGAGATATTTTGAGTAAACTTTATTCTGTTTATCTCCATTTGCTCTTTCCAAACAGGACACTGTTTTGAAAATGAGGAGTGGTCGCCTGAGCAGTTGGTGCATTTTTTGACGTTACTGTCACAATCTTCTGTTGTGTGTGTCTTTTCACTGCAGTGAGCACACACAACAGACAATGTGCAAGTATTGACACCGTGGCCGAACTTTTGGCATTTGAAACACCGAAGGGGATTCGGAATGTACTTTTCCACACTGATATTACAGTATCCAGCTTTAAGTGATGTTGGAGCAGTAGGTGATGAGAAAGAAAACAGATAGGTATTAGTTTGAATAGTTGTGTTGTTTTTACGGGCTGTGAAACGTTTGACATATAATACACCCTGATCTTTCATTTCGGAAGCGATATCAAGTTCAGACATGTCTGCCAGTAAGCGATCTCGATCACGTACGATTCCCTTGCTCGTGTTCAGTGTTTTGTGGGCCGTGACAGTAACCGGAGTGCCAACGAAAGTGTCAGTGTTCAAAAGGTTCGTTGACTGTTGCCTTTTGGCGCACTCGATCAACAGTGCACCAGAACGTAATTTTCTAATGTTCTTTACATCACCGGCAATGCCTTGAATACCTTTAGACACTGCAAAAGGGTTTAACTTTAAAGGTGCATTATCTTTGGTCTCAATGACAATAAAACGTGGCCAGTAGTCAATGTGCTTAGACGTTCTGAGGTCATCAACAGGGTCATTTTCAAGAGGACGTTTACTCTTTTTAGTGGGGGTTTCGTAAGCCATGGTGAGTTATTTAGGTTTCATCATCCGAGCTCCCCACCCACCACGGAGTATCACAAGGACAATGCTAAAGAAAGCGGGCCTCCAGCCTGCAGCACCAAGGATACCCGGATGATATACTCCAGCAGAAGAATTATGAATAATTGATCCACCAGATTGGCCCATGAGCCATCGCCTTCTGGGCATACGACTCTAGGCAAAGTTTTGAACGTCAGAATTCAAATCAAACATGTTTATAAAAATAAAACCAAGACCAAAATTACATCAATTTCAAATTATTCTTGTGCAATGATAAATATACATAGATTCCATGCACAGGGCTTGGCATGACCAGCCGATTGGTCGAACCGGGCCCATTCGACCACCCGTCTAGGCGAAGTCAGGGCCAAAGTGGTGTATTGAGCAACAGGAACACGGTTGCAAGCTCCTATTGCCCTCAACCACCAGGATCCCTTCCTCCGCCGACACGGGCCGCAACCCACGGCAAACGGGTTGGTGGACCAAATATCCCCCCGGGTCCACTACGGGGGTGTTGGCGAGCTCTTGGCGTGACCCAGCACCCACCACGAGGAGGTGGCTCGCCACGGGTGCCAGTTATAGATGAACAACTTCTTTATCAGTAATAATAATTTGCATATCCATAGAACATTACTCATTGTTCAAAACGCCAACTTCTAATTAGTGCCGCTACAGGAATTCAAACTGCTCGGTATTCAGTATTTAACAATTCACAACGAACTGATGCGAGAGTGCAATAAGCAGTAAGCTGCCGCCTTCAGAATGCACTACTGCTGTCCTTATGTGAGCAAAATCAAAACAAAATAGACTAAATCGACACAACAGGCTAAAATAACGGCACCGGGTGGTCAGCCTCTCTGCCATCAGTTCCCAGTTGCGCAAATCAATACTCATACTGTTGATCACTGGATTGTCTGGTCCAGACTCGATTATTTACAGACCACCCATGTAGCTGGAACATTGCTGTGTGCGGCGTAAAGCTAAACTTACTCACTCACTAGTTCAGCCATACCAGACAATTCGGTGATGAGCATCATTTGCATTGATCTGTAGGCAGTATTGGGATACGATAACATGCATGAGTCTAGTCAGCCGTTAGTCGCCTCTTACGACAAGCATCGGTTACTGAGGCCCACCTATAACCAGTCTTCACGGGTCATTGGACATTTTGATCTATGGATCATGCAAGACAATTTCCAGTCCCATTCCTACTATAAACCATAAAGGGATGACCCTTTATACTGGAGATTCTGAATGAAAGAATCACTGAAGCTGTGAATAAACGAATATTGCTGATACAGAAGTTTGAAAATATAGTATTTTATGTCAAGTCAATCTGTAAACTTATAATTCCAGAGAATACCTTTAACCCCAAGCTACACAAACCACACTGAAGACACCCGGTAATCTAAATCTACCAAAGTTAGCATGTATCTGACCTCTATAAACAGTATATCTGAGTGAGTGAGTTTATCTTAATGATGCACTCAGAAATATTGTACCTTTATGCCGGTGTTCCCTAACTAATCGAGTCTGGACCAGACAATCTAGTGGTCAACATCATGAGCATCGATCAATTATGTAAAGAAGTTTGACATTAATATATGAATATATAAGATGAAACATTTCCATATGCTACAGGCGAGCATTTTACCATGTTCAGTGAATAAAGAAATCATTATCGAATAGCCAAAGGGATTAATGGGCGCAGATTATGAAATATTCCTTTTCCTCCAGCAATATATGATGGAAGGGCCAACACAAATCAGTTGGAATTAAGCAGCATTGGTAATGAGTGAGTGAGTTTAGTTTTACGCCGCACTCAGCAGTATTTAGGGTATGTGGTCTGTGAATAATCGAGTCTTGACTAGACAGGCAAGTGATGCATGTGGTCTCACCTTCACTCAGCAGAACATGGGTACCTTGTGGGATAAGGCACGTGCCTATTGACCTTCTAACGTCTCACACTCAGCTGAGACTATCCATGGTAATATTGTGTTGTCGATGTATCGCGATAAATGGCCAATATTATGTCAACAGTCACACACCTCTGTTTCCGCCAGTGAGAAGTTTTTAATCTGTTATCTGAACGTACCCGAAACAAGAAACCTTTTAAGATTTCTGCTTTAGTAAATTGACGGAGTTCTGAGTGGAGTGGGAGAGAGAGAGAGAGAGAGAGAGAGAGAGAGAGAGAGAGAGAGAGCTACATGGCAGCAGAATTGGGCTTGACATTGTTTACCTCTGAGCCCAGTCTTTAACACTTTAACCTCTGGGCTGTCGGGTCATTTCACGTAGTAATAGACAGCTAGTAATAAACACTTCGTTAGAACTGACAGCAGTAGAAAGTTCATCACTGTTTCCCCTTTCTACGTCCCCACAGACAGCTCAACTAACGGTTGATAATGCAGTGACGTGTTTAAAGAATAGCCAACTAGCCTCCATAACAGTAACTTGTTTGAAGTACATCTCCACTGACAAATAACATGATTTATTCACACCCTGATACACATGACTCCGCTGATGCTTGATTTCGAACTTACTGTGGGAGAATTAACGGACACAATCTGTCGTTCATGAGTTAATGCCTGAGAGTTCTTTTAATCACCCTACTCCATAGACTTTCTTCTCCCAATTTATGCAACTCAGCAAATGACCAAGGGTGTTAGAGAGAATCAGAAATGGTGAGTGCTGCCCGTGTAAGAGGCTACCAACAGATCGGGTGGACTCGCTGACTTGAGTGACACATGTCATCGTATCCCACTAGGTGTAGATCGGGGCCCATGTCCTCAATCACTGGATTATCTGGTCCAGACGATAATTTGCCGAGAGGCGTAATATTGCACATTGCGGCGTTAGCAAACAAACAAGCGATCAGGTATACTGTAATGGAAGAGATGACAGATTGTGTCAATATTGCAACTAAAAGGGGATGCATACATATATATCTAACGATAATTATATTTGTAATTTTATTATTACCTTGCTACTCCTTTGTCATTATGAATGCAAAGAATAAAGCTGTCTATCACACTGGCTTATTTCTGCATGATATCTATAAAGGTATCTATGCTGCAACTAGTTTTAACTGATGGGTGTATTAATAAAACTGCTTAAATATCGAAATCATCACACATTCGTCTCTTGCGATGACATATTAAATTTTATTAAAAGAGTGAGTGAGTGAGTTAATATTTAACGTCACATCGGCAATATTTTAGCCATATCGTGACGGGAACAAAACACTGAAAACGAATATATGTGTGTTATAAAACCTGTCGACAAAAGACAGTAAAACAACTACAGTATCACAATTTGAATTAAAACTAGCATGGAAAGTTAAAACTAATATCAATATTTAGACAATACAATATAAAAACAGGCTATAGATTGCTAACAACAGAAAGTAGATCACCATACTAGGGACCATGGGGACTTACAGTACGTTTGCTACCTGCATGGACCCTAGTTGGATTTACACCATCCCTTCAGCTGCTGGTGAGTGTACGAAATGCTAGCCAAAATTAAAACAACAGGAATACTACGATTAAAATCCTGGTAGACTTACATTTAATATCAATGTTTTTGGACTTACGTACCCTCTCAAAAGGACAATAATTTTACAATACTTCAACCCCCTTTGAGGGTACAGCCACCAACAATTCAAGTTACAAATTCAAACTACCAATCATTAAAATACATCTATTTGCAGAAACACACTATTCAAAATTCAACCAAAAAATCAATTTCTTTTAAAAAACCTATAATCAAATGGGAATTAACGATGGTAACAAGATCCTTCATTGTTTTAACTGTAACATACTGATTCCTTGTAATGGAGAATTCAACACAGTCAAGCAGAATATGCTGGACTGTGATTCTCATCACAAGGGATACAAAATGGAGGATCCTCACCTTTCAATAGGTATGCATGAGTATATCTTGTATGGCCAATACGACATCGTCGTAAAATAACTTCTTCAAATCTGGACTGACAACCCAAGTAGGTATAACCGATATTAGGTTTTATCTCATGCAATTTACTTATACGCACTTGGGTGTCCCACTTCTTCTATCAGATCACGGATATAAGATCTAATGGTGGCGTTGTAATCACTGTCAGGAATACGCAGTGGTGTCACAGATTTGTTGAGTGCTGCTTTAGCAGCAAAGTCAGCCAATGTGTTAACTGAGATCCTTACATGGCTGGGTAACCAACAGTAGACGATGTCGTATTTGCCAGTTGCAAGATCATTATACAGTTCAATAATTTCTATTAAAAGTGGATGTTTACAGGAAATATTTTTAATAGCCTGAAGGCAAAAAAGAAAATCGGAATAGATTATATCTTATTTGCGTTTGGGATGTCTTTGAATATATTTGAGAGCTGTTAATATGGCGTTAGCTTCTGCTGTAAAAATAGAACTATTATCTGGTAATCTTGAAGATGTTGTGGATCCAATGACAGCTGCACAAGCCACTGCGCCACCGTCCTTGGATCCATCTGTAAATAAGGGTTTGTAATTGCTACATTTATGTTTTAATCGATGATATTCTTGTTTATATTGTAATTCATTTGTTTCTGATTTTTTAAATGATGTTAATGTTAGGTCCACTTGTGGCCTAACAAATGGCCAAGGAGGAGAAGAAAGAAGACGGGAAGGCGATATACTTTCCAGCTCAATACCGACCGAAGAATTAAATGGTTTAAGTCTGTGCCCAAGAGGTGGAACAAGAGAAGACTTTTCGTTAAACAAATCCTCATAAAGGGGATTGAACACACAGTTTTAGTCAGGGTTAGATTCATTAGAATATATTTTAGTAACATATTGTAAAGACAATTTTATAGGACTTTGAGTAAGAGATAGTTCATCGGCATCAACGTAGAGAGTATCAATAGGTGAAGTCCTGAAAGACCCAAGACAAAGTCTTAAGCCTTGATGGAGGACAGAATCAAGAAGTTTAAGGTTGCTTTTGCAGGCTCTACCATATACGATGGAGCCATAATCGAGTTTCGAACGGACAAGTGATCGATATAGGTGTAAGAGGGTTGCTTGATCACCTCCCCACTTTGAATTGGAAACAACTTTCAACAAGTCAAGAGCCTTCAGGCATTTAGTTTTAAGGGACTTAATAAGAGGCAGAAATATTAAATGGGAGTCACAGATTAGGCCAAGGACTTGGCCTCCTTTACAACTTTGATGGGAGTGCCTTCTAGAGATAGTTCAGGGTCCTTATGTGGTTTATATTTTCTGCAAAAATGTAAACAATTAGTTTTGGATTTAGAAAATTTAAAGCCGTTTTCAAGACACCATTTATTTCTTTTGTTTAAACAAAGCTGCAGCTGCCGTTCAATAGTATGCATATTTGTCCCACGACAAGAAATATTAAAATCATCCACAAATAACGATCCATCAATTGAATCGTTTCAAACTTTTGATAAACTATTTATCTTTATGATAAAAAGTGTGACAGACAAAATACTGCCTTGTGGAACACCCTGATCCTGATTATAATGATCAGACAGGGTAGAACCAACCCGAACTTCAAACTGTCTTTCATTTATAAAGTTGGCTATAAATTGAGGTCCCGTGTGGACCCGGGACAGAATGTTTCCACAGCACCCCATTGCTTGTCGTAAGAGGCGACTAAATTGGGCAAACTGTTTGCCGTGGGTTGCGTCCCGTGTCGGTGGAAGAAGGAATCCTGGTGGTTGAGGGCAATAGGGGCCTGGAACCGTGTTCCTGTTGCCTAACACACCACTTTGGCCCTGACTTCACCTAGACGGGTGGTAGAACTGGCCCGCTTCTATCAATCGGCTGGTCACGCTATGCCCTGTGCATGGACATGTTGACAATATATATCCCTTACATTGTATTTTGACACTGAATATTGAGGGTATTCTATTGTAAATAACAATTGCCTAGAGTCCTATGCCAGAAGGCGGTGGCTCATGGGCCAATCTGGTGATATTGACCCCTGAATTCTATGTTTCTTGAGAAATGTGTCATGGGCCAAACCAACCTGGCATATGTTCTTTTAGATATCATGGCTATTCATGTCTTTATTCACTGGAGTATAACACCTCTGTAGCCTCTGTGGCACAGGCTGGTTTCCACTGTAATGTCGTCCTTGTTGACACTCGATTGCGGGTGGGGAGCAGAGTTGTCAAATGTATTTATCCCATCATGTCACTCCACATTCACTCTGGTTCTGCAAAAGCTAACAAACGTCGACATGTTGATTCTGATGATGAAATATCGACTGAAAAATCTGATTCTTGGCCTAGGTTTATCGTTGTTGCTTCTGCTGACGGTACCCCACAGAAACTCAACCCAGTTGCTATCTCCAAGGGTATTGAAGGTGCTTGCGGAGAAGTGAAAAATGTCACCTGCCTTCGAAATGGTTCATTTTCAGTTGAATGTGCTCCGAGGCAACAATCTGTCAATCTCCTCGGTGTTAAGCAGTTTGTTAATACACAGGTTGTCGTATCAGTGCACAGAACATTGAACTCAAGTAGAGGAATCGTTCGAGATCGGGCGAAATGTCTTTCGTTTATGAGTGAGGAGGAAATTGTAGCTGAACTGAAAACCCAAGGTGTTACAGCTGTGAAGCGTTTTACCAAAAAGCAAGACAACACTATAATACAGACAAATACCTACCTGTTTACATTTAACTGTCCGACCTTTCCAAAGTCTATTAAAGCTGGTTACTTCAACATTGCAGTGGACGCATACGTGCCTAATCCATCCAGATGTTACAAATGTCAAAGGTTTGGGCATGGTGCGAAGTCTTGTCAGGCAAAGAGTTCTGTTTGCTACGGTTGTGGTGGCACTCATGAAAGTTCTGAATGCACAAATGAATCATACAGTTGTGTCAACTGTGACGGGGAGCATGCAGCCTCATCTAAATCTTGCCCTGTCTTTGAACAAGAATCCAAAATACTGAAAATTAAACATACAAACGATGTTTCTTATCACGAAGCAAAACGGTTAGTTTCTGTTTCATCTCAGACTTCGTCTATTACTTACTCAGCTGTAGTTTCTTCTCCTCCTCTACCTGTTGTCAAACCTTCCAGAGTTTCTACTCAATGCCAAACGTCGATCAGTTGGGTGAATGATGATCAGATCATTCTGGAACAAGTTTCTTCTGAAGCAGACACATCAGTAACCGAAACACAAACAGATGTCCAACTGACACAACACTCAGAATCAGACAATGTTACAAGAGAAACTCCCTCGCAATTGTCGAAGACAGAAAAGAAACAAATGAGAAGACAGGCTAGGGCCATACAAAACTTGGAAGTGCATTCTTCTCCCCCAGGCCCTAACGCCATATTAACAGCTCTCAAATGTATTCAAAGACACCCGAAACGTAAACAGTATATAATATATTCCGACTCTCTTTCTTGCCTTCAGGCTATTAAATATATTTCTTGTAAACATCCACTTTTAATTGAAATTATTGAACTGTATAATACTCTTGCTATTGGCCAATACGACATCGTCTTTTGTTGGTTACCCAGTCACGTAGGTAATTCTGGGAATGTGATGGCTGATCTTGCTGCCAAGGCAGCACTCAACAAATCTGTGACACCACTTCTTCTTCCATATTCAGATTTTAAAGCTTGCATTAGAACGTATATCCGTGCAGAAGAAGTGGGACACTCAAGTAGGTATCAATAAATTACATGAAATAAAACTGTATATAGGCCACACCTACTTGGGTTGTCAGTCCAGATTTGAGGAGGTCATCATGCGACGATGTTGTATTGGCCACACAAGATATACACATAAGTATTTGCTTAAAGGTGAGGATCCTCCGTTTTGTATCCCTTGTGATGGAAGAATCACAGTCAAGCATATCCTGCTTGACTGTGTCGAGCATTCCATCACATGGGACCAGTATTTTAATCCACCAACTCTGAAGGATCTTTTTAATAACACAAGCTCTCATGTAATCATTGCAATTTTAAAAGAATTAGATTTATTGACAGAATTGTAAATAGATAAATAGTTTGTTATTGGAATTTTAAATTTGTAACTGTGCTTGTTAGTGGCTGTATCATCAAAGGGGGTTGAAGTACTGCAAAACTATTGTCCCCCTGAGAGGGTACGTAAGTCCACAAACATTCAATGTAAATTCAAACTTTCACGTTTTTAATCGTAGCATAAGTGTCGTTTTATTTGCATGGCTAGATTTCCCAAATTCCTGATGGCTGAGGGGATGATGTAAATCCAGCTAGGGTCCATGCAGGTAGCAAAGGTACTGTAAGTCCCCATGGTCCCTAGTATGGTGATCTACTTTCAGTTGTTAGCAATCTATAGCCCATTTTTATATTGTATTGTCCTCTATAGATAAACTGTTTTAGGTATAGTTACTAGTTTTATATTCTCATCTGTGATATTCTAGTTGTTTTACTGTCCTTCGTTGACAGGTTTTATAATATATATATATATATATATATATATATATATATATATATATATATATATATATATAAAATTTCAGTATTAAATGTTCTCGTCACGATATGGCTGAGATATTGCCGATGTGACGTTAAATATTAACTCACCCACTCACTCTAAATCCAAAACTAATTGCATACATTTTTGCAGAAAATATAAACCACATAAGGAACTATCTCTAGATGATCAAGTCCCTTAAAACTAAATGCCTGAAGGCTCTTGACTTGTTGAAAGTCGTTTCCAATTCAAAGTGGGGAGGGGATCAAGCAACCCTCTTACACCTGTAACGATCACTCGTACGTTCGAAACTCGATTATGGCTCCATCGTATATGGTGGAGCCTGCAAAAGCAACCTTAAACTTCTTGATTCTGTCCACCATCAAGCTTTAACACTTTGTCTGGGATCTTTCAGAACTTCACCTATTGACAGTCTCTACGTTGAGGCCGATGAACCATCTCTTACTCAACGTCATATAAAATTGTCTTTACAATACATTACTAAATTATATTCTAATGAATCAAACCCTGCCTATAACTGTGTGTTCAATCCCCTTTATGAGGATTTGTATAACAAAAAGTCTTCTCTTGTTCCACCTCTTGGGCACAGAATTAAACCATTTATTTCTTCTGCTGGTATTGAGCTGGAAAGTATATTGCCTTCCCGTCTTCTTTCTTCTCCTCCTTGGCAGTTGGTTAGGCCACAAGTTGACCTACCATTAACATCATTTAAAAAATCAGAAACAAATGACTTACAATATAAACAAGAATATCATCAATTAAAACATAAATATAGCAATTACAAACCCTTATTTACAGATGGGTCCAAGGGCGGTGGCGCTGTGGCTTGTGCCACTGTCATTGGATCTAGAACAATATCTTCTAGATTACCAGATAATAGTTTTATTTTTACAGCTGAAGCTAACGCCATATTAACAGCTCTTAAATATATCCAAAGACACCCTAAACGTAAACAATATATAATCTATTCTGATTCTCTGTCTTGCCTTCAGGCTATTAAAAATATATCTTGCAAACATCCACTTTTAATAGAAATTATTGAATTGTATAATGATCTTGCTACTGGCCAATACGACATCGTCTTCTGTTGGTTACCCAGCCATGTAGGCATTTCTGGTAACACATTGGCTGACCTTGCTGCGAAAGCAGCACTCCATAAATCTGTGACACCACTTCTTGTTCCTTATAGTGATTACAAAGCCACCATTAGATCTTATATCCGTGATCTGATGCAAAGGACGTGGGACACCCAAGTGGGTTTCAATAAATTACATGAGATAAAACCTTATATTGGTTATACCCACTTGGGCTGTCAGTCCAGATTTGAAGAGGTTATTTTACGACGATGTCGTATTGGCCACACTAGATATACGCATGCGTACCTGTTAAAAGGTGAGGATCCTCCATTTTGTATCCCTTATGATGAGAGAGTCACGGTCAAGCATATTCTGCTTGACTGTGTTGAATTCTCCATCACAAGGAGTAAGTATTTCACAGTTAAATCAATGAAGGATCTTTTTTACCAGCGTTCATTCTCATTTAATTATAGGCTTTTTAAAAGAACTTGAGTTTTTGGTTGAATTTTGAATAATATGTTTCTGTGAATAGATGTATTTTAATGACTGGAAATTTGAATTAGTAACTAGAATTGTTGGTGGCTGTACCCTCAAAGGGGGTTGAACCACCGTAAAATAATTGTCCTCCTGAGAGGGTACATAAGTCCCAAAACATTTGAAGTAAATTTCAGTTTTCCAACTTTTAATCATGTGTTTTCACTTTATGGCAGAATTTGTCTCAATTGCGAACAGCTGAAGGGACGATGTAAATCCAACTAGGGTCCATGCAGGAAGCAAATGTACTATAAGTCCCCATGGTCCTTAGTATGGTGATCTACCTTCAGTTGTTGGCAACCTATAGCTCATTTTTATATTGTACTCTCCTCTATAGATACATTGTTTTAGGTCTCTTCACTAGTTTTACCTTCTACTCTGTGATATTCTAGTTAGTTTTAGTGTCGTTCGTTGATAGGGTTTTGCAATATATGCGCTATCAATGCATTTGTATTTTCATAATTAGTCATTGTCGTCACGATATGGCGGCAATATTGCCGATGTGACGTTAAATATTAACTCACTCACTCACTCATCACAACGTCTGATGACAGATACTATGTTCCAAACATATACATTTAAACATTTATGGATTTGTTGTTTTGACATTTGTAAGACATGTAACGCATGATTTGGATGATTATTTCATAGATCGTAACATAAGAATCATCGTATTTGCACAATCCCTACAGTCTCTATACACAAAATTAGATGGAGATGATTGAGCGAACAATATTAATGTGAGCCATAATTAGTAGAAATGTCAGTCAATGATATGTAACATATAAACATCTTACTACACTTCAGTGACTACATGTCACTTCAGAGCAACAGATTGCTTGTTCATAAGGAAATAGGATAAGTGTGAACTGCTGAATTTGTGTTGGGGGTGATTATTCAAGTAAGAAATTGATGACAACTTCCTTTTTAATAATTTGCATTATAATAATCCTTCTTGGCATTAAGGTTTATATGTTGATTGATTTTTGTGTCATATAGATTTTCAGACACGTGCAAAAAGCATGAAAACCCCAGGTTTCAACTATACTCACCTTGGAATAGACTTCACCATTTGTGAGTGATGAAGAAGATACCAATTTATTGCTCTCGATCCCATTTACCTGGGAATCCAGTAAAGTGAGGACGTACAGGTCTGCACAGGACTCATCCACAATTTACAAGGCCATCATGAAGGCCAGGATGAGGCACCCAAACCATAATGACAGAGGGATATCCGCCCAACGATGCCCCTGAGTGGGCTTAATTTGTGTTTATTTTCAAATAGACCTATATTTATTTTGAAATACACTTTTATTTGTTTTCAGAGTTCTTTATTACATTTTCTTATTGTATTGTATTGCAAGCTGTGTGTTATTATATGGTTAGCAATAGTAGTGACTGACTTTGGTGTGTTTGTCTCTGTCAGTGTGAGGATGACTGTAAATGGATGCAAGTGAATGTTAGCCATCGCATGTTTTTGGAAACATTTTTGTTATACATGTTGATCTGTTAATTAGTGCTATATCTTTTGTAACTCAAGGGAAACCTGTTGGAAAGAGGGTAACGGATACCGTACGGAAACCCTTAGAAAGTGGGTAATTGGAAGTTTCCGTTATTGTGAAAGCTCAGTGTAAACGAACAGAAACTCACTGGATTCTAAGTGGAAACTTAAGTTTCAGTCCACTTTCCATCAGCCTGTCAACGAAGGACAGTAAAACCAACTAGAATATCACATAAAATGTAAAACTAGTGTTCAGATCTAAAACAGTTCAACTATAGAGGACAATACAATATGAAAATGGGCTATAGATTGCCAACAACTGAAGGTAGATCACCACACTAACGACCACGGGGACTTACATAACTTTTGCTACCTACATGGACCCTAGCGAATGCGATACGAAGTCTCTTTGATGTTATCATCTTTTCAAAGAATGTGTTGATGTTGCCTGTTATCCGAAGGACACGTTTGTGCATCACGGCAGGAAATGTCACAAACATGTTGTTCTGCGTCTATTATAATAACTATCATTTGTTTTGTTTTTTTACTGGATCAATTTAAATCTACATCTGTAATGTTCTGTATATCCTTGTTAACAGGTCTTGGTATAGGTTAATGTATCCATTACTATATAGTCGTCATATGCACGACATGGCCTATATTCAGTATTGTAACAGTAACTTTGTTATTGATAAGAAATCACGTTCCCTCGCTATCTCCGTTGCATCAAAGCCCTGATTATTCCTTGTAGTTAAATCTACCATACACCGTGACAGTACATATTTCACAATGTCTTCATCTCCTTGTACACAGGCCAAATGAAGGACATTGTCACCATCACTATTTACTACTGAAGGATCTGCTCCACTGTCTAGTAGCAATTCAAACACACCGAATGTACTTTGCCTTGCTGCTAAAAGCAGGGGTGTCATCCCTTTCGACCCTCTACAGTTTATATCGACAACGTGTAGCTTGAGGATATGCTTCACTATTTCCTGATTTTCTCCCATAGAGGCGAAATGAAGGATGCTGTTACCATCATTATCTACTGCTGAAAGATTCGCTCCACCCTCTAGTAGCAATTTAAACACGCCATATGTACTGTACTCTACTGATACCAGCAGTGGTGTTTTCCCTTTATCTCCTCTACAGTTTATGTCCAGAGTGTGTAACTTGAGGACATGCTTCACTATCTCCTCACGGTCTCCCTTACAGGCCACATGAAGGATATTGTCACCATTTCTATTAACTGCTGAAGGATCAGCTCCACTCTCCATTAACAATTCAAACACATTGTATGAATCGTATTCTGCTGCTAACAGCAGTGGTGTCCTCCCTTTCGATCCTCTACAGTTTATGTTCAGAGAGTGTAGCTTCAGGACCTGCTTCACTATCTGCTCATCCCCTCTCATACAGGCCAAATGAAGGGCGTTGTCACCATCTCTATTTACTAAAGAAGGATCTGCTCCGCTTTCCAGTAGCAACTGAAACACATTGCGTGGCTGATATTTTACTGCTAACAGTAGTGGTGTCATCTCATTAAATCTACAGTTTATATCCACAATGTGTAACCTGAGGATACGCTTGACTATCTCCACATTTGTTCCCTCACAGGCCAAATGAAGGATGTTCTTACCACAATTTCCAAATCCTGACAGGTCAGCACTTTTTTTCACCAGACTATCAAATACTTTTCTTTTCGCACGCCATGCTGCCAGCATCACTGGTGTCAATCCACCACGGCCTTTTCTATTTATATTCACACTGTTTCGCATCAGGATATAATTCACTATCTTAACATTTCCTCCTCGACAAGCCCAATGAAGGATGTTGTCACCATCCTCGTCAATTACTGACAGATCAGCTCCTTTCCTCACCAGACCATCAAATACTTCTCCTTTCGCACACCATGCTGCAAGCATCACTGGTGTCTCTCCACCACTGTTTTTTGCATTTATATCCACAATGTTTTGCATCAGGATATAATTGACTATCTTAACATGTCCTCCTCGACAAGCCAAATGAAGGATATTGTCTCCATCTCCGTCAGTTACTGACAGATCAGCTTCTTTTTTCACGAGAATATCAAATGCTTCGTGTTTTGCATAATATGCCGCAATCAGTACTGGTGTCATTTCTTCATCCCCTTTACAATTTATATCCACAATGTTTTGCATCAGGATATAAGTCACTATCTTAGGATTTCCTCCTCCACAAGCCGAATGAAGGATATTGTCATCATTATTGTCAATTACTGACAGATCAGCTCCTTTCCTCACCAGAATGTCAAATACTTCTCTTTCCCCACTATTTGCTGCAAGCATCACTGGTGTCTCTCCACCACTGTTTTTTGCATTTATATCCACAATGTTTTGCATCAGGATATAATTGACTATCTTAACATGTCCTCCTCGACAAGCCAAATGAAGGATATTGTCTCCATCCTCGTCAATTACTGACAGATCACCTCCTCTTTTCACGAGAATATCAAATGCTTCTTTTTTTCCATGATCTGCCGCAATCAGTACTGGTGTCATTTCTTCATCCCCTTTGCAATTTATATCCACAATGTTTCGCATCAGGATATAAGTCACTATATTAACATTTCCTCCTCGACAAGCCCAATGAAGGATGTTGTCACCATCCTCGTCAATTACTGACAGATCAGCTCCGTTTTTGACAAGAACATCAAATAGTTCTCTTTTCCCATGATATGCTGCAAGTAGAACTGGAGTCATTTTTTCACAATCTTTACTATTTAAGTCCACACTGGTTTGGTTCAGAACATACTTCACTGTTTCCACATGTCCTCCAATGCAGGAAAGATGGAGACTGTTTCTACTTTTCTGATTCACTGCTAAAGTATTAGCACCTTTTTCTATCAATAACCGAAACACATCTATTTTCCCATGATATGCGGCTAACAACAATGGTGTCATGTTATTTTCATCGCTGCCATTAATGTCAACAATGTTTTGTGTGATGATATAGTTCACAATCTTCACACTTCCTCCTCGACAGGCCCAATGAAGAACATTTCTGTTTGTACTATCCTTTGTGAAGGTGTCAGCTCCTCTCTCTATCAGAAAGTGAAACACAAGTTTGTTCCCATAACCAGCTGCCAACAACAATGGTGCAATGCCCTTGTCATCTGTACTGTTTATATACAGAACATTATGCTTTAGGACATATTTCACTATATCTACATTTCCTCCCTGACAGGATACATGAAGGATATTTTCACCATCATCATCCTCTTTTGATATATCAGCTCCTATTTTCATAAGGAAAGAAAACACGTCCTTCTTCCCAAACATCGCTGCTGACATCAAAGGTGTTGTCCCGGTTCTTCCCCTACTTTCAATGTCTATGATTTTCTGCGAGTGGATGTACTTCACTATCCCCAGATTTCCCTCCATACAGGCGACGTGTAAGATATTGTTATCCTCATCGTCTAATAGGGTCAAATTTGCCCCTTTCTCCACAAGTAATTCCAGCAATGCCCTGTGTCCTGCTACTGCCGCTATCATCGCTGGCGTCCTGCCAGCTTGTCCTCTCGAGTTGACGTTGGCAGGATCATGAGACAACAAGTATTTAGCTTGATGCAAGTCTCCTATTCTGCAGGCATCAATAAGTGTAGTGTTAACGTAGGCCCGGTTATGTGTTTGATGATGTTCATCTGAAAGTAACGATGAAAACATGACACAGTTTTCATTTTTAGACCCATGTTAATTTAACCCATTACCCTCCACGCACCCAAAAGTGCTGTACATCTATAGAGTTTGCTGAGCTGAAACAGAGTTATACAGGGATTCAATAGTTATTTGAGTGAGTGAGTGAGTAAGTTAATATTCAACGTCATATCGGGAATATTGCAACCATATCGTGACGAGAACGATTCATTATAAAAATACAAATGAATTAATAGCACCTATATTGTAAAAACTGTCAACGAAGGACAGAAAACTAACTAGAATATCACTGAGTAATGTAATGTAAAACTAGTGATTAGACCTAAATCAGTGGATGTATAAAGGACAATGCAATATAAAAATGAGCTATACGTTGCCAGAACGGAAGGTAGATCACCATACTAAGAACCATTGGGACTTACAGAACATTTACTTCCCGCATGGACCCTAACTGGATTTACCTCATCCCCTCAACTAATGTAAAACTTATATTTACATCAAATGTTTTGGGACTTATGTACCCTGTCAGGAGAACAATTATTTTACGGTACTTCCGCCTTCTTTGAGGGTACAGCCACTAACGAATTGAGTTACTAATGAAATATTCCGATTTTAAAATATTTATCTATTTACAGTTGAGTTAACAAATGTAATTCCTTAAAAAATACAAGAATTAAAAGAGGACTAATATTGCTAAAAAGATCCTTCATCGTTCGTGAATATTGATCCCTTGTGATGGAATATTCAACACAGTCAGGCAGGATATGCTTGACTGTGATTCTTTCATCTCAAGGGATGCAAAACGGAGAATCCTCTCCTTTAAGCAAATATTTATGTGTATATCTTCAGTGGCAAATGCGACATCGTCGCATGATGATCTCTTCAAATCTTGTCTGACAACCCAAGTAGGTGTAGCCAATATAGGGTTTTATAGCATGTAATTTATTGATGTCTAGAATAGATTATTCATTGTTTATGTTTAGGGCGTTCTCTTCCTGTGTAAAACAATATTATTGGTATACATGAGTTTCTGTATTCGTGATTTTTTCTGATAGACAGGACAGAATTTTGATGAGGAGAAGTACTCGCCGTGGCAGTTAGCAGACCTAATGGCATCTGTACAGGTAGTGCCTTCATGATCTTTACTGCAACGGGAGCAAGTTGGGGACTTAGTACACGACCTGGCTCCATGCCCAAACCTTTGACAGTATACACATCCACTCCGATGTTGAAATAACTAGCCTTAATTGATGATGGTACTTTGGGAAGTATAAACGTGCGATCACGGATGACACCTTTACACGAAGTTAGATATTTGTGAACAGAGACAGTATTTCAGTAATGCAAAATGATCTGCTTTGTGGAGATTAATTGACTGTTGATGTAGTGAACATTCTACAAGTAGAGATCCATTTCTGAGACGCGTTACATTCTTGACATCTCCACGAACCCCTTCATCAGCCTTGGACACAACAAAAGGTTTAATCTTCAGAGGTGCTCCATCAACTCCATTAACCACCGGAAACCGAGCCACCACCTCGTGGTGGGTGCTGGGTAATGCCAAGAGCTCGCCATCACCCCCGTAGTGAACTCGGGGGGATATTTGGTCCACCAACCCGTTTGCCGTGGGTTGCAGCCCTGTGTCGGTGAAGGAAGGGATCCTGGTGGTTGAGGGCAATAAGGGCCTGCAATCGTGTTCCTCTTGCTCAATACACCACTTTGGCCCTAACTTCGCCTAGACGGGTGGTCGAATGGGCCCGGTTCGACCAATCGGCTGGTCATGCCAAGCCCTGTGCATGGAGTATATATATATATATATGTCATTGCACAAACTTTTTAGGTCTTTCAAAATCAAATCTTAGTTGGTATTCTGGTCATGGTCTCTGCACAACAAAACCTTGAACTCAAGCAAAGGTATCATTCGAGATCGAGACCGATTGCTTGATGATATGTCGGAACTTGACATCAGATCTGAAAAGAAGGATCAAGGTGTAGTCTGTGTCAAGCACTTTTCAACTCGGAGAAACAGTGAAACCATCTAAACGAACTCGTATCTGTTTACTGTTTCATGTCCTAATGCTCCCAAATCAGTGAAGGCAGGTACTGTAACATTCCAGTTGATACCTACATCCCCAACCCTCTAAGGTGTTTTAAATGCCAGAAATATGGACACGGTGTAAATACCTGCACATTGTCTCTTGTGTGTGCTCACTGTGGTGAGAAGACACATACAAAAGAAGATTGTGACAGTGATTATAAAAAATGCACCAATTGCTCAGGTGACCATTCTTCATTTTCGAAACAGTCTCCAATTTGGAAAGAGCAAATGGAGATAAATAAAATAAAATTTACTCAAAATATTTCTTTTTCCGAGACCAAAAAACTGGTGAAGAGATCTGAACTTTCAGAAAGTTATGCTACAGTGGCAAAAACATCATCGGGGTCTAACTCTTAAACAACATCAACCACAGGCTGCCAAACTAATTTGGTAAATTGCGATTCTCCACAGCTTTTGTGTCCTGCTATATCATCACAGAGTGAGGAATCACTTCCTAGTCTTCTTCTGATCACAAATCATCATCTCAGCCACAGTCAAAGTGTCAATCGACAGCTGACAGTCAACAAACGGTGAAAAGTGGCAGAGCTCCTAAAGGGTCACAGAACAAAATGCAATTGTTCAATAAATACGGGTCTCTTGAAGACATGGACATTTCTGAAAACGTCCATTCTAGTGTGGTGATCTACCTTCACTTGTTGGCGATCTATAGTCTGTTTTTATTATGTATTGTCTAAATAGGGCTATTAGTTTTAACTTTCCATACTAGTTTTACTTAAAATTGTGATATGCTAGTTGTTTTACTGTCCTCCGTTGACAGATTTTTCCATATGCATATATTTAATTTAAATGTTCTCGTCACGATATGGCTGAGATATTGCCGATGTGACGTTAAACATTAACTCATTCACTCACTCACCCATTCTAGGGCACATAGCTTGTCGCCCTCCAAAAGAGTGCGGGGTAGATTCCCAATAAATTCCCCCAAAAGATAGTTTATTCCAATAATATTGTACAGTGGAACTACAGAGGATTGAGGACTAATTTACATGAATTACAACCATTAGTCCAAGATTGTACACCTTCGGAGATATGTCTCCAAGAGACATATTTAAAACAAACAGATGCATTTGACACTTCATCAGTTTAATGCATATCATTAGCTTGCACCCCCGGGTGATTGGGCCACTGGCCGATCATCCATTCTAGTCAGACAAGACGTTCTTCAAAGCCCTGTTTCACTGAATACTAATCTGCAGGCTGTTGCAGAGAGAATTACTTTACATGTAGTGTTTACGCTACGCTCTCTGGTGTAGTGTAACTACAAACACTAAAGGTAAATTGTTGGAGGACTTTTGTTCTGAAATGAGTTATGTATTTATAATGATGGTTCCAACACATATTTACACCCTGGTACAGGGACTTATTCTGCTTTCGACTTGCCACTGACAAATTCAGAACAACTAAATGAATTCGAATGGACAGTCCACGATGACCTCTATGGAAGTGAGCATTTTCCTACTATATTAAAACCTGTAACTCCATCTGATGTTCCTCTATCATCAAGGTGGAATTTTAAAAAGGCTAACTGGGCTTTATATGAAACACTGTGTGGTGAAAATCTTAAACCTGAACGTTCTATTGACGTTCCTGATGCTATTAAATGTTTTTCTGATGAACTGAATTCCATAGCTGATGAGTGTATACCAAAGTCCTCTGCAGTTCCACATATTCGTAAACCATGGATCAGTGATGAACGCAAACAAGCTAGGAAGGCAAGACAAAAAGCAGGACCTTAATTCCGTTGACATCCTATGGTGCACAATTTAAATAAATTTAAAATTTTAAATGATAAAACGTGGCGTTCTTTTAAGCAGAACAGACGCCAATCTTGGCAAAATTATGTTTCCAAAATAAATTCTTGGACTTGGACACCATGTTCAAGGTATGGAACATGGTCCAGAAAATTAAAGGTAAAGGTACTAAATCTACTGTCCATCATCTTAAGCATAGAGATCAATTACTTACTGATAAATCAGATATTGCGAAGAAACTTCGCGAAACTCACGCTAAACATTCTCCCTCTTCTAATTATATACCTAAATTTCAGCAATATCAAAAACAACAAGAAAAGAAAACTATTAATGTCAATTCTGATAACGGGGAAAAGTATAGCGTAACGTTTTCTATTCATGAGTGAGTGAGTTAATATTTAACGTCACATCGGCAATATTTCAGCCATATCGTGACGAGAACAGATTGAGAATTGAAATGGGAAATGTGCATACTATAAAAAAAAACTGTCGTTAAAGGACAGTAAAACAACTAGAATATCACAGCTACGGATAAAACTAGTGTGGAACGGTAAAACTGATAGAACTATTTGGACAAGACAAGATAAAACACGGGCTATACACATCACCAGCAGCTGAAGGTAGATCACCATGCCAGGGTCCATGGGGACTTACAGTACCTTTCCTACCTGCATGGACCCTGGCTGGATTTACACCAGCGCTTCAGACACTGGCGATGATAGGACGATTTAGCCAGAATTTAAAACAACAAACACACTACGACTAAAAAGTATGGTTGAGCAAAATCGACTTTGAAAGTTTTTGGGACTTACGTACCCTCTTCGAAGGACAATAATTTTACGCTACTTCAACCTCCCTCGAGGGCACAGCCACTAACGATTGCAGTTGCTAATTTACAATACCATGCGTAAAAGATATATTATCTATGTACAAAACATATTCAGAATTTATGTAGCAATTCTATTTCCTTTAAAAATTCAATTATTAAATGATGATTAACGTTATAAAAAAGATCCTTTACAGTTTTCTCATTGAAATATTTATCCCTTGTGATGGCAAAATCAACACAATCGAGCAGGATATGCTTGACAGTGATTTTCTCATCACAAGGGATACAAAACGGAGGATCCTCACCTTTTAACAAGTGTTCGTGAGTATATCGCGTATGACCAATGCGACATCGTCGTATAACAACCTCTTCAAATCTGGACTGACAACCCAAGTGGGTGTAACCGATATAGGGCTTTATTTCATGTAATTTATTGATACCTACTTGAGTGTCCCACTTCTTTTGCATTAGATCACGGATATATGATCTGAATAATCTGAATAGGGTATGAGAAGTGGTGTCACAGATTTGTTGAGTGCTACCTTGGCAGCACGATCGGCCATTGTGTTACCAGAGATTCCAACATGGCTGGGTAACCAACAGAAGACGATGTCATATTGGCCAGTAGCAAGTTCATTATACAATTCAACAATGTCAGCTAAAAGTGGATGCTGAGAAGATACATTTTTAATAGCCTGGAGGCATGAAAGAGAGTCTGAATAAATGATATATTGTTTATATTTAAAGTGTTTTTTTAATATAGTTTAGAGCTGTTAATATGGCATGTGCTT
Organism: Haliotis asinina; assembly: GCF_037392515.1. Taxonomy (NCBI): domain Eukaryota; kingdom Metazoa; phylum Mollusca; class Gastropoda; order Lepetellida; family Haliotidae; genus Haliotis; species Haliotis asinina. The sequence goes on from NC_090292.1 coordinate 24,161,967, forward strand.
CTGCTGTAAAAATGGAACTGCTATTTGGTAATCTAGAAGATATTGTTCTGGATCCAATGACAGTAGCACAAGCAACTGCGCCACCATCCTTGGACCCATCTGTAAATAAGGATTTATATGTACTATACTTACTTTTTAATTGATTGTATTCCTGTTTGTATTGTAAGTCATTAGTTTCTGATTTTTTATATTTACTTAATGTAAGGTCAACTTGTGGTTTAACCAGTTGCCAAGGAGGAGAAGAAAACAAGCGAGAAGGAGCTATATTATCCAGCTCAATGCCAGCAGCAGAAAGAAAAGGTTTAACTCTCAGTCCAAGAGTCGGAACAAGAGAAGACATCTTATTGTACAAATCCCCATACGGGGGATTGAAGACACAGTTATATGCAGGATTGGACTTATTTGAATACAGTTTAGTGAGATACTGTAAAGATAATTTAATACGACGGTGGCCAAGAGAAGGTTCGTCTTCTTCAAGGTATAGACTGTCAACAGGAGAAGTTCGGAATGATCCAAGACAAAGTCTTATACCTTGATGGTGAACAGAAATTAAAAGTTTAAGGTTGCTTTTACAGGCTCCACCATATACAATGGAGCCATAATCAAGTTTTGACCGGATCAGTGATCGATAAAGTTGCAGGAGGGTAGCTTGGTCCCCTCCCCATTTAGAATTTGAAACGACTTTCAACAAGTGAAGTGCCTTCAGGCATTTAGTTTTGAGGGATTTGATATGTGGTAGAAACGTTAAATGTGAGTCAAAAATTAATCCCAAGAACTTGGCCTCCTTTACAATTTTGATGGGAGTGCCATCTAGAGATAGTTCTGGGTCCTTATGTGGCTTATATGTTCTGCAAAAATGTATACAATTAGTTTTGGACTTCGAAAATTTGAAGCCGTTTTCCAGACACCATTTATTTATTTTGTTTAAACACAACTGCAGTTGCCGTTCAATAGTATGCATATTTTTACCTCGGCAAGAAATATTAAAATCATCCACGAAAAATGATCCATCAATTGAATCGTTTAAAACTTTTGATGAACTGTTGATCTTGATGCTAAAAAGAGTGACAGATAAAATACTGCCTTGTGGAACACCCTGATCCTGATTGTAATGATCAGACAGGGTAGAACCGACACGGACCTGGAATTGTCTGTCATTTAAAAAGTTGGCAATAAATTGAGGCAAACGACATCGCAAACCAAAGTCATGTAAATCCCTCAAAATACCATGTTTCCAGGTTGTGTCATATGCTTTTTCAAGATCAAAAAAGATGTTGTTTATTAATTAGTGCGTTTTTAACAAATGATTCCAGTCGCACTAAGTGATCGACAGTACTTCTGTTTTTACGGAAACCACATTGTATATCTGCAATAAGGTTATTGGTTTCCAAGTACCAAACAAGCCGATTATTTATCATGCGTTCCATGGTCTTGCAAACACAGCTAGTTAGTGAAATAGGTCGATAATTGGACGGATCCGTATGATCACGTCCAGGTTTAGGTACTGGTACTACTATGGCGTCACGCCATGAGGGAGGAAAGTTACCCGATGTCCAAATATCATGAAAAATATTGAGAAGAGTTTCTAGGCAGGATTCTGGTAAGTGCTTCAGGAGTTGATAATGTATGATATAAGCTCCAGTAGCAGTGTCATGAGCTTGATCAAGAGCAGTATGGAGTTCATGAATCGAAAAAGTTTCATTATAATCTTCCCCATTATCAGAATTGAAATTAATAGTTTTCTTTTCTTGTTGTTTTTGATATTGCTGAGGAAGAGTGAGGAAGAGGAAGAGTGTTAAGCAAGAGTTTCGCCTAGTGTATTAGCAATATCTGATTTATCAGTAAGCAATTGATCTCCATGTTTAAGATGATGGACAGTAGATTTAGTACCTGTACCTTTGATTTTCTGGACCATGTTCCATACCTTGGACATGGGTGTCCGAGAATTTATTTTGGATACATAATGTTGCCAAGATTGGCGTTTGTTCTGTTTAAAAGTACGCCGTGCTTTAGCATTTAAAATCTTAAATTTATTGAAATTATGCACCATAGGATTGCGACGGAAATAATGTTCTGCTTTTTTCCTTGCCTTCCTAGCTTGTTTGCACTCATCGTTGAACCATGGTTTTCTTATGTGTGGAACTGCAGAGCACTTTGGTATACACTCATCAGCAATGGAGTTAAGTTCTTCAGAAAAGCATTTAATAGCATCAGGAACGTAAATAAAACGTTCAGGTTTAAGTTTTTCAGCACACAGTGTTTCATATAAAGCCCAGTTACCCTTTTTAAAATTTCGTCTTGATGATGGAGGAACATCGGATGGAGTTACAGATTTTAATACAGTAGGAAAATGGTCACTTCCACAGAGGTCATCGTGGACTGACCATTCAAATTCATTTAGTAGTTCTGAATTTGTCAATGACAAGTCAAGAGCAGAATAGGTCCCTGTCCCAGGGTGTAAATATGTGTTGGAACCATCATTATAAATACATAAATCATTGTCAGAACAAAATTCCTCCAACAATTTACCTTTAGTGTTTGTAGTTACACTACCCCAGAGTGGGTTGTGTCCATTTAAATCTCCCATTATAATACAGGGCTTCGGGAGTTGGTCATATAGAGCTTGAAGATCAGTTTTAGTGAACGTCGAAGACGGAGAAATATAAAGAGAGCATAGCGTAAACGCTACATGTAAAGTAATTCTCACTGCAACAGCCTGCATATTAGTAATAAGTGGAACAGGGCTTTGAATAACGTTTTGTCTGACTAGAATGGATGATCCTCCAGTGGCCCTATCACCCGGAGGTGAAAAAGAATGATATGTATTAAATTGACGAAGGTCAAATGTATCTGTTTGTTTTAAATATGTCTCTTGGAGACATATCGCTGAAGGTGTAAAATCTTGGACCAATAGCTGTAATTCATGTAAATTAGTCCTCAGTCCTCTGCAGTTCCACTGTACAATATTAGTGGAATAAAATATCTTTTGAGGGGATTTATTGGGGATCTACCCCGCACTCTTTTGGAGGGCGACAAGCTATGTGCCCTAGAATAGACGTTTTCAGAAACGTCCATATCTTCAAGAGACCCATATTTATTGAACAATTGAATTTTGTTCTGTGACCCTTTAGGAGCTCTGCCACTTTGTTGTTTTGAAGCATCAGGCTTAGGCTTCGGTTTACTTTTAACAGGTGGCTGACTATCAGCTGTCGATTGAGACTTTGAGTGTGACTGAGATGGTGATGATGATGATGTGTGATCTGAAGAAGACTTTGATGAAGGAGATATGGTCTTTTGTGTAGACTGAGCTGTGTCTGTCTGAGTAGACTGTTCTGAGATAGACTGTGGAGGATCAGGAGAGATAGACTCAGGAATATCTGAATTTACCCATGTCAGGTCGGTCTGACATGAGCTTGACGAAGTTAGTACTGGCGTAGTTGTTCCTTTTGATAAGGTTTCATATGTTTTTGTGACAGAGGCATAAGTTTCAGTGTGCTCAGTAGATTGTACAATCTTTCTTGCTTCAGCAAAACTGACGTTCCTGGAAAATTTGATTTTGTTAATTTCCATTTGCCTTTTCCAAATGGGACATTCTTTCGAGAAGGATGAATGGTTTCCTGAACAGTTTGCACATTTTTTGTGAATACTGTCACAATCTTCGGTTACATGTGTATTCTCAGCACAGTGAGCACATGTAACAGACAATGTGCAAGTATTTACACCATGTCCGTACTTTTGACACTTAAAGCAGCGCAGAGGATTTGGAATATATAAGTCAACATTCAGATTGCAGTAACCTGCTTTGATTGACTTTGGAGGTGTTGGAGCTGAAAATGAAAACAGATATGTGTTGGTTTGGACAGTCTCATTATTTCGCCGTGTTGTGAAACGTTTGACGAAAGATACTCCTTGATCTTTCATCTCGGACATTATGTCGAGCTCAGTCATGTCTGCTAGAAGACGCTCACGGTCTCGAACTATGCCTTTGCTTGTATTCAGTGTTCTGTGGGCAGAAACTAATACCGGGACTCCGACAAACATATCAGTTGATAATAGGTTGGTAGCTTGTTGTTTTCTGCTACATTCAATCAGCAGTGAACCTGATCGCAATCGTTTGATATCTTTCCAAATTTCATCAAATATGTCTAAAAGTACCTCAAGACATGAATCAGGCAAATGCTTCAAGAGCTGATAGTGAATATTATCAGCCCCTGTTGCTGTATCATGAGCTTGCACTAGAGCAGTTTGTAGTTCATGTAAGGAAAATACTTTGTTGTAGTCTTCACCATTGTCAGAGGTGAAATTAATGATTTTCTTTTCTTCTAACTTCTGGTACCTCTGGAATTCAGGAAGATAGTTTGATGAAGACGAATGTTTAGCTAATGTTTCACCAAGTTTGTTTGCAATGTCTGAAGCATCTTCCAAAATGTGATCTCCGTCTTTAAGGTGTTTAACGCTTGTTTTGGAACCCTTGCCCTTGATCCTTTGTACCATATTCCACACCTTTGATATAGGTGTGCGGGAGTTAATCTTGGAGAAATAGGCTCTCCATGACTTCCGTTTATTTTGCTTGAATGTACGTCGAGCTTTAGCTCTGGTTACTTTAACATTATTCAAATTATGTACAGTTGGATGTTTGCGAAAATATTTTTCCGCCTTCTTCCTGTTTTTCCTAACCTGTTTGCAATCGCCATCAAACCATGGCTTACGAATGCGTGGATGCACAGAGGACTTAGGAATCGTTTCGGTAGCTACAGTATGCAGTGTATCTGAAAACAATTGAATGGGGTCAGCAATATTCTGGAACGTTTCATGTTTGAGTTTCTCAGTACACAATGATGTGAATTTAGACCAGTTAGCCTTTGAAAAATTCCACCTTGATGAGGGTGGAACATCAGACGGGTTATTGACTGAGAGAAGTGTTGGGAAATGGTCACTTCCACATAAATCATCATGAACTGACCATGAAAATTCATTCAGAAGATCTGCATCTGTGAGTGTAACGTCCAAGGCAGAATAGCTACCTGTAGCAGGGTGTAAATATGTGTGTGTACCATCATTAAATATGCAGAGACTGTTGTCAGAAAGAAAATCTTCTATTATTTCCCCCTTGGTATTGATAACATTACTCCCTTATAAGGGATTATGTCCATTCAAATCACCCATGAGTGTGCAGGGATGAGGAAGCTGATCATACAGAGCTTGAAGGTCAGATTTCTGGAGGTTTGAAGATGGAGGGATATACAAAGAGCATAAAGTAAACGCAATGTGTAACGAAATCCGAACTGCAACAGCTTGAAGGTTAGTAGTGAGATCAACAGGGCTGTGTGTTATACCCTGCCTCACCGAGATAGAGGAGCCTCCAGTGGCTTTGTCACCTGGAGGAGAAAAGGAATGGTGAGAGCTGTACTGACGTAAGTCAAATTTATCAGTCTGCTTAAGATAGGTTTCCTGGAAACAGAAAACTGATGGTTGAAAATCTTGTACTAATAATTGTATTTCATTTAAGTTGATCCTAAGGCCTCTGCAGTTCCACTGGATAAGTGTATTATTCATGTTACATTAGGTGGCAACACGGGCGATCTGTTCCTGGACCGTGGCGAATGACTTTTTTGGCGCACACGGTGGTGAGGAGTGACATCCATATCTTCCAGAAGTTGATATTTATTAAATATTTGTACCGGATTCCGTTGACTCTTTGGAACCCGATCTGACTTTTTTGAATAGTTCACTGTCTTGCTAGCATTCACGATAACAGGTGATGGTGGACGGGATTGTGATGCTGTTTGCGTGGAAGCAACAGTTTGCATTTCACACGTAGAATAAGTCTCAGTATTCACCCAAGTGATTTCAGTCTGGCATTCAACTGATTTAACAGTCTTAGTACATTGACGGGTAACAGCTGCAGAGTATGACACAGTTGCAACTGGAGTGTTGTCATGTGCAACCAAACGTTTAGCCTCTGCGAAAGTAATGTTTCTTTCATGTTTAAGTTTCACTATCTGATGTTGTTGTTGCCAGACAGGGCAAGATTTTGATGAGGCAGCATGATCGCCAGAGCAATTAACGCATTTAGGGTTGTTTGGACAATCTAACGTGTCATGAGCAAGTTCTCCACAGCGATGACATTTCTTGCTGTTGGTACAAGATTTAGCACCATGACCAAACTTTTGACATGAGTAACACCGAAGCGGGTTCGGTATGTACTTATCAACATTGATATTGCAGTACCCTGCTTTGATGGATGGAACAGAAAAGTTGAGCAGATACGTGTTTAAGTTTACAATCTGACCATTTTGCCGACTTGTAAAACGTTTTACACCTGTTACACCCTGGTCTTTTAGTTCAAACGCTATCTCATCTTCAGACATGTCTAGCAGACAACGTTCTCGGTCTCTGACAATGCCTTTAGAACTGTTGAGAGTTTTGTGTGGAGACACAGTAACGGGTACGGACATGAGATGCTTAACAGCTAAGAGTGTAGATGATTGAAACGCTGATTTGCATTCAAGTAATATAAGACCAGATCGCATCTTTTTCATTGACACAACGTCACCAGCAATGCCATAAATCGCTTTTGACAGGACAAACGGATTCAGTTTCAACGGACCATCATCTGAAGAAGAAATCACTAAATAACGAGACCAATGGTCAGATTTGCCTTTGGAGACTGTGTCATCATCAGAAGATGAACTATCCTCTAATGTACGTTTGAGTTGTTTTGGGGGTATCATGGTAAAGTCATAGAACTTCATCATCCCAGCTCCCCACCCACCACGGAGTATCATAAAGACAATGCTATATGCCAGTGGGTTTCCTACTGACAGCACCAAGGATACTGGGATGATATACTCCAGCAGAAGTATCAATTCAAGATCAATAAATCCACCAGATTGACCCATGAGCCATCGCCTTCTGGGCATTAGACTCTAGGTAATAACAGTTTGGTTAATGTGGCATCAATATATCAATAGATATTACTGGTCTACAAGCTATATGACAAAGGCCCATTTACAAACATTTGAAAAAGTCACATTTGAGCAAAAACAATGACAATGCTCAGGGCTTGGCATGACCAGCCGATTGGTTGAACCGGGCCTATTCAACCTCCCGTCTAGGTGAAGTCAGGGCCACAGTGGTGTATTAGGCAACAGGAACACAGTTGCAGGGACCTATTGCCCTCAACCACCAGGATCCCTTCCTCCACCGACACGGGCCGCAACCCACGGCAAACGGGTTGGTGGACCAAATATCCCCCCGGGTCCACTACGAGGGTGTCGGCGAGCTCTTGGCGTTACCCAGCACCCACCACGAGGAGGTGGCCCGCCACGGGTGCCTTTCTATTCATGAACTGTATACTGCTCTTGATCAAGCTCATGACACTGCTACAGGAGCTGAATCCTGTTTAGAGACGCTCTTATCAATTGTTGATGATATTTGGACTTCCGCGATTTTTCCTTCTTCATGGCGTGATACTATAGTAGTACCAATACCTAAACCTGGACGTGATCATACGGATCCATCCAATTATCGTCCGATTTCATTAACTAACTGTGTTTGCAAGACCATGGAACGCATGATAAATAATATACTTGTTTGGTACTTGGAAACAAATAACCTTATCACAGATGTACAATGTAGTTTCCGTAAAAACAGAAGTACTGTCGATCACTTAGTGCGTTTAGAATCATGTTTGAAAAACGTGCTGATTAATAAGCAACATGGTGTGTCTATCTTTTTTTTTAATTTTGAGCATGAAATAGTTATAGCTCAGGGCATGGCGTTACCAGCCGATTGATAGAACTTGACCAGTTCGACCACTCGTCTAGGTGAAGTAAGGGCCAAAGTGGTGAGTTGAGCAATAAGAGCAAAATGGTTCATTCTCCTACTGCCCTCAACCACCAGACTACCGTCCTCCACCGACACGGGACGCAAACCACGGCAAACAGGTTGCCCAATTTGGTCGCCTCTTACGACCAGCAATGGGGTGCTGTGGACACATTCTGTCCCGGGTCCACACGGGAAGATTTGTCTAAATTGCTAACAGCTGAATGGATGATGTATATCCAAATAGGGTCCATGCAGGAAGCAAATGTACTGTAAGTCCCCATGGTACCCAGTTTGGTGATTTACCTTCGGTTATTGGTAACCTATAGCTCATTTTTATATTCTACTGTCCTCTATAGATACATTGTTTTAGGTCTAATCTTTAATTTTATTCTACTCTGTGATATTCTAGTTATTTTTACTGTCCTTCGTTGACAGGTTTCTACAATGGGTGTGTGCTATTAATTCATTTGTATTTTATAGATAATCGTTCTCGTCACGATATGGCTGTAATATTGCCGGTGTGACGTTAAATATTGACTCACCCACTTGGAAAATGGTCACTTCCCCATCAGTCATCATGCACTGACAATTTGAAATCACTCAATAGGTCTGAGTGTGTAAGTGATATAAGGTAGAGGTAAATAGATTCCCGAGCCAGGATGTAAATATATATTGTAACCGTCAGTATATATGTCTAAATCATTAACTGAACAGAACTCTTCCAGTAGTTTACCTCTATCATCAGTAGTTGTTCCACCACAGACTGGGTTTTGGCCATTCACATCTCCCATAATAATACGCGGTTCTGGGAGTTGGCCTTATAGATTTCGTAGTTCAGTCTTCTAAAGAGTTGAAGACGGTGAGATATACAATGAACACAATGTGAGTGTACCATGTAAAGCGATTAGGAAGGCAACTTCTTGAAGATTAGTATTAAGTGTAATTTGGCTATGTATAATACTCTTTTTGAATGAGGCTGAAGATCCTCCTGTCACACGAAGGTGAGGAATAACGATAAACATTGAACCCGCATAGGTCGGAAGGATTTTCTGTTTCAAATAAGTCTCCTGTCGACATAATGCTGGTGGCGTGTGATCCTGGACTACTAACTGTAATTCGTTGTAATTATACCTTAGTCCACTGCAATTCCACCGAGCAATATTATTCTGATAACCCATCTTTAAGGGAGATTTTCTGGGGATCTACCCCGCACATTTTTGGCGGGTGAGAAACTGTGTGTCCTAGACCAGACGTTGTAGGACACGTTCATATTCTCAAGAGATCCATATTTGTTAAACAGCGAAATTTTATTTTCAAATCCTTGAAGGATTATGTTACTGATCTGTCTCGAGAGGAATCTGGCTTTTAACTTCGGTTGTAGCGATTTGTTGAGAGTTCACTGTTGACTGAGGGAATGGTTCATGATCAGAGGATGTGTCTGACTAGATTTGGGATGTACTAGGAAGTGGTTCTGCTGTTTCAGTAGACATGGCAGGTGAAATAGGTTGAGGAGTATCTGTTGTCATCCATGTTACGTTTGTCTGACAAACTGCACATAATTTAGTAACTGTGGAAGTGGCTGTTGACGTACTGGCAATGGACGCATACCTTTGTGTTTGTTCTTAGCTTTGTACCGGTTTCTTTCTGTCTTTAAAACAAAAGGTTTGTGTAACTTCTATTCTATTGACATCCATTTGATTTTTCGTCCATTTTCCAAACAGGATAATTTGAGAATGACGGGTGTTCATCTTTGCAGTATATGTATTGTTTTACATTACTCTCACAATCAATACTGTCAATCCATGCTGAGTGTGTCTTTTCACTGCAGTGATCACACACAACAGATATGCAAATATTTAAACATCGTGCCCAAACTGTTAGCATGTAAAACATCTAAGGGGTTTAGGACCAGCCGACTGGTTGAACCGGGACCATTCAACGGCCCGTCTAGGTGAAGTAAGGGTCCAAGCGGTGTGTTGCTCCTATACCCTCAACCACTAGGATCGCTTGATCCACAGACACAGGGCCGTCACCCTCGACTAACAGGTTGGTGGACCAAATGTGCCCACGGGTTCACAACAGGGGATTGAGCACTTAGCCTTACCCAGCGCCCGCCACGATGTGGTGATCACTTGTGTTTCAACAGTTTATTGTAGCGCCATAATGTCATTTACTGGCTTAGAGTATACACTGATGAGTCATTATAATATGTGCAGGTAGTGGTATATAAATCTGTACATTATATATGCTGTCGCGCTATGGTAATAAGACTGTATGCTGTGGGTAGTGGCGAGCCTTCACGACACGTCTGTATATTTTATGTGCTGATGACCCATGATGATGTCTGTGAGCATGTGTATATGATCTGAGCTGATTTAATCCTGTTTCTGTATTAGACGAACAACAGAGTCATAACTTGTAAAACTTGCAATGATGAATATGATATGGTGACTAAGTTTCCGTGACGTGGTCTTGATGTTGAGGGCGATGACGACGATGGCGATTATGATAATGTTGATGAAGTTTAGTGGAAAATATAAGCTGCAAATGGCATACCATATGTGTTGTTTTGTTTGTAGCACTGCGTGAAGTGCAGAACAATGTTGAGCATCACGTAGTTGTAACACAGTGTTTCGTTTTCATCCAAGTAAGGTAAAGTCGGGCCCGACATTGTATACCTGGAACCAATGCCCGCAACCACCAGAATCCCTTCCTACACTGACATAGGGACGCAACCCAGAGCACACAGGTTGCCCAATTCGGGGTTGATTGTACTGTGGCCTATATGCCCCTAGATCCACACGGTGGTCAAGAGCTATCAGCCTTACCCAGCATCCACCGAAATGGTGCCTGCAATTTCTGAATAAATATACAAATATGCTGAAAATAAACTCAACTGAGAGGGTAATTGCAAAACTATTTTTGAAAATAAGCAATATTAAAATGGCCCAACCTTTGCGTTTTAACAATAAATCATGGTAAGTACCTTTCACACAGACAGCCTTCCCACAATTCGTCTCTAGGCATCTCATCCCTCGGCATGCGCCCAATGTACAAGTGGCAGCCTTGACCTGAAGAGAGATGCGAGTTGAAGTAAATGACTTTCTATATCCATTATTATGTCATTTTAGTGATGCATGCTTATCACTAATTGACCTATGATATAAACAGACTATTTAATGCTAACTCAGCCATTTCAGCTTGCCAACAAAGGAAACCTGAAATGGCATAGGGATCTACATACTCTTAAAAAAAGCCACACACTTGACAATTTTAAATTTTCTGCTGGAGCATATCATCGGAAGAATCCTTGGTGCTGCACGCTGGAGATCCACTTGGTATTCTTTGTGTTTCTTAACCATTGTCCTTGTGATACTCCGTGGTGGGTGGGGAGCTCGGATGATAAAATCTAAATAACGTACCATGGCTTACAATTCCCCGACTAAAAAGAGCAAACAACCTCTTGAAGATGATCCTGTTGACGACTCCAGACCGCCCAAACACATTCATTACTGGACACATTTTCTTGTCATTGAGACCAAAACATTTAAACCCTTTTACTGTGTCTATAGGGTATCAAAAGCACTGACAGCGGTGAAAAGAACATCGGAAGATTACGTTCTGGTGCGCTGTTGACTGAATGCGCCAAAAGGCAACAGTCAACCAACCGGTTAAACACGGACACTTTTGTTGACACTCCGTTATAGTCATGGCCGACAAAAGGCTAAACACGAGTAAGGGAATCATTCGAGATCGTGAGCAATCGCTGGTAGACATGCCTGAACTTGATGGCTTTTCTGACAAGAGAGATCAGGGTGAACTAGAGGTTAAACAGTTCTCAACCCGTAAAACAAAGCAAATATTCAAACTAATGCCTATGTTTTCTTTCCAGTCACGTACTGTTCCAAAATCACGGCACTGTAATATCAGTGAGGAAAGTATATTCCCAATCACCTTCGGTCCTTCAAATGATTAAAGATCGTTCATGGTGTAAATACGTGCACATTGTTCATTTTACTCTTAAAGACTGTCCCGTATGGAAACAGCAGATGGCAGTCAATAAGATAAAATTCACACAAAGCATTAGTTTTGTAGAGGCCAAGAAATTAGTATACAGCTCAGATCAGGTCTGCAAAAACAACCTAAAACTATCAGATTCTGTCCATTATCAACGTGTAAGACTTTGTCTTGGGTCCTTTTGAACTTCACTTGTTACTTGTGCCTGATGCACCATCTCTTGATCAGGTCCGTATAACATTACCCTTGCAGTATATAACAAAACTATATTCTAACACGTCACACCCTGCATAAAACTGTGTCGTCAATCCTCACTATGATGATTTATACAATAAGAAATCTTCTCTTGTTCTGCTTCTTGGTTTAAGTGAGTGTCTGAGTGAGTTAATATTTAACGTCACATCGGCAGTATTGCAGCCATATTGTGACAAGAACGGTTAATTATAAAAATACAAATGAATTACACATACATTGTAAAACCCTGTCAACGAAGGACAGTAAAACTGACTGGAACATAACAGAGTAGAATGTAAAACTAGTCATTAGACCTAAAACAATGTATTTATAGAGGAGAGTAATATATAAAATGAGCTATAGGTTGCCAACAACTGAAGGTGGATCACCATACTAAGGACCATGGGGACTTACATTACATTTGCTTCCTGCATGGACCCTAGTTGGATTTACATCATCCCTTCAGCTGTTAGCAATTTATAAATATCTAGTCATATAGTAAAAGAACACCTATCCTACGATTAAAAGCTGGAAAACTGAAATTTACTTCAAACGTTTTTGCACTTAAGTACCCTCTCAGGAGAACAATTATTTTACGGTACTTCAACCCCCTTTGAGGGTACAGCCACTAACTATTTGAGTTACTAATTCAATCTTCCAATTATAAAATATTTATCTATTTACAGTTCAGTTAACAACTCTAGTTCCTTTAAAAATGCAATAATTAAATGAGGGCTAATATTGCTAAAAAGATCCTCCATAGTTTGTGAATGAAAAAACTGATCCGTTGTGATGTTTTAAATGCCAGAAATATGAACACGGTGTAAATACCTCCACATTGTCTGTTGTGTGTGCTCACTGTGGTGAGAAAACACACACAACAGAAGATTGTGACAGTGATTATTAAAAAAAACACCAATTGCTCAGGCGATAATTCCTCATTTTCTAAGCAATGTCCTATCTGGAAAGAGCAAATGGAGATAAAAAAATCAAATTTACTCAAAATATCTCTTTTTCCGAGGCCAAAAAACTGGTAAAGAGATCTGATCTTCCAGACAGTTATGCTAGAGTAGCAAAAACATCATCGGGATCTAACTCCAAAAACAACATTAAACACAGGCTGCCAAACTACCTTGACTTGGATAAATTAAACTTTTGTACCCTGCTATATCATCACAGACTGAGGAATCACTTCCTAGTACCTCGAAGTCTTCTTCTGATCACAAATCATCATCTCAGTCACACTCAAAGTCTCAATCGACAGCTGATAGTCAACAAACGATGAAAAGTAAACCGAAGCCAAAGCCTGATGCTTCAAAACAACAAAGTGGCAGAGCTCCTAAAGGGTCACAGAACAACATTCAATTGTTCAATAAATACGGGTGTCTTGAAGACATGGAGGTTTCTGAAAACGTCCATTCTAGGGAACATAGCTTGTCGCCCTCCAAAAGAGTGCGGGGTAGATCCCCAATAAATCCCCCCAAAAGATAGTTTATTCCAATAATATTGTACATTGGAACTGGAGAGGATTGAGGACTAATTTACATGAATTACAGCTATTAGTCGAAGGTTTGTTCACCTTCAGTGATATGTCTCCAACAGACATTTAAAACAAACAGACACATTTGACCTTCGCCAATTTAATGCATATCATTTTTTCACCTCCGGGTGATACGGCCACGGGAGGATCATCCATTCTAGTCAGACAAAACGTTATTTAAAGCCCTGTTCCACTTAATACTAATATGCAGGCTGTTGCAGTAAGAATTACTTTACATGTTGCATTTACGCTATGCTCTCTCTAAATATTTCGCCGGCTTTGACGTTTGCCAAAACTGATCTCCAAGCTCTATATGTCCAACTCCCGAAGCCGTGTATTATAATGGGAGATTTAAATGGGCACAACCAACTCTGGGGTAGTGTAACTACAAACACTAAAGGCAAATTGTTGGAGGACTTTTGTTCTGACAATGATTTATGTATTTATAATGATGGTTCCAACACATATTTACATCATGGTACAGGGACTTATTCTGCTCTTGTCTTGTCATTGACAAATTCAGAAATACTAAATGAATTTGAATGGTCAGTCCACGATGACCTCTGACAAGAAAAGAAAATTATTAATTTCATCTCAGATAATGGGGAAGATTATAATGAAACTTTTCCTATTCATGAACTCCATACTGCTCATGATCAAGCTCATGATACTGCTACAGCAGCTGATAACATACATTATCAACTCCTGAAGCACTTACCAGAATCGTGCCTAGAAACTCTCCGAAGTATTTTTGATGATATTTGGACATCGGGTAACTTTCCTCCATCATGGCGTGATGCCATTGTAGTACCCATACCTAAACCTGGACGTGATCATACCGATCCATCCAATTATCGTCCCATTTCGTTAACTAGCTGTCTTTGCAAGACCATGGAACTCATGATAAATAATCGACTTGTTTGGTACTTGGAAACAAATAACCTTTTAACTGATATACAGTGTGGTTTCCGGAAAAACAGAAGTACTGTTGATCCCTTAGTGCGTTTAGAATCATTTGTTAAAAATGCACTAATTAATAAACAACACGCTGTGTGTATCTTTTTTTTATCTTGAAAAAGCATATGACACAACCTGGAAATATGGTATCTTAAGAGACTTACATGACTTGGGGTTGCGAGCTCGTTTACCTCAATTTATAGGCAACTTCTTAAATAACAGACAGTTTCAAGTTCGAGTGGGTTCTACCCTGTCTGATCATTACAATCAGGATCAGGGTGTTCCACAAGGCAGTATTTTGTCTGTCACACTTTTTAGCATAAAGATAAATAGTTTATCAAAAGGTTTAAATGATTCAATTGATGGATCGTTATTTGTGGATGATTTTAATATTTCTTGCCGTGGGAAATATATGCATTCTATTAAGCATACTATTTGGTTAAAGAAAGTTAATAAATGCTGTCTTGAAAACGGCTTCAAAGTTTCTAAATCCAAAAGTAATTGTATACATTTTTGCAGAAAATATAAGCCACATAAACACCCTGAACTCTCTCTAGTTGTAAAGGAGTCCAAGTTCTTAGGCCTAATCTTTGACTCCCATTTAACATTTCTGCCTCATATTAAGTCCCTTAAAACTAAATGCCTGAAGGGTCGTCACTTGTTGAAAATTGTTTCCAACTCAAAGTGGGGAGGGGATCAAACAACCCTCTTACACCTATATCGATCACTGGTCCGTTGGAAACTTGATTATGGCTCCATCGTATATGGTGGAGCCTGCAAAAGCAACCTTAAACGTCTTGATTCTGTCCACCATCAAGGTCTAAGACTTTGTCTTGGGTCTTTCAGAACTTTTTTTGATAGTCTCTACGTTGATGCCGATGAACCATCTCTTACTCAACGTCGTATAAAACTGTCTTTACAATACATTACTAAATTATATTCTAACGAATCTAACCCTGCCTATAACTGTGTGTTCAAACCCCCTTATGAGGATTTGTATAACAAAAAGTCTTCTCTTGTTCCACCTCTTGGGCAAAGAATTAAACCATTTATTTCTTGATCTGGAAAGTTTATCGCCTTCCCGTCTTGTTTCTTCTCCTCCTTGGCAATAGGTTCGGCCACAAGTTAAACAATACAATATACACAAGAATATAAACAATTAAAACATCAATATAGCAATTACAAACCCTTATTTACTGATGGATCAAAAGACGGTGGTGCAGTGGCTTGTGCCACTGTCATTGGATCCAGAACAATATCTTCTAGATTACCAGAAAATATATATTTTTTTTACAGCAGAAGCTAACGCCATATTAACAGCTCTTAAATATATCCAAAGACATCCTAAACATATACAGTACATAATCTATTCAGACTCTCTTTCTTGCCTTCAGGCTATTAAAAACCTAGCATGTAAACATCCACCTTTACTTGAAATTATTGAACTGTGTAACGTTCTTGCTACTGGCCAATAACACATCTTCTTCTGTTGGTTACCCAGGCATGTTGGAATCTCTGATAACACATTGGCTGACCTTGCTGCTAAAGCAGCGTTCAACAAATCTGTATCATCACTTCTTATTCCTTACAGTGATTATAAAACCACCATTAGATCTTACATCCGTGATCTGATGCAGAAGAAGTGGGACACACAAGTAGGTATTAATAAATTACATACAATAAAACCATTTGTTGCTTACACCTACTTGGGATGTCGGTCCAGATTTCAAGAGGTCATTATACGACGATGTCGTATTGGCCACACTAGGTATACGCACGAATATGTTTTGAAAGGTGTGGATCCTCCTTTCTGTATCCCTTGTGGTTTTATAGTAGACATATAATTGATTTTGATATTAGTTGTTTTCGTCACGATATGGCTGATATATTGCCGATGTGACGTAAAATATTAACTCACCCACTCACTCACTGTATCCCTTGTGATACAGTCTTGCTTGACTGTGTTGAATATTCCATCACAAGGGACAATTATTTTAAATCAAGAACTATGAAGGACGCTAGTTTTAATACTAACTGTGATAGTCTAGTGGTTTTACTGTCCTTCGTCCACAGGGTCTTCATAACATGCATATATATTCGTTTTTGTCATTTATGTTCTCGTCACGATATGGCTGCAATATTGCCGATGTGACGTTAAATATTCACTCAGTCACTCACTCACTCATTTTTAGCCGCAGTATTTCTGTCATCTTAATTTGTGGCTAATCTTGCATACAATCACCAGCAGCTGAGTTGATGGTATATATCCAGCTAGGGACCATGCAGGTACCAGAAGTACTGAGGTCCCCATCGCCCCTAGTATGGTGATCTACCTTCAGTTGGTGGTGATCTATATAGCCTGTTTTCATATTGTATTGTCTGAATAGGGATATATGTTTTAACTTTCACGCTAGTTTTCTTTCTTATTGTGATGTTCTAGTTGTTTTACTGTCCCTCGTCGGCAGGTTTTTTATCATATACAAAGATTACTTTTTTCAAGAATGTTCTCGTCACGATATCGCTGCAATACTGCCGATGTGACGTTAAATGTTAACTCACTCACCTTATTTACAGATGGGTCCAATGAAGGTGGCGCAGAGGTTTGTTCCACTGTCATTGAATCCAGAACAATATCTTCTAGATTGCTAGACAACAATTCTATCTTTACAGCTGAAGCTAACGCCGTATTAACAGCTTTTAAATATATTCAACGACACCCTAAACATAAACAGTATATAATCTATTCCGACTCTCTTTCTTGCCTTCCAGCTATTAAAAATACTTCTCGCAAACATCCACTTTTAACTGAAATTATTGAATTGTATAGTAATCTTGGTACTGGCCAATACGACATCGTGTTCTGTTGATTACCCAGCCACGTAGCCATTTCCGGTAACGCAGTGGTCGATCGTGCTGCTAAGGCAACAAATCTGTGACACCACTTCTTGTTCCATACACTGATTACAAAGAGAGAATTAGACCTTACATCCATGTTCTCATGCAGTTGTTTTACTGTACTTTGTTGACAGGTTTTTATAATACACATGTATTCCATTTCAGAGTTTTTTCCTGTCACGATATGGCTGAAATATTGAGGATATGACGTTAAATATTAACTCACTTACTGACTGCACTGCATGGACACTAGCTGGATTCAAGCCATGTCCCCATCTGCTGGCAACAGTAGGCAACTTTAGCCAAAATTAAAATGACAATGATACGAGTAAAAATGTGAAACAGTATATTGCTTTGAATGTTTTGAGACTTACGGATCCTCTTAGGCGGACGATAATTTTACAGTACTTCAACCTCCCTTGAGGAAGGACTAATAATCTAAATTGATATTGTAACTACCAGCACCTTTCTACAAACGCATGAATCAAAATGTATGAAATAGTTCAATTGCACCTATATTTCTCTAACTAATTGATGGTTAATATTGTTGAACAGATATTTCACCTTTTTTGCAATAAAATACTTATTACTTGCGATGGCTTCTTGGATCCTATTTATCACTGGACAGGACTGGAATATAATAAATGCGAAAGTTGTATCAATCAAACGTAAAGACAGTCATCGGAAATCTTACATTTGAAAGGTGCAAATGTCCAACGAAGTGCCCAGTCTCCTCCATCAGTTGATTAGAGTCCATGTCTGATAGATGACAAGTTAGAGTCTCAATAGTGTATCGAATACGGCGACAGCCGTACTCTGCAGACTTGCATTGACATAGCTTGATGCCAATGTTCGCGAAGCTTAGAGAATGGCAAAGCCGCAGTTGGTCTATTGACACTACGAATATCAGGAAGATTGTTAGGTGATAGGGTGTGAGCCACATCCTTAGAGATATTGCACTGGATGGATCTGAGATTCCAATTTCTGTATATTCCGAGATTCTGGTGGAAAGTTCGCCTAGAACTATCATAAAGAAAGCTATCAAAGAGAATCGTGCATATTGCCACCCAAACCTAACTGATGTGTGTTATCTTTTAGATAAGTGTCCTTTCACTTTTAACGGGCGTGCTATCACGGCTATTTAATGAATTAATGAAACGGTAGGAGCTGATAATGATTGTAAACATTTACGTCGGCAGGAGCAGAGACTTAAATGCAGACACCCGTGAATGCTTGTCGTACGAGGCAACTAACGCGATCATGAGGTCAGGATTGCTGACTTGGTTGACACATGGCATTGGTTCCCAGTTGCGCAGATCGTTGCTCATGTTGTTGATCACTGGATTATCTGTTCCAGACTCGATTATTTACATACCGCCACCATATGTTTGTAATATTGCTGAGCGCAGCGTAAAATCAAACTCCCAGTTGCACATATCGATGCTCACGTTGTCGATCACCGGATTGTCTCGTCCAGATTCGATTATTTAGAGACCGCCATCATATAGCAGGAATATTGGTGGCGTAATACTGAAATCACTCACTTTAATGGAGATAGAGTATCCATGTCATTGCACAATGTATTAAATGTCAGAGCGTCTCAAGTGAGGGAATATGTTAAACGTCAGAAAGACCATATACAACATTTAAGGAGTATAATGTCTATGGCGGTTATGTATTACTAAATTCCATCTGATCCAATACCTTTTGAGTAAGTCTCTTGACTGAAACAAATTATTTTTTCATAGTAAATACACATAATTTATAAAACCCTGTCAACGAAAGGAGAGTAATACTACTACATTATCATTTAATCAGTTAAAACAAGCTAACATTTCTAAACGTAAACACTTATTTTGGACAATACAAGTGAACGGAGATCACCATACAAGGGTCAAAACGGATTTACCTTACTTTTACCTGCATGGAATCTACCTGGATTCACACCATAACTTCACCCATTGGCAATTTTGCTGAGGATTAGCCATATACTAAAATGACGAATATAATACGATTAAAAGGATGGTGCTTTTATTTTTACTTGGAATGTTTTGGGCATTATGTATCCTCTCAGGAGGACCTGAGTACAGTACTCTTAACTCTCTTTGAGGATATATAGCCTTGTTTACATGCACCCTTCTGCACCCGGCGGTAAAATAACCAAGGGGAAAAACCTAGGGGCCCTGTGGGGCAAATATGTTCGTCTAAATGTGTCAAACACGGGGGTAAATGTATTCTTCCCCTGGTCAGAATTTCAGTTAAACATGTCATGTAGACAGTCTCACTACAACGGAAACTACTGTTCCTAGATGTGTCCTTGCAGACAGAACCCCCAACAACATCCTCCGTCTACAGAAAACCCACCCACACCGACCAGTATGTTCACTACCTCTCCAACCATCATCCCCCGGATCAAACGTGGAATTGTGTCCACCATAGCCAGACGAGCCAAATCCGTCTGCGACTCTGACCATCTCCAAACTGAAATAGGACCCGTGAAGGTCCCGGAGTAGAGTAGGCCCCAGAAACCCATGCTTGCCATAAAAGGCGACTGTGCTTGTCGTAAGAGGCGACTAACTTGGATGACGCATGTCATCGGTTCCCTATTGCGCAGATCGATGCTCATGTTGCTATCACTGTATTGTCTGGTCCAGACTATATTATTTACATACCACCGCCACATGGCTGCAATAGTGCTGAGTGAGGCGTAAAACAAAACTCACTCACTCACTCCAAACTGAAATAAACCACGTAAGAAACGTCTGTGCACATTTATGTTTTCCGGAGCAGAACTCCAAACCCGTTCAATATTTCTTCATAATGCTTGACACATAGATTGGCTTAGTTAAAGGTGAACAAGGCAATGATGAATTGTCTTGCGAAATCACCTGGAAAGGTCATTTTTTCAGTCTTCAGCAGTCAGTTTCATCAGCTACAGACATTTCTTATCCCGAAGTTACCGATGGTCATGATACAGACAACATCGCTGATGGTGTCGAACCTGCTGAACCCGGAGATAATGAGTGAGTGAGTGAGTTAATATTTAACGTCACATCGGCAATATCTCAGCCATATCATCACGAGAACGTTAAATACTGAAATGAAATATATGGATACCATAAAGACCTGTCAACGAGGGACAGTAAAACAACCCTAACATCGCAAATGGGATTAAAACTAGTGTGGAAAGTTAAAACTAATGTCCCAAGTAGGAATAACCAATATAAGGTTTTATGTCATGTAATTTATTGATGGCTACATGGGTGTCCCACTTCTTCTGCATCAGATCACGGATATATGATCTAATGTTAGCTTTATAATCAGAATATGGGATAAGAAGTGGTGTCACGGATTTGTTGAGTGCTGCTTTGGCAGCAAGATCGGCCATTGTGTTACCTGAAATGCCTACATGGCTGGGTAACCAACAGAAGACGATGTCGTATTGGCCAGTTGCAAGATCATTATACAATTCAATAATTTCTGTTAAAACTGGATGCTTGCAAGGAATATTTTTAATAGCTGGAAGGCAAGAAAGAGAATCGGAAGAGATTATATATTGTTTATGTTTAGGGTGTCTTTGAATATATTTGAAAGCTGTTATATATGGCGTTAGTTTCAGCTGTAAAAATAGAACTATTATCTGGTAATCTAGAAGATATTGTTCTGGATGCAATGACAGTGGCACAAGCCACTGCGCCGCCGTCCTTGGATCCATCGGTAAATACGGGTTCGTAATTGCTATATTTATATTTTAATTGATGATATTCTTGTTTATATTGTAATTTCTTTCTGATTTTTTCTATATGATGTTAATGTTAGGTCAACTTGTGGCCTAACCAACTGCCAAGGAGGAGAAGAAAGAAGACGGGAAGGAGCTATATTTTCCAGCTCTATCCCGGCAGACGAAATAAAGGGTTTAATTCTGTGCCCAAGAGGCGGAACAAGAGAAGCCTTTTTGTGAAACAAATCCCCATAATGCGGATTGAACACACAGTTATAGGCAGGGTGTGATTCATTAGAATATAATTTAGTAATGTATTGTAAAGACAATTTTATACGACGTTGAGTAAGAGATGCTTCATCGGCATCAAGGTAGATACTATCAATAGCTGAAGTTCTGAAAGACCCAAGACAAAGTCTTAAGCCTTGATGGCGGACAGAATCAAGAAGTTTAAGGTTGCTTTTGCAGGCTCCACCAAATACCATGGAGCCATAATCGAGTTTCGAACGGACCAGTGATCGATATAGGTGTAAGAGGGTTGCTTGATCCCCTCACCACTTTGAGTTGGAAACAACTTTCAACTTCAACTTTCAATGTGGCTGATATTTTCTGCAGAAATGTATACAATTAGTTTTTGGTTTAGAAAATTTAAAGCCGTTTTAAAGACACCATATACCTATTTTGTTTAAACAAGGCTGCAGTTGCCGTTCAATAGTATGCATATTTTTCCTCACGACAACAAATATTAAAATCATCCACAAATAATGATCCATGAACTGAATCGTTTAAAACTTTTGATAAACCGTTTATCTTGATGCTAAAAAGTGTGACAGAAAAAATACTGCCCTGCGGAACACCCTGATTCTGATTCTAATGATCAGACAGGGTAGAACCCACTCGAACTTGAAACAGTGTCATTTAAAAAGTTGGCTATAAATTGACGTAAACTGCCCCGCAAACCGAAGTCATGTAAGTCTCTTAAAATACCGTATTTCCAGGTTGTGTCATATGCTTTTTCTAGATCAATAAAGATAGACACACAATGTTGTTTATTAATTAGTGCGTTTTTAACAAATGATTCTAAACGCACTAAGTTTTCGACGGTACTTCTGTTTTTGCGGAAACCACATTGTATATCAGTTATAAGGTTATTTGTTTCCAAGTACGAAACTAGTTGATTATTTATCATGCGTTCCATGGTCTTGCAAACATAGCTAGTTAACGAAATGGGACGATAATTGGATGGATCGGTATGATTACGTCCAGGTTTAGGTATCGGTACTACTATGGCGTCACGCCATGAAGAAAGATAGTTACCCGATGTCCAAATATCATTAAACATATTTAGGAGAGTTTTCTTGTTGTTTTTGATAGTGCTGGAATTTTGGTACATAATTTAAAGAGGAAGAATGTTTAGCAAGGGTTTCACCTAGTTTATTAGCAATATCTGATTTATCAGTAAGCAATTGATCTCCATGTTTAAGATGATGGACAGTAGAGTTAGTACCTTTAGCTGTAAATTTCTGGACCATGTTCCATATTTTGGACATGGGTGTCCGAGAATGTATTTTGGATACATAATGTTGCCAAGAATGGAGTTTGTTCTGGTTAAAAGTACGCTGCGCTTTAGCATTTAAAATTTAAAATTCATTTAAATTATGCACCATGCGATGGCGACGGAAATAATGTTCTGGCTTTTTCCTTGCCTTCCTAGCTTGTTTGCACTCATTGTTGAACCATGGTTTTCTTAGGTGTGGAACCGGAGAAGAATGTGGTATACAGCTATGCAGTTCAGTTCATCAGAAAAGCACTTAATAGCATCAGAAACGTCAATAAAACGTTCAGGTTTAAGTTTTTCAGCACACAATGTTTCGTATGAAGCCCAGTTAGCGTTTTTAAAATTGCGTCTTGATGATGGAGGAATATCGGATGAAGTTACAGCTTTGAATACAGTAGGAAAATGGTCACTTCCACAGAGGGCATCGTGGACTGACCATTCGAATTTCTTTAAGAAGTTCTGAATTTGTCAATGACAAGCCGAGAGCAGAATAGGTCCCTGTACCAGGGTGTAAATATGTGTTGGAACCATCATTATAAATACATAAATCTTTGTCAGAACAAAACTCCTCCAACAATATACCTTTAGTGTTTCTGCGTACACTACCCCAGAGTGGGTTGTGCACATTTAAATGTCGCATTATAATACAGCGCTTCGGGAGTTGGTCATATAGAGCTTGAAGATCAGTTTTGGCAAATGTCGAAGATGGAGAAATATAGAGACAGCATAGTGTGAACGCTACATGTAAAGTAATTCTCACTGCAAGAGCCTGCATATTAGTACATGTATTCAGTGAAAGAGGGCTTTGAATTACGTGTTGTCTGACTAGAACGGATGACCCGTCAGTGGCTTTACCACCCGGAGGTTAAAAACAATGATATAAATTAAAATGACGAAGGCCAAATGTATCTGTTTGTTTAAATATGTTTCTTGGAGACATAACGCTGAAGGTGTAATAGCTGTATTTGATGTAAATTAGTCCTCAATCCTCTGCAGCTCCACTGTACAACATTATTGGAATAAACTATCTTTTGGGGGGATTTATTGGGGATCTACTCCGCACTCTTTTGGAGGGCGACAAGCTATGTGCCCTGGAATGGACGTTTTCCTGTGGATGATTTTGTTACTTTAAAGCTGGACTCAGATGATGATTTTGCTACTGTAGCATAACTGTCTGGAAGGTCAGATCTCTTCACCAGTTTCTTTGCCTCAGAAAGAGAGATATTTTGGGTGAACTTTATTTTGTTAATCGCCATTTGCTCTTTCCCTATTGGACACTGTTTTGACGAAGATGAATGGTCGCCTGAGCAGTTGGTGCATTTTTTATAATCACTGTCATCATCTTCTGTTGTGTGTGTCTTCTCACCACAGTGAGCACACGCAACAGACAATGTGCAGGTAGATACACCGTGATCATTTCTGGCATTTAAAGCACCTGAGCGGGTTGGGGATGTAGGCTTCAACTTGGATATTGCAGCAACCTGCCTTCACTGATTTGGTAGCATTTGAAAAGAAAACAGATATGTATTCGTTTGGAATGTTTCATTGTTTTTTCGGGTGGAAAAGCGCTTCACATACAGCACACCTTGATCTTTCACTCCGCATGCTATATCAAGTTCGGACATGTCAGCAAACAACCGATCAAGATCTCTGACGATACTTTTACTTGTGTTCAAGGTCTTGTGAGCAGAGACCATGACCGGAATGTCCACAAAAGATTCAATGCTCATCCGATTGGTTGCTTGCTGTTTCTTGCCACACTCAAATGGCAGTGCACCCGAACGAAAGCGTCTAATGTTCTTCACATCCCGAGCAATACCTTGAATACCCTTAGATACTGCGAAAGGGTTCAGCTTTAAAGGTGTCTTGTCCGGAGTCTCAATAGGAAGAAACGTGGCCAATACTCAATCGATAGAGACGGTCTATGGTCAGTATCAACAGGATCAATTTCAAGTGGACGTTTTGTTTTTTTTGTTTTTTGTTAGGTATTTCATAAGCCATGGTTGGTGTCATATGCTTCATCATCCGAGCTCCCCACCCACTACGGAGTATCACAAGGACAATGCTAAAGCCAGCGGGCCTCCAGCTTACAGCACCAAGGATAACCGGATGATATACTCCAGTAGAAGAATTAAAACATTAATAATTCCACCAGATTGGCCTATGAGCCACTGCCCTCTGGGCATATGACTCTAGGCAAAGACATGAACAAGGAAAATTGAAATTGAGAAGATAAAAAAATATCGGCCAAGACCTAATATATAGATATTACAATTCTCAACATTATGTGCAACATTACATACAGTCATGCTCAGGGCTTGGTGTGACCAGCCGATTGGTTGAACCGGGCCCATTCAACCTCTTGTCAAGGTGAAGTCAGGGCCGAAGTGGTGTGTTGAACAACAGGATCACTGGTCCTGCTCCCATTGCCCTCAACCACCGGGATCCCCTCCTCCACCGACGCAGGGCCGCAACCCACGGCAAACGGATTGGTGGACCAAATATCCCCCCAGGGTCCAATACGGGGGTGTCGGCGATCTCTGAGCATTACCTAGCACCCACCACGAGGAGGGAGCTTGACCCGGGTGCCCCGGAGATAATGGATATGTTTAAAATGTTACAAATGACCAAGAAATTGATTACATGAAAATAGACGGAACAAAATAGGAAATTCAGAAGAAACAGAACGGAAAAAGGAAAAAAGAATCAAACAACTTTGGAGCTACGATGAGATTGTCTAGAGAAAGGTTGAAAAAGAACGGAATTGAGATACAAATGAGGAACATCGTTGAGGAGAAAGAAAACAGAGAACTTAGAAAACTTGATAAACAAGAAAGACGGACACTCATCGACCATATGCCAAGCCGTGATCCATCCAATATCCACCAGTACCTCGGTGTCCTGTTGATCCAGCATACGCTCATTGTCATGAATCAGTAACTCGAACCAGTCTTGTCCCCACTTACTGCATTGCACCAATAACCATTTTCCTTGTCATGGTCAGAACCATAGGCAGTGTCACTTAAGAAGAGTGAGTCAGTTAATATTTAACGTCACATCGGCAATATTTCAGCCATATCGTAACGAGAAAGTTAATACTGAAATGCAATGTATACGTGTATCATAAAAACCTGTCGTCAAAGGGCAGTAAAATAGAATATCACACTTTAAAACGAGTGTGGGAAGTTAAAACTAAATATCACTATTTAGACAAGACAATATAAAATACGGGCTATATATTACCAACAACTAAATGTAGATCCCCATACTAGGGACCATGAGGACTTACAGTACATTTGCTTCCTGCATGGACGCTAGCTTGATTTACATCATCCCTTCAGCCGCTGCTGAGTTTAAGAAATGGTAGTCAAAATTAGAATAACAAGAATACTACTTTCAAAAACTCGGTAGACTTTCTTTCGAATTTACCGCAATGTCCCTAGTATGGTGATCTGCCTTCAGTTGTTGTCGAGCTATAATCCGTGTAAAGTCTAATTTAATTACTAGAATGTTTTCCTTTGCCATGCTAATCTATATCTGTGATGCCCTAGTATTTTTAGTGTCCATCGTGAAATCATATGCTCTTCTAAATGCTTTCATTTTCTCATTTCAATTGTTTTGATCACGATATGGCTGAGTAATTGCCGATATGACAATAATTATTAACTCACCCTCCTCACCCAAACAGTGCGTTCTCTGCGTACTAATGAACCCAGACTCAAAATTGAATTGTGGACGTATATCTTCATCGCTGTAATGTGAAGTCAATTTTACCTCTTCCCTATATGGGTAAATTTACCCAGGGGCAAAACACCAATAGGGGTAAAAGGAGTGGATATAAACAGGGCTTAAAGATCACAAGGTGTGTGTGGGGGGGGTGGGGGTGGGGGTTGGTTGGGGGGTATATAGGTATGGAGTTATAGCTATGAAGGCCTATGCAAAATACATCTACATTTCAGGAGACTAAATATATTTCGTTCGTATACAGGTTTGTCCAAACCTGAACTCGCGACAGCTGTTGGGGAAAATGAAAGCCATATGTTCACAATATAATATTATTTAGTTTTGTTTCCTTCTTTCTAGTTTTCGAGTTACAACCCTTGTTTTCATACACGATTCTGTCAATATCATTTGGTGTCGCTAGGTTGTAACCTACACACTATTTGTCATTCACTTGATATTCAGTTAGTGAATTTATAACAGGTATAATTAGTGGTAACACCACATAGATTACCCCTCAAAGGTTCCCATTTTGGCATTTCCTGTGTCTGCATCGATCAAGGGATCCATAACATGCTGATTGATTAATTACTTTTATGCGGATTAAAGTGACTAATGTCTACATACTCGTGAGTCAACGTGTATAAACCAAGTGAATTTAGCAACTGAAGAAATATATCGCGCAGTATTGTCACTTCGACCCCCACCTCGCTTCCGTGGAAGAACAGTTATGTTACAAGTTGTGTCATGCAAATCCTCTTGACCATGACTCAAATGCGTATTGTAACTATTCCTAACTATTCCTAACTATTTTAGAAAGTAGTTTTGATTGTCCAACTTGATGAAAACAAACAACAATCTTATTAATTCTAACGAACTTTGGTCGGTGACATCACAATTTTTGAAAATCTGTGCATGGCGACACCATCACCTGACCCCAAGGAGCAATTGACGGGAACTCAACTATTCGGCATTGTTGACGTCGAGAAATCAGCAAAATGATGAGCTTCCTACACATTTCCCATATAACTAACTGCAAAATCCTCATATAATGTCACTCTGGCTCTGGCTACAGAGTTACGTAACCTGTATGTGGTTTCGTTGGCGGTCGAGAGTGAAGCAGACCGCTTTTTTGGCAACTTTTAATCGCTTGGTATGAATTAGCGAGAATTTTTATTTTAAGTATGAGTTTGGTGTTCCGCATATGGCAAACCACAAGTCTTTCATATGCAATGGTTAAAAGAGTACAAAAATTTGAGTATAATTATTTCTTTAAGTTGGTGCACGTAAACAAGTGTTAAGTTACTAATGTAAAGTTAAAATATTAAAATAGTTATCTAGTTACAAAATCTGTTTCTTTAAAAATGCAATAACTAAATGTAAACTAATATTATTGAAAAATTGTTCCTAGGTCGTGATTTAAATTAGTTATCCCATGTAATGGCACACAGTTTCTTCTCGATTAGAAGATAACAGCTCTACTTTTTACAGCAGAAGCAAACGCCATATTAACAGTTCTCAAATATATCTAAAACAGTCTAAATACAACCAATTTACAACCTTTTCTGACTTTCTTTCTTGCCTTCAGGCGATTAAAAATCTTTCTTATGAACATCTACTTTTAACTGAAATTATTGAATTACATAGTGGTCTCACTACAGGCCAGTGGCACCCGTGGCGAGCCACCTCCTCGTGGTGGGTGCTGGGTAACGCCAAGAGCTCGCCGACACCCCCGTAGTGGACCCGGGGGGATATTTGGTCCACCAACCCGTTTGCCGTGGGTTGCGGCCCTGTGTCGGTGGAGGAGGGGATCCTGGTGGTTGAGGGCAATAGGGACCTGTAACCCTGTTCCTGTTGCTCAATACACCACTTTGGCCCTGACATCGCCTAGACGGGTGGTCGAATGGACCCGGTTCGACCAATCGGCTGGTCATGCCAAGCCCTGTGCGTGGATTATTTATGTAATTGCACAGATTTGATTTTGTACTGTTTCAATTTTGGCCTTGGCTTTTTCATTCATATAAAACTTTTAGATTTGAAAACCGATGTTAAGAACTTTGCCTAGAGTCTTATGCCCAGAAGGCGGTGGCTCATGGGCCAGTCTGGTGGATCGATTAATTTTGAATTGGTCTTCTGCTGGAGTATACCATTCCAGTATCCTTGGTGCTGCCAGTCGGAAAGCCACTGGTATATAGCATTGTCCATGTGATACTCGGTGGAGGGTGGGGAGCTGGGATGGTGAACTTTCTATTATTAATCATGGGTCAACCCAAAAAACATAAACGAGCACTAGATGAGTGTTTGTCCTCGGACGAGGACAGTGCTACAAACAGATTACCGGATACATGGAGTAGATTTTTGGTTGTATCTTCTACTAACGGTGAACCTCTAAAATTCAATCCATTTGCCACACCAAAAGCAATTTATGGACTTCTTGGGGATGTCCAAGCTGTTACAAAAAATAGATCTGGGTTTCTCCTCATTGTGTGTAAAACAGCGAAACAATCAGCTACCCTCATAGGTACAAAACAGCTTGCAAATACTGCAGTATCTGTTTCTCCCCATAAGTCTTTGAACAGCAGCAAAGGCATCTTGAGAGACAGAGACCGGTGGCTTGCCCACATGAGTGAAGCAGAAATCGCCACTGAACTACAAAATCAAGGAGTCACTCATGTCAAACGATTCACTTTTAAGAAAAATGGAGAAACTGTCAATCCAAATACTTATTTGATTTCTTTTTCACAACCGAAACATCCAAAGTATATCAAAGCTGGATATTGTAATATCGAGGTGGAGCAATATATTCCAAATCCACTTCGTTGTTACAACTGTCAAAAGTTTGGTCACGGTGCCCAATCTTGCAGGAATCGTGCAACATGCTACAGATGTGGTGAAGAAGATCATGAAGGTTCTGACTGTTTGTCTTCTCCAAAATGTCTTAATTGCCTGGGAGACCATATGTCTTCATCAAAGTCATGCGAAATCTGGAAACGTGAATATGAAATTATCAAAATCAAAACTCAAAAGAATGTCACCTATCATGAGGCAAAACGTTTAGTAAATGCAGCCTTGCCTCAGTCATCAAGTATAACATACTCTGCTGTCGTTGCTCGCCCTCATGCTAAATCTGTGCTGTCTGTTTCATGTCAGACAGATATCACCTGGGTTAAAGCTGACAAACAAACTTTACGTACATCAGATTCTGCTGGTGCTAAGAATCATGCCACATCAGCTTGTCAGACCGAGTCACAAACAATATCTCCTGCAGTGAAAAATCCTTGTCATAAAGTAGATTATAGACAAAAATCTGATCGAGTACTAAAGGGATCACGTGATCCTGTACAAGTCTATAACAAGTTTCAACTTTTAGAAGACATGGACGTCTCTCCTCATCCCCGTGCGCGAAACAGAAGCAGTTCACCTCGGAAGGGGAAAAGTCGGTCCCCAGTACTACCACCTGCTATCAAATGAACAATAATTCCTTAATCCAATGGAATTGCAGAGGACTTACGACCAATTTTAATGAAGTACAATTACTAGCACAGGATTATGGACCATCAGCATTTAGTTTTCAAGAAACGTACTTGAAACATACTGATAAGTTCGAACTGCGTTAATACCATTCTTATCATTCTTTTTCACCCCCTGGTGACAAAGCCACGGGTGGATCTTCCATACTGGTGAGACATGGTACTATTCATAGCCCTGTTCTTCAGGCTGTTACTGTTCGTCTTACTTTACATATAACTCTCACTCTTTGTTCCTTGTATATCTCCCCTTCTTCCATTCTCCATCAGAATGATCTTCAAGATTTGTATGACCAATTACCAAAACCCTGTATCATAATGGGTGATCTCAATGGACATAACCCATTATGGGGAAGTCCTGATACCAACAGTAAAGGGAAAGAGTTTATATTTGATAATAATTTATGTATATTTAATGATGGTTCTGACACGTATTTGCATCCTGCAACGGGAACATATTCGTCTTTAGACCTGTCACTCACTGATTCAAACGTTTATAATGAGTTTGAATGGTCAGTCCATAATGATCTTTGTGGTAATGACCATTTTCCTACAGTACTTACAGCAGTTAACCCTTCCGATGATCCGCCTGTGACAAGATGGAATTTTTCAAAGGCCAATTGGCCATTATTTCAGGCCACCTGCCTTATGGAACTTAAACCAAACCTTTTCATGGATGTCCCTGATCCAATTAAAATGTTCTCAGACAAACTAAAACATATAGCTGATGAAACTATTCCTAAGTCCTCTGTAAATCCGCACATCCGTAAACCATGGTTTAATGATGAATGCAAACAGGCTAGGAAAAAGAGGAAGAAAGCAGAGAAATATTTTCGTCTTCATCCCACTGTTCATAACTTAAATAATGTAAACATCAGTGACGCTAAAGCTCGACGAACGTTTAAACACATAAAACGTCATACTTGGAAAAATTACGTTTCCAAAATGAATTCCCGTACTCCTATGTCAAGGGTATGGAATATGATCCAAAAAATTAAAGGCAAGGGTTCCAAATCCAGTAGTATTCAGCATCTCAAAAATGATAATAACATACTAACTGCAAAATCTGATATTGCAAACAAGTTGGGTGAAACTTTGGCTAAACATTCGTCCTCCTCAAATTATCATCCAAAAAAAGCCATAGTTGTTCCTATTCCAAAGCCTGGGAGGGATCATACAGATCCATCAAATTACCGACCTATTTCCTTAACTATTTGCAAAACCATGGAGCGAATGGTAAATAATAGCTTAGTTTGGTTTTTGGAAACCAACAATCTGATTAATGATATACAATGTGGTTTTCGTAAAAACCGAAGCACAATTGACCACTTTGTTCGGTTGGAATCATTTGTAAAAATTTCTTTCATTAGAAAACAACATGCAGTATCAATCTTTTTTGATCTCGAAAAAGCATATGATACTACTTGGAAGCATGGTATTTTGAAAGATTTATATTCTTTTGGGTTGAGAAGTCGCTTGCCTCAGTTTATATCCAATTTTTTAAATGACAGACAGTTTCAAGTACGTGTGGGATCAACCCTCTCAGACTATTTTCCTCACGATCAGGGTGTTCCACAAGGCAGTATTTTGTCTGTGACTTTATTTAGTATTAAAATCAATAGTCTTTCTAAGGTTTTCAGTGATTCAGTAGATGGATCACTATTTGTGGATGATTTTAATGTTTCTTGTAGAGGTAGAAATATGCATACAATAGAGAGGCAATTACAAATTTGTCTGAATAAAATTGAAAAATGGTCACTTGAAAACGGGTTTAAATTTTCTATAACAAAAACAAATTGTTTGCATTTCTGCAGAAAGTATAAACCGCATAAAGATCCAGAACTATTTTTAAATGGCACCCCCATCAAAGTTGTAAAGGAGGCCAAGTTCTTGGGTCTTATTTTCGACTCACATCTAACTTTTCTATCCCACATTAAATCCCTTAAAACTAAATGCCTAAAGGCACTTGATCTGTTAAAAGTTGTTTCCAATTCAAAGTGGAGACCAAATTACCCTACTCCACTTATACAGATCTCTCATCCGTTCGAAACTTGATTACGGCTCCATCGTTTATGGTGGAGCCTGTAAAAGCAACCTCAAACTACTTGATTCTATCCACCATCAAGGTCTAAGACTATGTCTTGGGTCATTTAGAACTTCTCCTATTGACAGTCTTTACGTCGAGGCCGATGAGCCATCTCTTACTCAACGGCGTATAAAACTCTCCTTACAGTATATAACAAAACTATATTCTAATGAAGCCAATCCTGCATTTAACTGTGTTTTTAATCCTCTTTATGAGGATCTGTACAAAAAAAGTCTTCTCTTGTTCCGCCTCTGGGACTTAGAGTGAAACCTTTTCTGTCTGCTTGCGGCATTGAGCTAGCCAATATATCTCCTCCCCGTCTACTTCCATCTGGGAGTTTGTTAGACCCGAAGTTGACCTAACACTGACAAGTTTTAAATTCTAATGAATCTAACCCTGCCTATAACTGTGTGTTCAATCCCCTTTATGAGGATTTGTATAACAAAAAGTCTTCTCTTGTTCCACCCCTTGCGCACAGAATTAAACCATTTATATCTGCTGCCGGTATTGAGCAGGAAAGTATATCGCCTTCCCGTCTCCTTTCTTCTCCTCCTTGGCAGTTGGTTAGGCCACAAGTTGACCTAACATTAACTGCATTTAAAAAATCAGAAACAAATGAATTACAACATAAACAAGAATATAATCAGTTAAAAAGTAAGTATAATACATACAAATCTTTATTTACAGATGGGTCCAAGGATGGTGGCGCAGTGGCTTGTGCCACTGTCATTGGATCCAGAACAATATCTTCCAGATTACCAGATAATAGTTCTATTTTCACAGCAGAAGCAAACGCTATATTAACATCTGTTAAGTATATTGAAAGACATCCCCGACATAAACAGTATACTATCTATTCTGATTCTCTTTCTTGCCTCCAGGCAATTAAAAACATGCCATGTAAACATCCACTTTTAATAGAAATAATTGAATTGTATAATAATCTTGCTACTGGCCAATACGACATCGTATTCTGTTGGTTACCCAGCCATGTAGGCATTTCTGGGAATGTGATGGCCGATCTTGCTGCCAAGGCGGCACTCAACAAGTCTGTAACACCACTTCGTATTCCGTACTCAGATTTTAAACCTACTATTAGATCTTATATACGTGATCTGATGCAAAAGAAGTGGGACACTCAAGTGGGTATAAATAAAGTACATGCAATAAAACCCTACATTGGTTACACCTACTTCGGTTGACAGTCCAGATTTGAAGAGGTCATTATGCGGCGATGTCGTACTGGCCACACCAGATATACACATGAATACCTTTTGAAAGGTGAGGATCCTCCGTTCTGCATCCCTTGTGATGAAAGAATCAGTCAAGCATATCTTGCTTGACTGTGTTGAGTATTTCATCACAAGGGGTCAGTATTTTAATTCACAAACTATGAAGGATCTTTTTAACAGTGTTAGTTTTCATTTAATTATTGCATTTTTAAAGGAATTAAATTTGTTAACTGAACTGTAAATAGATAAATATTTTAAAATTGGAAGATTAAATTTGTAACTCAAATTGTTAGTGGCTGTACCCTCAAAGGGGGTTGAAGTACCGTCAAACAATTGTCCTCCTGAGAGGGTACGTAAGTCCAGACACATTCGAAGTAAATTCAGTTTTCCAGCCTTTTAGTCGTAGAATAAGTGTGTTTTTACTTTATGGCTAGATTTGTCTAAATTGCTAATAGCTGAAGGGATGATGTAAATCCAGCTAGGGTCCATGCAGGAAGCAAATGTACTGTAAGTCCCCATGGTCCTTAGTATGGTGATCTACCTTCAGTTGTTGGCAACCTATAGCTCATTTTGATATTGTACTGTCCTCTTTGATACATTGTTTTAGGTCTATCCACTAGTTTTATATTCTATTCTGTGATATTCTAGTCAGTTTTACTGTCCTTCGCTGACAGGGTTTTGCAATGTCCGTGCATTCATTTGTATTTTATTCGTTCTCGTCACGATATGGCTGCAATATTGCCGATGTGACGTTAAATATTAACTCACTCACTACTACAGGCCAGTACGTCATCGTCCTTTGCTGGTTACCTCTCAAATCTAATGATTACATAATGATCTTGCTACTGGCCAGTGTGACGTCGTCTTTCATTGGTTACCCAGCCAAGATGGCATTTCTGAAAACATGATGGCAGCACTCAACAAATGTAGATGTTATATCTGATACAGAAGAAGTGGGACACTGAAGTAGGTGTCAATACATTACATGCAATAAAACCCTGCACTGGTTACACCTACTTGGGTTGTCAGTCCAGATTTGAGAAGCTCATTGTGCGACGATGTCGCTTGGCCATACGCGATATAAACGCGAACACTTGTTAAAAGGTGATGATCCTCCGTTTTTATCCCTTGCAATGAGTTGAGCTGGGCTTAACGGCACATCTTTCAGTCCAGCCATATGGTGACGAGATCAATTTTGCATGAATTACCATTCAAAGTCCATGGTCCAAAAGTGCCCTATTTCAAAAACATACCCTTTCATTTCACTACCATTTAAAAACAGGAAATGACATAGCACTAAATACACAAGCAAGCATATGATACAGGTCAACTGTCCTCAGGTAATCTATGATACGCACTTACAGGGAAAACAGATCTTTCAGATTTCTCACATCTTAATGGGACTTACTTGCAACAGATAGGTTTACACAGTCAAGCAACATATGTGTGATGGTGAACACTTCATGGGAGATACATCCCCATCCGTTTTCAGCAGATAGTCCTTAGTAAATCGGCTGTGGCCAGTACGACATCGCCGCAAAAAACATTTCATCATGTCTTGCCTGACAACCCAAGTAAGTATATCCAATTGTTCACTTCAGTCCATGAAGTGTATTTCTTCCTACCTGGGTGTGTAACCGTTTTTTGCTTAGGGTCCTGAGAATAAGTTATGACAGTGGGTTTGAAGTCAGTGTACGGCATCAGCAGTGCAGAGAAGTACTTATCAAGAACTGCAGCATCGGTCTTCGTTTTAGCTGCAATGCTGACGTGACCTGGCAACCAGTAGAAAACGTCCAAGATGATAGGGTGACAGAGTAACATTCTGAAATGCTTGACGGCAAGATAATGAGTCTGTTAAAACGATATTATTTTTCGAATGGTTCTGGTGTTTCATGTAGGGCAAAGCTGTGAATATAGCCTTGGCCTCGCAGTGAAGATGGAACTGTTGTCTGAGATTCTTCAGGAGACAGTGGATCCAATGACAAATTGGCAACCTGGCCATCATCGTTCGATCCATCTGCCAGAGCGTTGAAGATAAAAACCAGTAAGGTGCTATTGTGTTGAGATCAATTTTACCTGCTGATATGTGGGGTTGTGGTCGCTTCCACAAAGGTCATCATGGACCCACCATTCAGACTCGTTTAGAAGATTAGAATCAGTAAGTGATAGATCGAGAACAGAGTAAGTTCCAGAACCTTTCTCTTGTTGATTGTGTCAGTACTACGCCACTAGGGGCTTATGACCGTTGAAGTCGTCCATGATTATAAAGGGTTTTGTAAAAATATGTATGTTTTGAAGATCTGATAGGCAGTCAGTTGAGGATACAGGAAGATCGAGTGAACATAGTAAACGCTATGTTCAGAGTGATGCACACAGCTAAAGTTTGTAGGTTGGTGGAACAGGGCTGTGGGGGATGCCCTGCCTGAACAGGACAGAAGTGCCGTCTGTAGCTTTAACACCGAAAGGGTAAAAGGAGTGGTAGGAACTGCACCAATGGATGTCGAACTTATTGGTTCTTTTCGTTTTGGCAGATTTCTTGGAAAATCTTGGATGAATAACTGCAGTTTATTAAAATTATTCTGAAGTCCTCTGCAGTTCTGTTCAATCATGCTTTGTGGATTCATGGTTCTTCCACTGGTGATCGAGGATTGGGATTTGGCAGTTGCTCTATCTGCCTTAGTTTCTGCAGTTTCTTTTCTTTCTTTTCCGTTTCATGCTTTGGACGTGCGGGTGTTTGTGCATCAGAGGTTTTTATCGGCTGAGATAGGCTGAGAAAATGTGACCCATGCCAGATCGGTCTGGCAAGAGATACTTGCAGTAGTCATAGGCAGACGAGAAACGGCAGAAGAGTAGAAGATGGTTGGAGGAGTTGCAGTTAAACTGGCGACCGTCTTCTTAGCATATTTGGTCCATCAACACGTTTGTCGTGGGTAGCGGCCCTGCGTCGGTGGACGACGGGATCCTGGTGGTTGAGGGCTCTGGGAGCACCGCTTCCCCTTTGTTCAACACACCACTTAAGCCCTAACTCCACCTAGACGGTTGGTTGAATGGGCCCAGTTCAACCAATCGGCTGGTCATGCCAAGCCCTATGCCCAGAAGACGGTGGCTCATGGGTCAATCTGCTAGATTCTTTATATTTTCTGCCGGAGTATATCACCTGGGTATCCTTGGTGCTTTGTAGCTGACCCGCTTGTGTTAAGCATTCTCCTTATGATACTCCAAGGAGTATGGGGGGCTCGGATGAAGTACCATTCCTCACTAACTATGGCGTCCGGAACTCCTATTACAAAGAATAACTTGACACTGATCCAGATGGAAACGACAAAGGACTGCCCACGTTCTCTGGCCACGTTTTCTCGTGATTCAGAGAAAGGATGACACCACAATAAAGTTGAAACCTTTTGGAATACAGGCACCCATGAAGAGCCACCTCCTCGTGGTGGGTGCTGGGTAACGCTAAGTGCTCTCCTCCCGTGTGGACCCGGGACAGAATGTGTCCACAGCACCCCATTGCTTGTCGTAAGAAAAGTTCTAAGTTAAAATCTTCCATCCATAACACTTCTGCGTTCTGGAAAGAGCTGAGAAGTCTGAATGCTACAAAGAGCCCACGTTGTCCACTAGACAAATCTTTACTGTATAATCATTTTAAAGGGTTGTTCACACCTAGAAATCTAGCTGACGATACCACTGAGAATGATGTTTTCTGTCCTGATGTGAATATTCCTTTAAATGATATTGATAGCTATATTCTTGAGTCCTCTATCACTGATGAGGAAATATGTTCATGTCTTTCCCATCTGAAAAATGGCAAGTCAGCGGGTAGTGATGGTGTAATTACTGAGCTGTTGAAATCATCTAAGCATGTTATTATGCCCTTTTTAAAGGTATTGTTTAATAAGATTTTTGATACAGGCGTTTTTCCCATGGCTTGGACGAAAGCAATAGTTATTCCTTTACATAAAAAGGGCGATCGCAAAAACCCAGATAATTACAGAGGGATTTCAATACTGTGCATGTTAAGTAAATTATATACGTCCATTTTAAATGTCTGCATCAGAACCTGGGCAAATATAAGGAGTAAAATTCCCGAAACACAAGCTGGTTTTAGACAAGGGTACTCTACGATTGATCATATTTTTACTTTACATGGTGTTATAGAAAAATGTCTAATTAAGAAAAGGAAAAAGTTATATGTTGCTTTTATTGATTTTAGAAAAGCCTTTGACTCAATTGACCGTCCTAAGTTATACAAGTGCTTATTCAAATCTGGTCTTCAGGGGAAAATGCTATCTGCTATCATGAGTATATATAGTTCAGTAACAGCCTGTGTTAGAGGTTATAATGGGTATACTGAATATTTTGATTGTCCAATTGGTTTAAAGCAAGGTTGTGTTCTTAGCCCCGTATTGTTTTCCTTTTTCATTAATGGATTATCAGATGACATATCTAGATATGGCAAATATGGAGTGCAGTTATTTCCCGACCTATTAGGAATAATGTTACTTATGTTTGCAGATGATGTTGTTCTTATATCTGATACAATTACAGGCTTACAGAATCAACTTAATATACTGCACAATTACTCTGAATATTCAAGTCTAGAGGTAAATTTAGACAAGACAAATATAGTTGTTTTTAGAAGGGGAGGGCGCTTAGCAAGGAATGAAAAGTGGTTTTTAAATGGCCAGCCAATAACAACATTAAGTACTTATAAATATCTGGGAGTTGTATTTTCGTCAACATTCAAGATGAGAAATTGCATCACTGATTTAGCATTGAGGGGCAAGCGGGCCTTAATGGAAGTAATAAGTAATTTAAATGGAATTGGAATAATAGACCCCAGTGTGTACTTCAAAATTTTTGATGCCCAGATACAGCCGATATTACTGTACGGAGCAGAAATCTGGGGAATGCATAGATTTTATGAAATAGAAAAGGTCCATTTAATAGCCTGCAAACGTTTCTTGAATGTCAGCCCTCAAACACCTACTGCTATTGTATATGGCGAATGTGGAAGATATCCTCTCTATATAAACGCATTGTGTAAAACTTTGAAATATTGGGTAAAGGTTATTCATATGCATGAAGATAGAATCCCCTTGAAAGTGTACAAAATGCAAGTGTATTACGATAACTGTGGCTACAAGACATATGCTTCTTACATAAGAGAAATACTTTTTGCACATGGGTTTGGTTACGTCTGGATGTCCCAGACAGTTGGTGACGCAGCTTTATTTTTAAGTACATTCAAGACTGTTGCAGTCAATATATTTTTTTCAATCATGGAACAGTACATTGAATAACAGTTCACGATACCATATGTACCGTGAGTTTAAAAGTCTGTTAACTCCAGAAAAATATTTATCATGTATATTGGACAAAAAGTTTCGAAATATTTTGACCAAATTCCGATGTGGATTATTAAGGCTAAAGTATAATGAAGGTAGATGGTTGAATGTCGAGGTTGCTGAACGTAGTTGCCCTCTGTGTAATCTAGGTGTAGAAGACGAGTACCATTTCATCTTTATATGTACTGAATATAACGCACTAAGATTAAAATACTTGCCATGTATATATCAGAAACAACCAAACTACTATAAATTTAAGTCTCTGTTATCAACGAACAATGAAACAACTTTAAGAAATTTATGTAAATATATCTATCATGCTTATAAAAGCAGGACAATCAAACTTCAATAATTTTTCTTCAAACCACCGGTTCGTACATTTTAACCATATATTTACATTTGTGTGTATATATGTTTATATCACAATGTTATATTTATAGTGACAAGAATCTGTTAATACAATCCACATGTACCATTGATATGTATACCCTGTAATATTTAACTTATATTTTTAACAATTGCGTGTATATTGTATATGGGCCTGTGGCCTACGTACGGAATAAAAAAAAAATATTTGACTTGACTAAATTGGGCAACCTCTTTGCGGTGGGTTGCGTCCCATTTAGGTGGAGGACAGCATCCTGGTGGTTGAGAGCAGTTGGGCTTTTAACTGCATTCCATTTGCCCGAAACACCACTACGGCCCTAACTTCACCAAACGGGTGGTTGAATGGGCCCGATTCAACCAATCGGCTGGTCATGCCAAGCTCTGTGCATGGACTATGTATGTAAATTTGATTTGGAATTGTTGTGAATTTTGCTCTTGGCACTACTGTTGATGTGTAACTTTTTTGATTGTGAAATATACAAATTATGATGATGTGAACTTTGTCTAGAGTTTTGTGCCAGAAGGCAATGGCTCATGGGCCAATCTGGTAGACTAATTAGTTATAATTCTTCTACTGAAGTATATCATCCGGGCATCCTTGGTGCTGCAAGCTGGAGGCCCGCTTTCTTTAGCATTGTCCTTGTGATACACAGTGGTGGGTGGGCAGCTCGGATGATGAACCAAATTAGACTAACCATGGCTTATGACATAACCCCCAGATAAACAAAACGTCCACTTGAAATTGATCCTGTTGATACTGACCACTGACCGTCTATATCAATTGAGTACTGGCCACGTTTTCTTGAGACTCCGGACAAGACACCATTAAAAATGAACCCTTTCGCAGTATCTAAGGGTATTCAAGGTATTGCTGGGGACGTAAAGAACATCAGACACTTACGTTCGGGTGCGCTGTTAATTGAATTGAAAAAGACAACAATCAACCAACCTTATGAACATCAAATCTTTCGTGGGCATTCCGGTCACGGTCTCTCCGCATAAAACCTTGAACACAAGCAAAGGTATCATGAGAGATGGGGATCGATTGTTTGATGATATGTCGGAACTTGATATAGGATCTGAAATGTAGCAACAAGGTATGCTCTATGTCAAGCGCTTTTCAACTCGGAGAAACAACGAAACCATCACGACAAATACGTATCTGTTTACTTTTTCATGTCCTAATGCTCCCAAATCAGTGAAGGCAGCCTATTGTAATATTCCAGTTGATACCTACATCCCCAACCCGCTCAAATCTTTCAAATGCCAGAAATATGGACACGGTGTAAATACCTGCACATTGTCTGTTGTGTGTGCTCACTGTGGTGAGAAGACACACACAACAGAAGATTGTGACAGTGATTATAAAAAATGCACCAATTGCTCAGGCGATCATTCTTCATTTTCTAAACAGTGTCCAATCTGGAAAGAGCAAATAGAGATCAATAACATAAAATTCACTCAAAATATCTCTTTTCCTGAGGCCAAAAAACTGGTAAAGAGTTCTGATCTTCCAGAAAGTTATACTGCAGTCGCAAAAACATCATCGGGGGCTAGCTCTAAAACAACATCAACCACAGGCTGCCAAACTACCTTGACGTGGGTAAATTGCGATTCTCCACAGTTTTTGCACTCTGCTATATCATCACAGACAGAAGAATCACTTCCTTGTACCTCAAAGTCGTCTTCTGATCACACATCATCATCTCAGTCATACTCAAAGTCACAATTGACAGCTGATAGTGACCAAATGGTGAAAAGTAAACAGAAGCCAAAGCATGATGCTTCAAAACAACAAAGTGGCAGAGCTCCTAATGGGTCACAAACTATAATACAACTGTTTAATAAATACGGGTCTCTTGAAGACATGGACGTTTCTGAAAACGTCCATTCTAGGGCACATAGCTTGTCGCCCTCCAAAAGAGTGCGGGGTATATCCCCAATAAATCCCCCAAGCGGTAGTTTATTCAAATAATATTGTGCAGTGGAACTACAGAGGGTTGAAGACTAATTTACATGAATTACAGCTATTAGTCCAAGACTTTACACCTTCAGCGTTATGTCTCCCAGAAACATATTTAAAACAAACAGATAAATTTGGAATTGTTTACATTTTAGTCTTGGCTCCCTTTGTTCTTAGAATATTATTTGACTTGATTTTTGATTACATGAACTTTGCATAGAGTCTTATGCCCAGAAGGCGGTGGCTCATGGGCCAATCTGGTGGGACTTTTAATATTTTTAATATTTCTGCTGGAGTATATCATCTGAGTATCCTTGGTGCTGTAAGCTGGAGGCCTGCTTGCTTTAGCATTGTCCTTGTGATACACAGTGGCGGGTGGGGAGCTTGGATGACGAACCATTATACCAATAAGCATGGATTACCAAACCCCTAACAAAAAAACAAAACGTCAACTGGAAAACGATGATCAACATCGACCCTCTATACAAATTGATCACTGGCCACGTTTTTTGATTATTGAGACCCTGGTGGTTGAGGGCAATCGGATCAGGACCAGTGTTCCTATTGTTCAACACACCACTTCGGCCCTGTCGTCACCTAGACGGGTGGTTGAATGGGCCCGGTTCAACCAATCGGCTGGTCATGCCAAGCCCTGTACATCGATTTTATGCCAAGCCTTGTACATGGATTTTATGTCATTGCACAGAATTTGATTTGGAATTGTTTACATTTTAGTCTTGGCTCCCTTTGTTCATGGCACCTGTGGCGAGCCACCTCCTCGTGGTGGGTGCTGGGTAACGCCAAGAGCTCACCAACAGCCCTGCTGTGGACCCGGGGGGATATTTGGTCCACCAACCCGTTTGCCGTGGGTTGCGGCCCTGTGTCGGTGGAGGAGGGGATCCTGGTGGTTGAGGGCAATAGGTTCCTGGAACCGCGTTCCTCTTGCCCAACACACCACTTTGGCCCTGACTTCGCCTAGACGGGTGGTAGAATGGGCCCGGTTCTACCAATCAGCTGGTCATGCCAGGCCCTGTGCATAGTGATTTATTATTGCACAAATTTGATATATTATTTGGTCTTGGCTTTTTGAAATTACAATTATTCCTGATATTATATTGCCTAGAGTCCTGTGCCAGAAGGCGGTGGCTCATGGGCCAATCTGGTTATTCCTCTGGAATAACTGGAGTATACCATTCCTGTAACCCTTTGGTGTCAGTTTGCTGGAAGTCCGTATGACATCGCCCTTGTTGGTGCTCCATGGCGGGCAGGGATTAGGTTTGCTGAACCAATATACATTTCAACATGGGTAAACACAATCCAAAAAAACCAAAACGTCAACTTTCAGAATCCGATTCTGATCTTGATTCTGATGAAGATGAAATCGTTACCATATTATTGTATTCTGAAAGGGATACTTGGCCACGCTTTCTTATGCTGGAAGCAAAGGGTGAGCGTGCCCTTTCTTCCTACTCACCATTACTTTTGGAAAAGGGTCTACAAGGTAAATCTGGTGTCTTGAAAGATGTTACAAAATTACGCTCTGGAGGTCTTTTGGTTGAATGTGCGAGGAAATCACATGTTGTTAATCTTATGACTTCAACCAAATTAGCAGACATTTCAATTACCTGTTCTGCACATAAAACCCTTAATTTCTCTAAGGGTCTTATCCATGATAGAGACCGAAGCCTTGCTGATGAATCTATTGAAGGAATCGTATCAGAGCTTACAAGTCAAGGTGTCATTGATGCCAAACGGTTTACTTATCGTAAAGATGACCGTGTGTACCCGTCAAATACATACCTTTTGACTTTTGACACGCCAGTACTGCCAAGTTCTATTAAGGTTGGATGTTTCTCTATGCCTGTGGATCTTTTTATTCCACGCCCTACACGTTGTTTCAATTGCCAGAAGTTTGGTCATGGGCAAAATTCTTGTAAGAATAAACTGACTTTTTTCAGATGTGGAGAATCTGATCATGATGGGAAGATGTGCACTAACACCATTAAGTGCTTACATTGCAAAGGCGATCACATGGCATCATCAAAAGACTGTCCCATTTGGAAATATGAGGCCAGTGTGCAGAAACTGAAATATGAGAAACGAATCAGTTACTCTGATGCCAGACAACAAACACGACTACTTATACATGAAAATGCTGAACCGAGATCTTATGCTTCAGCAGCCAAAAAAGTGACCACGTCTGTTCCGTGTCAAACTGATTTAACTTCGCCACGGGTAACATCGGACCATCCAACATCCCTTTCCGAAACAGTACTGATTCAAAAAGCAGCCTCAGATTCAAAACAGCCATCGTTAAAACCAACATGAACAACATCATCTACACAAACAGAATCCCATCAAATCAAAATGTCAAAGTGTGCCAAAGTAGATATTAAGAAAAAGCAGAGTCAGTCAGATAGAGTGCCGAAGGCAGTAAAAGACACTGTGCTACTTCACAATAAATACGGATTGCTTGAAGATATGGATACTGAAGTATCCACCCATGTGAGCCCTGGTGGCCATCCAAGTGGTCACTCACCGAAAAAGAAAGAGAGAGCAGTATCTCCTGTTACTGCTCCTTAGATATTTAAACCACAATGGGTTATTCACCTAATCTATTACAATGGAATTGCAGAGGACTTAAAAATAACTTAAATGAAGTACAGTTGTTGGTTCAAGACTTTAAACCGTCAGCACTATGTCTCCAAGAGACGTATCTCAAACATACCGATGCATTTGATTTAAGGCAGTATTGTTCTCATCATTCATTTTCTCCTCCTGGGGATAAAGCGACTGGAGGTTCAACTATATTAGTTAGACAGAATATCATTCATAGCGCTGTTCACCTGAATACAAATCTCCATGCCGTAGCTATTCGCCTCAGCTTGCACATTGCGGTCACTCTTTGTACATTCCACCCTCGTTTGCTCTTCGACAAACTGATCTTCAGAATCTATATGATCAGTTACCAAAGCCCTATATTATCATGGGCGATTTGAATGCGCACAACCCTCTGTGGGGAAGTACAAGTACAAGCAATAAAGGCAAGGTTATTGAGGATTTTATATGTGATAATAGCTTGTGTGTTTTTAATGACGAATCATACACCTATTTACATCCTGGAACTGGAACCTATTCTATACTTGATCTGTCTCTTGCTGATTCGAATATTTACAACGAATTTGACTGGTCTGTTCATGACGACCTTTGTGGAAGTGACCACTTCCCAACTGTCCTAAAAGCTATCAAACCTGACGATGACCCACCTTTATCACGGTGGAATTTTAAGAAGGCCAATTGGTCTTTATATGAAGCATTGTGTATGGAAAAAATTAATACCAGAAAATTGTATCTATATATCAGACCCGATAGAGTAGTTTTCTGCTCAGTTAAATGAAATTGCTGACCAGTCTGTTCCTAAGTCCTCTGCAGTTCCTCACATTCGTAAACCGTGGTTCAATAATGAATGTAAACAGGCAAGAAAGTGTAGAAGGAAAGCTGAAACGTATTTTCGCCGACACCCCACTGTACATAATCTAGATAAAGTAAAAATTTTAAATGCCAAAGCTAGACGGGCATTCAAACAACATTCAGTCGTGGAGAAATTACGTTAGTAAAATAAATTTACGCACGCCAATGACAAAGGTGTGGAACATGATCCAAAGAATAAAGGGCAAAGGTTCGAAATCACCTAAAGGATGGTAATAATTTATTAACTAACAAAACTGACATTGGAAATAGACTTGGTGAAACTCTCGCCAAGCATTCATCCTCTTCCAATTATGTCCCTGAGTTTCAAAAGTTTCAGAAACAACAGGAGAAGAAAGATTAAATTTTAACTCAGACAATGGTGATGATTATAATGAATTATTTTCAATACATGAGCTACATACCGCCCTTGAGCAAGCGCATGATACAG
This sequence comes from Haliotis asinina, assembly GCF_037392515.1. Classification (NCBI taxonomy): domain Eukaryota; kingdom Metazoa; phylum Mollusca; class Gastropoda; order Lepetellida; family Haliotidae; genus Haliotis; species Haliotis asinina. The sequence goes on from NC_090292.1 coordinate 24,206,901, forward strand.
CAACAGGGGCTGATGATATCCACTATCAGCTCCTGAAGCATTTGCCCGAATTATGGACATCAGGGAATTTCCCACCTTCCTGGGGTAATGCCATTGTGGTCCCAATACCAAAGCCTGGCCGGGATCATACAGATCCGTCAAATTACAGACCAATATCTCTCACTAGCTGTGTCTGTAAAACCATGGAACGAATGGTGAATAATAGATTAGTTTGGCATCTTGAAACCAATAACCTTATCACAAATATTCAATGTGGTTTCCGGAAAAATCGTAGTACCATTGATTGTCTGGTACGCCTAGAATCCTTTGTTAAAAATGTTCTAGTAAATAAACAACACGCAGTATCGATTTTCTTTGATCTCGAGAAAGCTTACGATACCACCTGGAAGCATGGCATTTTGAAGGATTTACATGACTTCGGTTTAAGGGGTCGTTTACCTCTTTTCATATCACAGTTTTTAAAAGACAGGCAAGACGTTGGCCTGAATTTATAGCCAAGTATTTAAATAACAGACAATTCCAAGTCCGAGTGGGCTCAACCCTGTCTGATCATTATAATCAGGATCAGGGTGTCCCACAAGGCAGTATTTTGTCTGTAACACTTTTTAGTATCAAGACAAACAGTTTATCCAAGGTTTTAAATGATTCAATCGATGGATCACTTTTTGTGGATGATTTTAATATTTCTTGTCGAGTTAAAAATATGCATACTATTGAGAGACAATTGCAGTTGTGTTTAAACATAATAAATAAATGGTGTCGTGAAAACGGCTTTAAATTTTCTAAATAAAAAACTAATTGTATACGCTTTTGTAGAAAATATAAGCCGCATAAGGACCCAGAACTATTTTTAAATGGTTCTCCCATCAAAGTTGTAAATGAGGCCAAGTTCTTGGGTCTAATTTTCGATTCCCACTTACCCTTTTTGCCGCATATCAAATCACTAAAAACAAAATGCTTAAAGGCACTCGATTTACTAAAAGTGGTATCCAACTCAAAATGGGGAGGTGATCAAGCAACTCTCCTACATTTATAGCGATCACTTGTCCGTTCAACACTCGATTATGGCTCCATCGTATATGGTGGTGCTTGCAAAAGCTACCTGATACTTCTTGATTCTGCCCATCACCAAGGTCTAAGACTTTGTCTTGGGTCTTTTAGAACATCACCTGTTGACAGTCTCTACGTTGAGGCTGATGAACCATCTCTTGAGCAGCGCCGTATAAAATTAGCTTTGCAGTACATTACTAAATTGAAATTGTACTCTAATGAATCTAACCCTGCATTTGATTGTGTCTTCAATCCCCTTTATGAAGATTTATACAACGAGAAATCTTCTCTGGTTCCACCTCTAGGACATAGAATTAAGCCATTTCTTTCTTCAGCCGGCATTCAGCTGGAAAGCATAGCTCCCTCTCGTCTTCTTTCTTCTCCTTCTTGGCAGATGGTTAGGCCCCAAGTGGACCTAACATTAACATCATTTAAAAAATCAGAAACTAATGAATTACAACATAAACAGGAATATTATCAAATGAAACATAAATATAGCAGTTATAAATCCTTATTTACAGATGGGTCCAAGGACGGTGGCGTAGTAGCTTGTGCCACTGTCATTGGATCCAGAACAATATCTTCTAGATTACCCGATAATAGTTCTATTTTTACAGCTGAAGCTAACGTCATATTAACAGCTCTTAAACATATTCAAAGACGCCATAAACATAAACAATATATAATCTATTCCGACTCTCTTTCTTGTAAACATCCACTTTTAATTGAAATTATTGAATTGTATAATGATCTTGCAACTGGCCAGTACGACATCGTCTTCTGTTGGTTACCCAGCCACGTTGGCATTTCTGGTAACGCAATGGCTGATCTTGCTGCTAAGGCAGCACTCAACAAATCTGTGACACCACTTCTTATTCCTTATTCTGACTACAGAGCTAGCATTAAAGCTTACACTCGTGATCTGATGCAGAAGAAGTGGGACACCCAAGTAGGTATAAATAAACTACATGAAATAAAACCCTACATTGTTTATACATACTTGGGTTGTCAGTCCAGATTTGAAGAAGTCATTTTGCGACGTTGTCGTATTGGCCATACAAGATACACTCATGCATACCTTTTAAAAGGTGAGGATCCTCCGTTTTGTATCCCTTGTGATGAGAGAGTCACGGTCAAGCATATCCTGCTTGACTGTGTTGAATTCTCCATCATAAGGGATAAGTATTTTACTGTAAAACTGTTAAGGATCTTTTTAACACAGTCAGCGCTCATTTAATTATTGGTTTTTTTAAAGGAAATTGATTTCTTAATTGAATTTTGATAAATATGTTCTGTATATAAATGTATTTTAATGATTGGTAGTTTAGGTTAGGAACTAGAATTGTTAGTGGCTGTACCCTCAAAGGGGGTTGAAGTATTGTAAAATTATTGTCCTCCTGAGAGGGTACGTAAGTCCACAAACATTCGATGTAAATTTAAATCTACCAGGTTTTTAATCGTAGTATTCTTGTTGTTTTAATTTTGGTTAGCATTTTGTATACTCGCCAGCGGTTGAAGGGATGGTGTAAATCCAACTAGAATCCATGCAGGTAGCAAAGGTACTGTAAGTCCCCATGGTCCCTAGTTTGGTGATCTACCTTCAGTTGTTGGCGATCTATAGCCTGATTTTATAGTGTATTGTCCTAATGCTGATGTTGTTTTTAACTTTCCATGCTAGTTTTAATTCCATTTGTGATATTCTAGTTGTTTTACTGTCCTTCGTTGACAGGTTTTATAGCAGACATATAATTAATTTTGATATTAGATGTTCTCGTCACGATATGGCTGAGATATTGCCGATGTGACGTAAAATTTTAACTCACTCACTCACTCTGGGAACACATTGGCTGACCTCGCTGCTAAAGCAGCACTCAACAAATCTGTGACACCACTTCTTATTCCTTACAGTGATTACAAAGCCACCATTAGATCTTATATCCGTGATCTGATGCAGAGGAAGTGGGACACTCAAGTGGGTATCAATAGATTACACGAGATAAGACCTTACATTGGTTATACCCACTTGGGTTGTCAGTCCACATTTGAAGAGGTCATACTCCGATGATGTCGTATTGGCCATACAAGATTTACCCATAACTACCTGTTAAAAGGTGAGGATCCTCCATTTTGTATCCCTTGTGATGAGAGAGTCACGGTCAAGCATATTCTGCTTGACTGTGGTGAATTCTCAATCACAAGGGATAGATATTTCAATGTCAGAACCATCAAGGATCTTTTTACCACTGTTGTCTCTCATTTAGTTATTTGTTTTTTAAGGGAAATTGATTTTTTGGTTGAATTTTGAGTACTATGTTCTGTAAATGGATGTATTTTAAATACTGGTAGCTTAGATTGGTAACTTGTATTGTTAGTGGCTGTACCCTCAAAGGGGGTTGAAGTAGTGTAAAATTATGGTCCTCCTGAGAGGATACGTGAGTCCCAAAACATTGATAATAAATTTAATTCTACCATGTTTTTAATTGTAGCATTCTTGTCATTTTAAATTCGGCTGGCATTTCGTACACTCGCCAGCAGCTGAAGGGATGGTGTAAATCCAGCTAGGGTCCATGCAGGTAGCAAAGGTAATGTAAGTCCCCATAGTCCCCAGTATGGTGATCTACCTTCGGTTGTTCACGATCTATAGCTCGTGTTTTATCATGTAATGGACTTCTTTAATTACAATGTTTTAGCTTTTCATGCTGGTTTTATATTTATATCTGTGATGTTCTAGTGTTTTTACTGTCCTTTGTTGACAGGTTTTTTACGCTATACATATATTTCATTTCAGAATTAAATGTTCTCATCACGATATGGCTGAAACATTGCCGATGTGACGTTAAATATTAACTCACTCACTCACTCACTCCCTTTGTTCTTAGAATATTATTTGACTTGATTTTTGATTACATGAACTTTGCCTAGAGTCTTATGCCCAGAAGGCGGTGGCTCGTGGGCCAATCTGGTGGAACTCTTAATATTTTTAATGTTTCTGCTGAAGTATATCATCCCAGTTTCCTTGGTGCTGTAAGCTGGAGGCCTGCCGTATCTTTGTCATTGCCGGTGAGGTAAAAGATATCAAACGCTTGCGATCAGGTTCACTGCTGATTGAATGTAGCAGAAAACAACAAGCTACCAACCTGTTATCAACTGATATGGTTGCCGGAATCGCGGTATTAGTTTCTGCCCACAGAACACTGAATACAAACAAAGGTATAGTTCGAGACCGTGAGCGTCTTCTAGCAGACATGACTGAGCTTGATATAATGTCCGAGATGAAAGATCAAGGAGTATCTTTCGTCAAACGTTTCACAACACGGAAAAGTAAGATGACTGTCCAGACCAACACATATCTGTTTTCATTTTCAGCTCCAACACCTCCAAAGTCAATCAAAGCAGGTTACTGCAATCTGAATGTTGACTTATATATTCCAAATCCTCTGCGCTGCTTTAAGTGTCAAAAGTACGGACATGGTGTTAATACTTGCACATTGTCTGTTACATGTGCTGAGAATACACATGTAACCGAAGATTGTAACACTATTCACAAAAAAATGTGCAAACTGTTCAGGAAATCATTCATCCTTTTCGAAAAAAATGTCCCATTTGGAAAAGGCAAATGGAAATTAACAAAGTCAAAATTTCCAGGAACGTCAGTTTTGCTGAAGCAAGAAAGATTGTACAATCTACTGAGCACACTGAAACTTACGCCTCTGTCACACAAAAAAACCAAACATCTGAAACCTGATCAAAAGGAACAACTATGCCAGTACTAACTTCGTCAAGCTCATGTCAGACTGACCTGACATGGGTAAATTCAGATATTCCTCAGTCTATCTCTCCTGATCTTCCACAGTCTATCTCAGAACAGTCTACTCAGACAGACACAGCTCAGTCCAAACAAAAGACCGCATCTCCTTCATCATAGTCTTCTTCCGATCACAAATCATCATCATCACCGTCTCAGTCACACTGAAAGTCTCAATCGACAGCTGATAGTCAGCCACCTCTTAAAAGTAAACCGAAGCCTAAGCCTGATGCTTCAAAACAACAAAGTGGCAGAGCTCCTAAAGGGTCACAAAATAAAATTCAATTCTTTAATAAATATGTGTCTCTTGAAGACATGGACGTTTCTGAAAAAAAGCAGAACATTATAATTTAAATAAAATTTTAAATGCTAAAGCATGGCGTATTTCTAAACAGAACAAACGCCAATCTTGGAAAAAATATGTATTTAAAATAAATTCTCGGACACGCATGTCCAAAGTATGGAACATGGTAAAAAAATCAAAGGTAAAGGTGCTAAATCAATTGTCCATCATCTTAAACATGGAGATCAATTACTTAGGGATAAATCAGATATCGCAAATAAACTGGGCAAAACCCTCGCTAAACACTCTTCCTCTTCTAATTATATACCTAAATTCCAGCAGTGTCAAAAACAACAAGAGAAGAAAACTATTAATTTCAATTCTGATAATGGGGAAGATTACAATGAAACTTTTTCTATTCATGAACTCCATGCTGCTCTTGATCAAGCTCATGATACTGCTACAGGAGCTGATAACATACATTATCAACTTCTGAAGCACTTGCCACAATCCTGTTTAGAGACGCTCTTATCAATTTTTGATGATATTTGGACTTCCGGGAAATTTCCTTCTTCATGGCGTGATGCCATAGTAGTACCAATACCTAAACCTGGACGTGATCATACGGATCCATCCAATTATCGTTTCATTAACTAGCTGCGTTTGCAAGACCATTGAACGCATGATAAATAATCGACTTGTTTGGTACTTGGAAACAAATAACCACATAACAGATATACAATTTGGTTTCCCTAAAAAACAGAAGTACTGTCGATCACTTAGTGCGTTTGGAATCATTTGTGAAAAATGCGCTGATTTATAAAAAACACGCTGTGTCTATCTTTTTTTATCTCGAGAAAATATATGACACAACCTAGAAATATGGCATTTTGAGAGATTTACATGATTTCGGTTTGCGAGGTCGTTTGCCTGCATTCATAAGCCATTTTTAAATAACAGACAATTTCAAGTCCGCGTGGGTTCTACCCTGTCTGATCATTACAACCAGGATCAGGGTGTTCCACAAGGCAGTATTTTGTCAGTGACACTTTTTAGTGTAAAGATAAATAGTTTATCAAAAGTTTTAAACAATTCAATTGGTGGGTCGTTATTTGTGGATGATTTTAATATTTCTTGTCGTCAGCCGTCTTATTTCTTCTCCTCCTTGGCAGTTGGTCAGGCCCCAAGTGGACCTGACATTGACCACATTTAAAAATCAGAAATTAATGAATTACAATATAAACACGAATATAACCAATCGAAACATATATATAGCAATTATAAATCCTTATTTACAGATGGGTCCAAGAATGGTAGCACAGTGGCTTGTGCTAGTGTCGTTGGATCCAGAACAATAGTTCTATTTTTACATCAGCACCCGTGAACAGCCACCTCCTCGAGGTGGGTGCTGGGTAACGCTAAGAGCTGTTCAAATCCCCGTGTGGACCCGGGTCAGCTAGGTCCATAGCACCCCATTGCTGGTCGCAAGGAGCGACCGAATTGGGCAACCTGTTTGCCGTGGGTTGCGTCCCGTGTCGGTGGAGGACGGTAGTCTGGTGGTTGAGGGCAATGGGAGCCTGCTACCATGTTCCTTTCGCCTAACACACCACTTTGGCCCTTACTTCACCTAGACGGGTGGTAGCATCGGCCCGATTCTATCAATCGGCTTGTCACGCCATGCTCTGCGCATGGACGTTAATTTTGATAACTGAGAAAAGTTTAGAATACTTTCGAATATTTTCACTTTGTATGTTCTAACCATGTCATATACTTACATTGCCTAGAGTCCTATGCCAGAAGGCTGTGGCTCATGGGCCAATCTGGTAGGACATATCTCTTTTAAGATATATTCCTGCTTAAGTATACCCTCCGGGTATCCTTGGTGTCGTCTGTTGGAGGTCCACAGACATAAGGCATCGTCCATGTAGACACTCCGTGGAGGGTTAGGAGCTAGGAGGATGAATTCTATCCAATATAACCATGGCACCCCCACAAAAAAAACGTTCACACGAATCGGATGATTCGTGCACTTCCGATGATGATGTTATAACACTTCCAAAAAATCTTGATCATTGGGCACGGTTTCTCGTTATGTCTTCTCCCGATGGTAGTCCTCTCAAGTTAAATCCCTTTGCCATTGCTAAGGGCATTGAAGGCTTAGCTGGAGACGTAAAGGAGGTCAAAAAGCTTCGATCTGGACTTCTACTGATAGAATGTAAGAAACCGATCCAGTCTCAAATTTTACTCTCTTCCAAATCACTGGCAAATGTTCCTGTTGAGATTTCACCGCATAGCACCTTACACAACAGTAAAGGCATTGTACGCGATGTTGGACGATGCCTATCAGACATGAATGTGTATGACATTGTTTCAGAACTTCACTCACAAGGAGTAACTGATGTAAAGCGATTCACATCCAGAAAAGACAATGAAGTCACGAACACCAATACGTATTTGTTTACCTTTGGTGTCCCAACACACCCGGATTCACTCAAAGCAGGCTATTGCAATTAAAGGGTAGATGCTTTTATACCAAATCCCCTTAGATGCTACTCTTGTCAAAAATATGGACATGGCTCAAAATCTTGCCGAAACCGAGCTGCCTGTCATAGATGTGGTGGGAAATGTGACAATAGCACAGTATGTGACAAATCTCCTTCTTGTGTAAACTGTTCTGGCAATCATCCTTCTTCATCCAAAGACTGTCCAACTTGGAAGGTACAATCTAAAATTTCACGCATCAAGCATGAACGTAACATATCTTTCCTTGATGCAAAGAAACTTGTTCTTGCCCAAGAATCACCAGGGCCATCATACGCTGCTGCTGTTTCCACGTCCACTCTAACTTCTAGCACAGATTCTAGAGCCATTTCGTGCAATTCCGTTGGTTGCCAGACTGACTACACTTGGACTGACTCTTCGGCTCCTACTTTACTGCCTCCACCTATCCAGATTCAACCCGGTTAGAGGACATCTGCTTCACAGACAACTCCTGTTTCCAGAGATAAGAACACTAACGGTAAATGTTAATTAATCGAAGAAAAAAACACAATCTGATCGTGTTCCTAAAGCACAGAAAAACACCACTTTTCTGTGTAACAAGTTTGGGGTGCTAGAGGACATGGACGTGTCCCCTCTTCAAAACACCCGCTCCCAGAGTCATTCTCCAAAGAAAAAAGATCGTGAGCGATCTCCCATAACTCCACCTTAAATGACCACCAATCAAGTAATACAGTGGAATTGTAGAGGTCTTAGGAATAATTTAGATGATTTACAACTCTTAATTCAAGATTTTCAACCATCGGCCATCTGTTTACAAGAGACATACTACAAAAACACTGATAAATTTGACGTAAGAGGCTATACTTCCTATAATGTTTTTTCCCCTCCTGGGCATAAAGCGACTGGAGGTTCAACCATCTTATTTAAAAATGGCATCATCCATAGTCCTGTCCATCTGAATACTCCGCTTCAAGCTGTAGCACTCCGTATAACTTTGCACATTGCATTTACATTGTGTTCACTGTACCTTCCACCATCTGCTTCTATACAACAGTCTGAACTTCAAGATCTCTATAACCAACTCCCCAAGCCCTGCATTATTACGGGTGATTTAAACGGACACAACAGCCTTTGGGCTTGTGCTCAGACGAATACTAAGGGGAAGCTCATAGAGTGAGTTAATATTTTACGTCACATCGGCAATATCTCAGCCATATCGTGACGAGAACAACTTATATCAAAATCAAGTTATATGTCTACTATAAAACCTGTCAACGACGGACAGTAAAACAACTATAATATCACAAATGGAATTAAAACTAGCATGGAAAGTTAGAAATAACATCATCATTTGGACAATACACTATAAAATCAGGCTATAGATCGCCAACAACTGAAGGTAGATCACCATACTAGGACCATGGGGACTTACAGTACCTTTGCTACCTGCATGGACCCTAGTTGGATTTACACCATCCCTTCAACCGCTGGCGAGTGTACAATATGCTAGCCACAATTAAAACAACAGGAATACTACGATTAAAAACAGTGGTAGACTTAAATTTACTATCAATGTTTTTGGACTTACGTACCCTCTCAGGAGGACAATAATTTTACAATACTTCAACCCCCTTTGAGGGTACAGCCACTAACAATTCTAGTTACTAATCCAAACTACCAATTATTAAAATACATCTTTTTACAGAAACATATTGCTCAAAGTTCAGTCAAACAATCAATTTCTTTTAAAAAACCAAGAATTAAATGAAAACTAACGCTGCTAAAAAGATCCTTCATTGTTGTAACTGAAAAATACATATCCCTTGTGATGGAAAATTCAACACAGTCAAGCAGAATATGCTTGACTGTAACTCTCTCATCACAAGGGATACAGAAAGGAGGATCCTCACCTTTTAACAGGTACGCATGAGTATATCGAGTGTGTCCAATACGACATCGTCGTAGAATAACCTCTTCAAATCTGGACTGACAACCCAAGTGGGTATAACCAATGTAAGGTTTTATATCATGTAATTTATTCATACCCACTTGGGTGTCCCACTTCTTCTGCATCAGATCACGGATATAACATCTAATCGTGGCTTTGTAATCACTGTAAGGAATAAGCAGTGATGTCACAGATTTGTTGAGTGCTGCTTTAGCAGCAAGGTCAGCCAATGTGTTACCAGAGATCCCTACATGACTGGGTAACCAACAGAAGACGATGTCGTATTAGCCAGTAGCAAGATCATTATACAATTCAATAATTTCTATTAAAAGTGGACGTTTACAAGAAATATTTTTAATAGCCTGAAGGCAAGAAAGAGAGTCGGAATAAATTATATATTGTTTGCGTTTAGGGTGTCTTTGAATATATTTAAGGGCTGTTAATATGGCGTTAGCCTCTGCGGTAAAAATAGAACTATTATCGGGTAATCTAGAAGATATTGTTCTGGATCCAATGACAGTGGCACAAGCTACTACGCCACCGTCCTTGGATCCATCTGTAAATAAGGATTTATAACTGCTATATTTATGTTTCAATTGATTATATTCTTGTTTATACTGTAATTCATTAGTTTCTGATTTTTTAAACCTCGTCAATGTTAGGTCCACTGCGGGCCTAACCAACTGCCAAGGAGGAGAAGAAAGAAGACGGGAAGGAGCCACACCCTCCAGCTCAACGCCGGCAGCAGCAAGAAATGGTTTAATTCTTAAACCAAGAGGCGGTACAAGCGAAGATTTCATATTGTATAAGTCCTCACACAGAGGACTGAAAACACAGCTACATGCAGGGTCTGACCCACTGGAATATAATTTTGTTACATACTGCAAAGCCAATTTGATACGTCGCTGCTCAAGAGATGGCTCATCGACCTCAACGTACATGATGTCAACAGGTGAAGTTCGAAATGAGCCAAGACAAAGTCTTAGACCTTGATGGTGAACAGAATCTAAAAGTTTCAGGTTGCTTTTACAGGCTCCACCGTATACAATGGAGCCATAATCAAGTTTTGACCGGATCAGTGATCGACAAAGCCGCAGGAGGGTAGCTTGGTCCCCTCCCCATTCAGAATTTGAAACGACTTTCAACAAGTCAAGTGCCTTCAGGCATTTAGTTTTGAGGGATTTGATATGTGGTAGAAACGTCAAATGCGAGTCAAAAATTAATCCCAAGAACTTGGCCTCCTTCACAACTTTGATGGGAGTGCCATCTAGAGATAGTTCAGGGTCCTTATGTGGCTTATATATTCTGCAAAAATGTATACAATTATTTTTAAACTTCGAAAATTTGAAGCCGTTTTCAAGACACCATTTATTTATTTTGTTTAAACACAACTGCAGTTGCCGTTCAATAGCATGCATATTTTTACCTCGGCAAGATATTAAAATCATCCACGAAAAGCGATCCATCAATTGAATCGTTTAAAACTTTTGATAAACTGTTGATCTTGATGCTAAAAAGAGTGACAGACAAAATACTGCCTTGTGGAACACCCTGATCCTGATTGTAATGATCAGACAAGGCAGAACCCACACGGACCTGGAATTGTCTGTCGTTTAAAAAGTTGGCAATAAATTGAGGCAAACGACCTCGCAAACCAAAGTCATGGAAATCCTTCAAAATACCATGTTTCCAGGCTGCGTCACACGCCTCCTCAAGACCAAAAAAGACAGACACAGCACGCTGCCCATTAATTAGTGCGTCCTCAACAAATGACTCCAGTCGCACTAAGTGATCGACAGTACTTCTGTTTTTAGGGAAACCACACTGTATATCTGTGATAAGATCATTTGTCTCCAAGTACCAAACAAGTCGATTATTTATCATGCGTTCCATGGTCTTGCAAACACAGCTAGCTAGTGAAATAGGTCGATAATTGGACGGATCCGTATGATCACGTCCAGGTTTAGGTATTGGTACTACTATGGCGTCACGCCATGACGCAGGAAAGCTACCCGATGTCCAAATATCATCAAAAATATTGAGAAGCGTTTCTAGGCAGGATTCTGGTAAGTGCTTCAGGAGTTGTCAATGTATGTTATCAGCTCCTGTAGCAGCGTCATGAGCTTGATCAAGAGCAGTATGGAGTTCATGAATAGAAAACGTTTCACCACAATCTTCCCCACTATCAGAATTGAAATTAATAGTTTTCTTTTCTTGTTGTTTTTGATATTGCTGGAATTTAGGTACATAATTTGAAGAGGAAGAGTGTCCAGCAAGGGTTTCACCCAGTTTATTAGCAATATCTGATTTATCAGCAAGCAACTGATCTCCATGTTTAAGATGATGGACAGTAGATTTAGTACCTTTACCTTTGATTTTCTGGACCATTTTCCACACCTTGGACATTGGTGTCCGAGAATTTATTTTGGATACATAACTTTGCCAAGACTGGCGTCTGCCCCGTCCAAAAGCACGCCGTGCTTTAGCATTTAAAATTTTAAATTTATTTAAATTATGCTCCATAGGATGGCGACGGAAATAATGTTCTGCTTTTTTCCTTGCCTTCCTAGCTTGCTTGCATTCATCGTTGAACCATGGTTTTCTTATGTGTGGAACTGCAGCGGACTTTGGTATACACTCATCAGCTATGGAAGTCAGTTCATCAGAAAAGCATTTGATAGCATCAGGAACGTCAATAAAACGTTCGGGTTTAAGTTTTTCACCACACAGTGTTTCATATAAAGCCCAGTTAGCCTTTTTAAAATTCCGCCTTGATGAGGAACATCAGATGGAGTTACAGCTTTTAATATAGTAGGAAAATGGTCACTTCCACACAGGTCATTGTGGACTGACCATTCGAATTCATTTAATAGTTCGGAATTTGTCAATGACAAGTCGAGAGCAGAATAAGTCCCTGTACCAGGGTGTAAATATGTGTTGGAACCATCATTATAAATACATAAATCATTGTCGGAACAAAAGTCCTCCAACAATTTACCTTTAGTGTTTGTAGTTACACTACCCCAGAGTGGGTTGTGCCCATTTAAATCTCCCATTATAATACAGGGCTTCGGGAGCTGGTCATATAGAGCTTGGAGATCGGTTTTAGCAAACGTCGAAGACGGCGAAATATAAAGAGAGCATAGCGTAAATGCTACATGTAAAGTAATTCTCACAGCAACAGCCTGCATATTAGTATTTAGTGAAACAGGGCTTTGAATAACGTTTTGTCTGACTAGAATGGATGATCCTCCAGTGGCCCTATCACCCGGGGGTGAAAAAGAATGATATGCATTAAAATGACGAAGGTCAAATGTATCTGTTTGTTTTAAATATGTCTCTTGGAGACATATCGCTGAAGGTGTAAAATCTTGGACTAATAGCTGTAATTCATGTAAATTAGTCCTCAATCCTCTGCAGTTCCACTGTACAATATTATTGGAATAAACTATCTTTTAGGGGGATTTATGGGGGATCTACCCCGCACTCTTTTGGAGGGCGACAAGCTATGTGCCCTAGAATGGACGTTTTCAGAAACGTCCATGTCTTCAAGTGACCCATATTTATTAAACAACTGAATCTTGTTTTGTGACCCTTTCGGGGCTCTGCCACTTAGTTTTTTCAAAGGATCTGGCCTTATAGGTTTAGTTTTAACGGTTTCCGAAGATTTTGGAGTTGACTGAGAAGACGCCTCATGATCAGAGGATGCTACTGATTGGATTTGGGACGAATGTGACTCTGGCGTTTGGGTAGATATTGTAGGTGAAGTAATCAGAGGAGCTTCTGAAGTAATCCACGTCAAGTCAGTTTGACAGCTTGTGGTTGATTTTGTAATCCTTGCTTCTGACGTTGTTTTAGTTATAGAAGCATAGCTTTCTTTAGGTTCAGAACTTTGGACCAGTTTTTTGGCATCTGCAAAACTAATGTTTCGGGTGAATTTTAGTTTGTTGATCTCCATGTGAAACTTCCAGACAGGACATTGTTTAGAAAAGGATGAATGGGCACCAGTGCAGTTTGTACATTTCTTAACGTTACTGTCACAATCTTCTGTTGTATGTGTCTTTTCACCACAGTGAGCACAAACAACAGACAATGTGCAGTTATTAACCCCATGGCCGAACTTTTGGCATTTGAAACATCGAAGAAGGTTTGGAATGTACATTTCAACCTGGATGTTACAGTATCCTGCTTTCAGTGATTTTGGAACATTTGGAGAAGAGAAAGAAAACAAATATGTGTTTGTGTTGACAGTAGCATCATTTCTACGGGTTGTAAAACGTTTGACAAAAAGGACACCTTGCTCCTTCATCTCTGAGGCGATGTCAAGTTCTGACATGTCAGCAAACAAACGTTCACGGTCCCTGACAATTCCTTTGCTCGTGTTAAGTGTTTTGTGAGCCGAGATCGTAACTGGAATGCCGACAAAAGATTTTATGCTCATAAGATTGGTGGCTTGCTGTCTTTTTGCACACTCAACCAGAAGGGCACCGGAACGTAATCGCCTAATGTTTTTAACATCACCAGCGATGCCTTGTATACCTTTAGCTACGGCAAAAGGATTCAACTTTAAAGGGGTCTTGTCAATAGTCTCAACAACAAGAAAACGTGGCCAGTAATCAATTGAGTTGGGCAGTCTGTGGTCAGTTTCAACAGGATCAGTATCAAGTTGACGTTTGCTCTTTTTTTGAGGGGTTTCGTGAGCCATGTTTAGTTAGTTAGATTTCATCATCTGAGCTCCCCACCCACCACGGAGTATCACAAGGACAGTGCTAAACGCAAGTGGGTCTCCGACTTGCAGCACCAAGGATACTCAGATGATATACTCCAGCGGAAGGATTATGAATAACTAATCCACCATATTGGCCCATGAGCCACCGCCTTCTGGGCATAAGACTCTAGGCAAAATTCAAGTACAAATTATCATATTGCAAAATCCAAATAATGTCACTGTAATAATAAGGCCAAGTCCGAAAATCAAACAATTCCAATTAAAATTTGTGCATTAACATATATATAGTCCATACACAGGGCTTGGCATGACCAGCCGATTGGTTGAACCGGGCCCATTCAACCACCCGTCTAGGTGAAGTAAGGGTCGAAGGGGTATGTTGGGCAAAGGGAACACGATTACAGGCCCCCAGTGCCCTCAACCCCCAGACTCCCGTCCTCCACCGACACAGGGCCGCAACCCACGGCAAACGGGTTGGTGGACCAAATATCCCCCCGGGTCGACAACGGGGGTGTCGGCGAGCTCTTGGCGTTACCCAGCACCCACCACGAGGAGGTGGCAGGCCACGGGTGCCGAAACTCATAGAAGATTTCATTTCTAATAATAGCTTATGTATACTTAATGATGGCTCAAACACCTATTTACATCCAGGCACAGGAACTTACTCTGCTATTGATTTAGCAATTACAGATGCAGCATTATTAAACGAATTTGAATGGTCTGTCCACGAGGATCTCTGTGGAAGTGACCACTTCCCCACTATTGTGAAAACTGTGACTCCTTCAGATGTTCCTCCTACTACAAGATGGAACTTTTCCAAGGCCAACTGGTCTTTACTTCAACTGCTTGCTTCTAGTACATTTAAACCTGATCTATTTCTTGACATCGCCGACCCTGTACAATTATTTTCAGATGAACTGAAGAAGATAGCCAATGAATGTATTCCTACGTCCTCCACAAATCAACACATTCGACAACCATGGTTTAATGATACCTGCAAACAAACCAGAAAGGCACGGAGAAAAGCTGAGCATTATTTCCGTCGCCATCCAATGGTCCATAACTTGAACAAATTGAAAATTTTAAATGCAAAAGCACGGCGTACCTTTAGGCAAAATAAACGCCAATCTTGGCGAACCTATGTCTCTAAAATCAATGCACGTACACCAATTTCTAAAGTATGGAATATGATCCAGAGGATCAAGGGTAAGGGCTCTAGATCTAGCATTCACAATCTTAAAGACGAAAACCAGTTGCTGACAAATAAATCCGATATTGCTAATAAACTTGGTGAAACACTGGCGAAACATTCTTCTTCATCAAACTATGTACCTCAATTTCAAAAGTATCAAAATCAGCAGGAAACCTATTAATTTTACTTCCGATAATGGTGAAGATTATAATGAAGTATTGTCGATTAATTAACTCCATACTGCTCTTGACCAGGCTCACGATACTGCTTCAGAAGCTGATAACATACATTGTCAACTCCTGAAGCATTTACCAGAATCATCTTTAGAGACGCTTCTTCATATTTTCGATGGTATTTGGACGTCTGGAAATTTCCTTCATCATGGCGTGATGCTATAATTGTGCCCATTCCTAAGCCTGGACGTGATCACACTGATCCTTCCAATTATAGGCCGATTTCATTAACTAGCTGCGTTTGCAAGACCATGGAACGCATGATAAATAATCGACTTGTTTGGTACTTGGAAACGAATAACTTAATAACAGATATTCAATGTGGTTTCCGTAAAAACAGAAGTACTATTGATCATTTATGCGTTTAGAATCGTTTGTGAAGAATGCCATCATTAATAAGCAACATGTAGTGTCAGTATTTTTCGATTTAGAAAAAGCATACGACACAACCTGGAAACATGGGGTTTTAAGAGACTTACATGACTTTGGATTGCGAGGCCGCTTGCCCCAATTTATATCCAACTTTCTAAATGACAGGCTATTTCAAGTCCGCGTGGGTTCTACCCTGTCTGATCATTACAATCAGGATCAGGGCAGCATTTTGTCTGTCACTTTATTTAGTATTTAAATAAATAGTCTTTCAAAAGTGTTAACAGATTCAATCAACGGTTCCCTTTTCGTGGATGACTTTAATATTTCCTGTCGTGGCACAAACATGCGAACCATTGGGAGACAGTTGCAAATCTGTCTCAACAAAATTCATAAGTGGTGCCTTGAGAACGGGTTTAAATTTTCTCAATCTAAAACCAACTGCATTCACTTCTGCAGAAAATACAAACCTCATAAAGACCCTGACTTATCTTTGAATGGTGCACCCATCAAAGTTGTCAAGGAAGCTAAGTTCCTTGGTCTCATCTTTGACTCACACTTAACCTTTCTGCCACATCTTAAATACCATTGTCTATGGTGGAGCAACCTCAAAATACTTGATTCTATCCATCACGAAGGTCTAAGGCTTTGTCTTGGATCATTCCAAACTTCTCCTGTTGACCATCTATACATTGAAGGAGAAGAACCTTCTCTTGACCACCGTCGTATTAAACTATCTTTACAGTATCTCGCTAAACTGTCTTCAAATAAGTCCAACCCTGCATATAACTGTGTCTTCAATCCCGTGTACGGGGATTTGTACAATAAGAAATCTTCTCTTGCTCCACCTCTTGGGCTAAGAGTGAAACCTTTACTTTCTGCTGCTGGCCTTGAACTAGAAAATGTAGCTCCTTCTCGCTTGTTTTCTTCTCCTCCGTGGCAGCTGGTTAGACCACAAGTTGACCTTACATTAAGTAAATATAAAAAAGCAGAAACGAATGAATTACAATATAAACAAGAATATAATCAATTAAAACATAAATATAGCACTTATAAATCCTTATTTACAGATGAGTCCAAGGATGGTGGTGCAGTAGCTTGTGCCACTGTCATTGGATCCAGAACAATATCTTCTAGATTACCAAATAACGGTTCCATTTTCACAGCAGAAGCACATGCCATATTAACAGCCCTAAACTATATCAAAAAACACCCTAAGTATAAACAATATATCATTTATTCAGACTCTCTTTCATGCCTCCAGGCTAATAAAAATGTATCTTCTCAACATCCACTTTTAGCTGACATCGTTGACTTGTATAATGATCTTGCTACTGGCCAATGCGACATCGTCGTCTGTTGGTTATCCAGTCATGTTGGAATCTCTGGTAACACAATGGCCGATCTTGCTGCCAAGGCCGCTCTCGACAAATCTGTGACACCGCTTCTGTTCCCTTATTCTGATTATAAAGCCGTTATAAGATCATATATCCGAGATCTAATGCAAAAGAAGTGGGACACCCAAGTAGGTATCAATAAATTACATGGTATAAAGCCCTGTATCGGTTATACCTACTTGGGTTGTCAGTCCAGATTTGACGAGGTTATTATGCGACGATGTCGCATTGGCCATACGCGATATACTCACGAATACTTGTTAACTCATTAAGCCCTGGAGCCGCTCCACTGCCCAACACCTGGCACCCATCGCTGACTGCCTGATTGCTGCGACGAGAGGCTAATTAGTGCTAATCATGCCTGATTTCCCTGGCAGGTCTCGCATATGACAGGAGACTGTCTAGTCTCACAAACAAGTACTGATTATTTAATTGTGTCGTAAAGATGTAAATGGGAAAGAGGCCGATGTGAATACATATATTACAGCATTTCATGTAATTTATTACCTGAGTCTCTCATACCCCTTTGCCAGTGTGTGCTGTATTTTTATCAACACCTACGCGGTCTTTGTACGTACGAGATGAACAAATATACAAATTCCTCTTGTTTCTCTCATCATATGGACTGAATGATGATATATTATTTATAATAGAGTTTAAAAGAGGGGGGCTTGCATTATAATCGTCTATATTTTTTGCCAATACATTGCTCGTGCTTACTGACTATTTCAAGGAAAGTATCAATAGGTGTGTAAGTAACATGGAACATATAGAGATTTATAGTTTGTCACTTTGTTCATCTGAACTTAACGCTGCAAACATACATCACCATTCATACACATACATACTGCATGATACATTTATCATTACTCGATGCTAAACAAAGCTTCCCGTCACGTGAAGGGATAAAATATCCCGAATGTAACGCATTATATCTCAGTTACTCATTATATTGGCTGATACTTTGACCAATCGTATCGTGAGAACCTGTCACATAGGAAGGGCAAGGTGATGGGGCGTGGCCTAAATTTCTGAAGAGCACGTTTGGACACTCAAAGTGATAGGGTTGAGATTGGTTATTGGCTTTATCGTTGACCAATGGCTATGTTGTGTTTCAGCTGTATCAACTATCATGCAACAATTTGTGTATTGTAAACATAACATCAGTTACTGTAATGATGTATGAATGTATATATGCACATATATAAGACAAAGGGTCATGGGATGGGCGTCATTAAAGTTCCCGAATAGGACGTTTTGTATCTTAACTGTTCAATGTAGTCCCTGATTTGTTATCTATGACCAATCGTATCATGAGATACCTGTCGCATTGGAAATGACAGGTGATGGGGCGTGGGCTAAATTTCTGAAGAGTACGTTCGGTCACTAGACAGCTTGGATACAGATTGACTATTGGTTAGATCGTTGACCAATCGATATGCTAGATTTCGGCTTCATCACCTCTAGCTATCATGAAAAACTTTGTGTATCGTGAACATACATAATCGTAAGGATGCCTGAAATGTACACGCAGGACTAACAAATACTTTGACGAGTTTATTTTTTTCTAAGCGTTCAAAGCGCTACAGTCCGATTATTTTTACCCCGGATAACCCAATCCAATCATTGAGTAGAGATAGTATTTATTTGCGTATACTTTTTGCGCACACTACTTGTACATCAAACATAATGGCTTGCTGAACATTTCAATATAATCTGTACATTGTTATGAATAAATATCATAATTCAAGTACATGTATTATAGAATTCAAAAAAGTAAAACGATACTGATTTATTGTGATGTATACACTTGCAGTTGAATCTCAGCAAATATTTATGAAGATGGGCATACTTATATTTGTTTTGAAAGCAAACGAGGTTCAGAAGATTGACAATGGGCGTGACTCCACAAAACAGGTTGTCCAATGATGTAAGAGCGCATAAGTTTGTTTTACACTTGTCACAGGACAAAAGTTTAACTGGACATGCATTCGACTAGAGGCTGTTATGTTGAGGTTGAAAGAGGTGTTCATATATTTAGTGTTGTCTGATTGAATGATTATACGCATCAGTTCCGTAACTGATATATTCTCTTCCTTTTATTGACGATGGATCTGATACACGTGACCATTACACAGGATAAGATAATTACAGAGATCAAATACAAACGTTTCTTACACAATGCTTATGTAAATTGCATTGAAAAATCACATTTCAAATAAGCATGAAACAGCTTGAACAAAATACCCCAGTTACCTTTGTATGGTTTATGTGTACTATATATGTATATTATGAGTAGATGCAAGAGTTATCACTTCATATTCGATTATGTATTATTGTCAACTTTAAAAATCAATAGTCGCAAATGAATTAGGTCTAAATTAGTAGCTTGGTTTATTTCAAATCTACACGAACATGAGTGTAATATAATATTGCTATTTATGTCTACGATTCATTATATTAACTATTTCAATGAATGAATGAATTATTTAATTTAGAAGAAGGTTTTGTAACCTTGTCACCGTTAATTCAATCAATGTGCAAACATAGTATCTTAGTATTCACTCCCAATGACGAGTAACAAACACGTACCTCCTGAAACAACATCTGATAATCCCTTTTCTCGCAGACATGTGTTCATTTGCCTGTATAAGCCCCCGACATTGCAAGCAATTGTTATCAAAACACATTAATAGTTCTTCTGATTAACACAGAAGGTAATCTCTCTCGTAAGAAAGGCTAATCTTTGATCATTACTGCTAAATGGATTGAAATTATAGGTAATGTACGAATATAAAATGTAAAATCCCCAATATGCGGCTCTCGCTGAATAAGAGGTGCTTTTTATTACCCCCAATACGCGGCTCTCGCTGTGAGAAGCTAATTAATTTGCCGCATATATGCGGCTCTCGGCCTTAATGAGTTAAAAGGTGAGGATCCTCCGTTTTGTATCCCTTGTGATGAAAGAATCACGGTCAAGCATGTCCTGCTTGACTGTGTTGATTTTGCCATCACAAGGGACAAATATTTCAATGTGAAAACTATAAAGGATTTTTTTTATAATGTTAATCATCATTTAATAATTGAATTTTTAAAGGAAATAGAATTGCTACATAAATTCTGAATATGTATTGTACATAGATAATATGTATTTTAATCATGGTATTGTCAAATAGCATCTGCGATCGTTAGTGGCTGTACCCTCAAAGGGGGTTGAAGTAGTGCAAAATTA
The DNA here is from genome assembly GCF_037392515.1 of Haliotis asinina. NCBI lineage: Eukaryota > Metazoa > Mollusca > Gastropoda > Lepetellida > Haliotidae > Haliotis > Haliotis asinina. Next base: position 24,227,641 of record NC_090292.1, read on the forward strand.
TTGTCCTCCCGAGAGGAGTCAATTTCAAAAAATTCAAAAATTTCAAAGTCAATTTTGCCCAGCCATACTTTTTAGTCGTAGTATTTTTGTTCTTTTAACTTCTGGTTAAATCTTCATATCATCGCCAGTGGCTGTAGGGATGGTGTAAATCCAACCAGGATCCATGCAGGTAGCGAAGGCACTGTAAGTCCCCATGGACCCTCGCATAGTGATCTACATTCAGCTGCTGGTGACGTATATAGCTCGTGTTTTACCTTGTCTTGTCCCAATAGTTATATCAGTTTTACCGTTGGACACTAGTGTTACCCGCAACTGTGATATTCTAGTCGTTTTACTGTCCTTTGATGACAGATTTTTATCATATAGCCATATCCCATTTCAATTTCAAATCTGTTCTCGTCACGATATGGCTGAAATATTGCCGATGTGACGTTAAATACTAACTCACTCTCTCACTATTTTTACAGCTGAAGCTAACGCCATACTAACAGCTCTTAAATATATTGAAAGACACCCTAAACATAAACAGTATATAATCTTTTCAGACTCTCTTTCTTGCCTTCAGGCTATTAAAAATATTTCTTGTAAACATCCACTTTTAATAGAAATTATTGAATTGTATAATAAACTTGCTACTGGCCAATGCGACATCGTATTCTGTTGGTTACCCAGCCACGTTGGCATTTCTGGTAACGCAATGGCCGATCTTGCTGCGAAGGTAGCACTCAACAAATCGGTGACACCACTTCTCGTTCCATACACTGATTACAAAGCTTGCATTAGAACTTATATCCGCGATCTGATGCAGAAGAAGTGAGACGCCCATGTAGGTACAAATAAATTACATGAAATAAAACCGTATATTGGTTACACCTACTTGGGTTGTCAGTCCAGATTTGAAGAGGTTATTTTAAGACGATGTCTCATTGGCCATACTAGATATACTCATGCATACCTTTTGAAAGGTGAGGATCCTCCATTTTGTATCCCTTGTGATGAGAGAGTTACGGTCAAGCATATCCTGTTTGACTGTGTTGAATTCTCCATCACAAGGGATAAGTATTTTACAGTTAAAACCATTAAGGATCTTTTTACCAGCGTTAGGTCTCATTTAATTATTGATTTTTTAAAAGAAATTTTTGGTTGAATTTTGAAATTATGTTGTGTAAATAGATGTATTTTATTTATTGGAAGTTTGGATTGGTAACTTGAATTGTTGGTGGCTGTACCCTCAAATGGGGTTGAAGTATTGTAAAATTATTGTCCTCCTGAGAGGGTACACGTAAGTCCAAAAACATTCACAGTCAATTTAAACTTTCCACTGTTCTTAGTCGTAGTATATGTGTATTTTTAATTTTTGGCTAGATGTGTCTAAATTGCTAACAGCTGAGGGGATGATGTAAACCCAGCTAGGGTCCATGCAGGTAGCAAAGGCACTGTAAGTCCCCATGCTCCCTAGTATGGTTATCTACCTTCAGTTGCTGGCAATCTATAGCCTGGTTTTATATTGTATTTTCCGAATAGTTATATTATTTTTAACTTTCCACACTAGTTTTAATCTCATTTGTGACATTCTAGTTGTCCTTCGCTGACAGGTTTTTATACTATATATGTATTTCATTTCAGTATTAAATGCTCTCGTCACAATATAGTTGAGACATTGTCGATGTGACGTTAAATATTAACTCACTCACTCACTCAGTTATATCACTAAAACACTCAGGTCCAAGTTTTGATTCACACATAGTTTGATTTAAAGACCAGTTAGCCTTTTAAAAGTTCCATCTCATAAACGATGGAGAATCAGATGGAGTAATTTCTGAGAGGATAGTTGGGAAGTGGTCACTTCCTCAAAGGCCATTATGAACAGGCCAATCAAATTCATTGAGGATGTTAGAATCCGCAAGAGATAAATCTAGAGAAGAAAAAGTGCCAGTTGCAGGGTGCATATAGGTGCTTGAATCATCATTAAATATGCATAGATCATTATTTGAAATGAAATCTTCAAGTATTTTGCATTTAGTATTAGTGTTAGTACTGCCCCATAGTGGGTTGTGACCGTTTAGGTCACCCATAATAACACATGGCTTCGGGAGTTGGTCATAGAGTGATTGAAGATCAGTCTGTTGTAGTTTTGACGAAGGCGGAATATACAGAGAGCATAGTGTAAATGCTACTCCCAGAGTCAGTCGCACAGCAACAGCTTGTAGATTAGTTTTAAGTGTAACAGGCCTGTGAATAACATCCCGTCGTATAAGGATAGTGGAACCTCCAGTGGCCCTATCAGCTGCAGGGGAAAAAAATAATACGGTTCAAACTGACGTGAACTAAAGTTATCTGTCTGTTTCAGATATGTCTCTTGCAGACAGAACACTGATGGTGCTAAATCCTGGATTAACAACTGTAGATTTGTTCGTAGTCCTCTACAGTTCCACTGCACGATATGCTGAGATGGACCTATCTTTTAGGTGGATTAATAGGGGATATACCCCATACCCTTTTCGAGGGCGACAAGCTATGTGCCCTAGAATGGACGTTTTCAGACACGTCCATGTCCTCAAGGGATCCGTATCTGTTAAATAATCTGATTTTATCATCTGACCCCTTTGGGGCCCTGCCCCTTTGCGTTTTGAAAGAATCTGGTTTCGGTTTGGTTTTGCTTTTGAGAACTGATTGAACATTTCTCTTAGACAGAATCATTTGAGATGCCTGAGAAGATGTATCAGAAGCAGAAGATGGTTCTGATTGGGTTTGGGGCGTGTCAGGACGTTGGTTCCACAGTTTGTGTAGATATTACAGGCGGTAACATCGTAGGAGATTCGGTTTTAAGCCAAGTCAAGTTCGTTTGACAGCTATCAGATGACATGGTTACTGTGGGGGGTTTATCCGAGGTTGTTTTTGCAATGGAAGCATATACGTTTCCTTAATCTCAGAACCTAAGACAATCTTTTTTGCATCAGAGAAACTAATGTTTTGAGTACATTTGATCTTGTTGATCTCCATATGCTGTTTCCAAACTAGACAAGCTTTGGAAAAAAGATGAGTGAGCACCCGAGAAGTTGCTACATTTCATAAAGGTACTCTCGCAATCTTCTGTTGTATGTGTCTTCTCACTACAGTGAGCACATACAACTGACAATGTACAAGTACTAACACCATGACCAAATTTCTGGCATTTGAAACACCTCAAAGGATTTGGTATGTATGTGTCAACGGTCATTTTACAATATCCTGCCTTTATTGATCTGGGAGCATTAGGAGAAGGGAAAAAACCGGTAAGCATACGTCTGAACGGTTTCGTGGTTTTTTGGGTGATGTAAAACGCTTGACGTAAATGACTCCTTGGTCTTTCATTTCCGAAACAATATCAAGTTCGGACATGTCAGCGATCAATCGTGTGTTATCTTTAGTCTCCATTTCTGAAAAAAGTGGCCAGTAGTCAATTGATTTTGGATGAGTGTGGTCATCATGATCAGGGTCAGTGTCGAGAGGACGTTTTGTTTTCTTTACGGGAGTTTCGTAATCCATGTTTAGTGTTTTAAGATTCATCATCCGAGCTCCCCACCCTCCAAGGAGTATCATGAAGACAATGCTAAACGCAAGTGGGTCTCCAACTGGCAGCACCAAGGATACTCGGATGATATACTCCAGCAGAAAAACCGAAAGATTAATTCTTCCACCAGATTGGCCCATGAACCACCGCCTTCTGGGCATAAGACTCTAGGCAAGGTTCATGTCATCAAAAATCAAGTCCAATAATATTCTATGAACAAAAGGAGCCAAGACTAAAATGTAAACAATTCCAAATAAAATTCTGTGCAATGACATAAAATCCATGTACAGGGCTTGGCATGACCAGCCAATTGGTTGAACCGGGCCCATTCAACCATTCGTCTAGGTGAAGACAGGGCCGAAGTGGTGTGCTGAGCAATAGGAACACTGGTCCTGCTCCCATTGCCCTCAACCACCAGGATCCCCTCCTCCACCAACACAGGGCAAACGGGTTGGTGGACCAAATATCCCCCAGGGTCCACTACGGGGGTGTCGGCGAGCTCTTAGCATTACACAGCACCCACCACGAGGAGATGGCTCGCCACGGGTCCCAAAATCGGACGATAATTAGATGGATCCGTATGATCACGTCCAGGTTTAGGTATAGGTGTCACGCCATGAAGGAGGAAGGTTACCCTATGTAGAACTATCATCAAAATTATTTAGGAGAGTTTCCAGACAGGATTCTGGTAAATGTTTCAGGAGTTGATAATGTATGTTATCAGCTCCTGTAGCAGTGTCATGAGCTTGATCAAGAGCAGTATGGAGTTCATGAATAGAAAACGTTTCATTATAATCTTCCCCATTATCAGAATTGAAATTAATAGTTGTTTTTGATATTGCTGAAATTTAGGTATATAATTAGAAGAGGAAGAATGTTTAGCGAGAGTTTCACCCAGTGTGTTCACAATATCTGATTTATCAGTAAGTAATTGCTCTCCATATTTAAGATGATGGACAGAAGATTTAGTACCTTTACCTTTAATTTTCTGGACCATATTCCATACCTTGGACATGGGTGTCCGAGAATTTATTTTCGATACATAATGTTACCAAGATTGGCGTTTGTTCTGTTTAAAAGTACGCCGCATTTAAAGCATTTAAAGTGTTAAATTCATTTAAATCATGCACCATATGATGGCGAGGGAAATAATGTTCTGCTTTTTTCCTTGCCTCCCTTGCTTGTTAGCATTCATCGCTGAACCATGGTTTTCTTAGGTGTGGAACTACAGAGGACTTTGGTATACATTCATAAGCTATAAATTTTAGTTCATCAGAAAACCTTTTGATAGCGTCAGCAGCATCAATAAAATATTCAGGTTGAAGCCTGGCAGCACACAACGTTTCATATAAATTCCAGTTAGCCTTTTTAAAATTCCATCTTGATGGTGTTACAGATTTTAGTATAGTAGGAAAATGATCACTTCCAGAGGTCATTGTGGACTGACCATTCAAATTCATTTAGTGAGTTGGAGTCAGTTAATGACAAATCAAGACCTGTATATGTTCCTGTGCCAGGATGTAAATATGTATTTGTACCATCATTATATATACATAAATTATTATTCAAAATGAAATCCTCCAGAAGCTGACCTTTTGTATTCGTGGCTACACCACCTCAGAGTAGGTTGTGCCCATTTAGATCACCCTTGAGTGCACATGGTTTGGGCAATTGATCGTAGGGTGTTTGTAGATCAGCCTGCAAAAGAGTTGATGAATGTGGAATCTACAATGAACATAAGTGAGCGTAATGTTCAAAGTCATTCGCACAGCAACTGCTTGAAGATTAGTTTTGAGTTTAACAGGACTGTGAATAAAATCAAGTCTTACAAGAATTGAAGATCCTCCAGTGGCTCTATCACCAGGTGGGGAAAAGCGGTGATATGCATTATATTGACGTACGTTAAAAGTATTTGTCTGCTTTAGATACGTTGCTTGCAAGCAGAATGTTGATGGTGTGAAGTCTTGGACTAACAGATGAAGCTCGTTAAGATTAGTCGTTAGGCCCCTGCAATTCCACTGAATAATATATGAAGAAACTATTTCTTGGGGGAATTTATTGGGGATCTACCCCTTGATTTCCTTGAGGGCGATAAGCTATGTGCCCTAAATTGGATGTTTTCGGACACATCTATGTCCTCTAAGGATGCAAACTTATTAAAAAGTTTGACGGTGTCATTTGAACCTTTGGAGGTTCTGCTACTTTGACAATTTTGTATGTCATTTTTGATTTTGATTTTATTTTTGGTAATATATTTCCCATTATTTTGTGATTGAGGCTTAGACATAGGCTGTGATGATGAGGACGATTGTTCTTGAGAAGATGACCGTGATTGAAATGGAGCAAGTGTTTTTGGAAGTGATTTAGCGGTCTGGGTCGACTGGTTCGGTGTGTATATTTCAGGTTTCTCTGTATCCACCCATGTCAGATCAGTTTGGCACTCCATTGATGAAGTGGATGCAGTTGCTTTGTGGCTTTGTGGTAGTCTCGTAACTGAGGCATAAGAAGCGGTCTGGTCTGTTGGGGAAAGAACAAGTTTCTTGGCATCAGCAAAACTAATATTTTGCGTGAATTTAATTTTGTTTATTTCCATTTGTTGAATCCAGATGGGACATTGTTTCGAGAAAGATGAATGTGTCCCAGAGCAGTTTGCACATTTTTAATTGCAATCCTCAGTAACATTAGTTTTCTCACTGCAATGAGCGCATGTTACCGAGTTATTACAGGTAGTGCCACCGTGTCCATACTTTTGACAGTTGAAACAGTGAGTGAGTGAGTGAGTGAGTGAGTGAGTTAACATTAACGTCACATCGGCAGTATTGCAGCCATATCGTGACGAGAGCATTCTTAAAAAAGGAATCTATGTATATGATAAAAACCTGTCGACGAAGGACAGTAAAACAACTAGAATATCACAATAAGAAATAAAACTAGCGTGAAAAGTTAAAACTAATATTCCTATTCAGACAATACAATATAAAAACAGGCTATATAGATCACCAACAACTGAAGGTAGATCACCATACTAGGGGCCATGGGGACTTACAGTACTTCTGCTACCTGCATGGTCCCTAGCTGGATTTACATCATCCCCTCAGTTGATGGTGATTGTAAGCAAGATTAGCCACAAATTAAAATGACATATTCTACGGCTAAGACAAAATGGAAGATCAAATCCTCTCAGGAGGACAATAATTTTACAGTGCTTTACTCCCCCCCCCCCCCCTCGAGGATACAGCCACTAACACTCTAAGTTACTAATTCAAACTTCCAAGCATAAAATATTCATCTATTTACAATTCATTTAGCAAATCTAATTCTTTTAAAAATGCAATAATTAAATGAGAGCTAACAGAATTAAAAAGATCCTTCAAAGTTCGTGAATTAAAATATTTATCCCTTGTGATGGAGTATTCAACACAGTCAAGCAGGACATGCTTGACTGTGATTCTTTCATCACAAGGGATACAAAATGGAGGATCCTCACCTTTCAATAGGTATGCATGAGTACATCTAGTATGGCCAATACGACATCGTCGTAAAATAACTTCTTCAAATCTGGACTGACAACCCAAGTAGGTATAACCAATATTAGGTTTTATCTCATGTAATTTACTTATACGCACTTGGGTGTCCCACTTCTTCTATCAGATCACGGATATAAGATCTAATGGTGGCCTTGTAATCACTGTAAGGAATACGCAGTGGTGTCACAGATTTGTTGAGTGCTGCTTTAGCAGCAAAGTCAGCCAATGTGTTAACTGAGATCCCTACATGGCTGGGTAACCAACAGTAGACGATGTCGTATTGGCCAGTTGCAAGATCAGTATACAATTCAATAATTTCTATTAAAAGTGGATGTTTACAGGAAATATTTTTAATAGCCTGAAGGCAAAAAAGAAAATCGGAATAGATTATATCTTATTTGCGTTTGGGATGTCTTTGAATATATTTGAGAGCTGTTAATATGGCGTTAGCTTCTGCTGTGAAAATAGAACTATTATCTGGTAATCTAGAAGATGTTGTGGATCCAATGACAGCTGCACAAGCCACTGCGCCACCGTCCTTGGATCCATCTGTAAATAAGGGTTTGTAATTTTATGTACATTTATGTTTTAATCGATGATATTCTTGTTTATATTGTAATTCATTTGTTTCTGATTTTTTAAATGATGTTAATGTTAGGTCCACTTGTGGCCTAACAAATGGCCAAGGAGGAGAAGAAAGAAGACGGGAAGGCGATATACTTTTCAGCTCAATACCGGCCGAAGAATTAAATGGTTTAAGTCTGTGCCCAAGAGGTGGAACAAGAGAAGACTTTTCGTTAAACAAATCCTCATAAAGGGGATTAAACACACAGTTTTAGTCAGGGTTAGATTCATTAGAATATATTTTAGTAACATATTGTAAAGACAATTTTATAAGACTTTGAGTAAGAGATAGTTCATCGGCCTCAACGTAGAGAGTATCAATAGGTGAAGTCCTGAAAGACCCAAGACAAAGTCTTAAGCCTTGATGGTGGACAGAATCAAGAAGTTTAAGGTTGCTTTTGCAGGCTCCACCATATACGATGGAGCCATAATCGAGTTTCGAGCGGACAAGTGATCGATATAGGTGTAAGAGGGTTGCTTGATCACCTCCCCACTTTGAATTGGAAACAACTTTCAACAAGTCAAGAGCCTTCAGGCATTTAGTTTTAAGGGACTTAATAAGAGGCAGAAATATTAAATGGAGGTCACAGATTAGGCCAAGGCCTCCTTTACAACTTTGATGGGAGTGCCATCTAGAGATAGTTCAGGGTCCTTATGTGGCTTATATTTTCTGCAAAAATGTAAACAATTAGTTTTGGATTTAGAAAATTTAAAGCCGTTTTCAAGACACCATTTATTTATTTTGTTTAAACAAAGCTGCAGCTGCCGTTCAATAGTATGCATATTTGTCCCACGGCAAGAAATATTAAAATCATCCACAAATAACGATCCATCAATTGAATCGTTTCAAACTTTTGATAAACTATTTATCTTTATGATAAAAAGTGTGACAGACAAAATACTGCCTTGTGGAACACCCTGATCCTGATTATAATGATCAGACAGGGTAGAACCCACTCGAACTTCAAACTGTCTTTCATTTATTAAGTTGGCTATAAATTGAGGTCCCGTGTGGACCCGGGACAGAATGTTTCCACAGCACCCCATTGCTTGTCGTAAGAGGCGACTAAATTGGGCAACCTGTTTGCCGTGGGTTGCGTCCCGTGTCGGTGGAAGAAGGAATCCTGGTGGTTGAGGGCAATAGGGGCCTGGAACCGTGTTCCTGTTGCCTAACACATCACTTTGGCCCTGACTTCACCTAGACGGGTGGTAGAACTGGCCCGGTTCTATCAATCGGCTGGTCACGCTATGCCCTGCGCATGGTCATGTTGACAATATATATCCCTTACATTGTATTTTGACTCTGAATATTGAGGGTATTCTATTGTAAATGACATTTGCCTAGAGTCCTATGCCCTAAGACGGTGGCTCATGGGCCAATCTGGTGATATTGACCCCTGAATTCTATGTTTCTTGAGAAATGTGTCATTGGCCAAACCAACCTGGCATATGTTCTTTCAGATATCATGGCTATTCATGTCTTTATTCACTGGAGTATAACACCTCTGTAGCCTCTGTGGTACAGGCTGGTTTCAACTGTAATGTCGTCCTTGTTGACACTCGATGGCGGGTGAGGAGCAGAGTTGTCGAATGTATTTATCCCATCATGTCACTCCACATTCACTCTGGTTCTGCAAAAGCTAACAAACGTCGACATGTTGATTCTGATGATGAAATATCGACTGAAAAATCTGATTCTTGGCCTAGGTTTATCGTTGTTGCTTCTGCTGACGGTACCCCACAGAAACTCAACCCATTTGCTATCTCCAAGGGTATTGAAGGTGCTTGCGGAGAAGTGAAAAATGTCACCTGCCTTCCAAATGGTTCATTTTCAGTTGAATGTGCTCCGAGGCAACAATCTGTCAATCTCCTAGGTGTTAAGCAGTTTGTTAATACACAGGTTGTCGTATCAGTGCACAGAACATTGAACTCAAGTAGAGGAATCGTTCGAGATCGGGCGAAATGTCTTTCGTTTATGAGTGAGGAGGAAATTGTAGCTGAACTGAAAACCCAAGGTGTTACAGCTGTGAAGCGTTTTACCAAAAAGCAAGACAACACTATAATACAGACAAATACCTACCTGTTTACATTTAACTGTCCGACCATTCCAAAGTCTATTAAAGCTGGTTACTTCAACATTGCAGTGGACGCATACATGCCTAATCCATTCAGATGTTACAAATGTCAAAGGTTTGGGCATGGTGCGAAGTCTTGTCAGGCAAAGAGTTCTGTTTGCTACCGTTGCGGTGGCACTCATGAAAGTTCTGAATGCACAAATGAATCATACAGTTGTGTCAACTGTGGCGGGGTGCATGCAGCCTCATCTAAATCTTGCCCTGTCTTTGAACGAGAATCCAAAATACTGAAAATTAAACATACAAACGATGTTTCTTACCACGAAGCTAAACGGTTAGTTTCTGTTTCATCTCAGACTTCGTCTATTACTTACTCAGCTGTAGTTTCCTCTCCTCCTCTACCTGTTGTCAAACCTTCCAGAGTTTCTACTCAATGCCAAACGTCGATCAGTTGGGTGAATGATGATCAGATCATTCTGGAACAAGTTTCTTCTGAAGCAGACACATCAGTAACCGAAACACAAACAAATGTCCAACTGACACAACACTCAGAATCAGACAATGTTACAAGAGAAACTCCCTCGCAATTGTCGAAGACAGAAAAGAAACAAATGAGAAGACAGACTAGGGCCATACAAAACTTGGAAGTGCATTCTTCTCCCTCAGGCCCTGCTTCGGTTCAGTGAGTGAGTGAGTTAACATTTAACGTCACATCGGCAGTATTGCAGCCATATCGTGACGAGAGCATTCTTAAAAAAGGAATCTATGTATATGATAAAAACCTGTCGACGAAGGACAGTAAAACAACTAGAATATCACAATAAGAAATAAAACTAGCGTGAAAAGTTAAAACTAATATTCCTATTCTGACAATACAATATAAAAACAGGCTATATAGATCATCAACAACTGAAGGTAGATCACCATACTAGGGGCCATGGGGACTTACAGTACTTCTGCTACCTGCATGGTCCCTAGCTGGATTTACATCATCCCCTCAGTTGATGGTGATTGTAAGCAAGATTAGCCACAAATTAAAATGACACATATTCTACGGCTAAGACAAAATGGAAGATCAAATTTGACTTCAAATGTTTTGGGACTTACGTATCCTCTCAGGAGGACAATAATTTTACAGTGCTTTAACCCCCCTCGAGGATACAGCCACTAACACTCTAAGTTACTAATTCAAACTTCCAAGCATAAAATATTCATCTATTTACAATTCATTTAGCAAATCTAATTCTTTTAAAAATGCAATAATTAAATGAGAGCTAACAGAATTAAAAAGATCCTTCAAAGTTCGTGAATTAAAATATTTATCCCTTGTGATGGAGTATTCAACACAGTCAAGCAGGACATGCTTGACTGTGATTCTTTCATCACAAGGGATACAAAACGGAGGATCTTCGCCTTTTAATAAATACTCGTGAGTATACCTCGTATGGCCAATGCGACATCGTCGCATAATGACCTCCTCAAATCTGGACTGACAACCCAAGTAAGTATAACCGATATAAGGTTTTATTTCATGTAATTTATTTATACCTACTTGGGTGTCCCACTTCTTCTGCATCAGATCACGGATATAAGATCTTATTGCAGCTTTATAATCTGAGTATGGAATAAGAAGTGGTGTTACAGATTTGCTGAGTGCTGCTTTAGCAGCAAGATCGGCCATTGTGTTACCAGAAATGCCAACGTGACTAGGTAACCAACAAAGAACAATGTCGCACTGGCCAGTAGCAAGATTATTGTACAATTCAATAATTTCTATCAAAAGTGGATGTTTACAAGAAATATTTTTAATACCCTGAAGGCAAGAGAGAGAGTCTGAATAGATTATATACTGTTTATGTTTAGGGTGTCTTTGAATATATTGAAGAGCACTTAATATGGCGTTTGCTTCTGCAGTAAAAATAGAGCTGTTATCGGGAAGTCTAGAAGATATTGTTCTCGATCCAATGACAGTGGCACAAGCTACTGCACCACCGTCCTTGGATCCATCTGTAAATAAGGGTTTGTAATTGCTATATTTATGTTTTAATTGATTATATTCTTGTTTATATTGTAATTCATTAGTTTCTGATTTGTTAAATGAAGTTAATGTTAGGTCAACTTGTGGCCTAACCAACTGCCAAGGAGGAGAAGAAAGGAGACGGGAGGGAGCTATGTTTTCCAACTCAATTCTGGCCGAAGAAAGAAAGGGTTTAATTCTGTGTCCTAGAGGTGGAACAAGAGAAGACCTCTTGTCATACAAATTTTCATAAAGCGGATTGAACACACAGTCATAGGCTGGGTTAGATTTATTAGAATATAGTTTAGTAATGTATTGTAAAGACAATTTTATACGGCGTTGTGAAAGTCTTAGACCTTGGTGATGGACAGAATCTAATAGTTTGAGGTTGCTTTTACAGGCTCCACCATACACAATGGAGCCATAATCAAGTTTGGATCGTACCAATGATCTGTATAAGTGAAGGAGGGTAACTTGATCCCCTCCCCACTTTGAATTTGAAACAACCTTTAACAAATCTAGTGCCTTCAGACATTTAGCTTTAAGGGATTTAATGTGTGGCAAGAAGGGTAAATGAGAATCGAAAATTAAACCCAGGAACTTGGCCTCCTTTACAACCTTGATGGGAGTGCCATTTAAAGATAGTTCAGGGTCCTTATGCGGCTTATATTTTCTACAAAAATGTATGCAATTAGTTTTGGATTTAGAAAATTTGAAGCCATTTTCAAGACACCATTTATTTATTTTGTTCAAACATAACTGCAGTTGTCTTTCAATAGTGTGCATATTTTTTCCACGACAAGAAATATTAAAATCATCCACAAATAATGATCCATCAATTGAATCATTTAAAACCTTGGATAAACTGTTGATCTTAATACTAAACAAAGTGACAGACAAAATACTACCTTGAGGGACACCCTGATCCTGATTATAATGATCAGACAGGGTAGAACCTACTCGGACTTGAAATTGCCTGTCTTTTAAAAACTCTGATATAAAAAGAGGCAAACGACCTCTCAATCCAAATTCATGTAAATCCCTCAAAATACCATGCTTCCAGGTCGTATCATAAGCTTTCTCAAGATCAAAGAAAATTGATACAGCATGTTGTTTATTTACGATTGCATTTTTCACGAAGGATTCTAAGCGTACCAAATGATCAATGGTACTGCGATTTTTCCTGAAACCACACTGAATATTTGTAATGAGATTATTGGTTTCAAGATACCAAACTAATCTATTATTCACCATACGTTCCATGGTTTTACAGACACAGCTAGTGAGAGATATCGGTCTGTAATTCGACGGATCTGTATGATCCCTGCCAGGTTTTGGTATTGGGACTACAATGGCATTACGCCACGAAGGAGGAAATGCTCCAGACGTCCATATTTTGTCAAATATATCTAAAAGTGTGACCAGACATGGTTCAGGCAAATGTTTCAGTAGCTGATAATGAATATTGTCATCACCTGCTGCAGTGTCATGAGCTTGGTCAAGAGCTGTATATAACTCATGTAATGAGAAAACTTCATTATAATCTTCACCATTATTTGATTCGAAATTAAGTTTTTTCTTTTCCTGTTGTTTCTGATATCTCTGAAACTCAGGGACATAATTTGCCGATGAAGAATTTTTGGCAAGTGTTTCGCCAATTTTATTTGCAATATGAGACTTGTCAGTAATTAAATTATCACCATCTTTGAGATGGTGAACTGAAGATTTAGAACCTTTACCTTTAATTCTTTGAACCATGTTCCATACCTTGGACATTGGCGTGCGCGAATTAATCCTGGAAACGTAGTTCCTCCAAGATTGCCGTTTGTTGTGTTTGAAGGTACGACGGGCTTTCGCATTGAGGATTTTAAACTTATTGAAGTTGTGGACAGTTGGATGATAGCGGAAATAATTTTCCGCCTTTTTCCTCGCTTTTCTGGCTTGCCTACAATCGGAATTGAACCATGGTTTCTGTACATGTGGAGCAGTAGAAGACCTAGGTATACACTCATCAGCTATTTCATTTAAAGCGTCAGAAAAAAGCCGAATAGGATCAGTTACTTCACTGAAACACTGCGGCCGTAGTTTAGATGTGCATAACGTTTTAAATAACGACCAGTCTGCCTTGGAAAAATTCCATCTTGTATAAGATGGAGAATCAGATGGATTAGTTGCTGTTAAGATAGTTGGAAAGTGGTCACTTCCACAGAGGTCATTGTGGACTGACCACTCAAATTCATTTAGTAGAGAAGGGTCTGCAAGAGACAGATCCAGAGAAGAGTAGGTGCCAGTTGCAGGGTGCAGATAAGTGCTTGAATCATCATTGTATATACACAAGTCATTATTGGCTATGAAATCTTCCAGTATTTTACCTTTTGAGTTTGTGTTTGTACCACCCCAAATCGGGTTATGTCCATTGAGATCACCCATTAAAATACAAGGTTTAGGAAGTTGGTCATAGAGAGCTTGAAGATCAGACTGCTGGAGTGCTGAAGAAGGTGAAATATATAAAGAGCATAGTGTAAAGGTAACGTGAAGAGTTAGTCTCACTGCAACAGCTTGGAGACTAGTTGTGAGTGTTACAGGGCTATGGATAACACCCTGTTTTACAAGAATTGAAGACCCTCCAGTGGCCCTATCACCTGGAGGTGAAAAACAATTATATGAAGTGAACTGACGTAGATCAAAAGCGTCTGTCTCCTTCAGATAGGTTTCCTGGAGACAGAAAGCGGATGGTGCAAAATCCTGGACAAGTAGCTGTAACTCGTTGAAATTGGTCCTTAGGCCTCTACAGTTCCACTGTACAATATTTTTGCAATGGATTATCGTTTGGGCGGGTTGATTGGGGATCTACCCCGTACTTTTTTTGAGGGCGACAAGCTGTGTGCCCTTGATTGGACGTTTTCGGACACGTCCATGTCCTCAAGTGATCCGTATTTATTATAAAGCTTAATTCTGTTTTCAGACCCTTGTGGGGCTCTGCCACTTTGCTTTTTTGAAGAATCAGGCATAGGTTTAGTTTTTCCTTTAGGAATTTGTTGGACATTTGACAAAGATTGAGACCTTGCAGGTGTCTGTGATGATGAATCCGAAGCTGGCCCTGATTGACTTTGCGACATGCGAGGAAGTGGCTCAGCGGTCTGAGTAGAAATAGCGGGTGAAAAAACCTCTGGGGAATCAGTGTGCACCCAAGTCAAGTTTGTTTGAGCAGCTGAAGAAGACGTAGAAGCCTTAGAGGATGGTTCAGATGATGGTTTTGTTTTAGAAGCATATGTTTCTTGTGGATCGCATCTTTGAACAAGTTGTTTCGCTTCGGCAAAGCTGATATTTTGAGGCACCCACTTTGGCCCTGACTTCGCCTAGACGGGTGGTTGAATGGGCCCGGTTCAACCAATCGGCTGGTCATGTCGAGCCCTGTGCATTACTTGTAATTGCACAAAAAACTTATATTCTGAATGAACTGTATTGTTACTTTTAGGCTTCGACTCTTTTTATTTGTCAAACTTTACTTGAGTAGAAATATGTCACATATAAATTTGCCTAGAGCCTTACATGCCCAGAAGGCGATGGCTCATGGGCCAATCTGGTAGGATTTATCTTTTTGGGATATTTTCCTGCTTGAGTATACCCTCCTAGTATCCTTGGTGCCGTGTGCTGGAGACCCGCATACAGTAGGCACTGTCCTCGTTGACACTCCATGGTGGGTGGGGACCTAGGAGGGTGAATCATATTCAATACCACCATGGCACCCCCACTGAAAAAACGTTCGTATGAATCTGATGATTCAGTATCTTCTGAGGATGAAATTCAAGAAGTTCTCCCAAATCCTGATCATTGGTCACGCTTTTTGGTCATGTCAGCACCAAATGATGGTCCACTAAAATTGAATCCTTTTGCCATTTCCAAAGGTATAGAAGGTTTAGCTGGCGATGTCAAAGAAATCAAGAAGCTACGTTCTGGATCTCTTCTGATCGAGTGTAAAAAGAAAAGCCAGTCACAAATACTTCTTTCAACCAAATCACTGGCTAATGTTCCTGTGGAGGTGTCCCCTCACAGAACACTCAATAGTTGTAAAGGCATTGTCCGTGATGTGGGACGTTGCCTTTCAGATATGGATGAGAGTGACATCATTTCAGAATTACGCTCACAAGGTGTAACTGCTGTTAAGCGGTTCACTTACAAAAGAGAAAATGACATCGTAAAGACCAATACCTATTTATTTACATTTGGTCTTCCAACACGTCCGGAATCATTGAAGGCTGGTTATTGCCACTTAAGGGTTAATACTTACATCCCAAATCCCCTGAGGTGCTACAGATGTCAGAAATATGGCCATGGTTCTAAATCATGCCGTAGTCCGGCTGCTTGTCATCGATGTGGAGGCACCTGTGAAGATGGCAAACTCTGTGATAAACCTCCAGCGTGTGTAAACTGCTCTGGAAATCATCCTTCGTCGTCCAGAACATGCCCTACATGGGAACTCCAGTCAAAAATTTCGAAAATAAAACATGAACGAAATGTCTCTTTCCTAGAAGCAAGGAAACTTGTACTAGCTCTTGAAAAACCAGGCCAATCTTATGCAGCTGCTGCTTCAGTCTCAATTCCAACTTCTAGATCGGTTTCATATCAGTCCGTATGTTGTCAAACTGATTATACATGGATGGAATCCTCTGCTCCGATCCTCATTACATCTCCTCGGCAGTCATCTAGTTCTTCATCTCAAACGGATGATCCATCTACAGTTGTCTCACACTCGCCGATGACTTCAACAGTGAACCTGCAGTCGGTACCGAAACCATCGTCTGATTTGAAAACGACAACCAAAAAATCTGACCATTCTAATCGTTCTGATCGTATTCCAAAGGGTCAGCGTGACCCTGTACGGATACAGAATCGTTTTCAAACCTTAGAGGACATGGATGTATCTCCTCTCCCTCATCGGCGCACCACCAGTAAGTCGCCTAGAAAAGGGAAACACAGATCCCCTGTACAACCACCTTTAACATGAGCGTTTCTAGTTCAATTATTCAGTGGAATTGCAGAGGTCTTAGGACCAATCTCAATGATTTGCATTTATTGATACAAGATTATAAGCCATCAGCAATATGTCTGCAGGAGACTTACCTTAAAGAAACTGATAACTTTGATTTACGTCAGTACAGTACCTACAATTCCTTCTCCCCATCAGGGACTAAAGCTACTGGTGGATCTTCAATTTTAGTTCGACAGGGTGTGATTCATAGCCCTGTTTTACTTCATACCAATCTTCAGGCTGTTGCAGTTAGAATAACGCTGCACATTGTTTTTACTTTGTGCTCTCTTTACATTCCCCCAACATCGTTGCTTCAATTAACTGATCTTCAAGCACTTTACGACCAACTTCCAAAGCCCTGCATCATTATGGGTGATCTCAATGGTCATAACCCACTATGGGGTAGTGTGCATACAAGCAATAAAGGAAGGTTACTTGAAGAGTTCATTTCAAATAATGATTTATGCATCTATAACGATGGCTCTCACACTTATCTACATCCTGGGAATGGTACTTATTCTAGTCTTGATTTATCTGTCACTGACTCAATCCTCCTGAATGAATTTGAATGGTCCGTCCATGACGACCTTTGTGGAAGTGATCACTTTCCTACAGTTCTAACATCTGTAACCCCTTCTGATGTTCCTCCGTCATCCAGATGGAATTTTAAGAAGGCTAACTGGCCTTTATATGAAGCTCTCTGTGCTGACAAACTTAAACCTGAAGTTTTCACTGATGTTGCTGACGCTATAAAGTGTTTTACTGATGAGGTGAACAACATAGCCAATGAGTGTATCCCTAAGTCCTCCGCAACTCCACATATTAGAAAACCGTGGTTCAACGACGATTGCAAACAGGCTCGGAAGGCACGGAAAAAAGCTGAACATTATTTCCGCCGCCATCCTATGGTCCACAATTTGAACAAATATAAAATTCTTAATGCTAAAGCTCGACGTACTTTTAAGCAAAGTAAACGCCATTCTTGGCGAACGTATGTATCAAAGATCAATGCACGTACGCCGATATCAAAAGTATGGAACATGATTCAGAAAATCAAGGGTAAGGGCACTAAATCCAGCATTCAACACCTTCAAGATGGTGATCAGCTACTGACAAACAAATCCGATATCGCAAATAAACTAGGTGAAACCCTCGCCAAACACTCCTCTTCTTCAAATTATGTGCCTGAATTTCAGAAATATAAAAGTCAGCAAGAAAAGAAAGCTATAAATTTCAGTTCAAATAATGGTGAAGATTATAATGAAATATTCTCTATTCATGAGCTTCATACTGCTCTTGAACAAGCTCATGATACTGCTACAGGAGCTGATCATATACATTATCAACTCCTGAAACACTTACCAGAATCTTGTTTAGAAACCCTTTTAAATATATTTGATGACATTTGGACTTCGGGAAAATTTCCGTCTTCGTGGCGAGATGCTATTGTAGTCCCAATCCCTAAACCTGGACGTGATCATACTGATCCTTCAAATTATCGACCAATTTCTCTCACAAGCTGTGTTTGCAAAACCATGGAACGAATGATAAACAATAGACTAGTTTGGTACTTAGAGACCAATAACCTCATAACAGATATTCAGTGTGGTTTTCGTAAAAACAGAAGTACCATTGATCACTTAGTGCGTTTAGAATCATTTGTCAAAAACGCTATAATTAATAAACAACATGCAGTCTCTATATTTTTTGATTTAGAAAAAGCTTATGACACTACATGGAAATACGGCATTTTGAAAGATTTGCATGACTTTGGACTGCGAGGCCGATTGCCTCAATTTATTTCCAACTTTTTAAATGACAGACAATTTCAAGTCCGAGTGGGTTCTACCCTGTCTGATCATTATAATCAGGATCAGGGTGTCCCACAAGGCAGTATTTTATCTGTCACTTTATTTAGCATTAAAATCAACAGTTTATCTAAGGTTTTAAATGATTCGATTGATGGATCACTTTTTGTTGATGATTTTAATATTTCTTGTCGCGGTAAAAATATGCGTACTATTGAAAGACAACTGCAGTTGTGTTTAAACAAAATTAACAAGTGGTGTCTTGAAAACGGTTTTAAATTTTCTAAATCGAAAACTAATTGTATACATTTTTGTAGAAGATATAAACTGCATAAGGACCCTGAACTATTTCTCAATGGCACTCCCATCAAAGTGGTAAAGGAAGCTAAGTTCTTAGGTATAGTTTTTGACTCGCATTTAACCTTTTTACCGCATATTAAGTCCCTTAAAACTAAATGCCTGAAGGCCCTTGACTTGTTGAAAGTCATTTCTAATTCTAAGTGGGGAGGGGATCAAGCTACTCTCCTGCAACTTTATCGATCATTGATACGTTCAAAACTTGATTACGGCTGCATCGTCTATGGCGGAGCCTGCACAAGCAACCTAAAACTTTTAGATTCTGTTCACAATCAAGGTCTAAGACTTTGTCTTGGCTCATTTCGAACTTCACCTGTCGACAGCCTGTACGTTGAGGCTGATGAACCATCTCTTAAACAACGCCGTATAAAATTATCTTTACAGTATATAACCAAATTATATTCCAACGAGTCAAACCCTGCATTTAACTGTGCCTTTAAACCTCTGTATGAGGATTTGTATAACAAGAAGTCTTCCCTTGTTCCGCCTCTTGGACTAAGAGTGAAACCTTTCCTTTCTGCTGCTGGCATAGCGCTAGACAACATAGCTCCTTCCCGTCTGATTTCCTCTCCTCCTTGGCAGTTGGTTAGGCCACAAGTAGACCTTACACTGACTACATTTAAAAAATCAGAAACTAATGAATTACAATACAAACAAGAATATAATCAACTAAAAAATAAATATTGCAATTACAAATCCTTATTTACAGACGGATCCAAGGACGGTGGCGCAGTGGCTTGTGCTACTGTCATTGGATCTAAAACAATATCTTCTAGATTACCCGATAGCAGTTCAATTTTCACGGCTGAAGCAAACGCCATATTGACGGCTCTTAAATATATTCAAAGACACCCTAAACATCAACAATATATAATCTATTCAGACTCTCTTTCTTGCCTTGAGGCGATTAAAAAACGTATCATGTAAACATCCACTTTTAATAGAAATTATTGAATTGCATAATGAACTTGCTACTGGCCAATGCGACATCGTCTTTTGTTGGTTACCCAGCCACGTTGGTATTACTGGGAACACAATGGCCGATCGTGCTGCGAAGGTAGCACTCAACAAATCTGTGACACCACTTCTTATCCCCTACTCTGATTATAAAGCTGTTATCAGATCTTATATCCGGGATATCATGCAGAAGAGGTGGGACACTCAAGTAGGTATCAATAAATTACATGCGGTAAACCCCTATGTTGGTTACACCTACTTGGGTTGTCAGTCCAGATTTGAGGAGGTCATCATCCGACGATGCCGTATTGGCCACACCAGGTATACACATCAATACCTATTGAAAGGTGAAGATCCTCCGTTTTGTATCCCTTGTGATGAACGAATCACAGTCAAGCATCTCTTGCTTGACTGTGTTGAGTATTCCATCACAAGGGATAAATATTTTACATCACGAACTTTGCAGGATCTTTTTATTAATCATAGTTCTCATTTAATTATTGCTTTTTTAAAAGAGTTAGATTTGTTGTCTGAGCTGTAAATAGATAAATATTTTACGACTGGAAGTTTCAATTAGTAACTGACATTGTTAGTGGCAGTATCCTCAAGGGGGGTTAAAGTACAGTAAAATTATTGTCCTCCCGAGAGGGTACGTAAGCCCCATAACATTCGAAGTAAATTAAAGCTCTCCACTGTTTTACTCGTAGCATACGTGTAGTTTTAATATATGGCTAGATATCACGAAATTGCTAACGGCTGAAGGGATGATGTAAATCCAGCTAGGGTCCATGCAGGTAGCAAAAGTACTGTAAGTCCCCATGGTCCCTAGTATGGTGATCTACCTTCGGTTGTTGGCAATCTATAGCCCGTTTTTATATTGTAGTGTTCTCAGTAATTAAACTGTTTTAGATATCATTACTAGATTTAAATGAATGTCTGTGATATACTAGTGATTTTGCTGTTCTTTGTCAACAGATTTTAGATTGTTTCAAGTATTATTGATATATATCATGTTTTTTTTGTATTGTTCTCGTCACGATATGGCTGAGATACTGCCGATGTGACGATAAATATTCACTCACTCACTCACTCACTGATATTTTGAGTAAATTTTAGTTTGTTTATTTCCATCTGGTACTTCCAAATCGGACACTCTTTTGAGAAAGACGAATGGTCTCCTGAACAATTGGTGCATTTCTTGTAATTACTGTCACAATCTTCTGTTGTGTGGGTCTTCTCACCGCAGTGAGCACACACAACAGACAATGTGCAGGAATTTACACCGTGACCATACTTTTGACACTTGAAACATCTGAGTGGATTAGGAATAAACGTTTCCACTTTGATGTGACAGTAGCCGGCCTTTATTGATTTTGGAGCCGTTGGAGTGGAAAATGAAAATAAATAGGTGTTGGTTTGTTGGATCTGGTTGTTTCTTCGGGTTGTGAAACGTTTCACAAATAACACACCTTGGTCCTTCATCTCTGCAGCGATGTCAATTTCCAGCATATCCGCAAATAGTCTATCACGGTCTCTCACAATACCCTTACTAGTGTTAAGAGTACGGTGAGGAGAGACTGACACTGGAATGCCTACAAATGATTTTGTTGAAAGGAGATTGGTTGCCTGTTGCCTCCTATTACACTCAACAAGCAAAGAACCTGTTCGTAAACGTCTAACGTTTCTAACATTACCTGCAATGCCCTGTATGCCTTTTGATACCGCAAAAGGGTTCAGCTTTAACGGAGTGTTGTCAGTGGTCTCAATTACAATAAACCGTGGCCAGTAGTCAATGGATGTGGACAGTCCTTGGTCTTCAACATCAGGATCAGTAGTATCAAGAGGACGTTTTGTTTTTTTTAGGGGAGTTTCGTAAGCCATGGTAAGTTTATATTGTTTCATCATCCGAGCTCCCCACCCGCCACGGAGTATCACAAGGACAATGCTAAAAGCAGGCGGGTTTCCTGCCTGCAGCACCAAGGATACCCGGATGGTATACTCAAGCAGAATAACACAAAAGTATTTATTCCACTTGATTGGCCCATGAGCCACTGCCTTCTGGACATAGGACTCTAGGCAAGTTACGAAATTTGAATTGTACAATCGAAATACAAATGAATCATCATGAAGCCAAGACAAAAAATTACATATTTTCTCAAATTTGTGAACAACATTTACATGTACAGGGCTTAGCATGACCAGCCGATTGGTTGAACCGGGCCCATTCAACCACCCGTCTAGGTGAAGTCAGGGCCAAAGTGGTGTGTTGAGCAATAGGAGCAATAGTCCTGCTCCCATGCTCTCAACCACCAGGATCCCTTCCTCCACCGGCACAGGGTCGCAACCCACGGCAAACGGGTTGGTGGACCAAATATCCCCCCGGGTCCACTACGGGGGTGTCGGCGAGCTCTTGGCGTTACCCAGCACCCACCACGAGGAGGTGGCTCGCCACGGGTGCCTGCTTCGGTTCAAAACCGATTTGAACCTTTGGACATGGAGGTCAGCCCTCCAGTCTCTACTCATGGGAGTAAGCGATCATCTCGTT
The DNA here is from genome assembly GCF_037392515.1 of Haliotis asinina. Taxonomy (NCBI): domain Eukaryota; kingdom Metazoa; phylum Mollusca; class Gastropoda; order Lepetellida; family Haliotidae; genus Haliotis; species Haliotis asinina. The sequence goes on from NC_090292.1 coordinate 24,250,136, forward strand.
CACCAGTTAAACCACCATGAACGGTTATCAACCATTAATCCACTGGAACTGCAAAGGACTTTTATCACAAGATCTGAAACCATCGGCATTTTGTTTACAGGAAACATATTTTAAAAGTGCAGATCAGTTGAAAATCAGACAATATGATTCGTATCATTTCCTTTCACCAACGAAGGCTAAGGCCACCGGGGGTAGTTCAATATTGGTCAAAAAAGGCATAATTCACAGTCCTGTTTCTCTCAAAACACCTCTTCAAGCTGTGGCTGTTCGTATCACTAAGCACATTGTTGTCACATTATGCTCTCTTTACATTCCTCCATCTTATTCTCTTCAGCAAAATGAACTTCAAACACTCTATGACCAGCTCCCAAAGCCTTGTATTATAATGGGCGATCTCAACGCACATAATCCCCTTTGGGGAAGTACGCATACCAACAGTAGGGGAAAGATTTTGGAAGACTTTTTGTCCGCCAATGATTTGTGTATTTTGAATGATACTTCTCAAACATATTTACATCCTGGTACTGGCACATACTCTTCACTTGATTTGTCACTTACAGACCCCACTCTGCTTAATGAATTTGAATGGTCAGTTCATGATGACCTCTGTGGTAGTGATCATTTCCCTACTATTCTACAACCTGTAAACCCTACTGATGTTCCTCCATCATCACGATGGAATTTTACAAAAGCAAACTGGTCTTTATACGAAACGCTATGTAGAGAAAAACTTCTACCTGAACTTGTTAATGGTGTTCCTGATCCTATCAAATGCTTTTCCGACGCACTAACCACTATAGCCGATGAGTGTATTCCGAAGTCCTCTGTGGTTCCCCACATCCGTAAAACATGGTTCAACAACGACTGCAAACAAGCTAGGAAGCAAGGAAAAGGGCGGAGAATTATTTTCGTCGCCATCCTATGGTCCATAATTTCAACAAATTTAAAACCTTAAATGCTAAAGCACGACGTACCTTTAAACAACATAAACGCCAGTCTTGGCAAAATTATGTATCTAGAATCAATTCACGTACGCCAATGAATAAGGTATGGAACATGATCCAGAAAATCAAAGGTAAGGGTTCTAAATCTAGCATTCACCATCTTAAAGACGATGGCAAATTATTCACTGATAAATCAGACATTGCTAACAAACTTGGTGAAACTTTGGCTAAACATTCTTCCTCTTCAAATTATGTACCCCAGTGTCAAAAATATCAAAGACAACAGCAAAAGAAAACTTGTAATTTCAGTTCGGATAATGGAGAAGATTATAACGAATTATTTTCTGTTCATGAGCTCCATGCTGCCCTGGGGCAAGCTCATGATACTGCTACAGGTTCTGATAACATCCATTATCAGCTCCTGAAACACTTACCGCAGCCATGTTTGGAAACTCTTATATTCATATTTGATCAAATCTGGACATCTGGACACTTTCCACCACCATGGCGTGAAGCAATTGTTGTTCCCATACCAAAACCTGGTCGGGATCATACTAACCCTTCGAATTACAGACCTATATCCTTAACAAGCTGCGTTTGCAAAACCAGGGAACGCATGGTCAATAACAGACTAACATGGTACTTGGAATCTAATAATTTAATATCTAACATTCAATGTGGATTTCGGAAAAATCGCAGTACCGTTGACCATTTAGACCGATTAGAGTCATTTGTGAAAAATGCAATTATCAATAATCAACATGCAGTGTCCATCTTTTTTGACCTTGAAAAGGCATACGACACTACATGGAAATATGGCATTTTAAAAGATTTGCTTGATTCTGGATTACGAGGCCATTTGCCTATGTTCATATCCGAGTTTTTAACTGACAGGCAATTTCAAGTCCGAGTGGGATCTACCCTGTCTGATCATTATTATCAGGATCAGGGTGTCCTGCAAGGCAGTATTTTATCTGTCACATTGTTCAGCATTAAAATGAATAGTCTCTCTAAGGTGTTAAATGATTCTATTGATGGATCTCTTTTTGTGGATGATTTTAACATTTCATGTCGTGGTAAAATATGAATACTATTGAAAGGCAGTTACAATTATGTCTAAATAGAATTCATAAATGGTCGTTAGAAAATGGATTTAAATTTTCAAAGTTAAAAACAAACTGTATCCACTTCTGTAGGAAATACAAACCTCACAGAGACCCAGACTTAGTTTTAGATGGCACACCTTTACAGGTTGAAAAGGAAGCTAAATTCCTAGGAGTAATTTTTGATCACCACTTGACCTTTTTACCTCACATAAAGTATTTGAAAAATAAATGCCTGAAGGTCCTAGACTTGTTGAAAGTTGTTGCGAATACTAAGTGGGGAGGGGATCAGAAAACTCTCCTTCAATTATACAGGGCACTAATCCGTCCCAAACTTGATTATGACTCCATCGTATATGGTGGAGCCTGCAAAAGCAACCTGAAAATACTTGACTCAATTCAACATCAAGGTCTGAGACTGTGTCTTGGATCTTTCCGTACGTCTCCTGTTGCCAGTCTTTATGTAGAGGCTGATGAACCATCATTAAACCAGCGCCGCATAAAATTATCGTTACAATATGTCACAAAACTCTATTCTAGTCAGTCTAACCCTGCATATAACTGCGTTTTGGTCCTCTTTATCAGGATTTGTACAACAAGAAATCTTCTCTTGTCCCGCCTCTGGGGCACAGAATTAAACCATTTATTTCTTCTGCCGGCATCGAGCTGGAAAGTATATCTCTTTCCCGTCCTCTTTCTTCTCCTCCTTGGCAGTTGGTTAGGCCACAAGTTGACCTAACATTAACATCATTAAAAAAATCCGAAACTAATGAATTAAAACATAAACAAGAATATAATCAACTAAAACAGAAATATGACAATTATAAATCCTTATTTACAGATGGGTCCAAGGATGGTGGCGCAGTAGCTCGTGCCACTGTCATTGGATCCAGAACAATATCTTCTAGATTACCGGATAACAGTTCTATTTTCACAGCGGAAGCTAACGCCATATTAACAGCTCTTAAATACATTCAAGGACATCCCAAACGGAAACAATACATAATCTCTTCAGACTCTCTTTCTTGCCTTCAGGCTATTAAAAACTTATCATATAAACATCCACTTTTAATAGAAATTATTGAATTGTATAATGATCTTGCTACTGGCCAATGTGATATCGTCTTTTGTTGGTTACCCGGTCATGCAGGCATTTCTGGTAACACAATGGCTGATCTTGCTGCCAAGGCAGCACTCAACAAATCTGTGACACCACTTTTTATTCCATATTCAGATTATAAAGCTACCATTAGATCTTTTATCCGTGATCTGATGCAAAAAAAGTGGGACACCCAAATGGGTATAAATCAACTACATGAAATAAAACCCTACATTGGTTATACTTACTTGGGTTGTCAGTCCAGATTTGAGGAGGTAATCATGCGGCGATGTCGTATTGGCCATACAAGATATACACACGCATACCTGTTGACAGGTGAGGATGCTCCGTTTTGTATCCCTTGTGATGAGAGAGTCACAGTCAAGCACATCTTGCTTGACTGTGTTGAATTCTCCATCACAAGGGGTAAATACTTCCATGTCAAAACCGTTAAGGATCTTTTTAACACTGTTATTGTCCATTTAATTATTGGCTTTTTAAAAGAAATTGATTTCATGATTGAATTTTGATTACTGTGTTGTAGATAGATGTATTTTAATTATCGATAGTATAAATTAGCAACTAGTATTGTTAGTGGCTGTATCCTCAAAGGGGGTTAAAGTATTGTAAAATTATTGTCCTCCTGAGAGGGTACATAAGTCCCAAAACTTTTCTCAGTTTATTTTGTGCTAAAAGGATGAAAGGATGGTGTAAATTCAGCTAGGGTCCATGCAGGTAGCAAAGGTACTGTAAGTCCCCATGGACCCTGGTATGGTGATATTCCTTCAGTTGTTGGTGGTCTATAGCCTGTTTTCTATATTGTGTCGTCCTCTAGAGTTAACGTTTTTAGATTAATTACTAGTTTTACATGTCTGTCTGTGATAGTGTAGTTGTTTTACTGTCCTTCGTTGACAGGTTTTTTACCATTCTCTATTAGGTATATTATTATTGGTTCTCGTCACGATATGGCTGCAATATTGCCGATGTGACGTTAAACATTAACTCACTCACTCACTATAAATTGAGGTAAACGACCTCGCAAGCCGAACACTGGAAAAAAAAGTCACCTTTACAAGCTTGTAAATCTCTTGTAAAGATGATGTTTACAATACATTTACAAGCTTGGAAAGATGATGTTTACAAGACATTTACAACTTGTAAAGATCCACAAGGGGAGATAACTGGTGGGTGATGGTAAAACGGTCCGCAAGGCCTCAAATTCACACATAATAAATCCCAAAGGCTAATTACAGTTTGACCACTGGACATAATTAATGAGGTAATTGGGGCGTGAAATGAGGGTGGGACAGACCTCTGTTCAGTGGAGAGTGGTCACTCTGTTAAGGGTAGAATACACAGCTGTTTAGGACCAGGCAACTTAGTTGGTACACACAGCGTGGCTGGCTGAGTCAGGAAGGCGGAGAGAGATAAGGCAGTGCGGTTGGCCTGTACATTCCTGAGCCCAGATCTAGATCGCACATGCTATATAAAACCTGCACGTGTATTACATGTACTCCCTTTAGACAATAACATACAATCGAATTTAGTCAAGGTTGTCACATACATCACTGCTATCTACTATTATTTAGGAAATGTATGTATGTATTGGATTTATTCAGGTAGAAAGTTGACATCCCTTACATTTTCAAAGCATTATAATAAGAAGGATCTGTTCATTTCCAAATCGCTTTAAGAGGTCTTTGTAGAGTTTTCCCTGCAATTCAGTATATATGCACATTGAGTGTGGTATCTAATTCTACCAATACAGTCATGCAGTCATATTCAAGCAGGGTATTTGTCCTCAAAATTATACGGAATATGGACTCACTGTTTGGAAACTGCTAAATCCATCCACTGCAGGTATTATGAGAAGTATGTAGACACAAATGAAAAGAGTGTCGATATCACAGTTTTTTAAAGTGATCTTCACATAGTCTCTATATTTTGAGTACAAATTCCAACGAAAATAACACTTAAACTTGCTCCATATAGAATACACAAAACACAGCTTCAAACTTTCTCGGCAGTACTAGAAGAATCATCAACAAATAGCTTACTCTCTCTACCACACTGTATGAATGAAACCTATGTTTGCGACAGATTCGTGTGAAAACCAACCCTGCTTGAATAAACTGTGTTAATTTCATCTGAAAGATGGTAATTGAGGCTTTACGACAGTGAAACAGTTTCCTGCAGAAAACTCGGATAAGATAATTGTGACACTTCAACTAAACATACTTTTCAGCTTTACAGGATTCCAGACTGGGTTTGTTTACTGTGACCTACCTTGTCAAGATTTCTACAGACACTCATTAATCTTCATTTATGGTTTGCCACAAAGTTAAGGTTTAAGATAACACCAATTATGTTAATACAAACAATGTTAGAGAGGAGAAATGGTGTGAGTTAGGCTTGAGATGGAGAGGGTTGCTAACATGGTCGCCATCTTTAATGATGATGCCAGCCATAGCAACGGTAAGTACACGCATGCGCAAGCCGTGACTCATTACTCTTCTCGCTCTCAGCAGAAGGCAGACTAAAGAGCTTGCCTGGGCCAGATATAAACAGCTGTGAATACTGATGCTCTTACCACAGTGTTCGGAGGAGTGAAGATGCATGGGTGTTTTTTTCACTTTGCGCAAGCTGTTTAGAAAAGAATTCTGACTCAGTATCCCACTTATTTTGTGTTTGGGAACAGTGAATAACAATACCATAAACAATATCACCTTGTCACCTGTGATAATATGCTAAATGATAGAGATTGTGTTGTGATAACATAACACATGGCAATATATGTTGCTATGAATCATGTGGTCGATCCAACCTTTACCAATAGTACCAGTGATGCAGATGGGATAGGTCACCTTTTGAAATACTTTACAATCATATTTGATTTCTGTTGTTTCTGTTGATTCTTCCTTTCTGTGGTCAGCCAAGCAACAATTCACCATAATCCCATAAAATCATTGAGGCATGAAGTCCAATAAGCCGAGTGAACTGTACCTAACTGAATAATTTTAGGCTTCGTGGGACTACACCTGTTGTACACGGGCTAGTTGCAGTTAACACATACTGCTATATTTAACATAACTAAACAACAACCTTCAGGAATGGAACTCCATGACAGAAATGTGCCCTGGACAAATAACAGGTAAGAGGTTGGCACGGGAGGTTAAAGTAACTTGTTCGAAAAACCCGAGGTGATAAATTTCATGTTGGACTGGGGACGCAAATTAATAAACTGAGCATGGTGCAACATAGTGCTGGCCAGACACTGCTCCCACAGAAAAAGAAACATCAAGACCTCCAGAGAGAACTGCCCACCCTAGAGCATAGGGCATTATTGATATGTTGTATTATTTTGACAGGTTATCTCATGGAACGAAACTTTCTAAAAGGTCACATAAAAAAGGAAAACACAACTTTGCAGATTCTGATACCTTTCATGCAGTTTCACAGTCAAGCATGTCCTGCTTGACTGTGTTGAATATTCCATCACAAGGGATAAATATTTTAATTCACGAACTTTGAAGGATCTTTTTAATTCTGTTAGCTCTCATTTAATTATTGCATTTTTAAAAGAATTAGATTTGCTAAATGAATTGTAAATAGAAAAATATTTTATGCTTGGAAGTTTGAATTAGTAACTTAGAGTGTTAGTGGCTGTATCCTCGAGGGGGGTTAAAGCACTGTAAAAGTATTGTCCTCCTGAGAGGGTACGTAAGTCCCAAAACATTTGAAGTCAAATTTGATCTTCCATTTTGTCTTAGCCGTAGAATATGTGTCATTTTAATTTGTGGCTAATCTTGCATACAATCACCAGCAGCTGAGGGGATGATGTAAATCCAGCTAGGGACCATGCAGGTAGCAGAAGTACTGTAAGTCCCCATGGCCCCTAGTATGGTGATCTACCTTCAGTTGTTGGTGATCTATATAGCCTGTTTTTATATTGTTTTGTCTGAATAGGAATATTAGTTTTAACTTTTCATGCTAGTTTTATTTCTTATTGTGATATTCTAGTTGTTTTACTGTCCTTCGTTGACAGGTTTTTATAGTATCCATATATTTCACTTCAGTATTTAAAGTTCTCGTCACGATATGGCTGAGATATTGCCAATGTGACGTTAGATATTAACTCACTCACTCACTCATTTCATGCAGTTACCGAAACAAAATAGAAAATGCCAATTCAATCTATAAAGAAAAAAAACCGCGATGAAAAAAAAATCCGCGAATTCGGAGTTCAAGCCATTCACTAAATTTCACCCAGCGCTGGGGGAATAAGTTGTTTCAACAGTTGTGCTGCGCTGCGCCCATAACGCATGCGCAGTGAATAGGTTCGCGGAGCTTGAAACAGTATGCATGCCCGGAATATGAGGTCGTGAGGAGTAGTCTTATCTTGGTTGTGTACACAAACAAGTAAATAATCTACTCGTTACATAAAAAAAAACATGTTGATTGTAAGAAGCAGCCTCTATCACAGAGAAAGCTTAATGTCTGGTTTATTGACACCTATATGTATGGCTGCCTGTCTGCTAAAGACAACATGCAATACACAGCTTCAATCATTGACCACATGCAATTTAAACTTAACACCTATCAGGCTGTATGCCAAAACCAAAATAAATTGATTGATGACTCATGTACCCGAGTCCTGTCTCAGCCACATTATGCAATAAAGCAGGTGTGATACTTGTACATATTACATGTGTTTTATGTCTCTGGGTTGAAAACAAACTACATCCGTTTTTCATGAATGACTGGATCTTACGGAAACTGGTGCAAACGCTTGTCAGTTTCAAGTCTTGCTTTGTACTTGGACGAATGACAGTTTCCAGTAGTTCACCATCTCTACTGAGATGATTTTTGATTGGATCGAACGCAAATTCAGAGATTTACAAAACCCAACATCTCTACATACATTCTTTATGGATAACAACATAGTGTATATGATTTTGTTTGACAACGGTATATCAATCCGTACTGAACGGATGCATCATATGCAATACAAAAAGTTGATGTCCACAAAGAATCTTACTTTCTTGTGACTCGCCATACTTCTAAAATGCCCATCAAATACATCTTTCTGAACACACTATGGGTTCCACCTTATGAGCGCTCGGCGTATCAGCAAATGAAGCAGACAATCGGTTGCCGTCGTTACACTTGAGTGCACATCCACCAGCTATGACTGAGTTTGGTCTCCCGCGGGCTTCCTTACAAGGGACGAAAGTCCAAGTACAACCAGGGATACTCTACAATACTCTGTATAGGCTCCCTGGTACAACATATTGCACTTCTGAATCGTGATTGTACGCTTGTAATTTTATTTATTTTCTTACAAACAGCAGAACTGATATAATGGAATATATGTTGCTAGTACTTATAGTGGTGGAATATTTGACATGTTGATATTTCATATGTTTTGGGGGTTTTTTATCTCGTGATCAATACTAGTAAGTTCATATCCACCTTGTGTCTGTAAAATACACAGAATGGCCTTCGTTCGGCTTTGTGCATTGTCATTTTATTCATATGGCATAGGAACCATATTTGAGGTGTGGCGAGTCACACAGCTTCCATTTCCCCCGCAACTCTACTTCATCTTTCTTGGATAAAAAAATTGGATAAAAAAACATTTTGAAATTGTTTCTGCTGAGTTGTAGGCTGGTTTGACATCTTGCAGTGTCATCATCGCGATAGTGCGCCGAGGAAAGGGTTGTTTAGGTGGTGAAAGTTGTAATGTGCTGGATTTGTTTCATGACGCGTGAACAAGGAATTTAGCATATCATAACATTGAAATAAATTTGATGTTCGCTTGATAGTGCTCCGTGGTCAATACTGCAGTGTTGATGGAAATGGTATTCTATAATGCGGAATTTGTTTCACTTTTATAATACTCATGTCTTTCATGCGAATTAAATTACCCCAAAACAAATAGACAGTGTCAAGCTTACACTAGATGTTTACTTTTACAGATTACAACAAGAAAGAGGAAGAATAAATTTCATACAAAAACATTCCATTTACAAACTTACGGAAAATATGTTACACATTATTATCAAATATACAATAAAATACAATGGGGTAGCATTATAGTTGTGCATTCTTTAATACTGGTTCATATTTTGCTTTCTGATGGCTGGGGAGGTCTGCCTGTCGCATCCCTTCGACTCGATTTCTGAAGGAGACAGTCAATATGATTATACTTGCATTAAGTGAATGGTAAACCAATGTGAAAATAGAATCAATGGTTATTCTCATAATCCCATAGCAAGTATTATTGATACTTGTGTATTTAGTGCATTAGAACACAGGTGTTGTATGGTACAACCTTTTTTCTCCTTTGAAAGATCACACGGATTAATGTAGACTAACAGCTAGTCTCTGAAATGAACATATTTTACTGAAAAAACGTTCATATTATAACAAGAAGTCGTCACCAAACACATGCAACCGATTCAAACGGTTGAACAATATCGCCCATGAACATCACATTTTGTTGCATAATTTTATTGTGCAACAAAAGTAACGTTTGCAGTTCAAGAAATGAGCATTCTTATTTATATGACAGTAGGATGTGCTCATTTTTTGTTGTGCACTGATGCATATAGGACAGAGCATTAAGCAGAACTGCAATGCCTTGAAACTCATCGTGCGGAACAACAGGGAGAGCTGCCTTAGCGTCCTCATATTCTGTCCTGTTTCCAACCTGAAAAAATACAATTCAAAATTTATTGCAAGCACAATGAAGATAAATTCATGTCGAGGTTATTGTAGAAACACCAGAAGTTTTACTTGTTGAATGGTTTAATGCATTGAAACTCTTGCAGTTACTGTATTTAAATCTTATTAAATTGTATTCTTACATCTGTTGTGGATTTAGGGTCATTCCTCTTACAGAGTCAGCATTCCGTAGAGCCTGCCTCACAGTTGTCTGTGAAAGTAAATTCATGGGGAAAATGCAATTAGCATTTTGAAAAACCTAACAAAATGACTAGCAGGTATTACAACAAAGTTGAATTAAATAAAGTCGAATTACTGCTAATACAACATCGTATAAGAATTTCCTGTCTGAAAACGTTCCAAACATTTACAAAGAGATAAACAATCAATTTAGTTTTTAAAATATATGTGTGTTAAATTTGATTTTGAAATGCCTCAGCGATTTTGAAAAGGATATATCTATTAAGGTCACTATTCCATCCATATAATGACGTGTGATATTGGAACCCAAAATACGTATATGCATGAATACTGGGATTAGTCTGTATTGCTCCGTCATTGTTGCTTTTGATGAAACCTATGTCTTAAAACATAAAATAGAACGTTTTACGTCTGTAAGAATACGTCCAAAATCAGTCTTATACTAATTATACATTATAATTACATGCAACAGGTAATCCTTCAGCTCAACCACAGCTGGTGTTACCTGGGGAATATATTGCGTCCCCATAGCCTGATTAAGTCCCAGGAAGGATATTTATGACATGTAGTAAACCTTTGATCAGCCAATTAGTCGGGCTGTTGTTCTCATATCGTGATTCAATATACTAAACACTTACTGAATGGCAGGGATACTCTACGACTCTGTGTATTGAGCTCCCTGCTAAATGATATGGTAGTCTTGAGTGTAAGATTTCTCAACAACCATGCTGCTGAAGGAACACATGGCGTCATCAGGATTGCCTTACTGATTTTACAAATAATATACTTGCGTCATCTGCAATATACTCACCTGAGCTGAATGTGCCCTCTGCAGAAATATCGCTGACAGACATTCTGAACGGCTTTGTAGATGTAAAGTCTCAAATTCACGACAGCAAAAATGTCTGTATGTTGGTGTGCAATGATCAACTGCATTTTCCAAACGGGTGTTCATATATGTATTTAGATCTCAAAAGGTCATCAAATTACTTTGAGTTACTCTTCCTCTCTATAACTTCTCCAAACAAGAAATACCATAGACAGTGCACGTGTACACAACGGCTTGTGAAACATCTAAATAAAGGTATGTCACTTTAATATGAATTTTACCAATTGATCATGTTGTTGAAATAGACTATTGTTCATCAAGACTAAGTGTTATCAAAACACAAACTCAAATCAGCCAAATAATCCCACTAGTGATATCCTCTTTGGACTGAAGTTGTTTATTTTATGAGTATGAGGATTATAAGACATGCTGAACTGGGTTTGGTCGTTTAACTAATCCCACACAGCCATCACCAGCAGAGGGAATGATTTACATATCTCATTTTTGTGCTTAATTATTGTGTTTGTTTTTTATTGAAAAAAAATAAAATGGGATTGTGAACAGCTTTACAGTTTATATCGACACCGGTACCATACAACATACAATACAAAATTTAAATGCAGCTTGTGTTGTCACATATGTATATAAATGTGAATTACAAACATGGGTAAAGCTTGAAGACAATCTTATATGGAAATAGTGAATTATCTCATCTTAAAAATCTGTCCATCTTAAGATCTGCCTAACTCTTCGTCACTTCTTCTTTTAGATTTGATACTAAATATGAATTATTTACCTTTGTAAAGTGCATTCCACACATACAAACTAATTGTATTAATATAGAGCATTTATGAGAATGTTATTGGTAAGATAATTATTTTTGGTGTCTTGATAGTAAAATTTTGGATGCTCACCGAAGTAACCATAGACTAAAGACAAAAAACATCTTCAAGCAGAAAAGAAGACCATGACAAAGTATGGAAAAGTTTTTTCCCATCTTGTTGAGTCAGTTGTGTATAACGTGAACTATCACTGTTGACACTGATGATGTATGATTGTGTAGCATTTTAAGAATTTCTTATATGTACGAAAGTTACCAAATGAGTGAGTGAGTTAATGTTTAACGTCACATCGGCAATATCTCAGCCATATCGTGACGAGAACATTTAACAATGAAAAAGAGCATATAAACATTGTAAAAACCCGTCAACGAAGGACAGTAAAACAACTAGAATATCACAAATTCAATTAAAACTAGCATGGAAAGTTAAAACTAATAGCACTATTTAGACAATACCATATCAAAACAGACTATAGATCGCCAACAACAGAAGGTAGATCACCACACTAGGAACCATGGGGACTTACAGTACCTTTGCTACCTGCATGGTCCCTAGTTGGATTTACACCATCCCTTCAGCTGCTGGCGATTGTATGAAAACTTAGCCGAAATTAAAAGAACATGAATACTACGATTAAAATCCTGGTAGACTTAAATTTACTGTGAATGTTTGTGGACTTACGTACCCTCTCAGGAGGACAATAATTTTACAATACTTCAACCCCCTTTGAGGGTACAGCCACCAACAATTCAAGTTACTAATTCAAACTACCAATCATTAAAATGCATCTATTTACACAACATAATTTTCCAAATTCCACCACAAAATCAATTTCTTTTAAAAAACCAATGATTAAATGACAACTAACAGTGTTAAAAAGGTCCTTGATAGTTTTGACATTGAAAAATGTATCCCTTGTCACGGAGAATTCAACACATTCAAGCAGAATATGCTTGACCGTGACTCTCTCATCACAAGGGATACAAAACGGAGGATCCTCACCTTTCAAAAGGTACACATGAGTATATCTAGTGTGGCCAATACGACATCGTCGTAAAATAACCTCTTCAAATCTGGACTGACAACCCAAGTGGGTATAACCAATATAAGGTTTTATCTCATGTAATTTATTGACACCCATTTGGGTGTCCCACTTCGTTTGCATCAGATCACGCATATAAGACCTAATGGTGGCTTTGTAATCACTATAAGGAACAAGAAGTGGTGTCACAGATTTGTTGAGTGCTGCTTTAGCAGCAAGGTCAGCCAATGTGTTACCAGAAATGCCTACATGGCTGGGTAACCAACAGAAGACGATGTCGTATTGGCCAGTAGCAAGATCATAATACAATTCAATAATTTCTATTAAAAAGGGATGTTTGCAAGAAATATTTTTAATAGCCTGAAGGCAAGAAAGAGAATCGGAATAGATTATATATTGTTTACGTTTAGGGTGTCTTTGAATATATTTGAGAGCTGTTAATATGGCGTTAGCTTCTGCTGTAAAAATAGAATTATTATCTGGTAATCTAGAAGATATTGTTCTGGATCCAATGACAGTGGCACAAGAGAAGCTTTTTTGTTATGCAAATCCTCATAAAGGGGATTGAACACACAGTTAAAGGCAGGGTTAGATTCATTAGAATGTAATTTAGTAATGCATTGTAAAGACAATTTTATACGACGTTGTGTAAGAGATGGTTCATCGGCCTCAACGTACAGACTATCAATAGCTGAAGTTCTGAAAGACCCAAGACATTGTCTTCAGCCTTGATGGTGGACAGAATCAAGAAGTTTAAGGTTGTTTTTGCAGGTTCCACCATATACGATGGAGCCATAATCGAGTTTCGAACGTATGAGTGATCGATATAGGTGTAAGAGGGTTGCTTGATCTCCTCCCCACTTGGAGTTGGAAACAACTTTTAACAAGTTAAGCGCTTTCAGGCATTTAGCTTTAAGGGACTTGATATGAGGCCGTTTTCAAGACACCATATATTTATTTTGTTTAAACAAAGCTGCAGCTGCCGTTCAATACTATGCATAGTTTTACCATGACAAGAAATATTAAAATCATCCACAAATAACGATCCATCAATTGAATCGTTTAAAACTTTTTATCTTTATGTTAAAATGTGTGACAGACAAAATACTGCCTTGTGGAACACCCTGATCCTGATTGTAATGATCAGATAGGGTAGAACCCACTCGAACTTGAAACTGTCTGTCATTTAAAAAGTTGGCTATAAATTGAGGTAAACGACCTCGCAAGCCGAAGTCATGTAAGTCTTTTAAAATACCATATTTCCAGGTTGTGTCATATGCTTTTTCGAGATCAAAAAAGATAGACACAGCATGTTGTTTATTAATCAGTGCGTTTTAACAAATGATTCTAAACGCACTAAGTGATCGACAGTACTTCTGTTTTTACGGAAACCACACTGTATATCAGTTGTAAGGTTATTTGTTTCCAAGTACCAAACAAGTCGATTATTTATCATGCGTTCCATGGTCTTGCAAACACAGCTAGTTAACGAAATCGGACGATAATTGGATGGATCGGTATGATCACGTCCAGGTTTAGGTATTGGTACTACTATGGCGTCACGCCATGATGGAGGAAAGGTACCCGATGTCCAAATATCATCAAAATATTTAGAAGAGTTTCTAGGCAGGATTCTGGTAAGTGCTTCAGGGGTTGAAAATGTATGTTATAAGCTCCTGTAGCAGTGTCATGAGCTTGCTCAAGAGCAGTATGGAGTTCATGAATAGAAAACGTTTCATTATAATCTTCACCATTATCAGAATTGAAATTAATAGTTTTCCTTTCTTCTTGTTTTTGATATTGCTGGAATTTTGGTACATAATTTGAAGAGGAAGAATATTTAGCAAGGGTTTCACCTAGTTTATTAGCAATATCTGATTTGTCAGTAAGCAATTGATCTCCATGTTTAAGATGATGGACAGTAGATTTAGTACCTTTACCTTTGATTTTCTGGACCATGTTCCATACCTTGGACATGGGTGTCCGAGAATTTATTTTGGATACATAATTTTGCCAAGAATGGCGTTTGTTCTGTTTAAAAGTACGCCGTGCTTTAGCATTTAAAATTTTAAATTTATTTAAATTATGCACCATAGGATGGCGACAGAAATAATATTCTGCCTTCTTCCTTGCCTTCCTAGCCTGTTTGCCCTCATCGTTGAAGCATGGTGTTCTTATGTGTGGAACTACAGAGGACTCTGGTATACACTCATCAGCTATGGAGTTCAGTTGATCAGAAAAGCATTTAATAGCATCGGGAACGTCAATAAAACGTTCAGGTTTAAGCTTTTCAGCACACAGTGTTTCATATAAAGCCCAGTTAACCTTTTTAAAATCCCGCCTTGATGATGGAGGAACATCAGATGGAGTTACAGGTTTTAATATAGTAGGAAAATGGTCACTTCCACAGAGGTCATCGTGGACTGACCATTCAAATTCATTTAGTAGTTCTGAATTTGTGAGTGACAACTCGAGAGCAGAATAGGTCCCTGTACCAGGGTGTAAATATGTGTTGGAACCATCATTATAAATACATGAATCATTGTCAGAACAAAAGTCCTCCAACAATTTACCTTTAGTGTTTGTAGTTACACTACCCCAGAGTGGGTTGTGTCCATTTAAATCTACCATTATAATACAGGGCTTCGGGAATTGGTCATATAGAGCTTGAAGATCAGTTTTGGCAAACGTCGAAGATGGCGAAATATAAAGAGAGCATTGCGTAAACGCTACATGTAAAGAAATTCTCACTGCAACAGCCTGCATATTGGTATTAAGTGAAACAGGGTTTGAATAACGTTTTGTCTGACTAGAATGACTGATCCGCCAGTGGCCTTATCACCCGGAGGGGAAAAACAATGACATGCATTAAAATGACGAAGGTCAAATATATCTGTTTGTTTTAAATATGTCTCTTGGAGACATAACGGTGAAGGTGTAAAATCTTGGACCAATAGCTGTATTTCATGTAAATTTGTCCTCAATCCTCTGCAGTTCCACTGTACAATATTATTAGAATAAACTATCTTTTGGGGGATTTATTGGGGATCTACCTCTTGTCTTTCTAGAGGGCGACATGGTATGTGCCAAATTTGTAAAACAGCTGGATTGTGTTTGTTGAATTGGTCTACCAACCCGTTTGCCGAGGGTTGCAGCCCTGTGTCGGTGGAGGACGGGAGTCTGGGGGTTGAGAGCACTGGGGGCCTGTAATCGTGTTCCCTTTGCCCAACATACCCCTTCGACCCTTACGTCACCTAGATGGGTGGTTGAATGGGCCCGGTTCAACCAATCGGCTGGTCATGCCAAGCCCTGTGTATGGACTATATATATATGTCAATGCACAAATGTTATTTGGAATTGTTTGATTTTCGGACTTGGGCTTATTATTACAGTGACATTTTTGGATTTTGAAATATGATAATTTGTACTTGAATTTTGCCTAGAGTCCTATGCCCAGAAGGAGGTGGCTCATGGGCCAATCTGGTGGATTAGTTATTTATAATTCTTCCGCTAGAGTATATCATCTGAGTATCCTTGGTGGTGCAAGTCGGAGACCCACTTGCGTTTAGCACTGTCCTTGTGATACTCCGTGGTGGGTGGTTAGCTCAGATGATGAAATCTAACTAACTAAACATGGCTCACGAAACCCCTAAAAAACAGAGCAAACGTCAACTTGATATTGATCCCGTTTAAACTGACCACAGACTGCCCAACTCAATTGATCACTGGCCACGTTTTCTTGTTGTTGAGACTATTGACAAGACCCCTTTATAGTTGAATCCTTTTGCCGTAGCTAAAGGTATACAAGGCATCGCTGGTGATGTTAAAAACATTAGGCGATTATGTTCCGGTACTCTTCTGGTTGAGTGTGCAAAAAGACAGCAAGCCACTAATCTTATGAGCACTAAATGTTTTGGCGGTATTCCTGTTACTATCTCGGCTCACAAAACACTTAACACGAGCAAAGGAATTGTCAGGGACCGTGAACGTTTGTTTGCTGACATGTCAGAACTTGACATCAGCTCAGAGATGAAGGAGCAAGGTGTCCTTTTTGTCAAACGTTTTACAACCCGTAGAAATGATGCTACTGTCAACACAAACACATATTTGTTTTCTTTCTCTTCTCCAACTGTTTCATAATCACTGAAAGCAGGATACTGTAACATCAAAGTTGAAATGTACATTCCAAACCCTCCTCCATGTTTCAAATGCCAAAAGTTCGGCCATGGGGTTAATAACTGCACATTGGCTGTTGTTTGTGCTCACTGTGGTGAAAAGACACATACAACAGAAGATTGTGACAGTAACGTTAAGAAATGTACAAACTGCACTGGTGCCCATTCATCCTTTTCTAAAGAATGTCCTGTCTGGAAGTTTCACATGGAGATCAACAAACTAAAATTCACCCGAAACATTAGTTTTGCAGATGCCAAAAAACTGGTCCACAGTTCTGAACCTAAAGAAAGCTATGCTTCTATAACTAAAACACCGTCAGAAGCAAGGATTACAAAATCAACCACAAGCTGTCAAATTGACTTGACGTGGATTACATCAGAAGCTCCTCTGATTACTTCACCTACAATATCTACCCAAACGCCAGAGTCACATTCGTCCCAAATCCAATCAGTAGCATCCTCTGATCATGAGGCGTCTTCTCAGTCAACTCAAAAATCTTCGGAAACCATTAAAACTAAACCTAAAAGGCCAGATCCTTTGAAAAAACTAAGTGGCAGAGCCCCGAAAGGGTCACAAAACAAGATTCAGTTGTTTAGTAAATATGGGTCACTTGAAGACATAGACGTTTCTGAAAACGTCCATTCTAGGGCACATAGCTTGTCGCCCTCCAAAAGAGTGCGGAGTAGATCCCCAATAAATCCCCCTAAAAGATAGTCTATAATAATAATATTGTACAGTGGAACTGAAGATGATTGAGGACAAATTTACATGAATTACGGCTATTAGTCCAAGATTTTACACCTTCAGCGATATGTCTACAAGAGACATATTTAAAACAAACAGATACATTTGACCTTCGTCATTTTAATGCATATCATTGTTTTTCAACTTTGATAGGGCCACTGGAGGATCATCTATTCTAGTCAGACAAAACGTTATTCAAAGCCCTGTTTCACTTAATACTAATATGCAGGATGTTGCTATGAGAATTACTTTACATGTAGCATTTACGCTATGCTCTCTTTATATTTCGCCGTCTTCGACGTTTTCGACGTTTGCTAAAACCGATCTCCAAGCTCTATATGACCAGCTCCCGAAGCCCTGTATTATAATGGGAGATTTAAATGGCCACAACCCACTCTGGGGTAGTGTAACTACAAACACTAAAGGTAAGTTGTTGGAGGACTTTTGTTCCGACAATGACTTCTGTATTTATAATGATGGTTCCAACACATATTTACACCCTGGGACAGGGACTTATTCTGCTCTCGACATGTCATTGACAAATTCAGAACTATTAAATGAATTTGAATGGTCAGTCCTCGATGACCTCTGTGGAAGTGACCATTTTCCTACTATATTAAAAGCTGTAACTCCATCTGATGTTCCTCTATCATCAAGACGAAATTACTGTGTACTGAAAAACTTAAACCCGAACGTTTTATTGACGTTCCTGATGCTATTAAATGTTTTTCTGATGAACTGAATTCCATAGCTGATGAGTGTATACCAAAGTCCTCTGCAGTTCCACACATAAGAAAACCATGCTTCAACGATGAGTGCAAACAAGCTAGTGCACCATCCTATGGTGCATAATTTAAATAAATTTAAAATTTTAAATGCTAAAGCACGGCGTACTTTTAAACAAAACAAACGCCAATCTTGGCAAAATTATGTGTCAAAAATAAATTCTCGGACACCCATATCCAAGGTATGGAACATGGTCCAGAAAATCAAAGGTAAAGGTACTAAATCTACTGTCCATCATCTTAAACATGGAGGGCGGTGGGGTAGCCTAGTGGATAAAGCGTTCGCTCGTCACGCCGAAGTCCCGGGTTCGATTCCCCACATGGGCACAATGTGTGAAGCCCATTTTCTGGTGTCCCCCGCCGTGATATCGCTGGAATATTGCTAAAAGCGGCGTAAAACTAAACTCACTCACTCACTTAAACATGGAGATCAACTGCTTACTGATAAATCAGATATTGCTGATAAACTAGGTGAAACCCTTGCTAAACACTCTTCCTCTTCAAATTATGTACCAAAATTCCAGCAATATCAAAAACAAGAAGAAAAGAAAACTATTAATTTCAACTCTGATAATGGGGAAGATTATAATGAAACGTTTTCTATTCATGAACTCCATACTGCTCTTGATCCAGCTCATCACGCTGCTACTGGAGCTGATGACATACATTATCAACTCCTGAAGCACTTACCGGAATCCTGCCTAGAAACTCTTCTCAATATTTTGGATGATATTTGGACATCGGGTAACTTTCCTCCGACATGTCGTGACGCCATAGTAGTACCGATACCTAAACCTGGACGTGATCATACCGATCCGTCGAATTATCGATCTATTTCACTAACTAGCTATGTTTGCAAGACCATGGAACGCATGATAAATAATCGACTTGTTTGGTACTTAGAAACAGATAATCTTATCACAGATATACAGTGTGGTTTCCGTAAAAACAGAAGTACTGTCGATCACTTAGTGCGACTGGAATCATTTGTTAAAACCGCACTAATTAATAAACAACATGCAGTGTCTATCTTTTTTGATCTCGAAAAAGCATATGACACAACCAGGAAACATGGTATTTTGAGGGATTTACATGACTTTGGTTTGCGAGATCGTTTACCTCAATTTATAGCCAACTTTTTAAATGACAGACAGTTTCAAGTTTGAGTGGGTTCTACCCTATCTGATCATTACAATCAGGATCAGGGTGTTCCACAAGGCAGTATTTTATCTGTCACTCTTTTTAGCATCACGATCAACAGTTTATCAAAAGTTTTAAATGATTCAATTGATGGATCGTTATTTGTGGATGATTTTAATATTTCTTGTCGTGGGAAAATATGCATACCATTGAACGGCAATTGCAGTTGTGTTTAAACAAAAAACATAAATGGTGTCTTGAAAACGGCTTTAAATTTTCCAAATCGAAAAACAGCTGCATACATTTTTGTCGTAAATACAAATCACATAAAGACCCTGAACTGTCTCTTGATGGGACGCCCATTAAAGTTGTGAAGGAAGCCAAATTCATGGGTCTAATCTTTGATTCACATTTACCTTTTTTACCACATATTAAATCTCTTAAAAGTAAATGCCTGAGAGCACTTGACTTGTTGAAAGTGGTTTCAAATTCAAAATGGGGAGGGGATCAAGCTACCCTTCTCCATCTATATCGATCACTCGTTCATTCTAAACTTGATTATGGCTCCATCGTCTATGGTGGAGCCTGCAAAAGCAATCTTAAACTTCTTGATCCTGTCCATCACCAAGGTCTAAGACTCTGTCTATGACTTTCAGAACATCACCTATTGACAGTCTTTACGTTGACGCCGATGAACGCCGTATTAAATTATCTTTACAATATATCACAAAACTATACTCTAACGAATATAACCCTGCCTATAACTGTGTGTTCAATCACATTTATGAGGATTTGTATAACAAAATGTCTTCTCTTGTTCCACCTCTTGGGCACAGAATTAAACCATTTATTTCTTCTGCCGGTATTGAGCTGGAAAGTATATCGCCTTCCCGTCTTCTTTCTGCTCCTCCTTGGCAACTGGTTGGGACACAAGTGGACCTAACATTAACATCATTTAAAAAATCAGAAACAAATGACTTACAATATAAACAAGAATATCATCAATTAAAAACATAAATATAGCAATTACAAACCCTTATTTGGGTCCAAGGGTGGTGGCGCTGTGGCTTGTGCCACTGTCATTGGATCTAGAACAATATCTTCTAGATTACCAGATAATAGTTCTATTTTTACAGCAGAAGCTAACGCCATATTAACAGCTCTCAAATATATTCAAAAACACCCTAAACGTAAACAATATATAATCTATTCCGATTCTCTTTCTTGCCTTCAGGCTATTAAAAATATATCTTGCAAACATCCACTTTTAATAGAAATTATTGAATTGTATAATGATCTGGCTACTGGCCAATACGACATCGTCTTCTGTTGGTTACCCAGCCATGTAGGCATTTCTGGTAACACATTGGCTGACCTTGCTGCGAAAGCAGCACTCCACAAATCTGTGACACCACTTCTTGTTCCTTATAGTGATTACAAAGCCACCATTAGATCTTATATCCGTGATCTGATGCAAAGGACGTGGGACACCCAAGTGGGTTTCAATAAATTACATGAGATAAAACCTTATATTGGTTATACCCACTTGGGTTGTCAGTCCAGATTTGAAGAGGTTATTTTAAGACGATGTCGTATTGGCCACACTAGATATACGCATGCGTACCTGTTAAAAGGTGAGGATCCTCCGTTTTGTATCCCTTGTGATGAGAGAGTCACGGTCAAGCATATTCTGCTTGACTGTATTGAATTCTCCATCACAAGGGGTAAGTATTTCACAGTTAAATCAATGAAGGATCTTTTTTACCAGCGTTAATTTTCATTTAATTATAGGTTTTTTAAAAGAACTTGAGTTTTTGGTTGAATTTTGAATAATATGTTTCTGTGAATAGATGTATTTTAATGACTGGAAGTTTGAATTAGTAACTTGAATTGTTGGTGGCTGTACCCTCAAAGGGGGTTGAAGCACCGTAATATAATTGTCCTCCTGAGAGGGTACATAAGTCCCAAAATATTTGAAGTAAATTTCAGTTTTCCAACTTTTTAATCATGTGTTTTCACTTTATGGCTGAATTTGTCTCGATTGCGAACAACTGAAGGGACGATGTAAATCCAACTAGGGTCCATGCAGGAAGCAAATGTACTGTAAGTCCCCATGGTCCTTAGTATGGTGATCTACCTTCAGTTGTTGGCAACCTATAGCTCATTTTTATATTGTACTGTCCTCTATAGATACATTGTTTTAGGTCTCTTCACTAGTTTTACCTTCTACTCTGTGATATTCTAGTTACTTTTAGTGTCGTTCGTTGATAGGGTTTTGCAATATATGCGCTATCAATGCATTTGTATTTTCATAATTAGTCATTGTCGTCACGATATGGCTGCAATATTGCCGATGTGACGTTAAATATTAACTCACTCACTCACTCATCACAACGTCTGATGACAGATACTATGTTCCAAACATATACGTTTAAACATTTATGGATTTGTGCTTTTGACATTTGTAAGACATGTAACGCATGATTTGGATGATTATTTCATAGATCGTAACATACGAATCATCGTATTTGCACAATCCCTACAGTCTCTATACACAAAATTAGATGGAGATGATTGAGCGAACAATATTTATGTGAACCATAATTAGTAGATAAGTCAGTTAATGATAATATATAAGCATCTTACTACACTTCAGTGACTGCATGTCACTTCAGAGCAACAGATTGCTTGTTCATAAGGAAATAGGATAAGTGTGAACTGCTGAATTTGTGTTGGGGGTGATTATTCAAGTAAGAAATTGATGACAACTTCCTTTTTAATAATTTGCATTATAGTAATCCTTCTTGGCATATAAGGTTTATCCGTTGATTGATTTTTGTGTCATATACATTTTCAGACACGTGCAAAAAGCATGAAAACCCCAGGTTTCAACTATATTCACCTTGGAATAGACTTCACCATTTGTGAGTGATAAAGAAGATACCAGTTTATTGCTCTCGATCCCATTTACCTGGGAATCCAGTAAAGTGAGGACGTACAGGTCTGCACAGGACTCATCCACAATTTACAAGGCCATCATGAAGGCCAGGATGAGGCACCCAAACCAGAATGACAGAGGGATATCCGCCCAACGATGTCCCTGAGTGGGCTTAATTTGTGTTTATTTTCAAATAGACCTATATTTATTTTGAAATACACTTTTATTTATTTTCAAAGTTCTTTATTACATTTTCTTATTGTATTGTATTGCAAGCTGTGTGTTATTATATGGTTAGCAATAGTAGTGACTGACTTTGGTGTGTTTGTCTCTGTCAGTGTGAAGATGACTGTAAAGGGATGCAAGTGAATGTTAGCTATCGCATGTTTTTGGAAACATTTTTGTTATACATGTTGATCTGTTAATTAGTGCTATATCTTTTGTAACTCAAGGGAAACCTGTTGGAAAGAGGGTAACGGATACCGTACGGAAACCCTTAGAAAGTGGGTAATTGGAAGTTTCCGTTATTGCGAAAGCTCAGTGTAAACGAACAGAAACTCACTGGATTCTAAGTGGAAACTTAAGTTTTAGTCCACTTTCCATCAGCCTGTCAACGAAGGACAGTAAAACCAACTAGAATATCACATAAAATGTAAAACTAGTGTTCAGATCTAAAACAGTTCAACTATAGAGGACAATACAATATGAAAATGGGCTATAGATTGCCAACAACTGAAGGTAGATCACCACTATTTACTACTGAAGGATCTGCTCCACTGTCTAGTAGCAATTCACACACACTGAATGTACTTTGCCTTGCTGCTAAAAGCAGGGGTGTCATCCCTTTCGATCCTCTACAGTTTATATCGACAACGTGTAGCTTGAGGATATGCTTCACTGTTTCCTCATCTTCTCCCATAGAGGCGAAATGAAGGATGCTGTTACCATCATTATCTACTGCTAAAAGATTCGCTCCACCTTCTAGTAGCAATTTAAACACGCCATATGTACTGCACTCTGCTGATACCAGCAGTGGTGTTTTCCCTTTATCTCCTCTACAGTTTATGTCCAGAGTGTGCAGCTTGAGGACATGCTTCACTATCTCCTCACGGTCTCCCTTACAGGCCACATGAAGGATATTGTCACCATTTCTATTAACTGCTGAAGGATCAGCCCCACTCTCCAGTAGCAATTCAAACACATTGTATGAATCGTATTCTGCTGCTAACAGCAGTGGTGTCCTCCCTTTCGATCCTCTACAGTTTATGTTCAGAGAGTGTAGCTTCAGGACATGCTTCACTATCTCCTCATCCCCTCGCATACAGGCCAAATGAAGGGCGTTGTCACCATCTCTATTTACTAAAGAAGGATCTGCTCCGCTTTCCAGTAGCAACTGAAACACATTGCGTGGCTGATATTTTACCGCTAACAGTAGTGGTGTCATCTCATTAAATCTACAGTTGATATCCACAATGTGTAACCTGAGGATACGCTTGACTATCTCCACATCTTTTCCCTCACAGGCCAAATGAAGGATGTTTTACCATAATTTTCAAATCCTGACAGGTCAGCACTTTCACCAGACTATCAAATACTTTTCTTTTCGCACGCCATGCTGCCAGCATCACTGGTGTCAATCCACCACGGCCTTTTCTATTTACATTCACACTGTTTCGCATCAGGATATAATTCACTATCTTAACATTTCCTCCGCGACAAGCCCAATGAAGGATGTTGTCACCGTCCTCGTCAATTACTGACGGATCAGCTCCTTTCCTCACCAGACCATCAAATACTTCTCTTTTCACACACCATGCTGCAAGCATCACTGGTGTCTCTCCACCACTGTTTTTGCATTTATATCCACAATGTTTTGCATCAGACTATAATTGACTATCTTAACATGTCCTCCATGACAAGCCGAATGAAGGATGTTGTCACCATTCTCGTCAATTACTGTCAGATCAGCTCCTTTTTTGACAAGAATATCAAATGCTTCGTTTTGTCCATGATATGCTGCAATCAGTACTGGTGTCATTTCTTCATTCCCTTTACAATTTATATCCACAATGTTTTGCATCAGGATATAAGTCACTATCTTAGGATTTCCTCCTCCACAAGCCGAATGAAGGATATTGTCATCATTATTGTCAATTACTGACAGATCAGCTCCTTTCCTCACCAGAATGTCAAATACTTCTCTTTCCCCACTATTTGCTGCAAGCATCACTGGTGTCTCTCCATCACTGTTTTTTGCATTTATATCCACAATGTTTTGCATCAGGATATAATTGACTATCTTAACGTGTCCTCCTCGACAAGCCAAATGAAGGATATTGTCTCCATCCTCGTCAATTACTGACAGATCAGCTCCGTTTTTCACAAGAATATGAAATACTTCGTTTTTACCATGAGATACCGCAATCAGTACTGGAGTCATTTCTCCATAATCTTTACTATCTATGTCCACACTGGTATGCTTTAGGACATACTTGACTGTATCCACATGTCCTCCAGCGGAGGAAAGATGGAGACTGTTTCTACGTTTCTGATTCACTGCTAAAGTATTAGCACCTTTTTCTATCAATAACCCAAACACATCTATTTTCCCATGATATGCGGCTAACAACAATGGTGTCATGTTATTTTCATCGCTGCCGTTAATGTCAACAATGTTTTGTGTGATGATATAGTTCACAATCTTCACACTTCCTCCTCGACAGGCCCAATGAAGAACATTTCTGTTTGTACTATCCTTTGTGAAGGTGTCAGCTCCTCTCTCTATCAGAAAGTGAAACACAAGTTTGTTCCCATAACCAGCTGCCAACAACAATGGTGCAATGCCCTTGTCATCTGTACTGTTTATATACAGAACATTATGCTTTAGGACATATTTCACTATATCTACATTTCCTCCCTGACAGGATACATGAAGGATATTTTCACCATCATCATCCTCTTTTGATATATCAGCTCCTATTTTCATAAGGAAAGAAAACACGTCCTTCTTGCCAAACATCGCTGCTGACATCAAAGGTGTTGTCCCGTTTCTTCCCCTACTTTCAATGTCTATGATTTTCTGCGAGTGGATGTACTTCACTATCCCCAGATTTCCCTCCATACAGGCGACGTGTAAGATATTGTTATCCTCATCGTCTAATAGGGTCAAATTTGCCCCTTTCTCCACAAGTAATTCCAGCAATGCCCTGTGTCCTGCTACTGCCGCTATCATCGCTGGCGTCCTGCCAGCTTGTCCTCTCGAGTTGACGTTGGCAGGATCATGAGACAATAAGTATTTAACTTGATGCAAGTCTCCTATTCTGCAGGCATCAATAAGTGTAGTGTTAACGAAGGCCCGGTTATGTGTTTGATGATGTTCATCTGAAAGAAACGATGAAAACATGACACAGTTTTCATTTTTAGACCCATGTTAATTTAACCCATTACCCTCCACACACCCCAAAGTGCTGTACATCTATAGAGTTTGCTGAGCTGAAACAGAGTTATACAGGGATTCAATAGTTATTTGAGTGAGTGAGTGAGTAAGTTAATATTCAACGTCATATCGGGAATATTGCAGCCATATCGTGACGAGAACGATTCATTATAAAAATACAAATGAATTAATAGCACCTATATTGTAAAAACTGTCAACGAAGGACAGAAAACTAACTAGAATATCACTGAGTAATGTAATGTAAAACTAGTGATTAGACCTAAATCAGTGGATGTATAAATGACAATACAATATAAAAATGAGCTATACGTTGCCAGAACGGAAGGTAGATCACCATACTAAGAACCATTGGGACTTACAGAACATTTACTTCCTGCATGGACCCTAACCGGATTTACCTCATCCCCTCAACTAATGTAAAACTTATATTTACATCAAATGTTTTGGGACTTATGTACCCTGTCAGGAGAACAATTATTTTACGGTATTTCCGCCATCTTTGAGGGTACAGCCACTAACGAATTGAGTTACTAATGAAATATTCCGATTTTAAAATATTTATCTATTTACAGTTCAGTTAACAAATGTAATTCCTTAAAAAATACAAGAATTAAAAGAGGACTAATATTGCTAAAAAGATCCTTCATCGTTCGTGAATATTGATCCCTTGTGATGGAATATTCAACACAGTCAAACAGGGTATGTTTGACTGTGATTCTTTCATCTCAAGGGATACAAAACGGAGAATCCTCTCCTTTAAGCAAATATTTATGTGTATATCTTGAGTGGCAAATGCGACATCGTCGCATGATGATCTCTTCAAATCTTGTCTGACACCCCAAGTAGGTGTAGCCAATATAGGGTTTTATGGCATGTAATTTATTGATGTCTAGAATAGATTATACATTGTTTATGTTTAGGGCGTTCTCTTCCTGTGTAAAAAAATATTATTGGTATACATGAGTTTCTGTATTCGTGATTGTTTCTGATAGACAGGACAGGATTTTGATGAGGAGAAGTACTCGCCGTGGCAGTTAGCAGACCTAATGGCATCTGTACAGGTAGTGCCTTCACGATCTTTACTGCAACGGGAGCAAGTTGGGGACTTAGTACACGACCTGGCTCCATGCCCAAACTTTTGACAGTATATACATCCACTCCGATGTTGAAATAACTAGCCTTAATTGATGATGGTACTTTGGGAAGTATAAACGCACGATCACGGATGACACCCTTACACGAAGTTAGATATTTGTGAACAGAGACAGTATTTCAGTAATGCAAAATGATCTGCTTTGTGGAGATTAATTGACTGTTCATGTAGTGAACATTCTACAAGTAGAGATCCATTTCTGAGACGCGTTACATTCTTGACATCTCCACGAGCCCCTTCATCGGCCTTGGACACAACAAAAAGGTTTAATCTTCAGAGGTGCTCCATCAACTCCATTAACCACCGGAAACCGAGCCACCACCTCGTGGTGGGTGCTGGGTAATGCTAAGAGCTCGCCATCACCCCCGTAGTGAACTCGGGGGGATATTTGGTCCACCAACCCGTTTGCCATGGGTTACGGCCCTGTGTGGGTGGAGGAAGGGATCCTGGTGGTTGAGGTCAATAAGGGCCTGCAATCGTGTTCCTGTTGCTCAATACACCACTTTGGCCCTAACTTCGCCTAGACGTGTGGTCGAATGGCATTGCACAAATTGTATAGGTCTTTCAAAATCAAATCTTAGTTGGTATTCCGGTCATGGTCTCTGCACACAAAACCTTGAACTCACGCAAAGGTATCATTCGAGATCGAGACGGATTGCTTGATGATATGTCGGAACTTGACATCGGATCTGAAAAGAAGGATCAAGGTGTACTCTGCGTCAAGCACTTTTCAACTCGGAGAAACAGTGAAACCATCAAAACGAACTCGTATCTGTTTACTTTTTCATGTCCTAATGCTCCCAAATCAGTGAAGGCAGGTTCTGTAACATTCCAGTTGATACCTACATCCCCAACCCTCTAAGGTGTTTTAAATGCCAGAAATATAGACACGGTGTAAATACCTGCACATTGTCTCTTGTGTGTGCTCTCTGTGGTGAGAAGACACATACAAAAACAGATTGTGACAGTGATTATAAAAAATGCACCAATTGCTCATTCTTCATTTTCGAAACAGTCTCCAATTTGGAAAGAACAAATGGAGATAAATAAAATAAAATTTACTCAAAATGTTTCTTTTTCCGAGACCAAAAAACTGGTTAAGAGATCTGAAATTTCAGAAAGTTATGCTACAGTGGCAAAAACATCATCGGGGTCTAACTCTTAAACAACATCAACCACAGGCTGCCAAACTACTTTGGTAAATTGCGATTCTCCACAGCTTTTGTGTCCTGCTATATCATCACAGAGTGAGGAATCACCTCCTAGTCTTCTTCTGATCACAAATCATCATCTCAGCCACAGTCAAAGTCTCAATCGACAGCTGATAGTCAACAAACGGTGAAAAGTGGCAGAGCTCCTAAAGGGTCACAGAACAAAATGCAATTGTTCAATAAATACGGGTCTCTTGAAGACATGGACATTTCTGAAAACGTCCATTCTAGGGCACATAGCTTGTCGCCCTCCAAAAGAGTGCGGGGTAGATTCCCAATAAATTCCCCCAAAAGATAGTTTATTCCAATAATATTGTACAGTGGAACTACAGAGGATTGAGGACTAATTTACATGAATTACAACCATTAGTCCAAGATTTTACACCTTCGGAGATATGTCTCCAAGAGACAAGAGACATATTTAAAACAAACAGATGCATTTGACACTTCATCAGTTTAACTCATTAAGGCCGAGAGCCGCGTATATGCGGCAAATTAATTAGCTTCTCACAGCGAGAGCCGCGTATTGGGGGTAATAAAAAGCACCTCTTATTCAGTGAGAGCCGCATATTGGGGGTTATGAAAAGCACCTCTCATTCAGCGAGAGCCGCGTATTGGGGGTTTTACATTTTAAATTCGTACTGTACCTATCATTTCAATCAATTTGGCAGTAATGATCAAAAATTAGCCGTTCTAACGAGAGAGGTTACTTTCTGTGTTAATCAGAAGAACTATTAATGTGTTTTGATAACAATTGCTTGCAATGTCGGGGGCTTATACAGGCAAATGAACACATGTCTGCGAGAAAAGGGATTATGAGATGTTGCTGCAGGAGGTACGTGTTTGTTACTCGTCACTTGGAGTGAATACAAAGATAGTATGTTTGCACATTGATTGAATTAACGGTGACAAGGTTACAAAACCTGCTTCTAAATTAAATCATTCATTCATTGTAATAATTCATATAATGAACGTAGACATAAATAGCAATACTGTATTACACTCATGTTCGTGTAGATTTGAAATAAACCAAGTTACTAATTTAGACCTAATTCATTTGCGACGATAAGGTTGACAATAATACATAATCGAATATGAAGTGATAACTCTTGCATCTACTTATAATATACAGATATAGTACACATAAACCATACAAAGGTAACTGGGGTATTTTGTTCAAGCTGTTTCATGCTTATTTGAAATGTGATTTTTCAATGCAGTTTACATAAGCATTGTGTAAGAAACGTTTGTATTTGATCTCTGTAATTATCCTATCCAGTGTAATGATCACGTGTATCAGATCCATCGTCAGCAAAAGGAGGATAATATATCAGTTACGGAATTGATGCGTATAACCATTTAATCAGACAACACTAAATGAGATATGTGAACACCTCTTTCAACCTCAGAATAACAGCCTCTGGTCGAATGCATGTCCAGTTAAACTTTTGTCCCGTGACAAGTGTAAAACAAACTAATGCGCTGTTACATCATTGGACAACCTGTTTTGTGGAGTCACGCCCATTGTCGATCTTCTGAACCTCGTTTGCTTTCAAAACAATTATAAGTATGCCCATCTTCATAAATATTTGGGGAGATTCAACTTCAAGTGTATACATCACAATAAATCAGTATCGTGTTACTTTTTTAAATTCTATAATACATGTATTTGAGTTATGATAGTCATTCGTAACAATGTGCAGATTATATTGAAATGTTCAGCAAGCCATTATGTTTGATGTACAAGTAGTGTGCGCAAAAAGTATATGCAAATAAGTAGTATCTCTACTCAATGGTTGGATTGGGTTACCCGGGGTAAAAATAATCGGATTGTAGCGCTTTGAGCGCTTCAAAGAAAAATAAACTCGTCAAAGTGCTTGTTAGTTCTACGTGTACATTTCAGGCATCCTTACGAGTATATATGTTCACGATACACAAACTTTTCATGATAACTAGAGTTGATTAAGCCAAAATCTAACATATCGATTGGTCAACGATCTAACCAATAGTCAATCTGTTTCCAAGCTGTCTAGTGACCGAACGTACTCTTCAGAAATTTAGCCCACGCCCCATCACCTGTCATTTTCAATGTGAGAGGTATCTCATGATACGATTGGTCATAGATAACAAATCAGGGAGTATATTGAACAGTTAAGATACAAAACGACCTATTCGGGAATTTTGATGACGCCCATCTCATGACCCTTTGTCTTATGTATGTGCAAGGAATAGCATTATACAATATGTATGCATGTATGTTCGTGCGATAACGTACATTTTCTGCGTTAAATCTAGATGAACCAAAGCGACAAACTGTGAATCTGTTATATGTAAGTCACAGACTAGCATATCAGTACTTTCCTTAAAATATTCAGTATACACTAGCAATGTATCAGCGAAAACGCTTCTTCCATAGATTATTAGGCATGTGCGTAAATTCGTCTTTACTGCCATTGTCATAGATGTTTTGAACAATTTAATCTCACACAATGATATGAGAGGGACATCATTTGGTTTAAGTATGTCTTGCATCCCAAGAATCCAAACATATGTGAAGAAAAGCACACTTACATAATCCCTTACTTTATGTGCTATTGAAAGTTTCTTGACACCTCTCTGTAATTATCACGTGTAACAACTAATTCCGTTGATCCAGCATCAGTAAAAACAGGATAGCATATTAATCATGGTATTGATACCCTTGCGTATCATCATTCAGACTACAGTAACAAGATTATTTAGCGCTACTTTTGGTCTTGAAACAACAGTCTCCGGTAGAATTTATACGTAGCGACGCCCCTACTCCCTTATTGAACGGACTGTCCCGGGACAAGCGTAAATATAACATGTGTTGTTATTTTGTCGGACAACCCACTTGCTGGTGCTACATACGCTTCATTCTCTGTACTGTATATGCACAAATGGGTGCAATCTGGTGAACCTTGATAGCGATACGATATCAGACAATACACAAATTGTTACATGATAGTTAGAATATACAACCAAAACACAACATATCCACTGGTCAACAATACAATAAAAAATCAATGTATCCAATCTGAGTGACCAAACGTGCCCTTCAG
Source organism: Haliotis asinina (assembly GCF_037392515.1). NCBI lineage: Eukaryota > Metazoa > Mollusca > Gastropoda > Lepetellida > Haliotidae > Haliotis > Haliotis asinina. The sequence continues at coordinate 24,281,609 of NC_090292.1, forward strand.
AAATTTAGGCCACGCCCCATCACCTTGCCCTTCCTTTTTGACAGGTTCTCACGATACGATTGGTCAAAGTATCAGCCAGTATAATGAGTAACTGAGATATAAAGCGTTACATTCGGGATATTTTATCCCATCACATGACGGGAAGCTTTGTTTAGCATCGAGTAATGATAAATGTATCATGCAGTATGTATGTGTATGAATGCTGATGTATGTTTGCAGCGTTAAGTTAAGATGAACAAAGTGACAAACTATAAATTTCTATATGATCCATGTTACTTACACACCTATTGATACTTTCCTTGAAATAGTCAGTAAGCACGAGCAATGTATTGGCAAAAAATGTAGACGATTATAATGCAGTCCCCCCCCCCCCTCTTCTTAAACTCTATTATAAATAATATGTTATAATTCAGACAATACGATGAGAGAGGCAGGAGGAATTTGTATATTTGTTCATCTCGCACGTACAAAGACCGCGTAGGTGTAATATACAGCACACACTGGCAAAGGGGTATAAGAGAAACATGTAATAAATTACATGAAATGCTGTAATATATGTATTCACATCGGCCTCTTTCCCATTTACATCTTTACGACACAATTAAATAATCAGTACTTGTTTGTGAGACTAGACAGTTTCCTGTCATATCCGAGACCTGCCAGGGAAATCAGGCATGATTAGCACTAATTAGGCTAGTCGCAGCAATCAGGCAGTCAGCGATGGGTGCCAGGTGTTGGGCAGTGGAGCGGCTCCAGGGCTTAATGAGTTAATGCACATCATTGGCTTGCACCCCCGGGTGATATTGCCACTGGCGGATCATCCATTCTAGTCAGACAAAACGTTCTTCAAAGCCCTGTTTCACTTAATACTAATATGCAGGCTCTTGCAGTGAGAATTACTTTACATGTAGTGTTTACGCTACGCTCTCTTTATATTTCGCCATCTTCGACGTTTGCCAAAACTGATCGTCAAGCCCTATATGACCAACGCCCGAAGCCCTGTATTATAATGGGAGATTTAAATGGGCACAACCCACTCTGGGGTAGTGTAACTACAAACACTAAAGGTAAATTGTTGGAGGACTTTTGTTCTGAAATGAGTTATGTATTTATAATGATGGTTCCAACACATATTTACACCCTGGTACAGGGACTTATTCTGCTTTCGACTTGCCACTGACAAATTCAGAACTACTTAGTGAATTCGAATGGTCAGTCCACGATGACCTCTATGGAAGTGAGCGTTTTCCTACTATATTAAAAGCTGTAACTCCATCTGATGTTCCTCTATCATCAAGGTGGAATTTTAAAAAGGCTAACTGGGCTTTATATGAAACACTGTGTGCTGAAAAGCTTAAACCTGAACGTTCTATTGACGTTCCTGATGCTATTAAATGTTTTTCTGATGAACTGAATTCCATAGCTGATGAGTGTATACTAAAGTCCTCTGCAGTTCCACATATTCGAAAACCATGGTTCAGTGATGAACGCAAACAAGCTAGGAAGGCAAGACAAAAAGCAGGACCTTATTTCCGTTGACATCCTATGGTGCACAATTTAAATAAATTTAAAATTTTAAATGAAAAAAGCTTTTAAGCAGAACAGACGCCAATCTTGGCAAAATTATGTATCCAAAATAAATTCTTGGACTTGGACACCATGTTCAAGGTATGGAACATGGTCCAGAAAATTAAAGGTAAAGGTACTAAATCTACTGTCCATCATCTTAAGCATAGAGATCAATTACTTACTGATAAATCAGATATTGCGAAGAAACTTCGCGAAACTCACGCTAAACATTCTCCCTCTTCTAATTATATACCTAAATTTCAGTAATATCAAAAACAAGAAGAACAGAAAACTATTAAATTCAATTCTGATAACGGGGAAAAGTATAGCGTAACGTTTTCTATTTATGAACTGTATACTGCTCTTGATCAAGCTCATGACACTGCTACAGGAGCTGAATCCTGTTTAGAGACGCTCTTATCAATTGTTGATGATATTTGGACTTCCGCGATTTTTCCTTCTTCATGGCGTGATACTATAGTCGTACCAATACCTAAACCTGGACGTGATCATACGGATCCATCCAATTATTGTCCGATTTCATTAACTAGCTGTGTTTGCAAGACCATGGAACGCATGATAAATAATATACTTGTTTGGTACTTGGAAACAAATAACCTTATCACAGATATACAATGTAGTTTCTGTAAAAACAGAAGTACTGTCGATCACTTAGTGCGTTTAGAATCATGTTTGAAAAACGTGCTGATTAATAAGCAACATGGTGTGTCTATCTTAAATTTTGAGCATGAAATAGTTATAGCTCAGGGCTTGGCGTTACCAGCCGACTGATAGAACTTGACCAGCTCGACCAACCGTCTAGGTGAAGTAAGGGCCAAAGTGGTGAGTTGAGCAATAAGAGCAAAATGGTTCATTCTCCTACTGCCCTCAACCACCAGACTACCGTCCTCCACCGACACGGGACGCAAACTACGGCAAACAGGTTGCCCAATTTGGTCGCCTCTTACGACCAGCAATGGGGTGCTGTGGACACATTCTGTCCCGGGTCCACACGGGAAGATTTGTCTAAATTGCTAACAGCTGAATGGATGATGTAAATCCAAATAGGGTCCATGCAGGAAGCAAATGTACTGTAAGTCTCCATGGTCCTCAGTTTGGTGATTTACCCTCAGTTATTGGTAACCTATAGCTCATTTTTACATTCTACTGTCCTCTATAGATACATTGTTTTAGGTCTAATCTTTATTTTTATTCTACTCTGTGATATTCTAGTTATTTTTACTGTCCTTCGTTGACAGGTTTCTACAATGTGTGTGTGCTATTAATTCATTTGTATTTTATAGTTAATCGTTCTCGTCACGATATGGCTGTAATATTGCCGGTGTGACGTTAAATATTGACTCACTCACTTGGAAAATGGTCACTTCCACATCAGTCATCATGCACTGACAATTTGAAATCACTCAATAGGTCTGAGTGTGTAAGTTATATAGGTAGAGGTAAATAGATTCCTATGCCAGGATGTAAATATGTCTTGTAACCGTCAGTCTATATGTCTAAATCATAAACTGAACAGAACTCTTCCAGTAGTTTACCTCTATCATCAGAAGTTGGTCCACCACAGACTGGGTTTTGGCCATTCAAATCTCCCATAATAATACGCGGTTCTCGGAGTTGGTCATATAGATTTCGTAGTTCAGTCTTCTAAAGAGTTGAAGACGGTGAGATATACAATGAACACAATGTGAGTGTACCATGTAAAGCGATTAGGAAGGCAACTTCTTGAAGATTAGTATTAAGTGTAATTTGGCTATGTATAATACTCTTTTTGAATGAGACTGAAGATCCTCCTGTCACACGAAGGTGAGAAATAACGATAAACATTGAAACCGCATAGGTCGGAAGGATTTTCTTTTTCAAATAAGTCTCCTGTCGACATAATGCTGATGGCGTGTGATCCTGGACTACTAACTGTAATTCGTTGTAATTATACCTTAGTCCAGTGCAATTCCACCGAGCAATATTATTCTGATAACCCATCTTTAAGGGGGATTTTCTGGGGATCTACCCCGCACATTTTTGGCGGGTGAGAAACTGTGTGTCCTTGACCAGACGTTGTAGGACACGTTCATATTCTCAAGAGATCCATATTTGTTGAACAGCGAAATTTTATTTTCAAATCCTTGAATGATTATGTTACTGATCTGTCTCGAGAGGAATCTGGCTTTTAACTTCGGTTGTAGCGATTTGTTGAGAGTTCACTGTTGACTGAGGGGATGGTTCATGATCAGAGGATGTGTCTGACTGGATTTGGGATGTACTAGGAAGTGGTTCTGCTGTTTCAGTAGACATGGCAGGTGAAATAGGTTGAGGAGTATCTGTTGTCATCCATGTTACGTTTGTCTGACAAACTGCACGTAATTTAGTAACTGTGGAAGTGGCTGCTGACGTACTGGCAATGGAAGCATACCTTTGTGTTTGTTCTCAGCTTTGTACCTCTTTCTGTCTGTAAAACAAATGCTTTGTTTAAATTCTATTCTATTGACATCCATTTGATTTTTCATCCATTTTCCAAACAGGGTAATCTTTTTTTCAGAATGATGGTTTTTCCCCTTTGCAGTAAGTGTATTGTTTTACATTACTGTCACAATCAATACTGTCAATCCATGCTGAGTGTGTCTTTTCACTGCAGTGATCACACACAACAGACAATGTGCAAATATTTAAACATCGTGCCAAAACTTTTGGCATTTAAAACATCTAAGGGGTTTAGGACCAGCCGATTGGTTGAACCGGGACCATTCAACGGCCCGTCTTGGTGAAGTAAGGGTCCAAGTGGTGTGTTGCTCCTATACCCTCAACCACCAGGATCCCTTGATCCACAGACACAGGGCCGTCACCCTCGGCTAACACGTTGGTGGACCAAATATGCCCCCGGGTTCACAACAGGGGATTGAGCACTTGGTGTTACCCAGCGCCCTCCACGATGTGGTGATCACTTGTGTTTCATCAGTTTACTGTAGCGCCACAATGTCACTTGCTTAGAATATACACTGACGAGCCATTATAATATGTGAAGGTAGTGGTATATAAATCTGTACATTATATATGCTGTCGAGCTATGGTAATAAGACTGTATGCTGTGCGTAGTGGCTTGCCTTCACGTCACGTCTGTATATTTCATGTGCCGATGAGCCATGATGATACGTGTGAGCATGTGTATATGGACTGAACTGATTTAATCCTGATTCTGTATTAAACGAACAACAGAGTCATAACTTGTGAAACTTGCAATGATGAATATGATATGGTGACTTAGTTTCCGTGGCGTGGTCTTGATGGTGAGGGCGATGACGACGATGGTGATTATGATAATGTTGATGACGTTTAGTGGAACATATAAGCTGCACATGGCATACCATATGTGTTGTTTTGTTTGTAGTACTGAGTGGAGTGCAGAACAATGTTGAGCATCGTTTACATCCAAATGAGGTGAAGTCGGGCCCGACATTGTATACCTGGAACCAATGCCCGCAGCCACCAGAATCCCTTCCTACACTGACATAGGAACGCAACCCACAGCACACAGGTTGCCCCATTCGCTGTTGATTGTACTGTGGAATATATGCCCCTAGATCCACACGGTGGTCATCAGCCTTACCCAGCATCCACCGAAATGGTGCCTGCAATTTCTGAATAAATATACAAATATGCTGAAAGTAAACTCAACTGAGAGGGTAATTGCAAAACTATTTTTAAAAATAAGCAATATTAAAATGGCCCAATTTTGATTTTTAACAATAAATCATGGTAAGTACCTTTCACACAGACAGCCTTCCCACAATTCGTCTTTAGGCATCTCAACCCTCGGCATGCGCCCAATGTACAAGTGCCAGCCTTGACCTGAAGAGAGATGCCAGTTGAAATAAATGACGTTCTATATCCATTATTAAGTCATTTTAGTGATGCATGCTTATCACCAATTGACCTATAATATAAACAGACTATTTAATGCTAACTCGGCCATTTCGGCTTGCCAAGAAAGGAAACCTGAAATGGCATAGAGATCTATATACTCTTAAAAAACCCACACACTTGACACTTTTAAATTTTCCGCTGGAGCATATCATTGGAGGAATCCTTGGTGCTGCACGCTGGAGATCCACTTGGTATTCTTTTTGTTTAACCATTGTCCTTGTGATACTCCGTGGTGGGTGGGGAGCTCGGATGATAAAATCGGATGATGAAACCTAAATAACTTGCCATGGCTTACAATTTCTCAACTAAAAAGAGCAAACAACTTCTTGAAGATGATCCTGTTGACAACTTCAGACCGTCCAAGCACATTGATTACTACTAGACACATTTTCTTGTCATTGAGACCAAAACATTTAAACCCTTTTACTCTGTCTAAGGGTATCAAAGGCACTGAGAGCGATGCAAAGAACATCGGAACATTACGTTCTGGTGCGCTGTTGATTGAATGCGCCAAAAGGCAACAGTCAATCAACCGGTTAAACACGGACACTTTTGTTGACACTCCGTTATGTCATGGCCGACAAAACGATAAATACGAGTAAGGGAATCATTCGAGATCGTGATCAATCGCTGGTAGACATGCCTGAACTTGATGTCGTTTCTGACAAGAGAGATCAGGCTGAACTAGAGGTTAAACAGTTCTCAACCCGCAAAACAAGGCAAATATTCAAACTAATGGCTATGTTTTCTTTCCAGTCACGTACTGTTCCAAAATCACGGCACTGTAATATCAGTGTGGAAAGTATATTCCAGTCACCTTCGGTTCTTCAAATGATTCAAGATCTTTCATGGTGTAAATACGTGCACATTGTCTGTTCATTTTACTCTTAAAGACTGTCCCGTATGGAAACAGCAGATGGCAGTCAATAAGATAAAATTCACACAAAGCATTAGTTTTGTAGAGGCCAAGAAATTAGTACACAGCTCAGATCAGGTCTGCAAAAACAACCTAAAACCATCAGATTCTGTCCATTATCAACGTGTAAGACTTTGTCTTGGGTCCTTTTGAAGTTCACTTGTTACTTGTGCCTGATGCACCATCTCTTGATCAGGTCCGTATAAAATTACCCTTGCAGTATATAACAAAACTATTTTCTAACAAGTCAAACCCTGCATATAACTGTGTCTTCCATCCTCACTATGATGATTTATACAATAAAAAATCTTCTCTTATTCTGCCTCTTGGTTTAAGTGAGTGTCTGAGTGAGTTAGTGTTTAACGTCACATCGGCAGTATTGCAGCCATATCGTGACAAGAACGGTTAATTTTAAAAATACAAATGAATTACACATACATTGTAAAACCCTGTCAACGAAGGACAGTAAAATTGACTGGAACATAAAAGAGTAGAATGTAAAACTAGTCATTAGACAATGTATTTATAGAGGACAGTACAATATAAAAATGAGCTATAGATTGCCAACAACTGAAGGTAAATCACCATACTAAGGACCATGGGGACTTACAGTACATTTGCTTCCTGTATGGACCCTAGTTGGATTTACATCATCCCTTCAGCTGTTAGCAATTTAGAAAAATCTAGCCATATAGTAAATGAACACCTATTCTACGATTAAAAGCTGGAAAACTGAAATTTACTTCAAATGTTTTGGGACTTAAGTACCCTCTCAGGTCAGGAGGACAATTATTTTACGGTATTTCAGCCCCCTTTGAGGGTACAGTCACTAACGATTTGATCTTCCAATTTTAAAATATTTATCTATTTACAGTTCAGCTAACAAATCTAGTTCCTTTAAAAATGCAATAAACAAATGAGGGTTAATATTGCTAAAAAAATCCATCATAGTTTGTGAATTAAAATACTGATCCCTTGTGATGGAATACTAAAAATAGTAAAGCAAGATATGCTTGACTGTGATTCTTTCATCACAACGTATGCAGAACGGAGGATCCTCGCCTTTCAAAAGGTATTTATGAGTATATCTCGTATGGCCAATACGACCTAGACAAATCTGGACTGACATCCCAAGTGGGTATAACCAATATAAGGTTTTATTGCATGTAATGTATTGATACCCACTTGGGTGTCCAACCTCTTTTGCATTAGATTACGGATATACGATCTAATTGTAGCTTCATAATCAGAGTATGGAATAAGAAGTGGAGTCACAGATTTGTTGAGTGTTGCTTGGCAGAAATGCCTATATCGCTTGGTAACCAACAAAAGATGATGTCGTATTGGCCAGTAGCAAGGTTATTATATAATTCAATTATATCTATTAAAAGTGGATGTTTACATGAGAGGATTTTAATTGCCTGGAGACAAGAAAGAGAATCGGAATAGACAATATACTGTTTATGTCTAGAATGTCTTTCAATATATTTAAGAGCGTTTGCTTCTGCTGTGAAAATAGAACTATTATCCGGTAATCTGAAAGATATTGTTCTGGATCCAATGACAGTGGTACAAGCCACTGCGCCACCATCCTTGGACCCATCTGTAAATAAAGATTTGTATGTATTATAGTTACTTTTTAATTGATTATATTCTTGTTTGTATTGTAATTCATTTGTTTCTGGTTTTTTAAACCGCGTCAGTGTTAGGTCAACTTCGGGTCTAACCAACTGCCAAGGTGGAGACAAAAGTAGACGGGAAGGAGATATATTGGCTAGCTCAATGCCACAAGCAGACATAAAAGGTTTCACTCTAAGTCCCAGAGGCGGAGCAAGAGAGGGCTTTTTATTGTGTGGATCCTCATAAAGAGGATTAAAAACTCAGTTAAATGCAGGATTGGCCTCATTAGAATATAGTTTTGTTATATACTGTAAGGAGAGTTTTATACGTCGACGAGTAAGAGATGGCTCATCACTGTCAATAGGAGAAGTTCTAAATGACCCAAGACATAGTCTTAGACCTTGATGGTGGACAGCATCAAATATTTTGAGGTTGCTTTTACAGGCTCCACCATAAACGATGGAACCGTAATTAAGTTTTGAACGAATGAGAGATCTGTATAAGTGGAGTAGGGTAGTTTGGTCTCCTCCCCACTTTGAATTGGAAACAACTTTTAACAAATCAAGTGCCTTCGGGCATTTAGTTTTAAGGGATTTAATGTGGGTAGAAAAGTTAGATGTGAGTCGAAAATAGGACCCAAGAACTTAGCCTCCTTTACTACTTTGATGGCTGTGCCATTTAAATATAATTCTGGATCTTTATGCGGTTTATACTTTCTGCAGAAATGCAAACAATTTGTTCTTGTTCCAGAAAATTTAAACTCGTTTTCAAGTGACCATTTTTCAGTTTTATTGAGAAAAATTTGTAAGTGCCAAATTTGGTCAAAAATGCTAAGTAACGCTTCGAGACATGATTCGGGCAAGTATTTTAAGAGTTGGAAGTGGATATCATCAGGTCCTGTTACAGTATCGTGAGCCTGTGACAGCGCAGTATGAAGTTCATGTAATGAAAATACCTCATTATAATCTTCACCATTATCAGACTTAGAATTCACTGGTTTCTTCTCTTGGTGTGTTTGATAAGTCTGGAATTTTGGATGATAATTTGAGGAGGACGAATGTTTTGCCAAAGTTTCACCCAACTTGTTTGCAATATCAGATTTTTCAGTTAGTATGTTATTATCATTTTTGAGATGCTGAATACTACTGGATTTGGAACCTTTGTCTTTATTTTGTTTGATCATATCCCATACCCTTGACATAGGTGAGTGAGTGAGTTAACATTTAACGTCACATCGGCAGTATTGCAGCCATATCGTGACAAGAACGGTTAATTTTAAAAATACAAATGAATTACACATACATTGTAAAACCCTGTCAACGAAGGACAGTAAAATTGAGTGGAACATAACAGAGTAGAATGTAAAACTAGTCATTAGACAATGTATTTAAAGAGGACAGTACAATATAAAAATGAGCTATAGATTGCCAACAACTGAAGGTAAATCACTATACTAAGGACCATGGGGACTTACAGTACATTTGCTTCCTGCATGGACCCTAGTTGGATTTACATCATCCCTTCAGCTGTTAGCAATTTAGAAAAATCTAGCCATATAGTAAATGAACACCTATTCTACGATTAAAAGCTGGAAAACTGAAATTTACTTCAAATGTTTTGGGACTTAAGTACCCTCTCAGGTCAGGAGGACAATTATTTTACGGTATTTCAGCCCCCTTTGAGGGTACAGTCACTAACGATTTGATCTTCCAATTTTAAAATATTTATCTATTTACAGTTCAGCTAACAAATCTAGTTCCTTTAAAAATGCAATAAACAAATGAGGGTTAATATTGCTAAAAAAATCCATCATAGTTTGTGAATTAAAATACTGATCCCTTGTGATGGAATACTAAAAATAGTAAAGCAAGATATGCTTGACTGTGATTCTTTCATCACAACGTATGCAGAACGGAGGATCCTCGCCTTTCAAAAGGTATTTATGAGTATATCTCGTATGGCCAATACGACCTAGACAAATCTGGACTGACATCCCAAGTGGGTATAACCAATATAAGGTTTTATTGCATGTAATGTATTGATACCCACTTGGGTGTCCAACCTCTTTTGCATTAGATTACGGATATACGATCTAATTGTAGCTTCATAATCAGAGTATGGAATAAGAAGTGGAGTCACAGATTTGTTGTGTGTTGCTTGGCAGAAATGCCTATATCGCTTGGTAACCAACAAAAGATGATGTCGTATTGGCCAGTAGCAAGGTTATTATATAATTCAATTATATCTATTAAAAGTGGATGTTTACATGAGAGGATTTTAATTGCCTGGAGACAAGAAAGAGAATCGGAATAGACAATATACTGTTTATGTCTAGAATGTCTTTCAATATATTTAAGAGCGTTTGCTTCTGCTGTGAAAATAGAACTATTATCCGGTAATCTGAAAGATATTGTTCTGGATCCAATGACAGTGGTACAAGCCACTGCGCCACCATCCTTGGACCCATCTGTAAATAAAGATTTGTATGTATTATAGTTACTTTTTAATTGATTATATTCTTGTTTGTATTGTAATTCATTTGTTTCTGGTTTTTTAAACCGCGTCAGTGTTAGGTCAACTTCGGGTCTAACCAACTGCCAAGGTGGAGACAAAAGTAGACGGGAAGGAGATATATTGGCTAGCTCAATGCCACAAGCAGACATAAAAGGTTTCACTCTAAGTCCCAGAGGCGGAGCAAGAGAGGGCTTTTTATTGTGTGGATCCTCATAAAGAGGATTAAAAACTCAGTTAAATGCAGGATTGGCCTCATTAGAATATAGTTTTGTTATATACTGTAAGGAGAGTTTTATACGTCGTTGAGTAAGAGATGGCTCATCACTGTCAATAGGAGAAGTTCTAAATGACCCAAGAAATAGTCTTAGACCTTGATGGTGGACAGCATCAAATATTTTGAGGTTGCTTTTACAGGCTCCACCATAAACGATGGAACCGTAATTAAGTTTTGAACGAATGAGAGATCTGTATAAGTGGAGTAGGGTAGTTTGGTCTCCTCCCCACTTTGAATTGGAAACAACTTTTAACAAATCAAGTGCCTTCAGGCATTTAGTTTTAAGGGATTTAATGTGGGTAGAAAAGTTAGATGTGAGTCGAAAATAGGACCCAAGAACTTAGCCTCCTTTACTACTTTGATGGCTGTGCCATTTAAATATAATTCTGGATCTTTATGCGGTTTATACTTTCTGCAGAAATGCAAACAATTTGTTCTTGTTCCAGAAAATTTAAACTCGTTTTCAAGTGACCATTTTTCAGTTGTATTGAGAAAAATTTGTAAGTGCCAAATTTGGTCAAAAATGCTAAGTAACGCTTCGAGACATGATTCGGGCAAGTATTTTAAGAGTTGGAAGTGGATATCATCAGGTCCTGTTACAGTATCGTGAGCCTGTGACAGCGCAGTATGAAGTTCATGTAATGAAAATACCTCATTATAATCTTCACCATTATCAGACTTAAAATTCACTGGTTTCTTCTCTTGGTGTGTTTGATAAGTCTGGAATTTTGGATGATAATTTGAGGAGGACGAATGTTTTGCCAAAGTTTCACCCAACTTGTTTGCAATATCAGATTTTTCAGTTAGTATGTTATTATCATTTTTGAGATGCTGAATACTACTGGATTTGGAACCTTTGTCTTTATTTTGTTTGATCATATCCCATACCCTTGACATAGGTGAGTGAGTGAGTTAACATTTAACGTCACATCGGCAGTATTGCAGCCATATCGTGACGAGAGCATTCTTAAAAAAGTAATCTATGTATATGATAAAAACCTGTCGACGACGGACAGTAAAACAACTAGAATATCACAATAAGAAATAAAAGTAGCGTGAAAAGTTATAACTAATATTCCTATTCAGACAACACAATATAAAAACAGGCTATATAGATCACCAACAACTGAAGGTAGATCACCATACTAGGGACCATGGGGACTTACAAGATTAGCCACAAATGAAAATGACACCTATTCTACGGCTAAGACAAAATGGAAGATCAAATTTGACTTCAAATGTTTTGGGACTTCCTCTCAGGAGGACAATAATTTTACAGTGCTTTAACCCCCTCGAGGATACAGCCACTAACACTCTAAGTTACTAATTCAACCTTCCAAGCATAAAATATTGATCTGTTTACAATTCATTTAGCAAATCTAATTCTTTTAAATCACAAGGGATAAATATTTTAATTCACGAACTTTGAAGGATCTTTTTAATTCTGTTAGCTCTCATTTAATTATTGCATTTTTAAAAGAATTAGATTTGCTAAATGAATTATGAATTGATTATATTCTTGTTTATACTGTAATTCATTATATGTAGTTAATGTTAGGTCAACTTGTGGCCTAACCAACTGCCAAGGAGGAGAAGAAAGAGTGAGTGAGTGAGTGAGTTAATATTTAACGTCACATCGGCAGTATTGCAGCCATATTGTGACGAGAGCATTCTTAAAAATGGAATCTATACATATGATAAAAACCTGTCGACGAAGGACAGTAAAACAACTAGAATATCACAATAAGAAATAAAACTAGCGTGAAAAGTTAAAACTAATATCCCTATTCAGACAACACAATATAAAAACAGGCTATATAGATCACCAACAACTGAAAGTAGATCACCACACTAGGGGCCATGGGGACTTACAGTACTTCTGCTACCTGCATGGTCCCTAGTTGGATTTACACCATCCTCTCAGCTGCTGGTGACTGTATGCAAGATTAGCCACAAATTAAAATGACAGAAATACTACGACTAAAAAACAGGAAGATCAAATTTGACTTCAAATCTTTTGGGACTTACGTACCCTCTCAGGAGGACAATAATTTTACAGTGCTTTAACCCCCCTCAAAGACACAGCCACTAACACTCTAAGTTCCTAATTCGAAATTCCAAGCATAAAATATTTATATATTTACAATTCATTTAGCAAATCTAATTCTTTTAAAAATGCAATAATTAAATGAGAACTAACATTATTAAAAAGATCCTTCAAAGTTTTTGAATTAAAATATTTATCCCTTGTGATGGAATATTCAACACAGTCAAGCAGGACATGCTTGACTGTGATTCTTTCATCACAAGGGATACAAAACGGAGAATCTTCACCTTTTAATAGATAGTCGTGAGTATACCTCGTATGGCCAATGCGACATCGTCGCATAATGACCTCTTCAAATCTGGACTGACAACCCAAGTAAGTATAACCGATATAAAGTTTTATTTCATGTAATTTATTTATACCTACCTGGGTGTCCCACTTCTTCTGCATCAGATCACGGATATAAGATCTTATTGTAGCTTCATAATCAGAGTATGGAATAAGAAATGGTGTCACAGATTTGTTGAGTGCCGCCTTAGCAGCAAGATCGGCCATTGTGTTACCAGAAATGCCTACGTGACTAGGTAACCAACAAAGGACGACGTCGCACTGGCCAGTAGCAAGATTATTGTACAATTCAATAGTTTCTATTAAAAGTGGATGTTTACAAGAAATGTTTTTAATAGCCTGAAGGCAAGAAAGAGAGTCGGAATATATTATATACTGTTTACGTTTCGGGTGTCTTTGAATATATTACCCGTGAAGGTCCCGGGGTAGAATAGGCCTTCAGCAACCCATGCTTGCCATAAAAGGCGACTCAGCTTGTCGTAAGAGGCGACTAACGGGATCGGGTGGTCAGGCTCGCTGACTTGGTTGACACATGTCATTGGTTCCCAATTGCGCAGATCGATGCTCATGTTGTTGATCACTGGATTGTCTGGTCCAGACCCGATTATTTACAGACCGCCGCCATATAGCTGTAATATTGCTGAGTGCGGCGTAAAATTAAACTCACTCACTCACTCACTTTGAATATATTTAAGAGCTGTTAATATGGCGTTAGCTTCTGCTGTAAAAATAGAACTATTGTCTGGTAATCTAGAAGATATTGTTCTGGATCCAATGACAGTAGCACAAGCAACTGCGCCACCGTCGTTGGACCCATCTGTAAACAAGGATTTGTAATTGCTATATTTATGTTTCAATTGATGATATTCTTGGTTATATTGTAAGTCATTAGTTTCTGATTTTTTAAATGTAGTTAATGTTAAGTCAACTTGTGGTCTAACCAACTGCCAAGGAGGAGAAGAAAGAAGACGGGAAGGAGCTATATTATCTAGCTCAATGCCGGCAGCAGTAATGAAAGGCGTAATTCTCAGCCCAAGAGGTGGAACAAGAGATGATTTCTTGTTATATAAATCTTCATAAGTTGAATTAAAGACACAGTGAAATGCAGGATTAGACTCATTAGAATATAACTTTGTAACATATTGTAAGGATAATTTTATACGGCGTTGGGTAAGAGATGGTTCGTCTGCTTCGACGTAGAGACTGTCGATAGGTGAAGTTCTGAAGGACCCAAGACAAAGTCTTAGACCTTGGTGATGGACAGAATCTAATAGTTTCAGGTTACTTTTGCAGGCTCCACCATACACGATGGAACCATAGTCAAGTTTTGAGCGGACAAGTGATCGAAATAAGTGTAGGAGGGTAGCTTGATCACCTCCCCACTTTGAATTAGAAACTACTTTTAATAAATCCAGTGCCTTCAGGCATTTATTTTTTAAAGATTTGATATGGGGGAGAAACGTTCAATGGGAGTCGAAAATCAAACCCAAGAACTTTGCCTCCTTAACGACTTTGATGGGAGTGTTATTTAAAAACAATTCTGGATCTTTATGTGGTTTGTATTTTCTACAGAAATGTATACACTTGGTTTTCGATTTAGAAAATTTAAAGCCGTTTTCAAGACACCATTTGTTAATTTTGTTTAAGCACAACTGCAGTTGCCGTTCAATAGTATGCATATTTTTTCCACGACAAGAAATATTAAAATCATCCACGAAAAGTGATCCATCTATTGAATCATTTAAAACCTTGGATAAACTGTTAATCTTGATACTAAAAAGTGTTACAGACAAAATACTGCCTTGTGGAACACCCTGATCCTGATTATAATGGCCAGACAGGGATGATCCCACTCGGACCTGAAATTGCCTCTCTTTTAAAAATTGTGAGATAAAATGAGGCAAACGACCTCTCAAACCGAAATCATATAAATCCTTTGAAATGCCATACTTCCAAGTGGTATCATATGCTTTCTCCAGATCGAAGAAAATTGATACAACGTGTTGTTTATTTACAATAGCATTCTTAACATAGGATTCTAATCGTACTAAATGATCAATAGTACTTCGGTTTTTCCGGAAACCACATTGAATATCTGTGATAAGATTATTCGTTTCCAAATACCAGACTAATCTATTGTTTACCATTACAAACGCAACTGGTTAACGATATAGGGCGGTAATTTGAGGGATCTGTATGGTCCCGGCCAGGCTTTGGTATGGGGATTACAATGGCATTGTGCCACGACTGAGGAAAATTTCCTGAAATCCAAATACGGTCAAATATTGCCAAAAGTGTCAAAAGACATGTCTCAGGTAAATGTTTCAGTAACTGGTAATGAATGTTGTCATCACCAGCTGCAGTATCATGAGCTTGCTCGAGAGCAGTATGTAGCTCATGTAATGAAAATACTTCATTATAATCTTCACCGTTTTTGGAGTCAAAGTTAATTCTTTGTTTTTCTTGTCGATTTTTATATTTCTGAAATTCAGGTATATAATTTGATGATGATTAATTTCTGGAAAGAGTTTCACCAATTTTATTTGCAATGTCACCCTTACCAGTTATCAATTTATCACCTCCTTTGAGATGTTTAACAGAGGATTTGGAACCTTTGCCTTTTATTCTTTGGACCATATTCCACACCTTAGACATGGGTGTGCGCGAATTAATGTTGGAAACATATTTCCTCCAAGACTGGCGCTTGTTTTGTTTATAAGTTCGTCGTGCTTTGACACTCGTAATTTTAACAGTATTTAAGTTGTGAACGGTAGGATGTCTGCGAAAGTATTTTTCTGCTTTCTTCCTACACTTTCTTGCTTGTTTACATTCATTGTTGAACCATTGTTTACGAAGGTGTGGAATTTCAGAGGACATAGGAATTGATTGGTCAGCGATTTCATTTAACTCAGCTGAAAACAACTCTATCGGATCTGATACATTCATAAAGTTTTCCGGTATTAATTTTTCCATACACATCATTTCATATAAAGGCCAAATAGCTTTATTATTCCACCGTGATAAAGGGGGATCATCATCGGGTTTGATAGCTTTGAGGACAGTTGGGAAGTGGTCACTTCCGCAAAGGTCATCATGAACAGACCAGTCAAATTCGTTGTAAACATTCGAATCAACGAGGGACAGATCAAGTGCAGAATAGGTTCCTGTTCCTGGATGTAAATAGGTGTTTGATTCGTCATTATAAACACACAAGCTATTATCAAATATAAAATCCTCAATAATCTGACCTTTATGGTTTGTGCTTGTACTTCCCCATAGAGGGTTGTGCCCATTCAAAGCGCCCATGATGATACAGGGCTTTGGTAATTGATCAAAGAGATTTTGGAGATCAGTTTGTCGGAGAACAGATGAAGGTGGAATGTACAAAGAGCACAGAGTAAACGCAATGTGCAGGCTGAGGCGAATAGCTACGGCTTGGAGATTGGTATTCAAATGAACATCGTTGTGAATGATGTTACGTCTAACTAATATCGTTGAACCTCCAGTCGCTTTATGCCCTGGAGGAGAAAAAGATTGATAACAAGTGTACTGCCTTAAATCAAATGTATCAGTATGTTTGAGATACGTCTCTTGGAGACATAGTGCTGACGGTTTAAGGTCTTGCACTAACAACTGTAGTTCATTAAAGTTATGTTTAAGTCCTCTGCAATTCCATTGTACTAGATTAGCTGAATGGCTCATGGAGGGATAAGTATCTAAGGAGCAGTAACAGGAGATACTGCTCTACCTTTCTTTTTGGGTGAGTGACCATTTGAATGGCCACCACCGCTCACACGGGTGGATACTTCAGTATCCATATCTTCGAGCAATCCATATTTATTATGAAATTGCACTGTATCTTTTAGTGCTTTTGGCAATCTGTCAGACTGAATATGTTTTTTCTTTGTATCCACTTTGGTAGATTTGGACGGTTTGATTTGATTTGAGTCTGTCTGTGTAGAAGATGTTCCTTTCTGTTTTGGTGATGGATCTGTGACCGGTTTGGAACTTACGGTATTTTGTAATTGATCTGAAAGGGATTTGGGATGGTCGGAATGTACCCAGGAAAGATCTGTCTGAAAGGGTATAGACACCGTGACCTTTTTAGCTACTGAAGCATATGATGGACTTTCTGAAATAGGTGCAAGAAGTCTGGCTTGTGTTCTGGCATCAGAGTAACTCAGTCGTTTTTCACTTTTTAATCTCTGCACAGTGGCCTCATATTTCCAAAGAGGACTGTCTTTAGAAGATGCCATATGGTCTCCTTTGCAATTTAAACACTTGATGGTGTTGGTACATGTTTTCCCATCATGGTCAGGTTCTCCGCATCTAAAGCAAGCTAGCTTATTCCTACAAGAATTTTGCCCATGGCCGAACTTCTGACAGTTAAAACAACGAGTAGGGCGTGGGATAAAGAGATCTATACTCATGGAGAAACATCCAACCTTAACAGAAGGAGGCAGAACTGGGGTGTCAAAAGTCAAAAGATATGTATTGGACAGGAATACACGGTCATCTTTACGGTATGTGAATCTTTTTGCCTCAATGACACCTTGACTTCTGAGTTGAGAGACAATGTCTTCAACAGAAATGTCAACGAGACTTCGGTCTCTGTCACGGATTAGTCCTTTGGAAAAGTTAAGTGTCTTTTGTGCTGAACATGTAATTGGAATGTCAGCTAGTTTGGTTGACGTCATGAGATTAATGGCCTGTGACTTCCTGACACATTCAACCAGAAGACCCCCAGACCGTAATTTGGAAACATTCTTCAACTCACCAGCTTTACCTTGTAGGCCCTTTTCTAACAGAAATGGGGAATAGGAAGCAAGGGTTCATTCACCCTTTGCTTCCAAAACAAAAAAGCGTGGCCAAGTATCCCTCTCAGAATATAACAATTTCGTCACAACGTCATCTTCATCAGAGTCAAGCCCAGAATCAGATTCTGAAAGTTGCCGTTTTGTTTTTTTTGGATTTTGCTTACCCATAACGAATGGTAGAATGGTTCATCAAATCTGTTCCCTGCCCACCATGGAGCGCCTACAAGGGCGATGTCATGCGTAAGCGGAGTTCCAGCAAACTGACACCAAAGGGTTACAGAAATGATATACTCCAGTTAATCCAAAGGATCAACCAGATTGGCCCATGAGCCACCCATGAGCCACCGCCTTCTGGGAATAAGCTCTAGGCAAGAACATACAACAAATTCATGAACGTTCTGAGTATTCAGAATGAAGGTACCGAGTCAAGATATAACAAAATTACATACCACAGGGCTCGGCGTGACCAGCCGATTGATAGAATCGGGCCCATTCTACCTCCCGTCTAGGTGAAGTTAGGGCCAAAGTGGCGTGTTGGGCACAGTAACGCTATTCATTG
Source organism: Haliotis asinina (assembly GCF_037392515.1). Lineage (NCBI taxonomy): Eukaryota > Metazoa > Mollusca > Gastropoda > Lepetellida > Haliotidae > Haliotis > Haliotis asinina. Next base: position 24,300,212 of record NC_090292.1, read on the forward strand.
CTCCCATGCCCTCAGCCACCAGGATCCCGTCCTCCACCGACACAGGGGCGCAACCCACGGCAAACAGGTTGCCCAATTTAGTCGCCTCTTACGACCAGGAATGGGGTGCTGTGGACACATTCTGCCCCGGGTCCACACGTCAGAAGAGCACTTAGTGTTACCCAGCACCCACCACGAGGCGGTGGCTCTTCATGGGTGCCAACAAGAAAAGAAAAGTATTAATTTCAATTCTGATAATGGGGAAGACTATAATGAATCGTTTTGTATTCATGAACTCCATACTGCTCTTGATCAAGCTCATGACACTGCTACAGGAGCTGATAATATACATTATCAACTCCTGAAGTACTTACCAGAATAAATTTTTGATGATATTTGAACTTCCGGGAAATTTCCTTCTTCATGGCGGGAGGCTGTAGTAGTACCCATACCTAAACCTGGACGTGATCATACGGATCCATCCAATTATCGTCCGATTTCATTAACTAGCTGTGTTTGCAAGACCATGGAAAGCATGATACATAATCGACTTGTTTTGTACTTGGAAACAAATGACCTCATAACAGATATACAATGTGGTTTCCGTAAAAACAGAAATACTGTCGATCACCTAGTGCGTTTAGAATCAGTTATGGAAAATGCGCTGATTAATAAACAACACGCTGTGTCTATCTTTTTTGATCTGGAGAAGGCATGTGACACAACCTGGAAATATGGCATTCTGAGAGATTTACATGATTTCGGTCTGCGAGGTTGTTTGCCTGAATTCATCGCCAACTTTTTGAATAACAGATAATTTCAAGTCCGCGTGGGTCACTGGAAAAAAAGTTCACCTCTATAAGCTTGTAAATCTTTTGTAAAGATGATGTTTTCAAGACATTTACAATTTTAGAAAGATGATGTTTACAAGACATTTACAATTAGGAAAGATACACAAGGGGAAATAACTGGTGGGTGATAGTAAAACGGTCTGCAAGGCCTCAAATTCACACCTAATAAATCCCAAAGGCTAATTACAGTTTGACCCCTCGACATAATTAATGAGGTAACTGGGGCGTGAAATAAGAGTGGGACAGACCACTGTTCAGTGGACAGGGATCACTCTGTTAGGGGTAGGATGCTGATGCTCTTACTACGGTGTTCGGTGAAGTGAAGATGCATGGGTGTTTCTTTCACTATGCGCAAGCTGTTTAGAAAAGAATTCCGACTCAGTGTCCCACTTATTTTGTGTTTGGGAACAGTGAATAACAATAACCATAAACAATATCACCTTGTCACCTCTGATAATATGCTAAATGGTACAGATTGTGTTGTCATAACATAACACATGACAGTATATGTTGCTATGAATCATGTGGTCGATACAGCTTTTACCAATAGTACCAGTGATACAGATGGGATAGGTCACCTTTTGAATATTTCACAATCATATTTGATTTTTGTTGTTTCTGTTGATTTCTGTGGTCACCCAAGCAACAATCCACCATAATCAGGGATCAATATTTCAATGTCAAAACCGTTAAGTATCTTTTTATAAACGTCAGTTCTCATTTAATTATTGCTTTTTTTTAAAATGAAATTGATTTTTTGGTTGAGGTTTGAATGATGTCTTCTGTGGATAGATGTATTTTAATTATTGGAAGTTGAATTTCGTAACTGCTTGTTAGTGGCTGTATCCTCGAAGGGGATTTAAGTAAAGTGAGTGAGAGAGTGAGTTAATATTTAACGTCACATCGGCAATATTGCAGCCATATCGTGACGAGAGCATTTAATGAGTAATTAGGATAATACAAATGAATTAATAGCACTTACATTGTAAAACCCTGTCGACGAAGGACAGTAAAACTAACTAGAATATCACAGAGTAGAATGTAAAACTAGTGAATAGACCTAAAACAATGCATCTATAGAGGACAGTACAACACAAAAATGAACTATAGGTTGCCAACAACTGAAGGTAGATCACCATACTAGGGACCATGGGGACTTACAGTACATTTGCTTCCTGCATGGACCCTAGTTGGATTTACATCATCCCCTCAGCTGTTAGCAATTGTAGACAAATCTAGCCATAAACTAAAAACACACTTATTCTACGATTAAAAAGATGGAAAACTGAAATTTACTTCAAATGTTTTTGGACTTATGTACCCTCTCAGGAGGACAATAATTTTACGGTACTTCAACCCCCTTTGAGGGTACAGCCACTAACAATATCAGTTACTAATCTAAACTACCATGAATTAAAATACAGCTATCCACAGAACATAATAATCAAAATTCAAAGATGAAATCAATTTCTTTTAAAAATCCAAGAATTAAATGAGAACTTACGGTGTTAAATAGATCCTTAATTGTTTTTACATTGAAATATTTATCCCTTCTGATGGAGAATTCAACACAGTCAAGCAAGATATGCTTGACCGTGGTTCTCTCATCACAAGGGATGCAAAACGGAGGATCCTCACCTTTCAATAGGTATGAATGAGTATATCTAGTATGGCCAATACGACATCGCCGCATGATTACCTCTTGAAATCTGGACTGACAACCCAAGTAGGAATAACCAACATACGGTTTTATTTCATGTAATTTATTTATACCTACTTGGGTGTCCCACTTCTTCTGCATTAGATCACGGATGTAAGTTCTAATGCTAGATATATAATCAGTGTATGGAATAAGAAGTGGTGTCACAGATTTGTTGAGTGCTGCCTTGGCAGCAAGATCGGCCATTGCGTTACCGGAAATGCCTACATGGCTAGGTAACCAACAGAAGACGATGTCGTATTGGCCAGTAGCAAGATTATTATACAGTTCAATAATTTCAATTAAAAGTGGATGTTTACAAGAAATATTTTTAATAGCCTGAAGGCAAGAAAGAGAGTCGGAATATATTATATACTGTTTACGTTTCGGGTGTCTTTCAATATATTTAAGAGCTGTTAATATGGCGTTAGCTTCTGCTGTAAAAATAGAACTATTATCTGGTAATCTAAAAGATATTGTTCTGGATCCGATAACAGTGGCACAAGCTACTGCGCCAACATCCTTGGACCCATCTGTAAATAAGGATTTGTAATTGTTATATTTATGTTTCAATTGATTATATTCTTGTTTATACTGTAATTCATGAGTTTCGGATTTTTTAAAAGTCGTTAATGTTAGGTCGACCTGTGGCCTAACCAACTGCCAAGGGGGAGAGGAAAGAAGACGGAAAGGAGCTACGTTGTCCAGCTTAATACCAGCAGCAGCAATAAACGGCTTTATTCTGAGCCCAAGAGGTGGAACAAGAGAAAACATTTTGCTATACAAATCCTCATAAAGAGGATTGAAGACACAGTTATATGCAGGGTTAGATTCGTTAGAGTATAGTTTTGTGACATATTGTAAAGATAATTTGATACGGCGTTGTGCAAGAGATGGTTCATCGGCCTCAACGTAAAGACTGTCAATAGGTGAAGTTCTGAAGGACCCAAGACAAAGTCTTAGACCTTGGTGATGGACAGAATCTAATAGTTTCAGGTTGCTTTTGCAGGCTCCACCATATACAATGGAACCATAATCAAGTTTGGATCGTACCAAAGATCTGTATAAATAAAGGAGGGTAATTTGATCCCCTCCCCACTTAGAATTGGAAACAACCTTTAGCAAATCTAGTGCCTTCAGGCATTTAACTTTAAGAGATTTAATGTGTGGTAAGAAGGTTAAATGAGAATCGAAAATTATACCCAAGAATTTAGCCTACTTTACAACTTTGATTGGAGTACCATTTAAAGACAGTTCTGGGTCCTTATGCGGTTTATATTTTCTACAAAAGTGTATACAATTAGTTTTTGTTTGAGAAAATTTAAAGCCGTTTTCAAGGCACCATTTATTTATTTTATTTAAACACAACTGTAATTGCCGTTCAATGGTGCGCATATTTTTACCACGACAAGAAATATTAAAATCATCCACAAAAAGTGATCCATCGATTGAATCAGTTAAAACCTTTGAGAGACTGTTGATCTTAATACTAAAGAGAGTGACAGACAAAATACTGCCTTGTGGGACACCCTGATCCTGTGTATAATGGTCAGACAGGGTAGAACCCACTCGGACTTGAAATTGCCTGTCATTTAAAAAGTTGGATATAAATTGAGGCAGGCGGCCTCGTAATCCAAAGTCATGTAAATCTTTTAAAATCCCATGTTTCCATGTCGTGTCGTATGCTTTTTCTAGATCGAAAAAGATTGAGACAGCATGTTGTTTATTAATTATGGCATTCTTAACAAAAGATTCTAAACGCACTAAATGATCGATGGTACTTCTGTTTTTACGGAAACCACATTGTGTATCTGTTATAAGGTTATTAGTCTCCAAGTACCAAACAAGTCGATTATTTATCATGCGTTCCATGGTTTTGCAAACGCAGCTCGTTAGTGAAATTGGTCTATAATTGGATGGATCCGTATGATCACGTCCAGGTTTAGGGATGGGTACAATTATGGCATCTCTCCACGAGGGAGGAAATTTTGCAGTTGTCCAAATGTCATCAAATATATGTAAAAGTGTCTCTAAACAGGATTCTGGCAAGTGCTTCAGAAGTTGATAATGTATACCATCAGCACCGGAAGCAGTATCGTGAGCTTGGTCAAGAGCAGTATGAAGTTCATGTATCGAAAAGGTTTCATTGTAATCTTCCCCATTATCTGAAGTAAAATTAATATATTTCTTTTCCTGCTGTTTTTGATATTTTTGGAATTCAGGTACATAATTTGATGAGGAAGAATGTTTCGCCAAAGTCTCACCAAGTTTATTAGCAACATCGGATTTATTAGTCAATAACTGATTCCCATCTTTAAGATGGTGAATACTAGATTTAGAGCCCTTACCTTTTATTTTCTGGATCATGTTCCATACCTTTGAAATTGGCGTACGTGAATTTAGTTTTGAAACGTAATTTTGCCATGACTGGCGTTTATTTTGTTTAAAAGTACGCCTTGCTTTAGCATTTTAAATTTTAAATTTGTTTAAATTATGCACCATAAGATGGCGACGGAAATAATGTTCTGCTTTTTTCCTTGCCTTCCTAGCTTGTTTGCACTCATCGTTGAACCATGGTTTTCTTATGTGTGGAACTGCAGAGGACTTTGGTATACACTCATCAGCTATGGAATTCAGTTCATCAGAAAAACATTGAATAGCATCAGGAATGTCAATAAAAAGTTCAGGTTTAAGTTTTTCAGCACACAGTGTTTCATATAAAGCCCAGTTAGCTTTTTTAAAATTCCGCCTTGATGAAGAAGGAACAGCAGATGGAGTTACAGATTTTAATATAGTAGGAAAATGGTCACTTCCACAGAGGTCATCGTAGACTGACCATTCAAATTCATTAAGTAGATTAGAGTCTGCAAGAGACAGATCCAGAGAAGAGTAGGTGCCGGTTGCAGGATGCAGATATGTGCTCGAATCATCATTACATATACACAAATCAGTATTGAAAATAAAATCTTCCAGTGTTTTACCTTTAGTGTTTATATTTGTACCACCCCACAGTGGATTATGGCCATTGAGATCACCCATTATTATACAGGGTTTTGGAAGTTGGTCATAGAGAGCTTGCAAATCAGACAGTTGAAGTGTTGAAGAAGGCGGAATATACAACGAGCATACTGTGAAGGCAACATGAAGAGTAAGTCTCACTGCAACGGCTTGAAGATTAGTTGTAAGTGAGACAGGGCTGTGTATAACATTCTGATTTACAAGGATTGAAGATCCTCCAGTGGCCCCATCACCTGGAGGAGAAAGAGAATGATATCCAATGAACTGACGTAAGTTAAAATTGTCTGCCTGCTTCAGGTAAGTTTCCTGTAAGCAAAAAGCTGATGGTTGTAAATCCTGAATCAACAGCTGTAATTCATTAAAGTTGGTTTTTAGTCCTCTACAATTCCACTGGACAATACACGGAGAAACTGTTTCTATGGGGGATTGATTGGGGATCTACCCCTGATCTTTTTTGTTGGTGACAAGCTACGAGCTCTACAGAGGATGTTGTCAGAAACATCCATATCTTCAAGAGATCCAAACTTATTATATATTTGGATTGTATTTTCTGCCGCTTTTGAGGTTCTGCCCTTATGGTATTTTTTTCAGACTCATTTATTGGTTTGAGTTTTTGTTTTGGTAGTTGCTTCCCATTATTCCCAGAGGAAGGTTTGGAAATGGACTGTGATGATGATTGTTCCTGGGAAGATGGCCGAGACTGAACTTCTTCTCTAACAGTTGTTGATGTACATACAAGAGTTTGCGTTGACTGGTCAGGACAGTAGATTTCGGGTGCAACAGTGTCAACCCATGTCAAATCAGTTTGGCACTGCGCTGATGAAGTGGACACTGTTGAAGTTACAGTTTGATTTGTTGATGTTCTCGCAACTGAAGCATAGGATTCGTTTGGTTCTGATGTGTGAACAACAATTTTCTTTGCATCAGCAAAACTAAGATTCCTTGTGAATTTGATTTTATTAATTTCCATTTGTTGTTTCCAGATCGGACATTCTTTTGAAAAAGATGAATGTGTTCCAGAGCAGTTGGTGCATTTTTTAAAGTTGCTGTCACAGTCTTCAGTAACATGAGTTTTTTCGCTGCAGTGAGCGCATGTAATAGCATTTGTGCAGTTCGTAACACCATGACCATACCTTTGGCATTTGAAACATCTCAACGGGTTAGGAAGATAAGTATCAACATTGAGACGACAATGTCCTGCTTTAATTGTTTTTGGTGCAGTTGGAGAAGAAAAATGGAATAGGTAGGTGTTTGTTTGTTTAGTTTCTGAGTTTTTTCGGGTTGTGAATCGTTTCACAAAAATCACTCCTTGTTCTTTCATTTCTGTGGCTATGTCTAATTCACTCATGTCGGCAAACAGTTGATCCCGGTCTCTGACAATTCCTAGTGTTCAAAGTTCTATGTGGAGATACCGAAATCGGTATTCCAACCAAAAGCTGTGTTGACATCAAATTTGTTGTTTGTTGTTTCCTGCTGCATTGAGCAATGAGCAAAGAACCTGATCGCAGTCGTTTGATGTTTGGGACTTCACCTGCAATACCTTGGATACCTTTTGACACTGCAAACGGATTTAATTTTAATGGTGACTTGTCAAGTGTCTCAAGAACTAAAAATCGTGGCCAGTATTCAGTTGAGTTAGAAGGTCGTTGGTCATCATCATCACTGTCCAGTTGACGTTTGTTTCGTTTTTGGGGGGTTTTGTATTCCATAGTTAGTGTAGAAGGTTCATCATCCAAGCTCCCCACCCACCACGGAGTATCACAAGGTCAATGCTATTAACAAGTGGGTCTCCAACTTGCAGCACGGATGCAACAAGGATACCTGGATGATATACTCCAGCAGAAGAATTAGAAATAATTAGTCTGCCAGATTGGCCCATGAGCCATCGCCTTCTGGCATAAGACTCTAGGCAAAGTTCAAAGCAACATAATTCAACATCAAACATGTTTTAGACATTAAAGCCAGGACCAAAATCAATCAAAATCAGTTCCAAATCATACTTGTGCAATGATAAATAAATTTATAGTCTATGCACAGGGCTTGGCATGACCAGCCGATTGGTTGAACCGGGCCCATTCAACCTCCCGTCTAGGTGAAGTAAGGGTCGAAGGGGTGTGTTGAGCAAAAGGAACACGTTTACAGGCCCCCAGTGCCCTCAACCCCCAGACTCCCGTCCTCCACCGACACAGGGCCGCAACCCACGGCAAACGGGTTGGTGGACCAAATGTCCCCCCGGGTCCACTACGGGGGTGTCGGCGAGCTCTTAGCATTACCCAGCACCCACCACGAGGAGGTGGCTCGCCACGGGTGCCTCTGCCTTGTGGAACACCCTGATCTTGATGAAAGTAGTCTGAGAGGGTTGCTCCCACACGTACTTGAAACTGTCTGTCATTTAAGAAGTTGGATATAAACTGAGGCAAGCGACCTCTCAACCCAAAAGAATGTAAATCTTTCAAAATACCATGCTTCCAAGTAGTATCATATGCTTTTTCGAGATCAAAAAAGATTGATACTGCATGTTGTTTTTTAATGAAAGATTTTTTTACAAATGATTCCAAACGAAGCAAGTGGTCAATTGTGCTTCGGTTTTTACGAAAACCACATTGTATATCAGTAATCAGACTGTTGGTTTCCAAAAACCAAACTAAGCGATTATTTACCATTCGCTCCATGGTTTTGCAAACACAGCTAGTTAAGGAAATAGGTCGGTAATTTGATGGATCTGTATGATCCCTCCCAGGCTTTGGAATAGGAACAACTATGGCTTTTCGCCATGAAGGGGGGAAATGTTGTGTAATCCAAATATGGTCAAAAATGCCAAGTAACGTTTCGAGACATGATTCAGGCAAGTGTTTTAAGAGTTGGTAATGGATATCATCAGGCCCTGTTGCAGCATCGTGAGCCTGTGATAGCGCAGTATGAAGTTCATGTAATGAAAATACCTCATTATAATCTTCACCATTATTAGATTTAAAATTTACTGGTTTCTTCTCTTGGTGTATTTGATAAGTCTGGAATTTTGGATGATAATTTGAGGAGGATGAATGTTTAGCCAAAGTTTCTACCAACTTGTTTGCAATATCAGATTTTTCAGTTAGAATGTTATTATCATTTTTGAGACGCTGAATACTACTGGATTTGAAACCCTTGCCTTTAATTTTTTGGATCATATTCCATACCCTTGACATAGGAGTACGGGAATTTATTTTGGAAACGTAATTTTTCCAAGTATGACGTTTAATGCGTTTAAACGTTCGTCGAGCTTTAGCGTAACTGATTTTTACATTATTTAAGCTATGAACAGTGGGATGAAGACGAAAATATTTCTCTGCTTTCTTCCTCTTCTTCCTAGCCTGTTTGCATTCATCATTAAACCATGGTTTACGGATGTGCGGATTTACAGAGGACTTAGGAATAGTTTCATCAGCTATATGTTTTAGTTTGTCAGAGAACATTTTAATTGGATCAGGGACATCCATGAAAAGGTCTGGTTTACGTTCCATAAGGCAGGTGGCCTGAAATAATGGCCAATTAGCCTTTGAAAAATTCCATCTTGTTACAGGCGGATCATCGGAAGGGTTAATTGCTGTAAGTACTGTAGGAAAATGGTCACTACCACAAAGATCATTATGGACTGACCATTCAAACTCATTATAAACGTTTGAATCAGTGAGTGACAGGTCTAAAGACGAATATGTTCCCGTTGCAGGATGCAAATATGTGTCAGAGCCATCATTGAATATACATAAATTATTATCTGATATAAATTCTTCAAGAACTTTCCCTTTACTGTTGGTATCAGGACTTCCCCATAATGGGTTATGACCATTGAGATCACCCATTATGATACAGGGTTTTGGTAATTGGTCATACAAATCTTGAAGATCATTCTGATGGAGAATGGAAGAAGGGGAGATATACAAGGAACAAAGGGTAAGGGTTATATGTAAAGTAAGACGAACAGCAACAGCCTGAAGATTGGTTTTCAGTGGAACAGGGCTATGAATAGTACCACGTCTCACCAATATGGAAGATCCACCAGTGGCTTTGTCACCAGGGGGTGAAAAAGAATGATAAGAATGGTATTTACGCAATTCGAATTTATCAGTTTGTTTCAAGTATGTTTCTTGAAAACTAAATGCTGATGGTTTATAATCCTGTCCTAGTAGTTGTACTTCATTAAAATTGGTCCTAAGTCCTCTGCAATTCCATTGGATTAAGGAATTACTGTTCATTTAATAGCAGGTGGTAGTACTGGGGACCGACTTTTCCCCTTCCGAGGCGAACTGCTTCTATTTCGCGCACGGGGATGAGGAGAGACGTCCATGTCTTCTAAAAGTTGAAACTTGTTATAGACTTGTACAGGATCACGTGATCCCTTTTGTACTCGATCAGATTTTTGTCTATAATCTACTTTATGACAAGGATTTTTCACTGCAGGAGATATTGTTTGTGATTCAGTCTGGCAAGCTGATGTTGCATGATTCTTATCACCATCAGAATCTGTTGTGCTTAAAGTTTGTTTGTCAGCTTTGACCCAGGTGATATCTGTCTGACATGAAATAGACAGCACAGATTTAACATGAGGGCGAGCAACGACAGCAGAGTATGTTATATTTGATGACTGAGGCAAGGCTGCATTTACTAAACGTTTTGCCTCATGATAGGTGACATTCTTTTGAGTTTTCATTTGATAATTTCATATTCACGGTTCCAGATTTCACATGACTTTGATGAAGACATATGGTCTTCCAGACAATTAACACATTTTGGAGAAGACAAACAGTCAGAACCTTCATGATCTTCTTTACCACATCTGTAGCATGTTGCACGATTCCTGCAAGATTGGGCACCGTTACCAAACTTTTGACACTTGTAACAACGAAGTGGATTTGGAATATATTGCTCCACTTCGATATTACAATATCCAGCTTTGATACACTTTGGATGTTTCGGTTGTGAAAAAGAAATCAAACAAGTATTTGTGTTGAAAGTTTCTCCATTTTTCTTAAAAGTGAATCGTTTGACATGAGTGACTCCTTGATTTTGTAGTTCAGTGGCGATTTCTGTTTCACTCATGTGGGCAAGCCACTGGTCCCTGTCTCTCAAGATGCCTTTGCTGCTGTTCAAAGACTTATGGGGTGAAACAGATACTGCAGTATTAGCAAGCTGTTTTGTACCTATGAGGGTAGCTGATTGTTTCGCTGTTTTACACTCTATGAGGAGAAACCCAGATCTAATTTTTGTAACAGCTTGGACATCCCCAACAAGTCCATAAATTGCTTTTGGTGTGGCAAATGGATTGAGTTTTAGAGGTTCACCGTTAGCAGAAGATACAACCAAAAATCTGCTCCATGTATCCGGTAATCTGTTTGTAGCACTGTCCTCGTCCGAGGACAAACACTCATCTAGTGCTCGTTTGTGTTTTTTGGGTTGAGCCATGGTTAATAATAGAAAGTTCACCATCCCAGCTCCCCACCCTCCACCGAGTATCACATGGACAATGCTATATACCAGTTGCTCTCCGACTGGCAGCACCAAGGATACTGGAATGGTATACTCCAGCAGAAGACTAATTCAAAATTAATCGATCCACCAGATTGGCCCATGAGTCACCGCCTTCTGGGCATAAGACTCTAGGCAAAGTTCATAACGTCAGTTTTCAAATCTAAAAGTTATATATGAATGAAAAAGCCAAGGCCAAAATTGAAACAGTACATCAAATCTGTGCAATTACATAAATAATCCACGCACAGGGCTTGGCATGACCAGCCGATTGGTCGAACCGGGCCCATTCGACCACCCGTCTAGGCGAAGTCAGGGCCAAAGTGGTGTATTGAGCAACAGGAACACGGTTACAGGTCCCTATTGCCCTCAACCACCAGGATCCCCTCCTCCGCCGACACAGGGCCGCAACCCACGGCAAACGGGTTGGTGGACCAAATATTCCCCCGGGTCCACTACGGGGGTGTTGGCGAGCTCTTAGCGTTACCCAGCACCCACCACGAGGAGGTGGCTCGCCACGGGTGCCGTTTAAGTAAAGTAAAATTATTGTCCTCCTGAGAGGGTACATAAGTCCATAAACATTACAGTAAATTTAGACTTTCCACTGTTTTTAGTCGTAGCATATGTGTATTTTTAATTTGTGGCTAGATGTGTCTAAATTGCTAACAGCTGAGAGGACGATGTAAATCCAGCTAATGACCATGCACGTAGCAAAGGTACTGCAAGTCCCCATGGTCCCTAGTATGGTGATCTACCTTCAGTTGTTGGCAATCTATAGCCTGATTTTATATTGTTTTGTCCGAATAGTGATATAACTTTTTACTTTCCACACTAGTTTTAATCCCATTTGTGATCTTCTAGTTGTTTTACTGTCCGTCGTTGACTGGTTTTTACTATACATATATTTCATTTCAGTAATAAATGTTCTCGTCACGATATGGCTGAGATATTGCCGATGTGACGTTAAATATTAACTCACTCACTCACTCACTCCACCATAATCCCATAAAATCATTGAGGCATGAAGTTCCATAAGCCGAATGAACTGTACCTAACTGAATAATTTTAGGCTTCGTGGGACTACACCTTTTGTACACGGGCTAGTTGCAGTTAACACATACTGCTATATTTAACATAACTAAACAATAACCTTTAGTAATGGAACCCCATGACAAAAATGTGAGTGAGTGAGTGAGTTAAAATTTAACGTCACATCGGCAATATCTCAGCCATATCGTGACGAGAACATCTAATATCAAAATTAATTATATGTCTACTATAAAACCTGTCAACGAAGGACAGTAAAGCAACTAGAATATCACAAATGGAATTAAAACTAGCATGGAAAGTTAAAAACAACATCACCATTAGGACAATACACTATAAAATCAGGCTATAGATCGCCAACAACTGAAGGTAGATCACCAAACTAGGGACCATGGGGACTTACAGTACCTTTGCTACCTGCATGGACCCTAGTTGGATTTACATCATCCCTTCAGCTGCTGGCGAGTGTACAATATGCTAGCCAAAATTAAAACAACAAGAATACTACGATTAAAAAACCTGGTAGATTTAAATTTACTATCAATGTTTTTGGACTTACGTACCCTCTCAGGAGGACAATAATTTTACAATACTTCAACCCCCTTCGAGGGTACAGCCACTAACAATTCTAGTTCCTAACCTAAACTACCAATCATTAAAATACATTTATATACAGAACATATTACTCAAAAGTCAACGAAGAAACCAATTTCCTTTAAAAAACCAATATTTAAATGAGCACTGACTGTGTTAAAAAGATCCTTAACAGTTTTTACAGAAAAATACTTATCCATTATGATGGAGAATTCAACACAGTCAAGCAGGATATGCTTGACCGTGACTCTCTCATCACAAGGGATACAAAACGGAGGATCCTCACCTTTCAAAAGGTATGCATGAGTGTATCTTGTATGGCCAATACGACATCGTCGCAAAATGACTTCTTCAAATCTGGACTGACAACCCAAGTATGTATAACCAATGTAGGGTTTTATTTCATGTAGTTTATTTATACCTACTTGGGTGTCCCACTTCTTCTGCATCAGATCACGAGTGTAAGCTCTAATACTAGCTTTGTAGTCAGAAAAAGGAATACGAAGTGGTGTCACAGATTTGTTGAGTGCTGCCTTAGCAGCAAGATCGGTCATTGCGTTACCGGAAATGCCAACGTGGCTGGGTAACCAACAAACTGGCCAGTAGCAAGATCATTATATAATTCAATAATTTCAATTAAAAGTGGATGTTTACAAGAAAGATTTTTAATCGCCTGAAGGCAAGAAAGAGAGTCGGAATAGATTATATATTGTTTATGTTTATGGCGTCTTTGAATATATTTAAGAGCTGTTAATATGGCGTTAGCCTCAGCGGTAAAAATAGAACTGTTGTCTGGCAATCTAGAAGATGTTGTTCTGGATCCAATGACAGTGGCACAAGCTACTGCGCCACCGTCCTTGGACGCATCTGTAAATAAGGATTTATAACTGCTATATTTATGTTTCAATTCATTATATTCTTGTTTATACTGTAATTCATTAGTTTCTGATTTTTTAAATGTGGTCAATGTTAGGTCCACTTGGGGTCTAACCAACTGCAAAGGAGAAGAAGAAAGAAGACAGGAAGGAGCTATATTTTCCAGCTCAATGCCGGCAGCAGCAAGAAATGGTTTCATTCTTAAACCAAGAGGCGGTACAAGCGAAGATTTCATATTGTATAAGTCCTCAGACAGAGGACTGAAAACACAGTTATATGCCGGGTTTGACTCACTGGAATATAATTTTGTTACATACTGTAAAGCTAATTTGATACGTCGCTGCTCAAGAGATGACTCATCGGCCTCAACGTACAGGCTGTCAACAGGTGAAGTTCGAAAGGAGCCAAGACAAAGTCTTAGACCTTGATGGTGAACAGAATCTAAAAGTTTCAGGTTGCTTTTACAGGCTCCACCATATACAATGGAGCCATAATCAAGTTTTCAGTGAGTGAGTGAGTGAGTTAATATTTAACGTCACATCGGCAATATCTCAGCCATATCGTGACGAGAACGTTAAATACTGAAATGAAATATATGGATACTATAAAAACCTGTCAACGACGGACAGTAAAACAACTAGAATATCACAACTGGGATTAAAACTAGTGTGGAATGTTAAAACTAATATCACTATTCGGACAATACAACATAAAATCAGGCTATAGATTGCCAACAACTGAAGGTAGATCACCATACTAGGGGCCATGGGGACTTACAGTACCTTTGCTGCCTGCATGGACCCTAGTTGGATTTACATCATCCCCTCAGCTGTCAGCAATTTAGTCACATCTAGCCAAAAATTAAAAATACACATATACTACGATTAAGAACAGTGGAAAGTTTAATTTTACTGTGAATGCTTTTGGACTTACGGCGAGTATACAAAATGCTAACCAAAATTAAAACAACAAGAATACTACGATTAAAAACCTGGTAGATTTAAATTTACATCGAATGTTTGTGGACTTACGTACCCTCTCAGGAGGACAATAATTTTACAATACTTCAACCCCCTTCGAGGGTACAGCCACCAACAATTCAAGTTACTAATCCAAACTTCCAGTAATTAAAATACATCTATTTACACAACATAACATTCAAAATTCAACCAAAAAATCAATCTCTTTTAAAAAACCAATAATTAAATATGAATTAACGCTAGTAAAAAGATCCTTCATTGTTTTAACTGTAAAATACTTATCCCTTGTGATGGAGAATTCAACACAGTCAAGCAGGATATGCTTGACCGTGGTTCTCTCATCACAAGGGATGCAAAACGGAGGATCCTCACCTTTCAACAGGTATGAATGGGTATATCTAGTGTTAGTCCATGAGGTACACAACTTTTGATGCCCACATGGGGTGACTAATGTTTGAGGTGTTTAAAATAAAGATACATCACTAATATCAACTTTAAAGCATGATAGCAATCATATATTAGCAGCTGTTGACTTTTATGGCAGTTTTAAAAAGTTCCTGACGCTGTTTCCCTAAAAATAGATATGTAATTAGTTGTAAGGTAATATTATGCGTAATCCAATATGGCCGCACTTCCTGTTTATACTGTTGCTACAGATGATGATGTCACTGATGACATCAGAAACCACTACAAGCTGTGAAAGTGGTAAGTATTCATTAAAAACTGTTTAACAGTATTTCTGAAATAATATATGATATGAAAAGCAACCCAAATCACATCATTTCATTCATTATATTGCTCCAAATGACATAATAAATTTCCCAATGTGAAGACATGCTTAGCACTCAAGCTTCATGCACAGTCTAATTCTTTGGAAAACTATCCTTTGAAATGTTCATACATTAATATTTAAATTCTAGCACTTGTAAGATACTGATTCTAGTTGATAATTATAAGCAAAATGAATTGTTTTTCTAACATATTTGCTTATAAAGAGAGCACCAAAACTGTCAATCAAATGTCTTAGATACTATTCACCTACAACTTTTCATATATATTTTTTCAAAGCAACATGTCTGGTGGTTCCTAAAAATTTTAGAGCCTGATTTTGTCAATTCAACTTCATCAAGTCTGAAAATGATTATGATTATATTGTACCATTTTATTGTTTATTTGATTCGATGTATTTTCTATGTTGTAAATATTTACTTTTTTTCCATCAAACATCAAAAATTCAAATATTCATCATTTTTCCCCCTTCTTCAGGATTTCTTTTTCTGACACTATCTTCTACTTATTCGTATTAAACTGTAATGCATATGCTGTAAAGAAATCAGAAATATTTACAATTATTTGGGCAGAATGATGGACAATGGAAAGTTTGGAATCTTCTCCAAAACTCCTAAATGAAATTTGGTAAATACAATCATTTCAACTTAAATTTTATCAAATTTTTCTGTTTTTTTTATTTTTGTGTTTATTTTATTTCATTTTGAGGGGAGGTGGGAGGCTTCTGTGTGTTTTTGGAAGGTGTGTGTAGGGTGAATAGAGGCAGAAATTGTATGGTTGTAACTGCTCTTTAGTTTTCAATGATAATGTCTGATAGGATTTCAGCCTATTGATGATCATGTATGTTGTTAACTGACATGTTGACAAGGTTATATTATATTGGGTATTATGTCTCGGGAATAACCCTACAATCATAATGTTTTCCAGATGTTACTTCATCATGATAGCCCCAGTGTGCATGATTCATACTGGCACAGAGGATACCTCATCCAATCTGGTATCACCAAGAGATCTCGAATCATGGACTACGCTTTACAGGGCAGCCCAGTTAAAAGGACATAAACCAATCCTTGAGTTATGTGAACATTTGCCTGAAGGTAGTATACCTAATGTTCACTATCACAGAAAATGTAGGCAGATATTTACCATGAAGAGGGATTTAGCTAAACATGAAAAAGAAAATGAGTCAATGGCAAAATCCCCTGGGAAATCTGCTCGTGAGAGAGATAAGAGATCAACCAGCATTCTTGACAAGGTTTGTATATTCTGCCCTCCTGGAGTGAGTGAGTGAGTTTAGTTTTACGTCGCACTTAGCAATATTCCAGCTATATGGCGACGGTCTGTAAATAATCGAGTCTGGACCAGACAATCCAGTGATCAACAACATGAGCATCGATCTGCGCAATGGGGAACCGATGACATGTGTCAACCAAGTCAGCTAGTCTGACCACCCGATCCCGTTAGTCGCCTCTTACGACAAGCATAGTCACCTTTTATGGCAGCCCTCCTGGAAGATGCAACAAGTACCTGAAGTCATCAAACACAATGGAACCTCTTACACAGTGTGTGGAACTTCAAGCGGACAACACAATTAGAAAAGCTGTACTTGAGAAAGAAGACAAGAGGCTCTTACCCCTTGTAACAATGAAAGACCTTGTTGCTGCAGAGGCCTGGTATCACCAGTCCTGCTACAAGAAATACACTAAAGGTACAGGAAAAACAATGCATGAGGGTGTACCACCAGACAAACCTGACGACCAGGAAGATAACAATTACAAAAAGGCTGAAGAAACTGCCCTGAATTATTTATTCCATTTTGTCAGAACAGATTTGTTTGAATCTCCTAGAGTCATGCCTCTTACAGATATGACAAATTTTGTCTCAAGCAAGATGACAGAATTGTATAGTGGATGGCATGGCAGTAGTCCAAACGATAAAGGGTGATGGGAAGACTTTTGGTGAGTTGGCATCTGCAATCCTCTCTGTGGCAGTATGTGAGGCACGGACAGCAGAAAGAATAGACATTGTCTTCGATGTTTACAACCAGACCTCGATAAAAAATGCAGAGAGACAGCTGCGGGGAATGTCAAATGAAGACACTGTACAATACAAGGGGATTTCATCAAAGCAGACTATCACTCAGTGGAGAAAACTTTGAAAACAAACAATAAAACAGAACTAATCAAATTTCTGGTGGACGATTGGCAGCGATCTGAACTCAGAGAAATGTTGGGCAACAGGGTACTTTATGTCACCAGAGAAAAGGAGTGCTTCAAGATCAGTAAAGATGGCTCTGTCAGAGATGAAGATCTCCAGTCAAGTCAGGAGGAAGCAGACACAAGGCTACTTCTTCACAGTGCCCATGCTGCAGACCAAGGCTTTCAGAACATTTTGATGATTTCAGATGACACAGATGTATTTGTCATGTGCTTGATGTATACCTGGAAAATTAAAGCAAAGATCTTCTTGAAGGCTGGGTCAAAACTGAGAGTACAGTACATCGACATTCACGCCATTTCAGCAGCGCTTGGTAAGTCACTGTGTGATGCTTTACCTGGGCTACATGCCTTCAGAGGATGTGACACAGTTAGCGCATTTGCTGGCCAGGGAAAACTATCAGCTCTGAAACTCTTAAGAAGTGATCTGCTATGGCAAGGCACATTCAAAGAACTCGGGAATGATATGCAGGAATCAAATTCTCTTCAGAGTCAGCTGCAGGAGTTCACTTGCCTCTTGTATTCAGCCAAGACTAACACAAAGAAGGTGAACAAACTCAGGTATGAAATGTTCGCTAGTAGGAAAGGAAAGATTGAGCCCCATCAACTGCCACCATGTGCTGATGCCCTTCAGAAACACATTCAAAGAGCCAACTACCAAAGCACCATATGGAAGAACAGTCTTGTGCAGATGCCAGTTATACCATTACCAACTGGTCATGGATGGAAACTTGAAAATGGAAATCTTAGTTTTGATTGGATGGATGGAAGTCCCGCATCTGAAGGTGTCCTAGAACTGATTTCATGTCCATGTCGTAGGAACTGTTCTCTGCCTCAATGCATTTGCCTTGCGAACAACCTGAAGTGGTCCGAATTATGTAGACTGGCAGACTGCTCAAATCAACCAGATGATGAAGAAGATGATGAACACGGCCATTCTTTTTCCGGAGAAGACCGCGACAGTGATGAGGAGTTTGCACAGTAACAGAAGTGACTGTATAATTAAGAGTGGATGTACAAGTGATACTGAAGCCCCACCATGATAATAGGGGAGCTGCTATCATGTTGATATTTGTTATCATTCTCTCTGAAAATGGATTTGTTTTAATCAAAAGTATCAAATGGTTACAGGTTATTCTCAGTAATTTGAACTTGTGTCCACTGAAAAAATGGCAGCAATCTCAGTATTCAATATTCATATAATGTCATTGATTTGGTTTATTACCAGCCCTATGTTGCTTTTATGTATCATATTTTCTCCAATAAGGATTTGTGTTAAAGTAGCATT
The DNA here is from genome assembly GCF_037392515.1 of Haliotis asinina. Lineage (NCBI taxonomy): Eukaryota > Metazoa > Mollusca > Gastropoda > Lepetellida > Haliotidae > Haliotis > Haliotis asinina. Next base: position 24,319,054 of record NC_090292.1, read on the forward strand.
TAGGAAATAATCGTGCGGTCATTATTAAACATCAGATGAAATTTTTTATTTATAAACGTATTCCCCGTTGATCCCAAAATATATCTATTAAGGAATGTTTTGCTTTTGAGGTAACGCTCACTAACAATTAATTAATTTCTCCCACCGGGCGCTTATTAGAGGAAATACAGGATATTTTAAAAGTCTAAATATCATTACTAACTATGATTACTTAATATCTGTTATATCTTTTTTAGATTATTAGAGATGATTTTAATAACTACTGCATGGGATTTCTATTGATTGTAGTACAGTGAAAATCATGCTGCGGATGAGGTTTTCCGTGTAGGGGGTACCCATATTCAAGTAGCCAGGGAAAGTGTAAGCTGTGTCACCCATCTTGCTATCATGTTTCTTATTAAACTAGATATATTGAGCTTCCATAAAAATACAACAAACCTTGGTCACCTGAAATGGTACCGATGACTCAATTTTCAAGCCGTACCTCATGGACTATGTGGCCAATACGACATCGTCGTAAAATAACCTCTTCAAATCTGGACTGACAACCCAGGTGGGTATAACCAATGTAAGGTTTTATCTCATTTAATTTATTTATACCCACTTGGGTGTCCCACTTCTTCTGCATCAGATCACGGATATAAGATCTAATGTTAGCTTTATAATCAGTGTATGGAATAAGAAGTGGTGTCACAGATTTGTTGAGTGCCGCCTTGGCAGCAAGATCGGCCATTGCGTTACCAGAAATGCCAACGTGGCTGGGTAACCAACAGAAGACGATGTCGTATTGGCCAGTAGCAAGAGTATTATACAATTCAATAATTTCAATTAAAAGTGGATGTTTACAAGAATTATTTTTAATAGCCTGAAGGCAAGAAAGAGAATCGGAATAGATTATATATTGTTTACGTTTAGGGTGTCTTTGAATATATTTAAGAGCTGTTAATATGGCGTTAGCATCAAGTTTTGACCGGATCAGTGATCGATAAAGTTGCAGGAGGGTAGCTTGGTCCCCTCCCCATCTAGAATTTGAAACGACTTTCAACAAGTCAAGTGCCTTCAGGCATTTAGTTTTGAGGGATTGGATATGTGGTAGAAACGTTAAATGTGAGTCAAAAATTAATCCCAAGAACTTGGCCTCCTTTACAACTTTGATGGGAGTGCCATCTAGAGATAGTTCTGGGTCCTTATGTGGCTTACATGTTCTGCAAAAATGTATACAATTAGTTTTGGACTTCAAAAATTTGAAGCCGTTTTCAAGACACCATTTATTTATTTTGTTTAAACACAACTGCAGTTGCCGTTCAATAGTATGCATATATTTACCTCGGCAAGAAATATTAAAATCATCCACGAAAAGCGATCCATCAATTGAATCGTTTAAAACTTTTGATAAACTGTTGATCTTGATGCTAAAAAGAGTGACAGATAAAATACTGCCTTGTGGAACACCCTGATCCTGATTGTAATGATCAGACAGGAAGAACCCCCACGGACCTGGAATTGTCTGTCATTTATAAAGTTGGCAATAAATTGAGGCAAACGACCTCGCAAACCAAAGTCATGTAAATCCCTCAAAATACCATGTTTCCAGGTTGTGTCATATGCTTTTTCAAGATCAAAAAAGATAGACACAGCATGTTCTTTATTAATTAGTGCGTTTTTAACAAATGATTCTAGACGCACTAAGTGATCGACAGTACTTCTGTTTTTACGGAAACCACACTGTATATCTGTGATAAGATTATTTGTTTCCAAGTACCAAACAAGTCGATTATTTATCATGCGTTCCATGGTCTTGCAAACACAGCTAGTAAAAATAGGTCGATAATTGGACGGATCCGTATGATCACGTCCAGGTTTAGGTATTGGTACTACTATGGCGTCACACCATGACGGAGGAAAGTTACCCAATGTCCAAATATCATCAAAAATATTGAGAAGAGTTTCTAGGCAGGATTCCGGTAAGTGCTTCAGGAGTTGATAATGTATGTTATCAGCTCCAGTAGCAGTGTCATGAGCTTGATCAAGAGCAGTATGGAGTTCATGAATAGAAAACGTTTCATTATAGTCTTCCCCATTATCAGAATTGAAATTAATAATTTTCTTTTCTTCTTGTTTTTGATATTGCTGGAATTTTGGTACATAATTTGAAGAGGAAGAGTGTTTAGCAAGGGTTTCACCTAGTTTATTAGCAATATCTGATTTATCAGTAAGCAATTGATCTCCATGTTTAAGATGATGGACAGTAGATTTAGAACCTTTACCTTTGATTTTCTGGACCATGTTCCATACCTTGGACATGGGTGTCCGCGAATTTATTTTGGACACATAATTTTGCCAAGATTGGCGTTTGTTTTGTTTAAAAGTACGCCGTGCTTTAGCATTTAAAATTTTAAATTTATTTAAATTATGAACCATAGGATGGCGACGGAAATAATGTTCTGCTTTTTTCCTTGCCTTCCTAGCTTGTTTGCATTCATCGTTGAACCATGGTTTTCTTATGTGTGGAACTGCAGAGGACTTTGGTATACACTCATCAGCTATGGAATTCAGTTCATCAGATAAAGATTTAATAGCATCAGGAACGTCAATGAAACGTTCAGGTTTAAGTTTCTCAGCACACAGTGTTTCATATAAAACCCAGTTAGCCTTTTTAAAATTCCGCCTTGATGATGGAGGAACATCAGATGGAGTTACAGCTTTTAATATAGTAGGAAAATGGTCACTTCCACACAGGTCATCGTGGACTGACCATTCGAATTCATTTAATAGTTCGGAATTTGTCAATGACAAGTCGAGAGCAGAATAAGTCCCTGTACCAGGGTGTAAATATGTGTTGGAACCATCATTATAAATACATAAGTCATTGTCGGAACAAAAGTCCTCCAACAACTTGCCTTTAGTGTTTGTATTTACACCACCCCAGAGTGGGTTGTGCCCATTTAAATCTCCCATTATAATACAGGGCTTCGGGAGTTGGTCATATAGAGCTTGGAGATCGGTTTTAGCAAACGTCGAAGACGGCGAAATATAAAGAGAGCATAGCGTAAATGCTACATATAAAGTAATTCTCACAGCAACATCCTGCATATTAGTATTAAGTGAAACAGGGCTTTGAATAACGTTTTGTCTCACTAGAATGGATGATCCTCCAGTGGCCCTATCACCCGGAGGTGAAAAAGAATGATATGCATTAAAATGACGAAGGTCAAATGTATCTGTTTGTTTTAAATATGTCTCTTGGAGACATATCGCTGAAGGTGTAAAATCTTGGACTAATAGCTGTAATTCATGTAAATTAGTCCTCAATCCTCTACAGTTCCACTGTATAATATTATTGGAATAAACTATCTTTTAGGGGGATTTATTGGGGATCTACCCCGCACTCTTTTGGAGGGCGACAAGCTCTGTGCCCTAGAATGGACGTTTTCAGAAACGTCCATGTCTTCAAGTGACCCATATTTATTAAACAACTGAATCTTGTTTTGTGACCCTTTCGGGGCTCTGCCACTTAGTTTTTTTCAAAGGATCTGGCCTTTTAGGTTTAGTTTTAACGGTTTCCGAAGATTTTGGAGTTGACTGAGAAGATGCCTCATGATCGGAGGATGCTACTGATTGGATTTGGGACGAATGTGACTCTGGCGTTTGGGTAGATATTGTAGGTGAAGTAATCAGAGGAGCTTCTGATGTAATCCACGTCAAGTCAGTTTGACAGCTTGTGGTTGATTTTGTAATCCTTGCTTCTGACGGTGTTTTAGTTATAGAAGCATAGCTTTCTTTAGGTTCAGAACTGTGGACCAGTTTTTTGGCATCTGCAAAACTAATGTTTCGGGTGATTTTTAGTTTGTTGATCTCCATGTGAAACTTCCAGACAGGACATTGTTTAGAAAAGGATGAATGGGCACCAGTGCAGTTTGTACATTTCTTAACGTTACTGTCACAATCTTCTGTTGTATGTGTCTTTTCACCACAGTGAGCACAAACAACAGACAATGTGCAGTTATTAACCCCATGGCCGAACTTTTGGCATTTGAAACATCGAAGAGGGTTTGGAATGTACATTTCAACTTTGATGTTACAGTATCCTGCTTTCAGTGATTTTGGAACATTTGGAGAAGAGAAAGAAAACAAATATGTGTTTGTGTTGACAGTAGCATCATTTCTACGGGTTGTAAAACGTTTGACAAAAAGGACACCTTGCTCCTTCATCTCTGAGGCGATGTCAAGTTCTGACATGTCAGCAAACAAACGTTCACGGTCCCTGACAATTCCTTTGCTCGTGTTAAGTGTTTTGTGAGCCGAGATCGTAACTGGAATGCCGACAAAAGATTTAGTACTCATAAGATTAGTGGCTTGCTGTCTTTTTGCACACTCAACCAGTAGGGCACCGGAACGTAATCGCCTAATGTTTTTAACATCACCAGCGATGCCTTGTATACCTTTAGCTACGGCAAAAGGATTCAACTTTAAAGGGGTCTTGTCAATAGTCTCAACAACAAGGAAACGTGGCCAGTAATCAATTGAGTTGGGCAGTCTGTGGTCAGTTTCAACGGGATCAGTATCAAGTTGACGTTTGCTCTTTTTTTGAGGGGTTTCGTAAGCCATGTTTAGTTAGTTAGATTTCATCATCTGAGCTCCCCACCCACCACGGAGTATCACAAGGACAGTGCTAAACGCAAGTGGGTCTCCGACTTGCAGCACCAAGGATACTCAGATGATATACTCTAGCGGAAGAATTATGAATAACTAATCCACCAGATTGGCCCATGAGCCACCGCCTTCTGGGCATAAGACTCTAGGCAAAATTCAAGTACAAATTATCATATTGCAAAATCCAAATAATGTCACTGTAATAATAAGGCCAAGTCCGAAAATCAAACAATTCCAAATAAAATTTGTGCATTGACATATATATATAGTCCATACACAGGGCTTGGCATGACCAGCCGATTGGTTGAACCGGGCCCATTCAACCACCCGTCTAGGTGAAGTAAGGGTCGAAGGGGTATGTTGGGCAAAGGGAACACGATTACAGGCCCCCAGTGCCCTCAACCCCCAGACTCCCGTCCTCCACCGACACAGGGCCGCAACCCACGGCAAACGGGTTGGTGGACCAAATATCCCCCCGGGTCCACAACGGGGGTGTCGGCGAGCTCTTCGCGTTACCCAGCACCCACCACGAGGAGGTGGCTCGCCACGGGTACCTGACAAAAATGTGCCCTGGACAAATAACAGGTTGGAGGTTGGCATGGGAGGTTAAAGTAACTTGTTGGAAAAGCCCATCCCAACGTTTTCGAGATGATAAATGTCATGTTGGACTGGAGATGCAAATTAATAAAAAAAAGAAAAGAAAAAAAAAGAAACATCAAGACCTCCAGAGAGAACTGCCCACCCTGGAACATATGGCATTATTGATATGTTGTAGTATTTTGATAGGTTATCTCATGGAACGATTCCCGTGTGGACCCGGGACAGAATGTGGCCACAGCACCCCCATTGCTTGTCGTAAGAGGCGACTAAATTGGGCAACCTGTTTGCCGTGGGTTGCGTCCCGTGTCGGTGGAGGACGGGATCCTGGTGGTTGAGGGCAGATGGGCTTTAAACTGCGTTCCGTTTGCCCAACACACCACTTTGGCCCTTACTTCACCTAGACGGGTGGCAGAATTGGCCCAATCGGCTGGTCACGCCAAGCCCTGTGTATGAACTTAAATTTTTGTCACTACACTAATCTGTATGGAAAATGTGTTACTTGTGGTCTTGGCAGAATTGTTCTCTAAACATGTTTATGATTTTGATGTTTGATGTTTTGCACTTTGCCTAGAGTCTTGTGCCAGAAGGCGGTGGTTCATGGGCCAATCTGGTAGATGTGTTATTAATAACTCTTCTGCTGGAGTATATCATCCGAGTATTCCTGGTGCTGCAAGTTGGAGACCCACTTGTTTTTAGCATTGTCCTTGTGATACTCCGTGGTGGGTGGGGAGCTCGGATGACGAACTATTGGAAAGTAACCATGGCTTATGAAAACCCTCCTAAAAAAACCAAACGACGACTAGACACTGATCCAATTGATACTGATCAAAGACTGTCCACGTCAATTGAATACTGGCCACGATTTCTTGTAATTGAAACTGTTGACAAGACTCCATTAAAGTTGAACCCTTTTGCCATATCCAAGGGTATACATGGCCTTGCAGGTGATGTCAAGAATATTAGACGTTTACGTTCCGGTGCTTTGTTGGTTGAATGTGGGAAAAGGCAACAAGCCACAAACCTTATGAGCACAGAATTGTTTGTCGGCGTTCCAGTCACGGTTACGGCTCATAAAACACTCAATACGTGCAAGGGAATCATCAGAGATCGTGAAAGATTGTTTGCGGATATGACAGAGCTTTACATTATCACTGAGATGAAAGATCAGGGTGTACTCAATGTAAAACGTTTCACAATCCACAAGAATGATGTTGTAACTAACACCAATACTTACCTGTTCTCCTTTTCCTCACCAACGGCTCCAAAATCTCTTAAAGCAGGTTATTGTAACATCAATGTGGACATGTACATTCCAAACCCTTTGCAGTGTTTTAAATGTCAAAAGTTCGGTCATGGCGTCAATACTTGCACATTGTCTGTTGTATGTGCTCACTGTGCCGAAAAGACACATACAACAAAAGATTGTGACAGTAATGTTAAAAAATGTACAAACTGTGCGGGTGACCACTCCTCCTACTCTATAAGTTGTCCTGTTTGGAAACATCAAATGGATATAAATAGGATAAAATTCACTCAAAACGTTAGTTTTGCGGAAGCCAAAAAGCTAGTTAAAAGCTCAGAACATAAGGAGAGCTATGCTTCTATCACCAGAACATCGTCAGAAGCAGTAACCGCTAAAACAACAACGTCATCTGTATGCTGTCAGACAAACCTGACCTGGGCTAAAACGGAATCTCCTCTGATATTCTCACCTGCAATATCTACCCAAACAACAGAATCAGTTCCTAGTACATCTCAAAGCCAATGTGAAACATCCTCTGATCTTAACGCATCATCTCAGCCTACAAAGTCTAAACAACTCTCTAAAGGCAAAGCCAGATTCTTTGAAAAAACTTAGTGGTAGAGCCCCCAAAGGGTCAGACAATAAAATCAATTTATTCAACAAATATGGATCCCTTGAGGACATGGACGCGACTGAAAACCTCCGCTCCAGGGCACACAGCTTGTCGCCCGCCAAAAAGGTACGGGGAAGATCCCCAATAAATCCTTCCAAACGATAGATTATCATAATCCTATTATACAATGGAACTGTAGGGGACTAAGGAAAAATTTCCATGAATTACAACTTTTAATCCAAGATTTATCACCCTCAGCGTTTTCTCTGCAGGAGACATATTTGAAAGAGACAGATGTTCTTAACCTACGTTCGTTCAGTGCATACCATTGTTTTTCTCCTAAGGGTGACAGGGCCACTGGAGGGTCTTCCATTCTAGTTAAACGGATGGTTATCCATAGCACAGATATACTTACTACTAATCTTCAGGCTGTTGCTGACGCTATAGTGGTACCAATACCTCAACCTGGACGTGATCATACGGATCCGTCCAATTATCGACCTATTTCACTAACTAGCTGTGTTTGCAAGACCATGGAACGCATGATAAATAATCGACTTGTTTGGTACTTGGAAACTAATAACCTTATCACTGATATATAATGTGGTTTCCGTAAAAATAGAAGGACTGTCGATCACCTAGTGCGTTTAGAATCATTTGTTAAAAACGCACTAATTAAAAAACAACACGCTATGTCTATCTTTTTTGATTTAGAAAAAGCATATGACACAACCTGGAAATATGGTATTTTAAGAAACTTACATGACTTCGGTTTGCGAGGTCGTTTGCCGCAATCCATAGCCAACTTTTTAAATGACAGACAATTTCAAGTTCGCTTAGGTTCTACCCTGTCTGATCATTACAATCAGGATCAGGGTGTTCCACAAGGCAGTATATTGTCTGTCACACTTTTTAGTATAACGATAAATAGTTTATCGAAAGTTTTAAATGATTCTATTGATAGTTCGTTATTTGTGGATTATTTTAACATTTGTTTTCGTGGTGAAAATATGAATACCATAGAGCGGCAGTTGCAGTTGTGTTTAAACAAAATAAATAAATGGTGTCTTGAAAACGGCTTTAAATTTTCTAAATCCAAAAATAATTGCATACATTTTTCTCGTAAATATCAACCACATAAAGACCCTGAACTATCTCTAGATGGCACTCCCATTAAAGTTGTCAAGGAGGCCAAGTTTTTGGGATTAATTTTTGATTCACACCTAACGTTTCTGCCTCATATTAAATCTCTGAAAACTAAATCCCTGAAAGCAGTTGATTTGTTGAAAGTGGTATCAAATTCTAAATGGGGAGGTGATCAAGCTACCCTCCTCCATCTATATCGATCACTTCTCCGTTCTAAACTTGATTATGGCTCCATCGTATATGGTGGAGCCTGCAACAGCAACTTAAAATTATTAGATTCTGTTCATCATCAAGGTCTAAGACTTTGTCTTGGGTCCTTTAGAACCTCTCTTGTTCACAGTCTGCATGTTGAAGCCGATGAACCATCTCTTACACAACGCTGTATAAAATTATCTTTACAATATATAACAAAGCTATACTCTAACGAATCTAACCCTGCATATAACTGTGTTTTCAATCCTCTCTACGAGGACTTGTACAACAAAAGTCTTCTCTTGTTCCCCCTCTCGGGCACAGAATTAAATCCTTTCTTTCTTCGGCTGGCATTGAGCTGGAAAACATAGCCCCTGCCCGTCTTCTTTCTTCTCCTCCTTGGCAGCTGGTTAGGCCACAAGTCGACCTAACATTAACTACATTTAAAAAATCAGAAACTAATGAATTACAATACAAACAAGAATATAATCAGTTGAAACATAAATATAGCAATTATAAATCCAATATTTACAGATGGGTCTAAGGATGGTGGCGCAGTGGCTTGTGCCACTGTCATTGGATCCAGAACAATATCTTCTAGACTACTAGATAATAGTTCTATTTTTACAGCAGAAGCTAACGCCATATTAACAGCTCTTAAATATACCCAAAGACATCCTAAACATAAACAATACATAATCTATTCAGACTCTCTTTCTTGCCTTCAATCTATTAAAAACATAACATGTAAACATCCACTTTTAATAGAAATTATTGAACTTTATAACTATCTTGCGACTGGCCAATACGACATCGTCTTTTGTTGGTTACCCAGTCACGTAGGTATTTCTGGTGAGTGAGTGAGTGAGTTAGCATTTAACGTCACATCGGCAGTATCTCAGCCATATCGTGACGAGAACATTTAATTCTGAAACGAAATATATGCGTAGTATAAAACCTGTCAACGAAGGACAGTAAAACAACTAGAATATCAGAGTAAAATATAAAACTAGTACCTATACCTAAAACAATTGATCTATAGAGGACAATACAAGATAAAAATGGGCTATAGATTGCTAACAACTGAAGGTAGATCACCATACTAGGGACCGTGGGGACTTACAGTACCTTGGCTACCTGCATGGACCCTAGCTGGATTTACATCATCCCCTCAGGCGTCAGCAATTCGTGAAATCTAGCCATTCAATAAAAAGACACTTATTCTACGATTAAAAATATGGGCATTTTGAATCTACTTTGAATGTTTGTGGACTTACGTACCCTCTCAGGAGGACAATAGTTTTACAGTACTTCAACCCCCTTTGAGGATACAGCCACTAACAAGCACAGTTACCAATTTAAACTTCCGCTAATAAAAACTTATCTATTTACAATTCATTTAATAAATATAATTCTTTTAAAAATGCAATAATTAAATGAGAACTGATATTAGTAAAGAGGTCCTTCATACTACGTGATTTAAAGTAGGTATCCCTTGTGATGGAATATTCCACGCAGTCAAGCAAGACATGCTTCACCGTGATTCTTTCATCACAAGGGATACAAAATGGAGGATCCTCACCTTTCAAAAGGTATTTATGCGTATATCTGGTGTGACCAATACGACATCGTCGCATAATGACGCATTGTGTTCCCTGAAATGCCTACATGGCTGGGTAACCAACAGAAGACGATGTCGTATTGGCCAGTAGCAAGATTATTATACAATTCAATAATGTCAATTAAAAGTGGATGTGTACATGATAAATTTTTAATCACCTGAAGACAAGAAAGATAGTCTGAATAGATTATATATTGTTTACGTTTGGGTGCCTTTGAATATATTTGAGAGCTGTTAATATGGCGTTAGCTTCTGCTGTAAAAATAGAACTGTTATCTGGTAATCTAGAAG